>NC_141873.1:168116042-168741042 GCF_056163025.1 Triticum urartu | reverse complement strand
TGGAAGCTCGAGTTGATAGGCGAGATCGCCTCTCTTGCTGACAATCTTGAAAGGTCCCACGTATCTAGGGGAAAGCTTCCCTTTGATACTGAAGCGACGAGTACCTTTCATAGGAGAGACGCGGAGGTAAACATGATCTCCGATCTCGAAAGCCAAATCACGGTGCTTACTATCATAGGAGCTCTTCTGGCGGGATTGGGCTGCTTTGAGGTTATCTCGAATGACTTTGCACATTTCCTCTGCCTCTGTGATTAAGTCATTTCCCAGAAGCTGACGTTCACCGGTTTCAGTCCAGTTGAGAGGGGTACGGCACTTCCTGCCATATAGGATTTCAAATGGGGCCTTGCCCGAAGTTGCTTGAAAACTGTTGTTGTAGGAGAATTCAGCATAAGGAAGACAATCCTCCCACTTCATGCCGAAGGAGATCACACAAGCCCTGAGCATATCTTCAAGAATCTGGTTGACACGCTCGACTTGACCGCTAGTTTGTGGATGGAAAGCTGTGCTGAAGCGGATGTTGGTTCCCATGGCCTTCTGAAAAGAATCCCAAAACTTGGAGGTAAAGATGTTGCCACGGTCTGAAGACATCACTTGTGGAATACCGTGTAGAGAGACAATCCGAGAGGTATAGAGTTTCGCCAATTGAGCTGCAGTGATTGACTCTTTGATAGGCAGAAAGTGAGCCACTTTAGTGAGTTTGTCGATGACAACGAATATAGCATCATTTCCATGCTTGGACTTTGGAAACCCAGTCACGAAGTCCATTTCAATGTGGTCAAACTTCCATTCTGGAATGGCAAGAGGTTGGAGGAGACCAGCTGGCCTTTGGTGTTCTGCCTTCACTCTTCTGCAGACATCACACTCATTCACGAACTGAGCAATCTCGCGCTTCATTCGAGTCCACCAATAAGCCTGCTTAAGGTCCTGATACATCTTCGTGCTCCCGGGATGGATGGAGAGGAGAGAATTGTGAGCCTCATTCATGATCACTTTACGAAGTTCACCTTTGGGCACAACAATACGATCCTCGAAGAAGAGAGTATCCTTGTCATCAAGGCGGTAGCGCTTGTACTTGGGTTGACTCTTGGCAATCCCAATCTTCACCTTTTTCACCATAGCATCAAGAAGCTGGGCTTGGCGAATCTGGTCTTCCATGGTAGGAGAGACTTGAAGGTTGACGAGGAAACCTTGAGGAACAACTTGCAGATTAAGTTTGCGGAAAGCTTCAAAATCTCGGGTTGATAAGGCTTGACAATCAGACTGTTGCAGTAAGCCTTTCTGCTCAATGCGTCAGCAATCACATTGGCCTTGCCTGGAGTATACTCGATACTCGAATTATACTCTTGAATCATTTCGACCCATCGAGTTTGCCTAAGGTTGAGATTAGGCTGAGTGAAGATGTACTTGAGACTCTTGTGATCAAATGTCCACTTTTCTTCCCAATAAGAGATGTCTCCAAGTCAAAACAGCATGCACAACTGCCGCCAACTCGAGATCATGAGTGGGGTAGTTCTTCTTGTTGGGCTTCAACTGGCGAGAGGTATAAGCAACAACTTTCTTCTCTTGCATCAACACTGCGCCAAGACCTTGGCGAGAGGCATCACAAAAGACCTCGTACGGCTTGGATTCATTAGGCGGAGTCAGAGCTGGAGTAGTGATCAATTTCTCTTTCAAAGTGTTGAATGCAATGTCACACTCCGGAGACCAAACGTACTTGACGTGCTTCTGGAGAAGATTTGAGAGAGGCTTTGCGATCTTAGAAAAGTTTTCAACGAATCTTCGACAATAGCTTGCGAGTCCGAGGAAGCTACGGAGTTGCTTCACGTTCTGAGGAGGTTCCCAATTCACAATTGCAGACACCTTATCAGGATTCATCGCAATGCCCTTGGCAGAGATGATATGACCAAGATAAAGAACCTCATCGAGCCAAAATTCGCACTTGGAGAACTTGGCGTAGAACTAGTGTTCCCTCAGCTTATCGAATACCAAACGAAAGTGCTTGGCATGATCTTCCTTGTTCTTCGAGAAAACCAGAATGTCGTCGAGATAGACCAAAATAAAGTCATTGGTGTAGGCGTTGAAGATGAAATTCATCATGCGAGAGAACGTCGGAGGAGCATTGACGAGGCCAAAAGACATGACAGTATATTCATATGAACCATAGCTTGTCCTAAAAGCCGTCTCGGGAATATCTTGTTCATGGATTCGAATCTGATGATAACCCATAAGGAGATCAAGCTTGGAGAATACCTGGGCGCCTTTAAGTTGTTCGAACAGCTCGTTGATGTTGGGAAGTGGGTATTTGTTCTTGATGATCTTCTTGTTCAATGGACGGTAATCAACACAAAGTCGGTCTGTTCCATCCTTCTTCTTCACAAAAAGAACACCACAACCCCAAGGAGAAGAACTAGGCCGGATGAGACCCATTCTCTCTTGAATATCGAGTTGCTTCTTCAGCTCCTTCAACTCTTCAGGTTCGAGCTTGTAAGGGAGCTTGCACACTGGTTCCGTGCCAGGCTCAAGATCGATGACGAATTCAACTGGTCGGTGCGGAGGCATTCCTGGAAGCTCTTCTGGAAAGACGTCTTGATATTCGCAAACGACTGGAATCTGCGAGATAGCATCCAGTTCAACCTTCTCATTGAGAGAAAATAGACGGATGGTATCATCACGAGCGGCAAAGACAATTACATCCTCAGATGAATGAGTCAATTGAATCTGCCTAGCTGCACAATCAAGATGCGCCTTGTGCTTAGAAAGCCAATCCATTCCGAGAATAAGATTAATATCCGAGTCACCAAGAACCATTGGAGAAGATAGAAATTTGTAGTCACCCAAAGTGATAGTAACATCTGGAGCAATGGAGTTAGCATGCATGCGCCTACCGGGAGAGACAACTACTAATGGACTAGGCAAAATTTGCAAAGCCAAACCATGCTTAGATGTAAACGGTCTCGAGATGAAACAATGCGATGCACCTGTGTCAAAAAGAACTTTTGTAGGAATATCATTAACAGGAAGGTTACCCATGATGACATCTGACGAGTCCTCTGCCTGAGCTGCGTTCATCAAGTTGACCTTGGCGTGCTTGGGGTTATGCTTGACCACAGCTGTACTTGTCGATCTCACAAGAGGAGGAGGAGGAAGATGCCTCTGATTGAAGCATTTGTTGGCATAGTGGCCCTTCTGTTGGCACTTGTTGCACGTGACCTCTGAAAGCGGACGGTGATACGGAGCACTCGATCTTGGAGCTTGAGACGAAGTCTTGTTCTGAAAGCTAGGGTTGGGTGGGTGGGAAGATCCACTGCCACCTTTGCTCTTCTGCTGATACGGCTGACGGAACGGAGGAGGAGGAAGCCAATACTTCTGCTGCTTGGCCACTTGAGTAGAGGAAGAAGGAGTAGCATCTCTGACTTGCTTCTTGGAAGCATCACACCTCAGCTGAGCGGCCTCTTGCTTCAATGCCATGTTGTAGAACTCATCGTACCTCTAGGGTTCAAAGAGAACAAGAGCTAGCTGAATTTCTTCTCTGAGACCACCCCTGAACTGGTATATCATGCTCTTCTCATCAGGGACGTCCTGCTTAGCAAAGTGGGCGAGCTTCTGAAACAACTTGTTGTAGTCATAGACAGACAAAGAGCCTTGCTTCAGGTTGCGGAATTCCTCACGCTTGCTTTCAACCACGCTCTTAGGAATATGATGAGCTTTGAAGTCTTGACGGAATTCATCCCAGGTAATAACACGTCCACCTCTGGAATCCTTGTACTGCTGGAACCATTCTGCAGCTTGATCTTTGAGTTGGAAGGATGCGAACTTGATAAAGTCCTCAGGCCTGACGTTAGTGCAATCGAAATGCTTGCACAGATCCACGAGCCAATCGTTAGCATCAGTTGCCTCAACACAATTGCTGAAAGTCTTTGGCCCGTTAGCAAGGAACTGGTTGAGTGTAGCAAAGTGATTCTGACTGTTGCCTTGGTTGCCTTGGTTCGCTTGATTGCGCTCTTTAAGAATTTGCATGATCAATTGTGTGTTTGCATTGGTTGCGGCCATCACAGCTTGCCATGCCTCCGGAGGAGGTGGAGGTGGTGGCGGATCTTGATTCTGATTCTGATTGGTGCTCTTAGCGGGAGCCATCCTGAAGAGGTTGACCACCGTTAGCACATAGACAGATAAAATGAAGCTGAATCCAATGGAATGTAAATTGCAACATAAAGCCTTCACATCCGAACAAAATGAACGAATGCATTCCTCTTGAAGTGGTCACATATCCATAAATTGAGAAGCCACTTAGAATTTAGGTAGAGAAATAAATCAACAAGGAACGGATCAAGAACGAATACTCGGTAAGAAATCCCAATCTCAAACCAAATATCCGTGGAAGAAGGACTAGAGCTACAAGAATTCCCACCTATGAAACTCCCGAACCTTTCCGGTTATACAATCAGGTGATGGGGATACAGGGGAAGCATAATATCTCACCCAAATCTAGCAAATCCTACATCCAGCTATATCCAAACTTCAACACATAACCGAGAAAAACTTCAGAAACCATCTACCTCAACCTTCGAAAAGCATCCGTTATACAAGTTATGGCGATACTCCCGAACTCCCGCCCTAGTACTGGCTGGCGTCGAGGTTATCTCACCAACGAACTGCATAAAAGAGATTTTCGATGTTGGCGTACTAAACTCAAGTATTCCAGAATTGCAACGATAAAATTATGACGACAACACCTCAGAGCTTAACTCCGCGGGACACTGCCACAAAACCCCTGACAGGAGGCACCAAGACAATGTTCTCGTCACAAAACCATCGGAACGATTCCAAGATACCCGCGTGATCCTAAATTTTTTTTAGTGAAATTTGAGAAGAGAAGAGTCAAAACTCTATGTCAGGATGCCTTACCAGAGCGTTGAGGAGACTGGGAAGTAAAAAGAATTCCTAAACTCTCCGATATATAATTCCTAAATGACTCAAAACATTTTTTCTAGACATAACTCGGCTGCTAAAAACGATCAATCAGTGGGGGCTCCTAAGGTCGGGGAAGGCTCTAATACCAACTTGTAACGCCCTCAATGCGGCTATAGCTCCCATGTGTCGAGGCACGACTTAGAGACATAACCGCATTGAAAGCAATGTCGCAAGTTAGGCAATCTTCACAACATCCCATGTAATATAAATAATAAAGGGGAGATACATAGTTGGCTTACACTCGCCACGTCAATCAAAGTGCATAAATAACATTACAACAATCAAACACTCATGGCCCGACTACGGCGCCAAAATAAAAGATAACCCAACATGCGACACAGTCCCGATCACCCCAACTGGGCACCACTACTGATCATCAGGGAAAGACACGTAGTATCGTTGAGAGTCCTCGTCGAACTCCCACTTGAGCTCAAGCGCGCCATCTGGAGCGGAATCATCAGGCCCTGCATCTGGTTTGGAAGTAATCTATGAGCCACAGGGACTCAGCAATCTCGCACCCTCGCGATCAAGACTATTTAAGCTTAATAGGTAAGGCAAGGAAAATATGTGGAGCTGCAGCAAGCGACTTGCATATATGGTGGCTATCCTAGTCGCAAAAGAGAGCGAGAAGAGGAGGCAAAGCGCGAACGAGTAACTAGAGGGCAACCTGTGGCAAGCATTACTCCAACACCGTCTTCACTTCCCGGACTCCGCCGAGAAGAGACCATCATGGTAACTCACACTGTTGATTCATTTTAATTAAGTTAAGGTTCAAGTTATCTACAACCGGATATTAACAAATTCCCATCTGCCCATAACCACAGGCACGGTTTTCGAAAGTTCAAATCTCTGTAGGGGAGTCCCAACTTAGCCCATGACAAGCTCTCACGGTCAAGGAAGGAATAGACCTCCTCCCGAGACGTTCCGATCAGACTCGGTATCTCGGTTCTTCAAGACACTTCGACAGGTTAAAACAAATCCAGCAACACCGCCCAAATGTGCCGACAAATCCCGATAGGAGCTGCACATATCTCGTTCTCAAGGCACACTCAGATTGTCTTAGGTATGGGTAGGCCAGCCCAGAGTTGCCCCTGGTGGCCACCGGCAGCTGACAGGTGGACCAACACTCAGAGGAGCACTGGCCCGGGGGGGTTTAAAATAAGATGACCCTCGGGCTCCGGAAACCCAAGGGAAAAAGAGGCTACGTGGCAAATGGAAAAAACCAAGGTTGGGCATTGCTGGAAAAAAGGTTTAATCAAGGTGAACTATCAAGGGGTTCCCATTATAACCCAACCGCGTAAGCAACGCAAAATCCGGGAACGTAACACCGGTATGACGGAAACTAGGGCGGCAAGAGTGGAACAAAGCACTAGGCGAGAGGCCGAGCCTTCCACCCTTTACCAGGTATATAGATGCATTAAGATAACATGGCAAAAATAATGATATCCCAACAAGTAAATAGTGTTCCAACAAGGAACGGTCTCCAATCTTCACCTGCAACTAGCAACGCTATAAGAGGGGCTAAGCAAAGCGGTAACATAGCCAATCAACGGTTTTCTAGGACATGGTGGGTTAGCGGTTTGACATGGCAATTTGGGAGGCATGATAAGCAAGTGGTAGGCATCGTAGCATAGGCATAGCAAAAGAGCGAGCATCTAGCAAAGAAAAGATAGTAGTGATTTCAACGGTATGATCATCTTGCCAGCAAAGTTGTCAGAGTTGACTGGATCCTCGAAAGCAAACTCAACGGGCTCCTCGTTAGCGAAATTGTCTCCCAGCTCTACCCAAACAAGACAAACAAGCAACAAGTACACAATCAACCACGTGCAAAGCTCAAACAATATGATGCAAACATGGTATGCTATGCGGGATGCAAAACGGGATGCATATGCAAGATTTGATAAGGAATGAATGAAACTGGCCTCAACTTGGAAATCCAAGTGTGCCACTGGAAATATGAGATGAAATCTCTTGAAAACAATATAAAGAACACCGGAATCGGAGCTACGGTTTGGAAATGGCAAGCAATTCAAATATGACCACGTTCTGCGATTTACAGCAAGTAGCCATCTAAATGCAATAAGATGAACATGCTACAACACCCAAACATGGCAACAAAATACATGGCAGGAATCCATTCATGAAGCTTAACAAAAGTCTAGCACTGAGCTATGGCCAATTCATCCATTAACAGGTTCAAACAAGCATGGCAAAAATGCATTTGGCAAACAGATTTCAGACTTGGTGAAATTAACACTTGTCTGGAATTTCAGATCAGATAGCACTCTTCGGAGAATGAAAACAATATGCTACAGGATCTGAACATGGCAAAGTAAAGAATGGCATGGTGCTACTTAAAGAGCTTAACAAAAGTCCCTTAGTGACCTTGAGCCAAAAGGGATCAGAAAATACATTTACAAGCATGTGAACATGGCCAAAACCTAATCAGTTCTTAGACTTAGTGAAAACTGGAGCATGCTGAAACAGATATCAAGTAGGCATGTTTACGAGCTCGATGCACTCACTACAGAGCAAGTAATGACAATCTAAGCATACAGCCATCAAGAATACACAAAATACAAGCTAGACATGGCAAGAACAATAACATAGCATGCACGGATCAACTACAACATCCTCCGCAAAATCGCTAACAAGTAGACAATCTGCCCAGATTCACGAAATGACAAAAGTAGAGCTCGATTGACTCAAGCTAGGCTGCTCCATAATTGCAAACAAAGACATGGATGGATAGAGAACTATAATATTAACAAAACATCCTTACTGATCATCCTCAAAAGAGGCACGGATCTCTAGGAAACAACATGAACATATGGCCATATGAGATAAACAGAACAAGGACTTAGTGGAAATGCTAAGTCCCTGAAATCAGCATTAACGAATGCTCCACTTTGCAAGCTCGTGCTAGTCATCACACACATCACAAAAATACATGGGTTGCACCTCTAGATAGATGACAAAACATACAACAAAACACATGTAGAGCACCTGGGCATATCATGCACACAATAATCATGGCAAAAATGACAAATATCCAATTGGAGCAGCAGATCTAACAATTATCTCAAATAGCATTCTTCTAACAGCATTTCGGGCATCAAGATGAACTCAAATGAAAATGATGCAATGAGATGAAATGATGTGCTCTCTGAGATGAACATTTTGATACGCTATATGCCCAAAACGGAGCTACGGATGCAGAGATAAAATGCGATGAACATAGCAATTTATGTAGGGTTTCGGGCAAAAAGTCAACCTGATCCAATCTTCCAGATCCAGATCCGGCGTGTTCTACGAGGTTCGCCGGAATCGGAGGTGGGCCGCCGGAGTTGGGGAAGCTCACCGGGGACTTGCCGCGAGGAGGAGGAGATCGGAGAGAAGGCGGAGCCGGTGGTGGCGGCGGTTAGCCGCGGCGCCGACGGGCGCGGATGGCAACGGGGACCGCCGGAGCGGCTAGGCGGCGCGGGCGGTCACCGATGCCGGCGAGGGGCGCGACAGCCAGCGCGTCAGGTGACGAGGCGGCGCTCGGGCGCGGGAGAGGGAACCGGGCGGCGGGGTCGGGCGCGGGGCGCGGCCCGGCTGCGCGGCGAGGAGGGCCCGGCTCGGGCCGAGCGGGCTGGCGGCGGAGACGAGGGCAGCGCACCATGTGGCGAGCCCTCAGCAGCGCGGGACGGCGTCCGGCGCGAGAGCGGACATGTCCGGCGCGCTGCGGGGAAAAATGGCTAGGGTTAGGGGGGAAGAGATCCGGGATTTCGGAGGAGGACCTATTTATAGAGGTAGAGGGAGCTACGAAGCTCCAAATGAGGTGCGGTTTGCGGCCACGCGATCGTGGTCGAACGCTCTAGATGATGGAGATGGTTTTGGTGGGTTTTGGGCCAAAATGGAGGGGTGTTGGGCTGCAACACACATGAGGCCTTTTCGGTCCCTCGGTTAACCGTTGGAGTATCAAACGAAGTCCAAATGGTACGAAACTTAACAGGCGGTCTACAGGTAGTAAACCAAGGCCGCTTGGCAAGTCTCGGTCCAATCCGGAAATGTTTAATCCCCACGCACGAGGGAAAGGTAGAAATGACCACCGTAGGAGAACGGAGCACCGGAATGCAAAACGGATAACGGGGAAAATGCTCGAATGCATGAGATGAACACGTATGCAAATGCAATGCACATGATGACATGATATGAGATGCATGACAACGACAAAAACACGCGGAGACAAAACACGAACCCGAGAAAATAAAATAACTTAACACCGGAAATGGCAAGAGTTGGAGTACATATTGGGTAAATCACATCCGGGGTGTTACACCCAGAGCCTCTCGAGGCTTAGGGCTCCGGTGACTCATGAGGAGTCATTTCTTCGACGCACACCTTCAGCTGCACCAACTCTGCTTCATCTAAAGAACCAGGTGACATCTTCCAAGCTCGTTTAAGCTGGGAGCGCCCCTTGGGCTGCATTATTCCCAGGCCGCGTGGGTCCGTCCCTGTGGCATGTATCCCTTTTGCTCATGTCTTTAGCTTACCTTGCTGGGGGCGCCCCTCGGGCTGCATCATCCCCAGGCCGCTCGTGCCGGACCCAGTGGCATGTATCTTCCTGCATTTATCCAAGCTGATTTACCTTCACTGCTTAACCTGCCTACGGTTATCGCCTGCTCGGTTGCCACCCGCTGCGGGTACATTCACCCCATGCAATTCGCTTGCGCGTTAAAAGGGGGGCTCCTGAGCATCGCAACTCAGGAGCTCTTACTGGCTCTCTAGCCCTCACCTCCTGGCCTTGACCACGGCATCGCGACCTGGCATATCAGCGGCGGCTGAGCTCGCTCGATGGCCGGGACCTGAGGACGTAGAGTGATTGCACCTAACCGCCTTGCAGGAACACATAGCCACCAAGACTCAAGACCAGGCGCCACCCGCCTTGAGGTAGGGCCTCGTGAGTCTCGCTTGGCTCACGAGTGCCCAGATAAACCTCGCAACCCTGCCGTGCAAAGCCACGTGTTAGGGCGGGGCTGTACATGTCCCGGGGGCTCCTCCCGGAGGGGGGCCCCCATCCCACGCACAAGTGGAAGCACCATGCACAAGCAGAAGCACTATGCTCCGCGCTGGTGATAAACAACAGAGGGCGGCCCCACGGTCGTACCAACCTCAGGGAGCCCAGAGCTGCGTGTCCGGCCTCACCGCAACGCCTCCTCTCGGGAGAGCCGCGCGAGGGGGCTGGGCACGGGTGCTGCACTCGGGCCACACCCAAGTGCACGCCACCCAACCAGGTCTCCCAGACCTGGGTATCGCGCGCCCCTCCCGAGGCCTCGGCGAGGGTAGGTATGGAAATTGTTTGCGTGTCAAGGGGGACTCCTGAGCATCGTGACTCAGGAGCCTAACTGGTCTCCGGTCGGCCCAATGGCGGTTAAGGTATGCGCGGGGCCGGGCCCTGCCGACGTAGAACATCAGTCTATCTTCGCGAACTCTCCCTATAAGTTGTTTGCACATCAAGGGGGACTCCTGAGCATCGCGAATCAGGAGCCTAACTGGTAAAGTAGCCCCTCACTCCTTGGTCCGTTCTCGTCTCCGGTCGGCCCAATGGCGGTTGAGGTATGACCTGGGCCGGGCTCTGCCCATGCAGAATGCAAAGCAAATAGGAAGGAAATCGCAAAATCTCGAAGAAAATACTACAAACACATTGTCCTCACACATTATCTTCACGATATCAAATGAAAAGTGTAAACGCCTCCCCGAGCTCTAATGCATGTTGCAGGAACGAAACAGGATGGTAGCCGCAGGTCACCCCCGGACGCCGCTATCACCTGCGGAAGAAGCTACCTCATGAGGGACGTTGTCTTCACCTTCACCTCCAGCCACAGGATCGGTGACATCACCAGACAGAGGAGCGGAGACAAAGCCCCGGAACTTTTTCAGCAAGGCCTCCACCTGACCTTGCACGGCTGCGGCGGCAGCCTCGTATTGGTCTTCAGGCACAGGCTCCAGCAGCTTGTCAAGGCAAGCGTTGGGGTCACGAAGGTGCAGGTGGCTGAAGACGCGAGTCAATGTAGCTCAAGACAGGACGCGAGCTTCCGCCTCCGCCATAGGACCGACGCCATCAACGACTTCCTTGAGCGCCTGCACCAAGAGAGGAAGCAGTCGGGCGGGGCCGTCCTTGTCAGCGGTTCTCCAGGCCGTGCTTGTAGAGTGTCTTCAGTGCCTTGCGGGACCTCTTCTCGAGATCGACAAAGGTCGCATGGTCTTTGGTCAGGACTCGCGCCTTGGCGTCGAGATCGGCCTCCCTCGCCTTCGCCTCCCGCTCTAGCTCTTCCAACCGGTTGCGCTCGGCGGCCTGCGCCCGCCCAAACTCCGCCAGCTCAGCATCACGGTTCTTGTCGGCGTCCTCCCGGGCCTTCATTTCCTCCTTCTCCGCTTGGTGGCAGCGTGCTTCTTTGGCGTGCTTGGCGTGCATGCCCTGTAGCTCATCCTCCAGCACCTGGCAGCGGTCGCGGGCGGCCTTGGCGTCTTTCAATGCCATTTCATGATCGGCTATGGCGTTGGCGGAACTCTGCTTCTCCTTCTCAGAAGCCGCAGTGGCCCGGCCCAGCGCCGCGCGAACTGCCAAGTCAGAATGGAGCCAGCCTGAGGCCAGCTACAGACGCCCGGCCACAAGGCATGGGTCTGCGCCCGGCCTCATCCCTGAGAGAGCATGTTCCAGAGTAGCAACAGGATCAGAAAACCTGGGAGTGGAGGTGCAGCAGTGGGAGGAGGCGACATCGTCACCAGGGACTAGGAAACCGCGACTTCCGGAGCAACTGGAACCTCATCGGCCGCGCCAGGCGCCGGCACTTCCTGAGCTAGATGGGCCATGGGGGCTGGTTCCACGTGGCAATGCTCCTCTTGGCCCCGCGAGGACGACCGGGATGGGGAGATGCGGTTGCTGCTACCCCCTTTCTCTGAGGAAGGAGGCACGAACGCCGCATCCTCCTTCCTTTTCTTCGCAGAAGACATTGCTCTCATCAATCAAGGGCCAGCATCAGGAAATGATGAGTAAAAACAGGGACAAGGCTAAGCTCGAGACACTTACTGATCCACCGTGACATACTTTCGCTTAGGAAGCCTGAAGCCTGACAACATCAGGACGGATGCAGCATCGCGAGGCACCAACGACGACCTACCCCTTCTCGGGATGGAGGGATGCTCCCTCTCCCTTTGGCGGGTGTCAGCCTAGGCATTGTCAGGAAGGGCGCGGAGGATCTCGGCCTTGCTTAGAGGGGAAGTCTCCCCCATCTCTTCCAGAGTCTGCTCCGGGTCCTCCTCCTCTCCCCCTCCCCGCGGGGCTCGTCAAAAGACACCTCCACCAGTTTCGGTGCCACGGGGGCTCCCAGGAGCGCCGGCGGCACCAACCCACGTCCGTCAAAGGTCGGCCTGGAGGCGACGAATTCCTCCCGATCCCTGCGTTGGAACAGGGGGGCGAAGGCGCTTGGTGGGTACTCCTGGTTGTCCCCAACTATGAGGCGCAGAACAGCGGCCAATTCATCATCACGCAAGGCCCCCGGCCTCAGGCGGGTCTTATTCCCCTCTTCGTCAAGCTCCCACAGGGGGCGTGCACGCACCTGGAGTGGGGCTACTCGTAGTGTTAAGAACTCCCTTAGAAGCATGACCCCCGTAACCTTCGCTGCCCTCGTGTTGCCCGGCTTCAGGTCGGTCACCATCTGCCCCAACATAGACGATGACCGCTCATCAGCAAGCTTCGCCCTGGGCGAGAGGGCGCCACCGTAGGAAGCACCAGATGTGGATCGGCGTACTTGGCATCCATCATGACCCATTTGGATCGAATGTTGTCGGCCCTCTTCCCGGTGCTCGATATCGAGTTGGCCATGCCGGATGCAACAAAGTTAGCACATCCGGAGATGTGACCCTCGCTGACACGGAGGAAGAAGAAATGGCGTAGGAGCACCATGGATAGCATCACGCACAGGTACGCCTCACAATAGTAGGCAAAGATGGACAGGAGGAGGACATAGTTGGGATGGAGATGCAACGCCTGCAGCCCGTAGTGGTCGACGACTTCGTAAAGGAAATCAGAGAAGGGAGGAAACAACCCGACGGCGACACTGCTCGAGAATAAGGGGAAGAAGGTGCTTTCCTCGGGCTCCGGCATGTCGGAGGCAAGCCGGAGCTTGGTCTCCCCCCACTCATTACTTTCGCCCGCCGTCAGCAGGCGCACGAAGGCGAGGCTCTTCTCCGTGACGGAGGGCGCCTCAAGGGCCGACTCATACCAAGCCGGCACTGAGGAAGCCTTGGCCTTGTGCGGCGCCATGGATCGCAGCTACAGGATGAGATTGGGCGGATCTGGACATAGCGGTGGCAGCGAGCAAGGAAGGGGATCTAGAGCAAGGCAAAGAAGAAGCAATGAATGCAAGTGGTGCCTGCGCCAGCCTTTTGTCAGGTCGAGCAGTTGCGGAGGCAGCATGGGGAACCAGAGACGCCCACGTCCTATCAACTACCACGCATCAACCGAAGCCGCATGCTTTTGGGGGCCCAAGGTTCCCCGAACTTGACCCTTGGCTTCGCCGCGAAGCTAAGCCCGAGGGCACCTTGGGCTCGGGGGCTATTGTCGACGTTCTGGGAACGGGGGTCCCCAGACTTGCCTGCCTGCAGCCCGCGGCGTGGCTAAGCCAGCAGGCCGTACGGCCCATCTTCATCAATAAGGCATCCAAGACCCTCGCGAGGCTGACGACACAAGACCTCCTCTGAAGTGGCCTAGTCGGGCAGGCTCATGAGGGGCGGAGATATCAAGGCGAGGCAAACCTCACGAGGCTCTTGTGACGTGAGCCATGACGATCGACACCAGGTGGGCGCCAGCACGCGCAACGTCCTTTGTTTCCTCTATGGTGCTAAGGAGGCCAGCATAGGCGAGGAGTGCCGAGGCATCAGGCAAAGGTTGCCATATCGGTGCAACAAGACCAAGACCAGAAAGACGGCAAGACGGAGGTCATCGTGGAGCCCAAGACGGCATCACCACCAGAGCCTTTCGCATGTGGAGATCACCTTTGTCAGGATGGCTTGTACTAGCTGTCCCCCTTCAAATTTGCCCACCGTTGTTGGCTCCCTTCCCGCTCAATATTTGGGAAGAGGACCTGGGCCTCTATAAATAGGACTAGCCACCACCATAGGCAGAGGGAGCATCAAGATCATCCCCAACCACACAAGTGCACCAAGCACGAGAACACCTCAACCTCGGGAGGCTGTTCTTCCCCTTGTATTGTTCATCATCATCCCAAGAGGCAATCCAGCACCACCACACTGGAGTAGGGTATTACACCAAAACGGTGGCCCGAACCAGTATAAATCTTGTGTCTTTCTGTGTTGCTAGTTCGTCGAGTTCATCCACGAGATCTTAGCGAGCTAGGGCGTAGATCGGTGGGAGGAAAAGACTTCGCGCGCACCCCAGTGTTCGAACCTTAAGGGTTTGTCGGAACCCCACATCCAACAGTACTGTACCAAATCAATTCGCACTTCCGTCGACGAAAAAACAAAAAGAAATCAATTCACAGCACACAAGAGAGTCTAGCCCTGTGTACTGTACCAAATCAATTTGCACTACAAATGCCATTCAAAACATTGAATTCATGTTATGTTCAATTAAAATATTTCGCTACGTGGATAATGCATGCAGCCTGCTACTCAAATGAATGTTTTAGTGCATTCCAAATGTGTATACTACCGCTTCAATATGAACTAAATTTGACTTCGTTTCTCTATTTTAATAAGATCTACAATAATGATTGTTGTGAAGTCAAACCATTTGAATTCGTTTCTCTATTTTAATAAGATCTACAATCATCATTATTGTCAAGTCAAACCATCGTTTGTGTATTATCTTCATAGCACACCTCATGATTACTCTCGAGTTAGATATGAACTATGTGTACTATATGAACTCGAACTCAATTTTTTGAATCCACTTTATGTTGATTTGAAATCACAGTACATTTCAAGCTCTAGCTAGATCTTCATAATCTAAACCATGTCTCATATGTATAATGTGTTTATCACACAACGTATGGTACCCCGCCCCCTACTCCTACAAGTATTTAGATGTGAGTTGCAAACACCACACATTACCACAAATTCAAATAAAATGTGAGATTGTTCAATATATAGTATTGTTTAGATTGTTTCCTATTTATCTGTAAGCTGCAAACGCCACACATTATCACAAATTCAAATAAAATGTGAGATTGTTCGATATATAGTATGGTTTAGATTATTTGACATTTAGCTGTGAGTTGCAAACGTCATGCATTATCACATTATGGTACAACATGTGCAAAACCATAGCACGCGTATCACCGCTATATTCATGCATGCATATGTTTATAACACTATGATCTCGTATTCAAATATATGAATCCACTTTCATATCAAATTATGATCTTTGTTAGTCTCTTACACCCACACAATCCTCTAACCTTTGTAGCTAGCACTAACTTTCTCTCGTGCATGCACACACCCTCCTCGCTCTCCTCCTCCCTCAGCATTCTATCCATCGCGCACATTCATTTTTTTCTTTAGGTCGTTCTCCCACAGTCTCCACAACTCCTTTCCAACACACACCCATCGATAAACCTCTACAGCGACTACGTACAACATACGTATACACGCACCTTCCATCTCTTTCTTTCTGTGTCCATGCCGCGTGTCTCTCATACGATCCCACACTCGTGTAAATCCTCGCCCCTCTCTTCATCGATCTCACAACCGCACACTCCTCCCCCTATCTAGCTAGTAGCTCGGCCTCTCGCACCACCTCCTAGCTCCATTCTCTCTGTCTATCCGCCTCGCTGGGCCTTATTTGCCTTTAACAAATGGATGTACACCGACCGATCTCCCGCTATACATATAGCTAGCCAGGTCCTTATAACTCATTTTCCCCACGCGTCGATCGATCTACCTCATTAGTTATATCTCTCCCTTCCTTCGAGAAACAACAATTGATCTACCGATCAAGGTTTGCTTAGCAAACACATGGTTCCCCTTCATCATCCATGCATGCATTCCGACAGATCTATCACACACAGGCACACATAGAAACACATCCCCACTCTCATTGATAATATTGCAGTTCCACCCTCAGTTCGAGAAGCAACTCCATCACCCATCCAGCACTCTACCCCTCTCCCTCCCTCTCTCTCTCTCCTCTCTCTCTCTGTCCCAACCTATTTCCCATCCTTCAGTTATGTATGGATGTCGACCCATCTCCCTCAACACATAGCTGGGTCTCTCCTTCTCAACACATATACGAGTCGTTCTACCTCTCTTGTTAGGCCTCTGCCTCCCCCTCCCCCACCCCCCACACACACCGATACATCAAGCACTCTAGTCATGTCACCCTGCCACACACAAACGGCTAGGGACTAACGGACTAATATAACAAAAGCCGGTTTTTCTCCCACCGCCGACTGGCTACCAGAGTAGCCGGCCGGCCGGTTTCCATTCACTTCACTTCAATCCAAGAAAGCTCAAGTACTTGCCTCCCCAAAGAGGGAAGGCGGCAAAGGAAAAGGCCTAATGATATAAAGCATACGCGAATGGAAACCAAACATGCACATAACAATATTTACATAAAAGACCTCCGAGAGGCCAGCATTCAACATAGTTTGGATACACCCCCAGTGGGTGGAACTGCGAAAACTTAATGAAGATTGTTCAAAAGACAACAAGCAGGAAAAGTAAAGACGGCAGGTCAAGCTGGTGGAGCGACCGACGAGCCGGGCTGGTTGGCGGAGACGGTTGTGCCGGCTGAAGGAGCGGCTGGCTGGCGAACCTCGGCTTGGTCACCGCCTCCTGCAGAGGGCGCGCTTCCACGCACCTCGTTGCTGGAGGCACGGTCGGCCTGAGGTCGGCCGGTTGTTCCACCAGTCGGCTCGACGTCTTCGCCGTCCTCCTCTTCGTCATCCTCGCCCTCGTCGCTGGAGGCAATCTCCTCGGCCGAGTCCTCGGCCACCGCCGGGTTTAGCCCCAACCAGTCCTCCGGCTGGGCAACACCGTCATCATCGATTTCGGGCGCAAAAACGCTGATGTCGGTGCACTCGGCGATCGTCGAAGCCCGATGGGCGATAGCCGGCCTCACCTCCTCCAGCTCCGCGTCGGCCTCCATCCGCCAAGTGCGCAGCTGGTCCAGGCTCAGCCCTGGGTACCAAGCCCGAACGAACTCCAACGCGCGCCCGGCTCCGAGGCGGGCCGCCGACGCCTTCCAAGCCTCAAAGCGACCATGCCTGGACAGCCAAGAGCTGCTCCTCAAGCGTCCGGTTCGCATCCGGCGCGATGTTGGCCCCCGCCTGACGGTGCGCCTCGCGATGGGCCTCGATGCTTTGAGCGGCGAAGGCGGAGTAGCCGGGGAAGTAGTCTGCACCAAAAACAAGCAGCAGCTCAAGTTAAGCCAAAAACCCAGGCGGCAAGGGGTAGGAGAGGGGCGAGGAAGGCGGCTTACCGTCGATCAAATCCTCGATCCGGCCGAAGCCTTCATCCAGTGCTCGCCAGGTCTCCGCCCAGCTCGCCGCCTCGGTCTCATACTCTGCCTTCAGGGCGACCTCGCTATCCTGCGCCTTCTGTAGGGCCGCCTTGTGGCCTTTCTCTTGGTCGGCCAGCTTCTTCGCCAGGCGATCACATTCCCGGACCAAGGCAGCATACTCGGCATCCTTGGTATAAAGGGCGGCCTTCGCTTCACCGAGCTCCTTCCTCAAGTCGGCGTTGGCCCCTGAAGACAAAGAAAAAGAAAAACCAATAAGGAAAGAGTCGTCAAGAAAGATCCGACCCGACTGCTTAGCAGTCGGCCCGAATCTCGGGGACTACACCCAGTGGGTGCGCTGACGCGCCCCCATAGGAGACAGACAAGATCGAGTACTTACTTCGACTGTCGGCCAGGTCGTCGGTCCTCCGGCTCAACTCCCGAGCCTGGGAGTTGAAGGCGGCAGCATGGAGGTTGTGATATTCCTGGAAGTTCAGACAAGAGGCAAAAATAAGGTAGCTGTCAAGAAAGATCCGACCCGACTGCGCAACAGTCGGCCCGAATCTAAGGGACTACACCTAGTGGGTGCGTTGGCGCGCCCCCACGGAAGAAATCAAGAGAGCAAAGTGGCCAAGAATGAAGGACTCACCCGGATGGTGGCTCGCGTCGACAGGAACTCCTAGGTGAACTGTTGCAGCAGGGCGGCCTGAGCTTGCAGCCGGCTCCAGACCCCTTGAGCCGCCACATTCAGCTCGCCAGTCCCTCCGCTGGGAGTCCACTCGGACGTGGCAGTGTTGGCCGCCTCCAGATCTCCCGCCGACTGGCCTGCGCCCGCGACTCGGCCCGACTCCGGCGGAGCGGCGCGTCCCCCTGCGCGCTGGCCCATCGCCGGCTGCACCTCGAGGCCCACCCCCGGCCGGCTCTTCTGGCGCCGCTGACGATTGGCCGCCTTGGCCCGCTCCGGTTGGCACTGCTGGCGGCGCTCACCTCGCGAATGTCGCGAGGTGCTCCCCCCTCTCCATCAGCGGCGGGTCTTGGACGATCTCCTCCGCCAAGGGCAATGGGGTGTTAGGGGCCACGGCTCGGAGGGGAATGGCGAGCAGCGGAGGCTGGTTGCGCGAACCCTCCGCCTCCGTCTCTGCGGTTGCCGCCTCCGCCTGGGCCTTGGCTGCCGCGTCGGCCTGCTCCCTCGCCGCCTGGGCGGCCACTTTCTCCGCCGCCTCGCGCTCCTCCCACGTTTCACGGGTGTTCCGCTCTGTGGCCTCCCTGAGGTCGGCGCGGGGGTCCACGCGGCGGGAGCTTGAAGAACCTCCAGTCGGCCCAACTACGGAGCCGCCCGGGCCACGCTCAAGGGAAAGCGGCGCCCTGTCCAGCAAGCAGAAGAAGTTAAGAAGAATGCTCGAACAAGAAGAGAATGATGAAGAGCATGCAACAAGGCAATTGACGACTTATGCTGAGACCGCCTGAGGCTGCTTCACCGCCTTGCGGAAGCGGGCCGCTTTCGCAGCCGCCTCGTCTCGCTTGGTCGCAGCGGTGGAGGCTTTGGACTTCTTCGGCCGACTGCCGAAGAGGCCTGAAGCGGCCCGGCGCTTCTGTGCACCACCGCCGGCAGCCGGCGCGATGGACGAGCCCGCGCCCTGATGGTCGGCCGCTGGCTGGCGACGCGGGGCGACTTCGGCTTCAGCATCATCCGGCCAGTCCTCGAAGCTCGCGGTGAGCCTTGAGCCCCCGGGCTTGGCGTCGTCCCTCACGACGGTGTCTTCCATGGCGGCCGCCCCCAAGTCCGGATCATCAACGTCGTCCGTCGTGCGGTCGGGGGCATACTGGCGTTCTATCCCCGCTGCCCCGGTCGTCGGCGAGAGAAGGGGGTTCTGCTAAGAAGGACCGACTGATTAGAAGCCGGCCATCATAAAGCCGGCAGCCAAGGGTTGGCGCGAGAGTACGGCGCCTTGCCGTATCACCAGTCCTCGGCGAGCTTGCAGTTGGAGATATAGTTTACCATATACGATACCTCCGCCTAAGGCATCTCCCTGGTGCTCAGCCGGCTTGGGTCGAAGCGGCCGCTCATCTGGCACATCATGTGGGGCCGGCTTTGGAGAGGAGAGATCCGGCGCTCCATGAAGGCGGCCACCAAGTCGGCCCCGCTCAGGCCTTCCGACTGGATCATTACCCGAAGCTGGGAGACGGCGGCGTTCCCGGCCTGAGACAGTGACCGGGACCGGATACTCCATGAAGGCTGCCTCCCAGCCGGCGCGCCGGCTACGTAAGCCGGCAGGTTGACGTGGTCTCCTTGCTCGGCGACGTTCTTCACGTAGAAGTATGACTTTTGCCCAATCTTCACCGACTGGATCAGGGGGATGGGCGGGAACGGGTTTGTTCTCACCCGCCCTCCTCATGGCGATGAAGGCCCCGCAGGGGGCGGGCACGCCTGCGACGACGGTGCCGAGTTTGCTCTGGAAGAACTCCCTCCAGAGCTCCAGCGTGGGGAGCAGCCCCGAGAAACCTTCGCAGAGGGAGACGAAGGCCGACAGCAGCATCACCGCATTGGGTGTAAGGTCATGCGGCTGAAGGTTGTAGAACTCGAGGAAGGAGCGCAGAAATCCGCTCGCTGGAAGGCCGAAGCCGCGCAGGAAGTGCGAGCGGAAGGTGACCCTCTCGCCCTCCTCCGGCGCCGGCGAGACCTCCGTCTCTGGTGCCAGGCGGACCCGCATGAGGTTGGCATCGGGCAGGCGCCGAGTCTGGCGGAGGAACTCAACATGGTCGTCATGGACGTTGGAGTCGTCCCACGAGCTCGACAGCGCCATGGGAGCAGGAGATGTGGAGGCACGGCAGCGCTGAGACGGGAGGCTGTGGCGGCAGCGAGAGGAAGAAACGAGGACGATAAGGGGCGGAGCGAGAGAGAGCGTGCGAACCTCTGCCGCTCCCCCTCCTCCCCCTACTTATAGGCTCGTGTGGCGGAGCCGAGGAGGCGCGGCGTGGGGAAAGGTGGGGAATGATCATGCCCACTCCCCCACGTCCCATGCTTATTGTGCCTTAACGGCGAAATAAAACCGCCGTGGGGAGGCGAGCGGCCCATGTGGGCCACGGAAGATCCGCGCTCGGACCAAGGCCTGCGAGTGGCGGGCCCGGGCCTGCGGCGGCGTCCCGTCGCGCGCGTGCGCTGGCAGGATCTCGCTGCCACGTGGCCGCGGGAGGGCCCGCGGTCAGCACGCAGGTCAACCCCTTTCCCGCCTGCAAGACGCGGAGCTCTCTGAAGTCAGCATACACCTGCATAGCCGGCTCTTCAGGATGGGAAGCTGACCAAGCTTCTCGTCCCTTTGTCCGCCTCAGAGCTCGATCAGCTTCTGGGACTACTGTCGGAGTAAATAGCCATGGGTAGCCTAGCCGGCTTCCCCTGGCCCTTCTGAAAAAATTACAAGCCCGTCCGGCTCTCAACAACCCAAGACATGGGGCCACCTTCCCCTCGCTGGCTATCATCCAGGCCAGCTTTCGGAAGGCGGCCCGACTTTAGCCCTCATAAAGAAAGCCACGGGAGGGCCGACTTCGGGAAGATGGCCGTGAGAAGGCCGACTCCAAGAAGCCGGCTCCCATTAAGCGGTCGAGACCGTACCCTCAAAGTTTGCACCCACCTAACAGCAGTGCGACGGGGCGTGGCTACAGTGAAGCCTGCCACCCCCAGATCCCGGAGCACGCCTGGCACAGTGCGCCGTACGGAGTGGCCATGACCCGTCCGGCGCGGCACTGTTGCCATGTTGACCCTGATGTCACCCACGATGGGCCGCCAGCGCGGCCCACAGACGGTGGGCCCCTTCGGGCAGAGAGACACCCGAAGGCGGCCACGCCTCCCCCCAGTCGGCCCAAGACAGAGCCGGCTCCCCGCAGCTGGCCTGCCACCTCCCTCGAAGGAGACGCCCCATTAAGGAGACAAGATGCGGTGAGGCTACAGCGATCGCCCGACGGGCGGCGGCACTGTAGCCGCGCCTACCACGACGAAGCCCACGTCACCGAGATGAAGCCACAGTGATCAGCCGCCGACCAGGTCCTGGCCAGTGGGGCCTGCCTGTCGACCAAGGGGCCGGCAGCCGACGGGACCCACCAGTCGGCGGGCCCAGCAGCCGGTACACAAGCCGGCGAGTGCAGTCACAGACGGCTGGGCCCCGCGCCCAGTCGGATTACCATTGTACCCCCGGGGGGTAGGCCTATATAAACCCCCCGGGGCACCCATGCAAAGGGTTCGACCCCCTGCTAGTCCTAGACACCACACAAGGAGAAGAAGCAGGCTAGACGTGCCCTTCTTCCTCCTCCCACCAAACAGCTCAAGGAGCATTGTGTAGCTACTTGTCCATCTAGTGATCATGCGGAGACCCCGTAGAGCAGCAGTAGGGGTGTTATCTCCACGGAGAGCCCCGAAGCTGGGTAAGATCCGCCGGCGTGCATGTCTTCGCCTTATCCTGTTTCCAGGCACCGGCGACGTCTTACTCGCTCCCACAATGATAAGCCACCCGTTGGCATATGTCGCACCTACCACCCGACACTATCCCCCTAGGAGCATGCGCATAGTACTTTGTTTTGATGACTAATAGATTTTTTTCAATAAATATGTGAGTTCTCTATGACTAATGTTGAGTCAATGGATTATACGCACTCTCACCCTTCCATCATTGCTAGTCTCTTCGGTACCATGCATTGCCCTTTCTCACCTAGAGACTTGTTGCAAACTTCGCCGGTGCATCCAAACCCCATGATATGATACGCTCTATCACACATAAGCCTCCTTATATCTTCCTCAAAATAGCCACCATACCTACCTATCATGGCATTTTCATAGCCATTCTAAGATATATTGCCATGCAACTTCCATCATCTTCATATACATGACTTGAGCATCATTGTCATATTGCTTTGCATGATCGTAAGATATCTTGCATGATGTTTTCATGGCTTGTCCATTTTTTGATGTCATTGCGACGCTAGATCATCGCACACCCCGGTACACCACCAGAAGCATTCATATAGAGTCATATCTTTGTTCTAGTATCGAGTTGTGATATTGAGTTGTAAGTAAATAAAAGTGCGATGATCATCATTGTTAGAACATTGTCCCATGTGAGGTTATCAAAATAAAAGTTGCCAAACAAGCCCCCCCCCCCCAAAAAAGAGAAAAAAATAAAAAAAATAAAAAAGAGCGAAAAGAGAGAAGGGACAATGTTACTATCCTTTTACCACACTTGTGCTTTAGAGTAGCACCATGTTATTCATATAGAGAGTCTCTTGAGTTATCACTTTCATATACTAGTGGGAATTTTCATTATAGAACTTGGCTTGTATATTCCAACGATGGGCTTCCTTGAATGCCCTAGGTCTTCATTAGCAAGCAAGTTGGATGCACACCCACTTAGTTTTCAGTTTGATCTTTCATACACTTATAGCTCTCAGTGCATCCGTTGCATGGCAATCCCTACTACTCGCATTGATATCAATTGGTGGGCATCTCCATAGCCCGTTGATTAGCCGCGTCGATGTGAGACTTTCTTCCTTTTTGTCTTTTCTAGACAACCTCCAGCATCATATTCTATTCCACCTATAGTGCTATATCCATCGCTCATGCTCATGTATGGCGTGAAAGTTGAAAAGGTTTGTGAACATCAAATGTATGAAACAATTGCTTGGCTTGTCGTCGGCGTTGTGCATGATTTGAATATTTTGTGTGGTGAAGATGGAGCATAGCCAGACCATATGATTTTGTAGGGATAACTTTCTTTGGCCATGTTATTTTGAAAAGACATGATGGATTTATTAGTATGCTTGAAGTATTATTGACTTAATGTCAAATGATAGTCTATTGCTTTGAATCACTTGTGTCTTAATATTCATGCCATGATTAGATTACATGATTAAGATTATGCTAGTTAGCATTCCACATCAAAAAATATCTATTTTATCATTTACCTACTCGAGGACGAGCAGAAATTAAGCTTGGGGATGCTGATACGTCTCTGTCGTATCTATAATTTTTTATTGTTCCATGCCAATATTCTACAACTTTTATATACTTTTGGCAACTTTTCATACTATTTTCGGGACTAACATATTGATCCAGTGCCAGTTCTTGTATGTTGCATCAACGAAGTCCAAACGACATAAAAATGGACAGAGATTTTTTTGGAATATATGTGATTTTTGGGAAGAAGAATCAACGGGAGACGATGCCCGAGGGTGCCGTGAGGCGCACCCTGGGCCCTCGTGGCCACCCCGTAATGTTCCCTTCTTCCGCCGCAAGAAAGCCAATATTCGGATAGAAATCATGTTAAAATTTCAGCCAAATTAGAGTTACGAATCTGTGGGAATATAAGAAATGGTGAAAGGCCAAGAATCTGAAACACAGAAACAGAGAGAGACAAAGAGACATATCCAATCTCGGAGGGGCTCTTGCCCCTCCGACGCCATGGAATCGATGGACCAGAGGGGAAACCCTTCTCCCATCTAGGGAGAAGGTCAAGGATGAAGAAGAAGAAGGGGGGCTCTCTCTCTCCCTCTCTTCTGGTGGAGCCAGAACGCCGTCGGGGCCATCATCGTGTCACCGCAATCTACACCAACACCTTCGTCATCTTCACCAACATCTTCATGACCTTCCCCCATCTATCTATAGCGGTCCGCTCTCCAGCAACCCGTTGTACCCTCTACTTGAACATCGTGCTTTATGCTTCATATTCTTATCCAATGATATGTTGCCATCCTATGATGTCTGAGTAGATTTTCGTTTTCCTATCAGGAATTGGTGAATTGCTATGATTGATTTAATTTGCTTGTGGTTATGTTGCTGTCCTCTGGTGCCCATCATATGAGCACGTGCGTGGATCACACCGTAGGATTAGTTGTGTGTTGATAAGACTATGTATTGGAGCGCAAGAGTGACAGAAGCTTCAACCTAGCATAGAAATCGATGCATACGGGATTGAAGGGGGACCAATATATCTTATGCTATTGTTGGGTTTTACCTTAATCAACGTTAGTAGTTGCGGATGCATGCTAATAGTTCCAATCATAAGTTCATAGAATTCCAAGTTAGGTATGACATGCTAGCAGTGGCCTCTCCCACATAAAACTTGTTATCGGTCTAGTAAAGTAGTCAATTGCTTAGGGACAATTTCGCAACTCCTACCACCACTTTTCCACACTCGCTATACTAACTTTATTGCTTCTTTACCTAAAATACACCTAGTTTCTATTTACGTGCTCTTTACATTCTTGCAAACCTATCTCGTTACACCTACAAAGTACTTCTAGTTTCATACTTGTTCTAGGTAAAGCGAACATTAAGTGTGCGTAGAGTTCTATCGGTGGTCGATAGAACTTGAGGGAATATTTGTTCTACCTTTAGCTCCTTGTTGGGTTCGACACTCTTACTTATCGAAAGAGGCTACAATTGATCCCCTATACCTGTGGGTTATCAAGTAGGTGCGCCCACTTCGACGCCCTAATGGCGGAAGAGCTACCAGCACAGGAGGACATGTGCTGCAACCTCCGTCTCCTAAATGAGCACTGGTGAACAAGAGAATGACAATACCGTCTCGGACATGCGGCCCTACGATCCTGTCTTCCCGAATGAGCATCGGGCGTTGTATTAGACCATCCGTTGGGCCAGCGAGGCCCTCTCCGTCCTCCTTTGACTTGTTGCACTCGCCGTGGTGGCGCCGTCTCGCGTTGTCAACATGGTCAACGACATGAGGAATGAGGAGATGACTTTACTTGGAGAGGATGACAGTGGGGACCCACCAGGGCCATAGCCGCACGTACGCAAGTGCCCCCTTATTATATACAACTATAATATTTCTTGCTTCCTCCTGGTTTCTTGACCTCACGGTCCCACACCATTGTTAACCTATGTAGTGAATAAATGAGAGAATTGCACAAGGAGCGGCCGACAGCTGGGACCAAGCATCTCGAGCAGCATATGTCTTTTTGAGGTGTGAGGAGTGCAGAATTTTTCTTGAGCGATATTTCCATTGTTGTTCAGAGGAGAGCAGAGTAATAACTGGGCAGGGTGTGGCCCGTGTAGCCCACGCCAGATATCCAGCCCAGATATAATTTTTTTTCAAGCTGAAAATGGCTAGCTCAGCTATCCTTTTTTTGAAGGAATACCCAGGCAAGGTCAACTTGTTATTCTCCGCCCCGCTGGGCTGCAAATCTTTCCTAGGATGGATGCATTAGGCTTAACAAGAAAATGGGCTTTAAGAAATAATAAATAGGATGTAATTATAAAAACTGGGCGGTAACTATAAAAAATGAACCAAACATGTAATTACTTTATAAAATATTATTTCTGGATTTTGAAAATTTTAATTTCATTAATTGTTGTGCGTGCAATGTTTCGTTCGATTTTTACATAATACAAATTTATATTGAAATTGTATTTAATCTGACTAGAAATTTCGGGATAAAAATATTTCGGATCCCATCAAAACGTGGGAAATTTTATTGAATTATGTTTCGAACGGTTTGTTTAAATTATTAATCATTGCCTAGCTAGAAAATGGGATGTACTATTAACAAACTGTAAATGCACTGTAGTAAATTCCATTAGAATTCAAAAATGGGCTGTACATTCTTACAAATCTGAAATGAGCTTTAAGTTCTCTGCCACACACTTGTGGGCCTACTAAGTTGACGCGTCCCCTCAAAAAAATAGTTGACGCGTATGCAAGGCTTTGTCAACTTATAGTCAACACACGGTTCTAGCAGAAGTGGCCGTTTGATGTCCATCCAATGGATGTCGTGCTTCTCCTTCAATCTCGGATATTCTAGCTTCACCCACCCAAAAAATGATTCCTCCCCCGACATCTGGGGCGGTGAGGCCTACTAAGTTGACGCGTACCAAGGGCTTTGTCAACTTAGTCGATATAAACGATTCTAGCTGCATTTACCATACGATGTCCATCCAACGGCCGTCGTGCTTCTTCAACCTATGGTCTTCTTGCTCTAGCCGCCCAAAGCAGCATCGGTCATGCCGCCTGCTCCTGCCTCCTGTGGCCAGCTATGCTGTCGCGGAGGCCTCACCGCCCCTACTACTCCCACCGCTGGCCAGGCGATCCCTCCACTCACCCACACCACCTGTTATTATGTGGAGACGATAGCCTAACACTGCAGACGATGCAGTGAACCCTCGTACTCCTCTCGGCATGGGCATCCACTGCCGCGTCTTCCCCGGCTCTGCGTCATCCGCTTCCTAGGCCTCTCTGTCGTCCACCGCCTTGGTGCTCTCGGTGCGGTGTGGTCAATGTGGTCAACGACTGACTTCCATCGAAAGAGTACTATACGTGGAGTGGATGACAGCTGGATCCATAGCCGCAGGAAGGAAGTGCCTCCTTATTACGCAGAAAATAATGATTCCTCCACCTGACAGCAGGGACCCACCGGACGGGCCATCGTATTTCACGAAAAAAATGTTTCCCCCTAACTACTCGGACCCACCAGCTACATCTTCGCATGCAAGGAAGTGCGTCCATATTAAGGGAAAAATGATTCGCCCCTGACTGCTGGGACCTGCCAGCAACATCTTCGCACAAAAGGAAGTGCCTGACAGTCGGGACCCACCTGGTCGAAGCGTATGCAGCGTTGTAATTTTGGTCGCGAACGTGTACGTACATATTGTTCGATTGGACTGTCTGCAAGCTGCAGTGATAAAATGTGGTCGAGCAAGGAAAGGCATGTGTCATAGTAGAGGCGCGCACGTAGCATGTACATGTACGTACAGCGGCGAGGGTGCAAGAAAGAAACTACGGCCACGTACGTACATACGGGCGGGGTCTCGAACGCCTACTCACGCATACGTACAGCCAGGGCTCGTGTACATGGCTGGGTCGGAAGGGAGAAACTATGTTGTCGTCGTGTTCATGGGGAGGCAACAGAATGCGTCGTGTTCATTGGGAGGCAATGGAATGCATGCTGTTCATCGGGAGCCAACCGGCTTGGACGGAATAGCCGATGGAAACGAGGCCTGGCGTACCGCAGAATGGAGGAAACATCTTTGTGGTCGACCGCCATGGTCGAAACGGGATCCCGTTCATCGGGAGAGGTCTGGCGTACTGCAAAACGGAGGAAACGGACTTCTGTTGGACCTCCTATGGTCGAAACAGGGTCCTGTTGACCGGGAGGGGTGTGGCGTACGGCAAAACGGAGGAAACAGACTTGTGTTGGAGCGCTGCGCTCAGATTTTTTTCTTGAGTTAGTCTTGTTTCTTTTGTGCTCATTCGGTCTTCTTCTTCAGGTCGCCAATCGCGCTGGCGAGGGTGGCGGCGGAACCCGCGGCCGCCGAAGGGGCCGCGTTACGCAGGAGCCGGTCCGACCTCACCGACCAGACCGAGGTGGAGGGACGAGCCGACTCGGACCTCGGCATGGATCCGAATGCCGCTGACGCCTTGGCCTGGAGGGACAAGAACCAGGACGAGGCGGAGCTGGAGGAAGCATCGGGTCGTGCTTGGACCGACGCGGCAGCGGCATGGGCGCGAGCCGGCGCGGAGCCGACCTGGCGCGAGATGCCGGAGGGCATGGTGGTGCGGCGACGGTCTTTGAGCCGTCATCAGTGAGGGAGCACGGCCGTGGAGGCCAGGCTAAGGTGGTGATCCCCGACCGGAAGGTCATGGAGGTGGCGGATGACACCCTATCGCGGGCCGACGTGGTCGAGCGAGTGGGGACTGATGGTGGTGAAGACGGCGTCGTTTTGGAAGAGACGTTGCGGGCGGCGGTGTCAGAGGCGCCGCTGGTTTTGGAGGAGGCACCGTGGGCGGCGGTACCGGATGCAAACCCGGCAGCTGGGCCGGAGACGGCGACGCAGGGCGTCCCGGCGTTTGGGTCGTCGTCGGCTCCGCGAGGGGCGTCGGAAGAGGCGAGCGGCCAGCGGGGAGTACGCCTTGGTGCCCCAGCAGGGATGGCGCCGAGCTGCCGTGCCGCAGCCGGCGCGGAGCGGGGGCGCCGTTGTCTTCGGGCCTCAAACCCAGGAGGAGGCGGCGTTGGACGCCGTCAGTCGCCACCTACGAGGCCGGACGAAACGGCTCGAGGCCTTTGCCCAGGCCGAGGGGGAGCGGACACGTCGCGTGCCGTTCTGGTAAGTCTTCTTGTAATTTCTTCTTTCTGGGGGCGCGCCAGCGCACCCAGTGGGCGTAGCCCCCGATGTTCGGGCCAACTACGTAGTAGTTGGGTCGAATCATTGGAGTGTTGGCCTTGTTCTAATTTCTACTTTCTTCAGCATCTCGACGCCTTCCGGGTCGCCGCCTACAATCGTCTCCTGGGCAATCACCGAGAGCTCATGGAGCAGCTTGCCGCCAAGGAGGGGGAGCTCCACGTCGCCGCAGGTATTCTTGTGCTCTTTTCTAGTGGGGGCGTGCTAGCGCCCCCACTGGGTGTCGCCCCCGAGATTCGGGCCAACTGTGTAACAGTTGGGCCAAATCTGAAGTCTTGCTTTTTTCTTATGCTGAGTCCTACTTTTTCGCAGCCGAGGCGCTCTCCTGGCGGACTTGTCTGCTCCGGGCCAGTGATCACTACGACCGGCTTGTTGCCGACACCAGTCGTCTTGGCATCGAGGCGGCGCAGGCGAGGGCGGAGGCGGCCACGGCTCGGCGGTCTCTCAACGAGGCCAACCAGCTGCATGAGCAGCTGGCGGGTCACAAGAGCCGCCTCGAGGCTGAGGTGGAGCTCCTTAAGGCGGAAGCCGCCAAGGTGGCAGAAGCCCAGCATGCCCTGGTGGAGGCGGACCAGCAGCGCAGCCAGCTGGCCGACGACAAGGGCCGGCTCCAGGCCGAGGTGGATCGCCTGCAGGGGCAGGTCACCACGGCTGAGGGGGGCCCTCAGGACGAGGCCCATCGCTGCGAGGCGGCCGAAGACAAGGACGCCGAGCTAAAGGCGTCCCTTGCCAAGGCAGCCAATCTCAAGAAGGCGCTAAAGGAGCGCGACCGCGCCATCGAATGGGAGCGGCGTGGTATGTTGCCTGAGGCGCAGCACCTGGAAGATTTCTTCTCCAGTAAGTGCTTTTTCTTGTCGTTTGCCGGGTTGGGATCCGGCCTTTCTTCCTTGTTGTTTTTCTTCTAACTCGCTTCTTCCTTTGCGGCAGGGGCCTTCACGGAGACATAGCGGCTGGCGGAGGAAGCCGTCCGCAATCAGTGCGACCCGACCGGCATTGTTGGGTCTGGGACGGATCCACGAGTGGCCTGGACCTTCCCGGAGATCATCGCCGCCGCTGAGGCCCACCTGCAGGTCCTGGGAATGCTGTTGGGCCGGCTGTCCCAGGCCGGCACCGCAATGACGGCGGCCTTATGGCTGGACTCCGTCCAACCGAGCAGCTTCTCACGCCTGGCGCGTTGGTTGGAGATGGGGCCGGATTGGCTTGGCAAGTGGTGCCTCTCTGCCGCTCGTGTCGGTGCTATGATGGCGCACCGGTTCGCGCTGTCCTGGCATCCGGACCTGTAGCTGGCTGGTTCGGAGCAGCTCTTGCAGGAGCAAGCCGGCCGGATCACCTCCCGGGCCAGCTACATCGCCGAGTTCGCCTTCCACGACGAGTTCCATCCAGGGCGGACGGAAGACGGCAGGGCTGTGGACGGCGACGACTATGGCTTGCTCCTCCACGATCCGGAGGGGAGCTCGGAGGAGACGGGCATCTACTGCGACACGGGTGCTGAGGAGAACAACGGCGCCTCGCTGGACCCGGAGGACGCCAGGGGAGAGCCGTCGACGTCGCGACGCGGCGCTGGAGATTCCTGAGACACTTTGTGTAAAATCTGTTAAATAGCAGGTCCACCCACCCACTGGGGGTTTTAGGGTGTAATGAACTCGAGCCGTGGGCCTTTTCTCAAATACTTGTGTAGATGTTGTGGGTGCTTTTGCTTTCTGCCTTCCGTTTTTTGGACCGATTTCGTGCGTTTTTCCTTTCTCAAACCTCCCCCCGCGAGTCAGATGGCCGAGGCTCCGGTGCGTGACAAGGAGTTGGGTTCTTTGAGAGGACCGCGCAGGATTTGGGTCCCTCGAATCGTTGAGCGCGAGCGAAACACCCACTGGGCCGGCTGGCGGCAATCCGGCGAAGCCGGTTGGCGAACAGTCGGTCGTGCGGCTGTTCATTTGGTGAATGGTGGGACGAGTTGATCGACCCGACAACCTTTGACTTAGTGTATGAAGCGTAAAGGAGCTTTGGCCCGTTGTGCTTTCCAGTCGACAGCCAAAGCTGGATCTGCGGCTTTAGGGCGAAGTGGGGGACCGCGGCATCCTAACTTTATCAGGAATCACCAAGTAAGGCGGCAGGGTGGCGACCGAGCCGGCCAGCCCCCGATTCCCCGGGTCGAGCGAGTCGGACTGGTGGCCGGGTTCAATGGTATAGTGATGCAAGAAAATAGGGACACAATAAATTGGTCGACAAAAGGCAGCCCCCGAGTCTCGTTCGGGGACCCCATGGTTTCATGCGTTTACAAAAGGCGACGATACATACGCTCGTGCGACTAACTGTAAAACGGACAGAGGAGTTTCGCGTTCCATGGTCGGGTCGTTTCTTCACCAGCGGTGACCTTCTTGGGCTTCCTTGACTTGCGTGCGTCGTTGAGGTAGTAGGCATTGCGGTCGCGCAAGGCCCAGCTCATGATAAATGGGCCCTCCCATGGAGGGGAAAACTTGTGCTTGCCTGCCTGCTCTTGGACGAGTCGGAGGATGAGGTCGCCCTCGCGGAACGCAATGGGCTTGATCTTCTTGCTGTGGTAGTGCCTCAGGCCTAACTAGTAGATGGCCGAGCGACTGAGCGCCAGGAGGCGTGCTTCTTCGAGCAGGTCGACGCCATCTTCACGGGCTTCTCTGGCTTTGGCATTGGTGTACATCGCGACGTGCGGCGAGTCAAACTCGACGTCGGTCGGGATGACGGCTTCAGCTCCGTAGACGAGGAAGAACGGGGTGAACCTGGTCGACCGATTCGGTGTGGTGCGTAGACTCCAGAGAATGGCTGGCAACTCGTCAAGTCAGCTGCCGGGTGAGCGGATGAGTGGCTCGACAAGTCGCGGATTGACGCCGGACAGGATGAGTCCATTGGCCCGCTCGACCTGCCCGTTGGACTGCGGATGCGCAACGGAGGCCAGGTCGAGGCGGATGCCAGAGACGGAGCAGTATTGCTCGAGTGCGCCCTTGACGAAGTTGGTGTCGTTGTCGGTGATGATGCTGTTCGACATGATGTAATGCACCGCTATGTCCTTGATGAACCGGACGACTGTTGGCCCGTCCAGTTTCTTGATTGGTCTTGCCTCGATCCACTTGGTGAATTTGTCCTCTGCCACCTGCAAGTGCGTCATGCCGCCTCAAGCGGTTTTGAAGGGTCCCACCATGTCGAGTCCCCAGACCGCGAAGGGCCAGGCGATTGGTATGGTGCAGAGTGCTGACGCCGGCTGGTGGCTGCGTTTGCTGAAGCGTTGGCATCCCTCACACTTGAGGATGAGCGACTCGGCATCTTGGAGGGCCATGGGCCAGTAGAAACCGTGGCGGAACGCCTTGGCCACCAGGGATCGTGATGCGGCATGGTGCCCACACTCGCCCTGATGTATGTCGAGGAGGATGTCGATGCCCCGTTCCTGCTCGATGCAGCATTGGAACACGCGGTGGAGCTTCGCTTGACGAGCTCGTTGTAGATGATGCTGTAGGCGGATGCCCGGCGCTACACTTGCCGAGCTTCGGTCTCGTCCATGGGGAGAACCCCGCTCTCCAAGAATTCTGATATTGGGAGGGCCCAAGATGGAGCCGTAACCACGACGAAGACGGCCACCAGGGTGGGTTCCGAGTCGACAGCCCACGAGCCGGGTTGAGCAGCCCCCAGGTCGGGGATGGCGACGGTCGGGTCTAGGAAGATGGTGGCCGGGTCGAGCTGAGCAGCCCCTGGGCCGGGTTGAGGTGCGGCCGGGTCGTCTGAAATGTGGATGGACTTGGAGTCCGATGATGGCTTGACGGACGGCTTGCGCAGGTGCTCGAGGGAGACGCCGGACGGGATGGCTTGTCGTGACGAGGGGATCTTGGCGAGCGTGTCGGCTGCTTCGTTCTCCGCGCGTGGGACGTGGAGGAACTTGCAGCCCTCGAAAGATCCGGACAGCTTCTGGACAAGGAAGCGGTAGCTTGCCATGTTGGAGTCGCGGGCGTCCAATTCGCCGGAGCACTGATGCACCACCAGGTCCGACTCGCCGTAGCACAGGATGCGCCGGATGCCGAGTTCCTTGGCAAGCCGGAGGCCGTGCACAAGGGCTTCGTACTCGGCGACGTTGTTGGAGGCGGGGAAGTGGATCTGGAGTGCGTAGCGGAGCCGGTCGCCCTTTGGGGACGACAGTACGATGCCAGCCCCCAAGCCGAGTCGCATCTTGGACCCGTCGAAGTGCATGCGCCAATGCATCGAGTCGGGAGGCGGCGGGAAGTACTAGGTCTCGGTCCAGTCGACGAGGAAGTCGTCCAGGGCTTGAGACTTGATCGCGGTGCGGGGCTCGTAGAGGATGGTGTGGCCGGCTAGCTGGATCGCTCACTTGGCAACCCGGCCAGAGGCATCCCGGCACCCGATGATTTCTCCGATAGGCGCCGTGCTGACAACGGTGACAACGTGCTCTTAGAAATACTGCTTCAGCTTCTCGGCGGTGAACTACACGCCGTAACACATCTTCTGGTAGTGCGGGTAGTTCTGCTTGGAGATGGAGAGCACCTCGCACAGGTAGTAGACTGGGCGCTACTGCTTGGATCTTGCCCTTCTCTGGTCGCTCGACCACTAGCACAATGCTGACCGCCCGCGAGGTCGCGACTATGTAGAGCAAAGGCGTCTCCTTGTCGGTCGGTGCGGCTAGGACTCGTGCAGTGGAGAGCATGCGCTTGAGGTCTTGCAAGGCCTCGTCTGCCTTGCCCTTCCATTCGAACGGGCTCGTCTTCTTCATCAGCTGGTACAAGGGTAGCGCCCTCTTGCCCAGCCGGCTTAAAAACCGGCTAACCGAGGCCAAGCATCCGTTGAACTTCTAGACATCGCGCAGCCGAGCCGGCTTGCGCATGCGCTCGATGGCCTTGATCTTCTCCGGGTTTGCTTCAATGCCGCGTTCCGAGACGAGGAAGCCGAGTAGCTTTCCGGCCGGGATGCCGAAGACGCATTTTTTCGGGTTAAGCTTGACCTTGTATTCGCGGAGGTTGGCGAAGGTTTCCTTCAAATCATTGAGGAGCGTGAGGTGCTGCTTGGTCTTCACCATGATGTCGTCCCATGTATACGTGGATATTGCGGCCGAGTTGCGGCAGCAGGCATTTCTGCATGCAGCGCTGGAAGGTGGCGCTGGTGTTCTTCAAGCCAAACGACATGGTGATGTAGCAATACGCCCCAAAGGGCGTTATGAAGGACGTTTTCAGGGCATCGGCCGGGTCCAGCTTGATCTGGTGGTAGCTGGAGTATGCGTCCAGGAAGGACAGGAGCTCACACCTAGCGGTCGAGTCGATGACTTGGTCGATCTGCGGGAGGGCGAACGGATCCTTGGGACATGCCTTGCTGAGGCTGGTGTAGTCAATACACATGCGCCAGGTCTTGTTCTTCTTCAGGACGAGGACTGGATTGGCCAGCCACTCGGGGTGAAACACTTCCATTATGAAGCCGGCCGCCAAAAGCTTGGCGACCACTTCACCAATGGTTCTCCTCTTCTCTTCGGAAAATCGTCGTAGGGGTTGACGGACATGCTTGGCGTCCTTGCTGACGTGAAGTTTGTGCTCGGCGTACTTCCTCGGGATACCCGACATGTCCTTGGGGGTCCATGCGAAGATATCCCGATTCTCACTGAGGAAGTCGACGAGCCCGCCTTCCTATTTGCTGTCGAGGCGGGCGCCTATGACAACGTACTTGCTACAGCTGGGGTCTTCTGGGTTGAGCTTCACTTTCTTAGTCTCCCTAGAGGTCTTGAAGGCAGCCTCGTCGGCAGGGTCTGGGGTCGGGATCGACGCGGCGGAGGCCTCGCCTGCCAGGGTGACGATTCGGTCGATCTAGCGCCGCTCCTCGGCAATGACCAGCAACTCGTCCAACTTGGCACCGTCTCGGGCGCATTCCGGGGATGTGGGTAATCGCTGGTGATGGTGATGAGGCCCTTGGGACCCGGCATCTTCATGTTTAGGTACGCGTAGTGGGGAACCGCCATGAACTTGGCGAGCGCGGGCCGGCCCATCAATGCGTGATACGCGCCGGACAGGTCCACCACTTCGAACCAGATCGGTTCGCGCCGGAAGTGGCTGTTGTCACCGAACAAGACATCTAGCCGGACCCGGTCAATGGGGGAGCAGGAGAGGCCAGACACGATGCCGTGGAAGATCGTTCGGGTCGGCTCCAGGTCCTCGGCCTTGAGGCCGAGCTTGGTCATCATGTCACGGTAGAGGATGTTGATGCTGCTGCCGCTGTCGATGAGGACTCGTGAGAACTTGCATGTGCACCGCGCGACGATGGCGGGGTTGAGGACGAGGGCGTAACCACCCGGACTCGGCAGGACTGCCAGGTGATCCTCCCGGGTCCAGGTGATCGGTCGAACCGACCAACGCATGAACTCCGGCTTGGCCGGGACAATGGTGTTCACCGCCTACAGAAGGAGGCACTCGCTGCGCTTGTCGTCGCTGAGGCTGGTGAAGACGATGTAGGCGGCGTTCTGGTCCGGGTAGGCGTCGTCGCGCATCACGCCGCCAGCTGGATGCAGCGGTGGAGGCGGAGGCGGCTGCCCCACACCTGGAGCTGGAGCCGGAGGGGGCGGGATGTCACCCCTCATGATGCGCTTGGTGATGGCGCACTGCCGAAGCGTGTGCGTGGAGGGTCTTGCGCCGCTGTTGTGCTTGCAGGGGGCGTCGAGCATCTACTCGAAGCTCATGGCGGGTTGCCATGCCGTCTTGATGGTTTGCCGGCGCTTCGCCGCCGGGTCCGCCGCGGGCTCGGTGGCGGCGACGAGTCGGTTGTCGTGACGCGTCGCCGGCTGGTCAGCCTTGCGCTTGTCGTTCTAGTGATGTTGCTGCTGGCTGCTTTCGCCGGCCGGCTTCGGAGGGGGAACCAGCTTCGCCTTGCCGGCTTCATCCAGCGCCACCTGGATCTTCATGGCGGAGTCGGCGTTGGCGTACTTGTCCCCCGTCACCATGAGCGCGGCCATGGTGGCCGGCTCGGAGCGTAAGAGCTTGTGCTTGAAGGGGGTGCCATCTCGGAACCCGCTGACGGAGTACTGGATCGCCTGGACTTCATGGACGCCCTCGCAGCTGTTCAAGAGCTCGGTCCAGCGTGCGAGGTACTCACGACCGGTCTCCGTATGCCCTTGCATGCACATGGCGAGCTGGCTAGGGCGCCCGGGTCGCTTGTAGGTCCCCATGAAGTTGGGGACGAAGGCTTCCTCAAAGTCCACCCACGTGTTGATGCTGCCCATCGGCAGGCTGTTCAACCACGTGCGGGCCGACCCTTGGAGCATGAGTGGTGCGTAGCGCACGGCGAGACAACGATTGGTACCGGTGATGCCAATGGCCGTGGTGTAGTTAGTGAGCCAGTCTTCTAGCTTCTCCGTCCTGTTGTACTTGGGGGTGTCACGGGGGACCATTAATCCTTTGGGGAAGGGCTCCTCCCTAATGCGCGGGCCGAAGCATGCCGGCCCGGTAGCACCGCTCTCCTCGACCTCCAGCAAGTGAGTGAGCCGATCGAGGCAGTGGCGAGCGTCGGCGTCGTCGATGGCGCGCGGGCCGAGTCGACTTGCGGCCAGGCCAGGGCGGGCTCGTCGCCGAAGCTGCTGGCGGCTGTAGCGATCGGGTCGGGTCGGTTGGAGACGGATGCCGGCCATGCTGGGCGGGTCCACGCTGGATCTCTAGGACAGGCTCGTCGCCGAATCCGCTGGCGGCTGTAGCGGTCGGGTCGCGCCGAGTCCAGGCTCCGCCGGAGTGCGCCTCGTCGGGTGGCGAGGAAGCAGTGTGCAGAAGTTCACCGGGCTCGCCAAGGCGGGCGGAGCCGGATCCCGCCGGCTTGGCGAGCTGGTTGAGGCGGTCCTCCTAGGTGTTCGCGGCGTGGAGGAGTTCGCGCATCTGCCCGATGCGCTCTTTCAGCTCCTCACCCGCGAGCTGGTCTAGGCCGGCTGAGGCTGCCTGGGCAGCGCGCATGTTCTTCGCCGGGGTCTCGTAGATGGTTGGGATGGCGCCGAGGGCCCGGCCGATCGCTCCTCCCTAGGCACGCACATTGGCGACCTGGCTTGGGTCGGCCGCGGCGGGCATGAATACGTAGGCGGCATCGCGCTCCAGCTGAGCGGCGTCCAGGCGACACTGAGTGGCGGCGAGCGTCTCTGACAGGTCCAGCATCTGCTGGCGCCTTTCCTCAAGCTGGGTTCAGGACTCAGCGACATTTGTGGCGTTGACGTCGGTGCCGATGGGGATGTGGAGACAATGCATCGCGGCGCGCAACGAATCGGACGGCTCGATCCGATCCGCTGCGGCCCTGGCTTCGGCAGCCTTCCTCGTCTTGCTCGACGAGGAGGAGGCGCCGTCACTGGTGACGAAGACCTCCACATGGACGTCCATTGCCCCGGTGGAAATGCCGCCGCCAAGGGAGGGGGGAGTGTCGGAGTAGCTGAGCACCTCGCTGGGGTACTCGTCGGCCGCGAACGCATCGGAGATGCGCAGCGCGGCGAAGGAGGCGACAAGCACGCCGATGACGTCGTCCGCCAGCGCGACGGACTCGTCGGTGTAGGAGAAGGGCCCCATCTGAAGTATGCTCCCGGCCAGCTCCTCGAGCTACCCACGGTGGGCGCCAACTGTCGTGGTGGGCGCACGGCAGATGCCAAGGGATGGCTAAAGAGAGGAGGAGGCTCGTGGGCGCTGGTGGACTCCAGGCATGAGCGGGCGCGGGACACCGGACATACCCTGGTTCGGGGCTCTCCAGAGAGATAATACCCCTAGTCCTGGAGAGTGTGGTTGGATGATCTATAGTACAATGTTGCTCCTGGAGCTGTATGGAGGAGGAAGGAAGCTGGCCAAGGCTTGGGCTGCTCCTTCTCTCTGGTGTTGCTGTTTTGTGGCTAGTCCTATGCTTACTTGCTTTTCTCTCGTATGTTTCTTCTGCTTGCTCCCTCGCTTGCCCCCCGTATGATCGCGGGCTCCCGAGGGTTTTATAGTCCAACCCCCCGGGGATACAATGGTAATGTTACCAGTCAGTGGGTCCATATTGTCGGTGTCTGGGGACCCGGGCTGGGTCCCGCTGAGGGCTTGTGATTCGCCGGGTTCCCCTAGGTGCGGGCCCCGCATGCCTAGGGGGACTGTGCGCCGTCTTGTCGATCGTCAGGCCATGGCTGAGTCGAGTCGCGTACAGTGCTCTCCGTCAGGTTGCCGCTTGCTGTCGCCAGCGGTGAAGGCGGGGGCACTGTAGCCACACTGGCCCTCGTCAGCGGGTAGGTGAGGGTCACTGTTGCCATGTTCCTGCTAACCAGAGTCATGGGCGGGGCACTGTTGCCTCGGTCATCATTGATTGAAGTCTAGTCCCCATCATACAGCCTGGATGGGATGGGAGTTGACCCACGGCTGGATTGCGTAGCACGCCACGGGTGGCGCTGGCTTGTTGAGTAGGCTTTGGTCGTGCCGGGTTCGGCTGTCTTGCGCTAGTTGTTGTGGCCGAGTCAACGTGTCTTGCCAGGTCGGCTAGTCTGGCCGGCTTGCGGGGCTTGGCCGGGTCGAGCGACCCGGCCAAGCGCGTGCCGGTATTGAGGGGCGGTGCCAACCCCGTTGTTTTTTGAAGAGGATCTAGGTTCCGTTGCCTGCCCGGGGTCTGCTACCTCTTGAGCTTGCATTGGATTTCCCCAAAGAGGAAAGGATGATGCAGCAGAGTAGCGTAAGTATTTCCCTCAGTTTTTGAGAATCCAGTAGGAGGCCACGCTCAAGTCCCTCGTACCTGCACAAAATGATAGCTACTCACAACCAATGCGATTAGCGGTTGTCAATCCCTTCACGGTCACTTACGAGAGTGAGATCTGATAAATATAATATTTATGGTGTTTTTGGTATAGAGATGCAAAGTGAAAAGTAAAAGGCAAAGTAAAAAAGCAAAGCAAGATTAAAGTGATGGAGACTGATATGATGAGAATAGACCCGGGGGCCATAGGTTTCACTAGTGGCTTCTCTCAAGATCATAAGTATTCTACGGTGGGTGAACAAATTACTGTTGAGCAATTGACAGAATTGAGCATAGTTATGAGAATATCTAGGCATGATCATGTATATAGGCATCACGTCCGTGACAAGTAGACCGAAAAGATTCTGCATCTACTACTATTACTCCACTCATCGACCGCTATCCAGCATTCATCTAGAGTATTAAGTTAAACAGAGTAACGCTTTAAGCAAGATGACATGATGTAGAGAGATAAATTCATGCAATATGAAATAAACCCCATCTTGTTATCCTCGATGGCAACGATACAATACGTGCCTTGCTGCCCCTTCTGTCACTGGGAAAGGACACCGCAAGATCGAACCCAAAGCTAAGCACTTCTCCCATGGCAAGAACTACCAATCTAGTTGGCCAAACCAAACGGATAATTCAAAGAGACTTGCAAAGATAACTAATCATACATAAAAGAATTCAGAGAAGATTCAAATATTATTCATAGATAGACTTGATCATAAACCCATAATTCATCGGTCTCAACAAACACACCGCAAAAAGAAGAAGATTACATCGAATAGATCTCCACGAGAGAGGGGGAGAACTTTGTATTGAGATCCAAAAAGAGAGAAGAAGCCATCTAGCTACTAACTATGGACCCGAAGGTATGAGGTAAACTAGTCACACTTCATAGGAGAGGCTATGATGATGTAGAAGCCCTCCGTGATGACGGCCCTCTCCGGCGGAGCTCCGGAAGAGGCCCCAAGATGCGGCGGTGGAATTAGGTTTTTGGCTCCATCTCTGTTTGTTTGCGGGTATGTAGGTATATATAGGAGGAAGAAGTACGTCGGTGGAGCTCGGAGGGGCCCACGAGGCAGGGGGCGCTCCCTAAGGGGGGGCGTCCCCACCTTCGTGACCGCCTCTCTGATGCCTTGGTGTAGGGTCCAAGTCTCCTGGATCACGTTCGGTGAGAAAATCACGTTCCCGAAGGTTTCATTCCGTTTGGACTCTGTTTGATATTCCGTTTCTTCGAAACACTGAAATAGGCAAAAAACAGCAATTCTGGGCTGGGCCTCCGGTTAATAGGTTGGTCCCAAAAATAATATAAAAGTGGAAAATAAAGCCCAATATAGTCCAAAACAGTAGATAATATAGCATGGAGCAATAAAAAATTATAGATACGTTGGAGACGTATCAGGCATCCCCAAGCTTAATTCCTGCTCGTCCTCGAGTAGGTAAATGATAAAAAGAGAATTTTGGATGCGGAGTGCTACTTGGCATAATTTCAATGCAAATCTTCTTAATTGTGATATGAATATTCAGATTAGAAAGATTCAAGACAAAAGTTTATATTGACATAAAAAAATAATACTTCAAGCATACTAACAAAGCAATTATGTCTTCTCAAAATAACATGGCTAAAGAAAGTTATCCCTACAATATCATATAGTCTGGCTATGCTCTATCTTCACCACGCAAAATATTTAAATCATGCACAACCCCGATGACAAGCCAAGCAATTGTTTCATACTTTTGACATTCTCAAAACTTTTTCAATCTTCACGCAATACATGAGCATGAGCCATGGATATAGCATTATATGTGGAATAGAATGGTGGTTGTGGAGAAGACAAAAAGAGGGGAAGATAGTCTCACATCAACTAGGTGTATCAACGGGCTATGGAGATGCCCATCAATAGATATCAATGTGAGTGAGTAGGGGTTGCCATGCAACGGATGCACTAGAGCTATAATTATATGAAAGCTCAAAAAGAAACTAAGTGGGTGTGCATCCAACTTGCTTGCTCATGAAGACCTAGGGCAATTTGAGGAAGCCCATCATTGGAATATACAAGCCAAGTTCTATAATGAAAGATTCCCACTAGTATATGAAAGTGATAACATGAGAGACTCTCTACTATGAAGATCATGGTGCTACTTTGAAGCACAAGTGTGGTAAAAGGATAGTAACATTGACCCTTCTATCTTTTTCTCTCATTTTTTTATTTTTTTATTTGGGCCTTTTCTCTTTTTTTCTGGCCTCTTTTCTTTTTTTGTGCTTCTTATGCCTCTTTTATTTATTTTTCGTCCGGACTCTCATCCCGACTTGTGTGGGAATCATAGTCTCCATCATCCTTTCCTCACTAGGAAAATGCTCTAATAATGATGATCATCACACTTTTATTTTTCTTACAACTCAACAATTACAACTCGATATTTAGAACAAAATATGACTATATATGAATGCTTCCGGCGGTGTACCGGGATATGCAATATGACAATGATGGAGTGTGTCATAATAAACAAAACGGTGGAAAGTTGCATGGCAATATATCTCGGAATGGCTATGGAAATGCCATAATAGGTAGGTATGGTGGCTGTTTTGAGGAAGGTATATGGTGGGTGTATGATACCGGCGAAAGGTGCACGGTATTAGAGAGGCTATCAAAGGTGAAAGGGTGAGAGTGCGTATAATCCATGGACTCAACATTAGTCATAAAGAACTCATATACTTATTGCGAAAATCTACAAGTTATCAAAGCAAAGTATTATGCGCATGCTCCTAGGGGCATAGATTGGTAGGAAAATACCATCGCTCGTCCCTGACCGCCACTCATAAGGAAGACAATCAATAAATAAATCATGCTCCGACTTCATTACATAACGGTTCACCATACGTGCATGCTACGAGAATCACAAGCATCAACACAAGTATTTCTCAAATTCACAACTACTCAACTAGCATGACTTTAATATTATCACCTCCATATCTCAACACAATTATCATGCTTCAATCTTTTCTTAGTATTCAACACATTCAAAAAAAGTTTCACAAATCTTGAATACCAAGCATATTATTATTAAGCAAATTACCATGCTATAAAGAGACTCTCAAAATAATTTAAGTGAAGCATGAGAGATCAATAGTTTCTTTAAAACAAATCCACCACCGTGCTCTAAAAGATCTAAGTGAAGCACGCAGAGCAAAATTATAGCGCTCAAAAGATATAAGTGAAGCACATAGAGCAAAACTACTTAGCTCAAAAGATATAAGTGAAGCACATCGAGCAAAACTACATAGCTCAAAAGATATAAGTGAAGCACATAGATTATTCTATCAAATTCTAATTCATGTATGGCTCTCTCAAAAGGTGTGTACAGCAAGGATGATTGTGGCACACTAACAACCAAAGACACAAATAAGACAAGACGCTCCAAGCAAAACACATATCATGTGGCGAATAAAAATATAGCTCCATGTAAAGTTACCGATAGAAGTGGACGAAAGAGGGGATGCCTTCTGGGGCATCCCCAAGCTTTGTATTTTAGGTGTCCTTAGATTATCTTGGGGGTGCCATGGGCATCCCCAATCTTAGGCTCTTGCCACTCCTTGTTCCATAATCCATCAAATCCATACCCAAAAGTTGAAAACTTCACAACACAAAACTTAAGGTAGAAAACTCGTGAGCTCCGTTAGCGAAAGAAAACAAAAGAACACTTCAAGGTACTGTAATGAACTCATTATTTATTTATATTGGTGTTAAACCTACTGTATTCTAACTTCTCTATGGATTATAAACTATTTTACTAGCCATAGATTCATCGAAATAAGCAAACAACACACGAAAAACAGAATCTGTCAAAAACAGAACAGTCGGTAGTAATCTGTAGCTAGCACAAGATCTCGAACCCCAAAAATTCTAAAATAAATTTCTGGACGTGAGGAATTTTTATATTAACAATATGCAAAAAGAATTAACTAAATATCACTCTACAAATAAAAATTACAGCAGTTCTCGTGAGCGCTAAAGTTTCTGTTTTTTACAGCAAGTTCAACAAGACTTTCCCCAAGTCTTCCCAACGGTTCTACTTGGCACAAACACTAATTAAACTAAAAAACACACCAAAAAATAGGATAAATAATTTATTTATTACTAAACAGGAGAAAAAATCAAGGAACAAAAATAAAATTGGGTTGCCTCCCAACAAGCGCTATCGTTTAACGCCCCTAGCTAGGCATAAAAGCGAGGGTAGATCTAGGTATTGCCATCTTTGGTAGGCAATTCTTTGATGAGGCATCTATTTCCCTTAGGAATTTCTTTATTTCTAGTGATTATCAAACTTTTAGGCACAATATTGAAAAATTCATTTGTAGCAATTGGTTCCTTAATGATAGCAAAAAGATTGGGATGAATACTTATAGATTTAAGATCCGCAGTTTCCTTACTATATGATTCACCCTTATTTTTAGGAACATACATAAGCTTGGAAATTTTAGTAGGAGGACTTGGAGTATTCTTTACGGAAGAAAAAGCGGTTCCCAAGTTTGTAATGATACCCTCAATTTTATCAATTCTAGTAGAATCTAAGTTTATCTTCTCATTAACTATGGGTTCCTTTTCATTAAAAAATTTCAAAGTCATTCCTACCTTAGATCCATATTGAGTAATTTGATTGTGGATCTTTTTATCTAGATTTTCAATTAATTCAATAGTAGAAACTTTATTTTCAATGATTTCAAGTCTTTGCATAACATGCTCCAAAGTTAACATAGTTCCATTAACCAAAAGAGGTGGTGAGCCAAATAAATATAACATAGCATTATAAGAATCAAAAGTATGGCTACCCAAGAAGTTCCCTCCGGTAATGGTATCGAGGATATATCTATTCCAAGGATTAACACCTACATAAAACTTGCGGAGAAGAACTTAAGTAGATTGCTTCCTGGTAGATCTATTTTGAACATTGCAAATTCTATACCAAGCATCTTTTAGATTTTCTCCCTCCCTTTGTTTAAAATTTAGAACATCATTCTCGGGAGACAATGGAGAAGATATGAGACTAGCCATGACGACAAGCAAACAAACTAGCACACGAGCAAACAAGAGCAAACGGGCAAAAGAGGCAAACGGAAAAGAGAGGCGGAGAAGGAGAAGGAGATTGGGAAAGAGAGGGCGAATAAAATGGCAAGGGTGAAGTGGGGGAGAGGAAAACGAGAGGCAAATGGCAACTAATGTAATGCGAGAGATAGGGATTGTGATGGGTACTTGGTATGTTGACTTTTTGCATAGACTCCCGGCAACGGCGCCAGGAATTCTTCTTGCTACCTCTTGAGCTTGCGTTGGATTTCCCCGAAGAGGAATTGATGATGCAGCAGAGTAGCGTAAGTATTTCCCTCAGTTTTTGAGAACAAGGTATCAATCTAGGAGGAGGCCACCCTCAAGTCCCTCGTACCTGCACAAAACGATAGCTACTCGCAACCAACGCAATTAGGGGTTGTCAATCCCTTCACGGTCACTTACGAGAGTGAGATCTAATAGATATAATATTTTTGGTATTTTTGGTATAGAGATGCAAAGTGAAAAGTAAAAGGCAAAGTAAAAAAGCAAAGCAAGTATTCTACGGTGGGTGAACAAATTACTGTTGAGCAATTGACAGAATTGAGCATAGTTCTGAGAATATCTAGGCATGATCATTTATATAGGCATCACGTCCGTGAAAAGTAGACCGAAACAATTCTGCATCTACTACTATTACTCCGCTCATCGACCGCTATCCAGCATGCATCTAGAGTATTAAGTTAAAAAACAGAGTAACGCTTTAAGCAAGATGACATGATGTAGAGAGATACATTCATGCAATATGAAATAAACCCCATCTTGTTATCCTCGATGGCAACAATACAATACGTGCCTTGCTGTCCCTTCTGTCACTGGGAAAGGACACCGCAAGATCGAATCCAAAGCTAAGCACTTCTCCCATGGCAAGAACTACGAATCTAGTTGGCCAAACCAAACGGATAATTCGAAGAGACTTGCAAAGATAACTAATCATACATAAAAGAATTCAGAGAAGATTCAAATATTATTCATAGATAGACTTGATCATAAACCCACAATTCATCGGTCTCAACAAACACACCGCAAAAAGAAGAAGATTAAATTGAATAGATCTCCAAGAGAGAGGGGGAGAACTTTGTATTGAGATCCAAAAAGAGAGAAGAAGCCATCTAGCTACTAACTATGGACCCGAAGGTCTGAGGTAAACTACTCAAACTTCATCGGAGAGGCTATGATGATGTAGAAGCCCTCAGTGATGACGGCCCTCTCGGCGGAGCTCCGGAACAGGCCCCAAGATGGGATCTCGTGGATATAGAAAGTTGCGGCGGTGGAATTAGGTTTTTGGCTCCGTCTCTGTTCGTTTGGGGGTGCGTAGGTATATACAGGAGGAAGAAGTACATCGATGGAGCTCCGAAGGGCCGACGAGGCAGGGGGGTGCGCCCGACCGCCTCTCTGATGCCTTGGCGTAGGGTCCAAGTCTCCTGGATCACGTCCGGTGAGAAAATCACGTTCCCGAAGGTTTCATTCCGTTTGGACTCCGTTTGATATTCCGTTTCTTCGAAACACTGAAATAGGCAAAAAACAACATGGAGCCCAATATAGGTTGGTCCCAAAAATAATATAAAAGTGGAAACTAAAGCCCAATATAGTCTAAAACAGTAGATAATATAGCATGGATCAATCACAAATTATAGATACGTTGGAGACGTATCAGGGTCCATCCCCCCGACACCGAGCTTGATCAGAAGGATGACCTAGATTCCCTGGAGGAGGAACGCGATGTCGCAAAAGCCCGTCCAACATTTTACCAACAGCAGGCTCGAAGATATCAAAGCAGAGAAGTACGGGCCAAGACTGACAACATTGGCGAACTCGTTCTACGCTTTCCGGAGAAGAAAAAGGACAAACTCAAGCCCAAATGGGAGGGTCCCTTCATAATTGACGAAGTTCTCACCGGAGGAGCATACCGTCTTCATGATGCATCAGACAATCGCCTCGAGCTGAACCCCTGGAACGCGGCCAGACTTTGAAGATTCTATGCCTAGCGCCAAACCCCTTGTTCGTCTCCTCCTCCCCTGTAGTTTCCATTTTTTTCTCTCTTTTCCGATTACATTCTTCTTTCTCACTTTAACACTTTGGTACGGCTCGATCGCACACCATTGACACATACATCTCTAAATATGTACTTCACTTGTGCCTGGGGGCTTCATGGATAGAGGTTCTTGTCATTCCTTAAGAATTAAACTCCTCACATATCAGTTTTTCCATATGTACCTTTTCTTTGCCACTATATGCATCGATATGACTTAAGTTTTGGCCAAGCTGGGTTGCCTGGCTCCTGTGCTTATGCCCTACATAGGAATAGGAATCCATTCCTACAAACCAAAGGGCTTCAAAGGAATTTTTCCTTTGCAAATCCTATCCTATAGAATTCCTACAAAAATACTACAAACCAAAGGAGGCCTTAGGGTTTACGGTTCAAGGGCTAGGGCTAGCGACTACATGGATTGTTTTTTTCTTTAGCTATCTCCGTTCCAAAATTAGTGTCAACTTTAGTAGTAGTACAACTTTGTACTAAATTTGCATAAAGTTGAGACACTATTTTGGAACAGAGGGAGTACATATTGGCTATAATCTGTCAATCATTGAGATGCAATAGCATGCATGTTAGTCTCCTTTGTATTTGATTAAATGTTGCAACGGGCAACCTTGGACGCAAGATACATGAAAAAGAAGCTGGAAGCTTCATAGCATTGTACAAATTTATCTTGTTGATAAATTATAGTATGTACTATAGTAGTACTATGTAAAGAGTTATGTGTCGCATGGTGTCTAGAAAATATGGTGATAGTGTGAGGTGGGCCATGTAATCACTGAGCATGCGTGTTTTAACTTCTCACGCACTCGTCCATCGAGAATGGATAAAACTATAATCTAGTAGTACCTCCTTTCGCCGAATGCGTGGGACATCTAGCAGTCCTACCACCTCAGTAATAATGACCAATGAGCCATCAAATCACATAGACCCAGCAGTAAGTTGGACGGACGAAGCAACATCACTCATGAATCCGCTTCTCCCTTCAACGCAGGCGCCAGTGAGAGGTCGCGTCGGCTCTGCCCAGGCATGAATGCGGCACCGATTCTTTGGAGCAGCGCTGACCGTTTCGGGCGGGAAGCGCGCGCGGGCGATGGAGGGGCTTTGGGTGGGCCAGGCTGGTCAGGAGCGGGCGTTGTAGCTATCTCGCCTGTCCCGACCGGACGCCCGGAAACGAGAGGATGCACCGACTCTCGCGGCTAAATCGTACACTACACACCATCTCTCTATAGGAGTAGGTCGATGTGTCGCTCTCTCTAAGACTACCCATAGTGGGAGTAACATAGGTGGGAACATCACACTTATCTAGGAAAAATAGATTATGTGGCATATAATAAATGAAGAAAGAGAGGCATGTGGTAACATATCTAGTTACTGTAACATCACACATATCAAGAAAAGATGAGTCTACAACGTAATAAATGGAGTGATGCATGACAAAATACATATGTTACTACCCACTGTCGAGGTAGTAAGGTAGACTAGTAACATATGCATGTTACTACTCTAAGTTACTCCCCACTGTGACTAGTCTAACGCACACATGCTGTTAAACACACACACACACACACACACACCGAGGTAAAATGAGTCTATATCTCAATTAATGAAGACTTGCATGTTACCATCCATATGTTACTACCTACTATGAAAGTAGTAACATAGAGTAGTAACATATGCATGTTACTAGTCCAAGTTACTCACCACTATGACCAGCCTAACAATGTAACAAACGCTCCTTACTCTGCCTTGTTATCTCACCGGAAACCCAATGCATGGAGCGCAACTACACGTTGATGCATGCGAGTTAATACGTGGACCTGCATGGTAGCTAAATTGACATCTCTTAGTTGTTGTGATTAATTGTTGCGTTTAGAGACAGAAATCAGGGCTTTGATTGGAGGAAGGACCAGTCAAGTTTCTTATTCTCCTCCTACTTGCACCTTGATTTGAAAAAAAAATCTGCTTGCACCTTGGTCCCGATGCAACTTCTAACGTGACTTATTACACCTAGGCGAAGCGAGTAGTATGAGATACAGTGGCACACTGACTTAGGTCAAATACATGTGCCCAAAATTGTGTGCATGTTATAATAAGGATTCACTTAAAATAGTATGTGAGCGAACAGAGGGATCAATTGGACAGTGTTCATGAGTAGTAGCGAGATGTGTGTGGTAATATACACCGCTGGCGCTTTTAAATTTTCTTATTAATTTGTTTGTTTCACTCTCTGACTAGTGGGACCGAACGTACTACGTGGAGAAAAGTAAGGTGACTAAGGCTGCATTATTTCTTTACTACCAACACTACTTTAAATCCCAAAAGACCTTACCACCAAAGCCACATGACACGATTATGATTTAAATCCCAATGACTCCCACGCAAAAAAAAACACGGCAAGCTTGTCACATGAATGCAAGAATGTATTAAAGGTTATTTTCCTCTAGTTAAACATAACGTGGGGTGGTGTAGACGGTTAGCCTATTCGCTCATCAAACTTGAGGTCTCGGTTTCGATAACTACACTTCAGCATAATTTTGTTTTTGTTAGACTTCTTTCTGCCACCCAATGACAGGTCGGCCCTGCATGACAGAGAGAGAAAGTGATCTAGGGCGGTGCCAGGATGATTCTTTGACTGGTCAAAATGGATGGATACGGAGCTATACGATCTCGTGTGACCATATAATCACCTCATCACGTATATGCTGCAGCCTCGGCGCTTGTTTTCTAGGGTTTGCACTCTTCACACTCTCTCTCCAGTATATATATACACGCTGGAGCCTCAATGCTTGTAGTTTCTCTCTTCACACTCTCTCATGCTCTCCAGATCAAAAAAATACTTTGTTTGCTTCTCTCTCCCCTCACTGCTGGTCAAAGAGCTGGCAGGATCCGTCCGCCGGGAAGGGAAGGAGGCTTAACGCTGTCGCCGTCGGCGAGGGTGGGAATCCACTACCGGCGCAACTGTTTACTATCACCCAGCGGCCGCACGGGAGGGCCTCCGACCCCTTCTTCCTCGCTGTCGTACATAGTGTGGGCTGAACGGCCTCCGGTCGCCCACCAAACCACACCCCAAGAACCTTAAGGTATAATTTATTTATTCCACATGCATTGCTCTAGCTGCATGTGGGCTTTTTCCGCTTCTGCACTCGAATCTAGGTGTTGCATCAAATAGGAAACTAGTGGGAAAAGTTGTATAGCATGAATCAAGGACGTGGTTCAAAAGAGGAAAGGAAGGGGGGAAAGTACTAGTATAGACTGTCTATCCAGCACCTATGTTGCTCGAAAAGGGGAAACAATGAAAAACACAGTACGTACATCTGTAACGAACTGATCTTTTGTTTTGGGGGATAAGGCTGTAGAGTTTGAGCGGGACTAGATTTGTTGCGCTCACATAGGGAAAGGTGTCTAAAGATAACAAAACTGGGACCAACACAAATATGCTCCTTGGTTGTTTTTGTTCTTTGTTGCAACAGATTGTGCATCACCCCTTCATACATTGGTAGATGCACATGGTGCTGGTGTGTCCACTGTCCTGTGCAACTCTTTAGCTGATGCTAATCTAAGGCCCTGTTTGGTTAAAAACTCTCTAGTCCCTACCTGCTTGGTACCAGGGACTAAACATGGACTAGAGGTTATCAAATGACATTCTAAAAGACCATGTTACCCCTAGTAATGAACTAATAGAGACAAGCTGCGATGCGGGGCAGGGGCAACCGTTGGAAAAAGTCCCAAAAAGACTCTCCCTCGGGGTCTTCTTTCTTTAGTCCCTAAAAGTCCCTCCTCTTTGGTTTAGATGGGACTGACACAGACTTTTTTTTAGTCCCTACACCAAAATGTCCCTGTAAACAAACACCCTCTAATAATGCCGCTGGAAAATTGATGCAATGCCATAGTTAAAAGCAAAATACATGCTTAATGAATTTAATATAATCTCTTTGTTAATATTAGTCAATGCCACCGTTTGAGAAATGCCACAATCTTGCTTTCTTTCCCATTTAGATAAGTTCGATTCTTCTTTTTGTTGGCTTCTGTGTCATCCACCGTTATTGACCACTAGTTGTTTCATTTGCACCTTTGTGTAAACAGGGTTATCTACTTCACCTGGTTGCTATTGTGATCTTTTGTTGCACTTCACAAAACACTTTTGTCTTAAGAGTGTTTTGTGGAGTTCAACCAAAACGTCACACCGACAACATTGCTTTATTGCTTGATCTTAGTGGAATTGCACAAGAGGAGATCTTACTTCCTATCCGGGTTGGCAAATTTGGTTCAAATCTTCTTCTTGTGAGTTGTTTGAATTCCGTATCATGAGAGGTTAGTACTAGCCTTCTTTAACATGATTGTGTAGTGTGCTTTCATATGTTGTGCTACTTGTATGCTAATGTTGCTCGATTTTATGGAACTGCACAAATGGAGACAAGACTTCCAATCCGTACGTGCACCGTAATATCCCATTGAGGTAAGATAAGGATATTTCACAACTGTTGTCCTATATTTTGCCACTTTCATCTGAAAATTAATGTCGTTTTTTAGTGCTATACTTGTGCTCCCTAATTGACATGCAAAATCTTACATTGAAGGCGAAGCTTGTCTGTTATTGAACCAAGTGATGAAGGGGAAGAACAAGCGGAAGAAAAACAAAAATCAACTCCCGGTGCTATAATGAAGCACTGGAACTGTGATGACACAAGTAATGATATAGTTTTACATCTTAATTTATTGCTATGGCTGGAACGAGCAATATTTTTGCCACTGATTTGATGCCACTCTTAATGTAATATGTAATTATCTCTACTTGTGCAAACAGGGATCTTTGAAGACACCATATATTTTTGTGGAACCGCACAAGAAGATGTTGGAAACATTAAACTAATCAATGAGTATATAGTAAGCATAGCAACCAAAGTAGATAACAACAGATGGTTCAGAGAAGTGCTTGATGTGTATGCTCTACAGAATAAGCCTCCTGACAAAAGTTGGTACTCGCCCACAGATTTCATCCATATGATTGAGCTTTGTCATCTCTATTGGTGTTGTGCTACTGTTTAGATACTGTCATGAGAAAGTGGTATTGTCCTTGAGAAGTGCTTTATCTGTGTTGTTTTAAATATTTCCTTTCCTTTTTTTCGAGCAAACAGGGATGCTAGCATTTAGTTGTTCTCTTGTCTTTGCACAACAGGATCATCCTCCTCCAAAGAAGAATATGGAGTACGTGAAGTGCGTAGTTCCAATTATGCCAGGATAAAGAAGCTGAAGGATGGTTACATTATTTCCCACAAGAACAAACTAACTTTAGCTCAGAAGGACTCATGGATCATGTGCTATGATGGCCAGTATAATGTTGTTTTACAATTACTTCCAGTGAGTTCCATTTTTTTAAATATGTGCTCTACATGGATCATGTAGGTTGACTGTTTAAACCGTCAATTCATAGTACAATTTGCTTTATACACTACTAGAAAAAGGGCTGCTAGTGGCGCACCTATTTTCGCTACTAATGGCGCACTACAGGTGCGCCACTAGCACCACATCATTAGATTTTTTTACTAATGGCGCACCACCGGTGCGCCATTAGTATAGCCCACAGTGCGCCATTAGTATCTGGTATACTACACTACTAGAAAAAGGGCTGCTAGTGGCGCACCTATTTTCGCTACTAATGGCGCACTACAGGTGCGCCACTAGCACCACATCATTAGATTTTTTTACTAATGGCGCACCACCGGTGCGCCATTAGTATAGCCCACAGTGCGCCATTAGTATCTGGTATACTACACTACTAGAAAAAGGGCTGCTAGTGGCGCACCTATTTTCGCTACTAATGGCGCACTACAGGTGCGCTACTAGCACCACATCATTAGATATTTTTACTAATGGCGCACCACCGGTGCGCCATTAGTATAGCCCACAGTGCGCCATTAGTATCTGGTATACTACACTACTAGAAAAAGGGCTGCTAGTGGCGCACCTATTTTCGCTACTAATGGCGCACTACAGGTGCGCTACTAGCACCACATCATTAGATATTTTTACTAATGGCGCACCACCGGTGCGCCATTAGTATAGCCCACAGTGCGCCATTAGTATCTGGTATACTAATGTGCACCACGCAGGAGTGCGCCATTAGTAGTAATTTTTTCAATTTTTTTTTCAATTTTTCTTCAGTTTTTTTATTTTTTTCTTAATCTCGGGTCAATATGCTTAATCTCAGGTCAAATCACACTCTGTGGTCAAACTTCCCAGAAGGTCACCCATCCTCACACTACTCTAGCCCGAGCACGCTTAACTTCGTAGTTCTATCCAACCCCAGCGACACCTCACTTCACAGGCACTTGTTGATATATCTATCATATCAATCCTATTAAACCTTGCTCATGTCTAGGACTTAGTTCATGAGTATGATGAAATTATGAAAAAAACTTCCCGGTCATATTACGTATCATATTTTGAAAAATAATTAAAAAAAAAATTCAAAACCAATTTTTTTCTCTTACTAGTGGCGCACCTAGCGTACGGTGCGCCACTAGTAAGTTTGAAATTTTTTGAATTTTTTGCCTCCGGATCTTAAAAGCCCCGTAACTTTTTTTCTGTTAGGTTTTTAGGGATTTTGAAAATGTTAAATTTGGATGTAACTTTTCGAGTAGATGATTTTTCATATAGAAAACTTTTTAATCCGAGTTATGCCCATTTTACAAATTCCAGAGAGATTTTGCAAATAAAGTCAAAATTCATATTTGTAAATTTTCCCAACAACTAGACCACATATCACATAGGAAACTTATTTTCTTTTATTTTTTTGACATTTCCATCAATTTCTTTTATTTTTTTAAACTAAAAAGGCGGTCCACGGGGGGAGGGGGGTGCATTCGGTGGAAGTTTTGGGCCAAGATAGTAATGGCGCACCGTGGGTGTGGTGCGCCATTACTAGTTAACTAGTAATGGCGCACCACACCCACGGTGCGGCATTACTAGTTTTTTAAAAAATAAAATAAATTCTGATTTTTTTTAAAAAAAACTTAGTAATGGCGCACCAGTTGACAGTGCGCCATTACTAGTTTTAACTACTAATGGTGCACTGTCCACTGGTGCGCCATTACTAGTTTTGAAAAAATAAATAAAAAATTTGAAAAAATTTACTAGTGGTGCACCATGGATGTGGTGCGCCATTACTAGTTTAACTAGTAATGGCGCACCATCCACTGGTGCGCCATTACTAGTTTTAAAAAAATGAAAAAAAATTGTTACTAATGGCGCACCGTGGATGTGGTGCGCCATTAGTATTTGGACACTAATGGCGCACCTACACATGGTGCGCCATTAGTATATACTAATGGCACACCACATGTCTGGTGCGCCATTAGTGGCGATATCATCTATAGCCGTTTTTCTAGTAGTGATAATAATCACTTTTTTGTATTTATGCAAATAGGGGTGCTCAGTTTGATTTCAATGGGAACTGTACAAAATGTTCACGAGTACATCGAATATTCTCGAATCATTCATTTCCACCACAAGAAAGGAGGTGCCAATATGTTCAAGCCGTTGCAACATATAAAGGCGAAATCATACAAGCTACGCACGAATTTGGTTGATTTTGGTGGAACTGCACAAAAAGAACAGCTGGTTTATTTTGCATGAGGTGCCATGTCAATGTCCGAAGTGATGGAAAACCCTGCCCATTCCACAATCGTAGGCATTTTATATTTTGGAACGGGAAAACCTTGTCAAAGTTTGCTCATTGATGTACGCGAAACAACACAAATTTGACATTTTGGAATGGGACAACCTTGTCAAACTTTGCTCATTGATGTTAGCAAGAAGACATGTGTTTGATATTTTCGAATAGGATGCCCTTTGCTGTTAGCATCATTGATCAATTTTTCTTTATTTCTTTAGTTATGAAGTAAATATTGGCTCTGACATGTGAATCGCTAAGATGCATAATCATCGATTGTTTTGAATGTTCTCTATGAATTGCCAAGCCTATGTGTTGATTGCAATGTACAGGAACGCTAAATTTTGTACTCCCTCTGTTCCTTTTTACTTCGCATATTAGATTTCTTTCAAGTCAGTTGATTTTACATTGTGAATGTTGATACTTCTTTGTATAAGATCGGTCAAAGTAGAGATACTTTGACTTCAGACAAAACTTATATGCACACCAAAATGGACCGGAGCGAGTACATGTGAAACTGCTACAAACGAGCTGATCTCCCTGAGAATAATGCTAGTACGTATTGTTTTGCATGTTCATCCAATGCCTGTGATACAAGAATTCAAACAAATCGAACTAAATTCATTCATATACTGCAGGATTTCATATGAACATGCTGGAATTCATTACATTTCATACATTCTTCAACTAAAAGGGGTGCGCTGTAGGTATGATTAATTAACCGTAGGACCCATGTCCAGCTGAGCCGAACAGAAGCTTCTTCTCCAGCGGACTGCGCTTCAGTGACACAACAACAGGCGTAGTTGCGTCACTTACATGTGGGAAAGATGCCTCTTGGGCCCACATGCCAGTGACCCAACTACACCTGCAGTTAAGTAACTGAAGCAGTGTCCTTCTCCAACATAGCTCTCCGACTCCATGTCGCCGCCAAGAAGCTAATCGGTCGTCAATGGTCAACCCGCCTAGCTTGGCTTCAACTGGAGGGTAGCAGCGGTTGCCTTACTTGGACCCGAGCGGCGGCGACCTACCGTGTTCTACTCTTCCTCGTTTTCTATGTGGCGCTGCCTCATTGGCAGCTGGGCGGGGCCTCGACGGGGCCGGCGATGTCCTCTTTCTTGTTGCTGGTGGGGCGGCGTCTCGGTAGAGCGGGGGAAATCTTCCCCCTCGTTGCCGGCAGGGTGGGGCCTCGGCTGAGCCGGCGATGTCCCCTACCTCATTGTTGGTGGGGCGGGGCCTCGGCGGAGTAGGGCCTCCGCCTCGGTGCCCGCGGCGTGGGGCCTCGGTGGAGCCGATGATGTCCTCTGCCTCATTGTTGGCGCCGCGGGTCCTCGGCGGAGTAGGGCCTCCGCCTCGGTGCCGGTGGGGCGGGTCATCGACAGAGCCAGTCGTGCCCTCTGCCTCGTTGTTGGCGCCGCGGTGCCTTCAGCAGAGCAGGGCCTTGTCGACGCCAACGGAGCGGGGACTCATCGGAGCCGACATTGTCCTCTGCCTCGTCCTTGGTCTCGCCAAACAGCTCCTAGCCCGCTTCATCGCCCTCTTTGAAGGCGGCCGCAGCCTCTGCCACCCGCATGTGGTACCGCCAGCACTAGAGGCGGCCCTCACGGGTGGAGTAGTACGAGTCGAGCAACGCCTCCTACTCCGCCCGCTCTGCGGCGATCTGGTCCTCCGCCTGTAGGTGCTCCTGGAGGAGATGGTGGTTGTAGGCGGCATCAGCCTGCGCCTCCCGGAATTGCTCCTCATGCTTCTACCTTACCGTGTCCATGTATTGGGCATGCGCCTCGCCGATGGTCATGGTGCAATGCACTGACGAGGATGGCGCGGAGGAGGGGTTGGCGCCGGATCATCGACTACCATGTTCTCCATTGGGACGTCCTCATCCTCCGGCTGCCTGCAGGCCAGGCAGTCGGCAGCAATGGCTGCCATCTCCTTGTGGCCCATTGTCCGCCCGTCCCGAAGAGCACTGGAGTGCAAGGAAGCCACGGTCGGCAGTAGTGGTGTTGATAGGAGAAAGATGACTACGGCTATGGCCGGCGCAGCAGTTTATATAGCAATGGTGGGCGGCGGATGGATCGACGTGTGGCGTCGGAGTAGCCACCTCGGCAACCGTGTATCATTAATGTGGGCGACAGACGGATGGAAGGACGACACTTGTGTCGTTTGAAAGCGTAACATTCGCCTGCACCTGAAAGCGGGGCGGGCGGCCCTGACCATTTCGGGCGGAAAATGCGCGCGGGCAAGGGAGGCGGTCTGGGTGGGCCAGGGCATTCAGACTCGTGCTTGGCAGCAGGTCGGTCCAGCAGCCGGACATGTTGGCTCGCCAGCGAGCTCGCCGAGCTGAGCGACGACAATCAGACGATGGGCGTAGCTTCCGACCAGGAGCCGGCGCCACTATCCAAGCTGGTTCATGCCGTGTTCACCATAGAGTAGTGATACGTCTCCGTCGTATCTATAATTTTTTATTGTTCCATGCCAATATTCTACAACTTTTATATACTTTTGGCTACTTTTTATACTATTTTAAGACTAACATATTAATCCAGTGCCCAGTGCCAGTTCTTGTTTGTTGCATGTTTTTGTTTTGCAGAAAACCCATATCAAACGGAGTCCAAACGGGATAAAAACTGACGGAGATTTTTTTTGGAATATATGTCAATTTTGGGAAGAAGAATCAATGCGAGACGATGCTCGAGGGTGCCACGAGGCAGGGGGGCGGGCCACAGGGGGTCAGGGGAGCCCTGGGCCCTCGTGGCCACCCCGTAAGGCGGTTGGTGCCTTTCTTTCGCTTCAAGAAAGAAAATACTCGGATAGAGATCGTGTTAAAATTTTAGCCCAATTGGAGTTATGGATCTTCGGCAATATAAGAAACGGTGAAAGGCCAGAATCTGAAACGCACAAACAGAGAGACAGATCCAATCTCGGTGGGGCTAGAGGGGAAACCCTTCTCCCATCTAGGGAGAAGGTCAAGGAAGAAGAAGAAGGGGGCTCTCTCCCCCTCTCTCCTGGTGGTGCCAGAACGCCGCCGGGGCCATCATCGTGTCACTGCAATCTACACCAACACCTCCGTAATCTTCACCAACATCTTCATCACCTTCCCCCATATATCTATAGTGGTGCACTCTCCCGCAACCTGTTGTACCCTCTACTTGAACATGGCGCTTTATGTTTCATATTATTATCCAATAATGTGTTGCCATCCTATGATGTCTGAGTAGATTTTCGTTGTCCTATCGGTAATTGGTGAATTGCTATGGTTGATTTAATTTACTTGTGGTTATGTTGCTGTCCTTTGGTGCCCATCATATGAGCACGCACGTGGGTCACACCATAGGGTTGGTTGTATGTTGATAAGACTATGTATTGGAGGGCAAGAGTGACAGAAGCTTCAACCTAGCATAGAAATTGATACATACGGGATTGAAGGAGGACCAATATATCTTAATGCTATGGTTGGATTTTAGCTTAATGAACGTTAGTAGTTGCAGATACTTGCTAATAGTTCCAATCGTAAGTGCATAGAATTCTAAGTCAGGGATGACATGCTAGCAGTGGCCTCTCCCACATAAAACTTGCTATCGGTCTAGTAAAGTAGTCAATTGCTTAGGGAAAATTTCGCAGCTCCTACCACCACTTTTCCACACTCGCTATACTAACTTTATTGCATCTTTACCTAAAACAGCCCCTAGTTTTTATCTATGTGCTCTTTATATTCTTGCAAACCTATCCCGCTACACCTACAAAGTACTTCTAGTTTCATACTTGTTCTAGGTAAAGCGAACGTTAAGCGTGCATAGAGTTGTATCGATGGTCGATATAACTTGAGGGAATATTTGTTCTACCTTTAGCTCCTCGTTGGGTTTGACACTCTTACTTATCTAAAGAGGCTACAATTGATCCCCTATACTTGTGGGTTATCAAGACCTTTTTCTGGCGCCGTTGCCGGGGAGCAATAGCATGGGGTGAATATTCTCGTATGTGCTTGTTTGCTTTATCACTAAGTAATTTTTATTTGCTGTTCTAAGTTGTTCTCTATCTTTAATTATGGATACGGAACACGAAATACAAAAAAATTAGGTTTACTTGCTACTCATGGAGATGGGGAACCTCCTAAACCCCTTGATGCTCATTATGTGAAAGGTATTATGAACTACTTTAATAATCATGAGAAAACCCCATTCAATTATGTAATGGGAGACACGTTGGATCAATGTGAATACGTTAGGGATTATCACTTGACTCAAAAAGGGAAACTATTATGGGATCAAATTTATATGTTGCATTGGTATGCTCGGCAACTATGCTTGAGATATGATTATACATTTTGATCTAGGATGAAGGCTCCATACCTTCCCTTTTCATGCGAATTTAATGATAATGAAACCATAGCTTCTTATGCTAATGGTATATATGATTACTATGATGTGGAACGAATAGAAGAATTTGTTGCTTTTATGGGTGCTTGTGAAATTGAATATTTGTTTAAAGGGTTGGAAGATTTTCATGATTTAGTTTATAGACCTGAAAATTTAGCTATCCTTAAATATTGCTATGAGAATTATAAATACAGTTATGATATTGATGAATTTATTGAGAAAGTCTCCACTGTCCAAGAAGAGACTAATATTCTGCAGGAGTCTATGGAAGAAGAAATTGATGAAACTGTGGTCTCATTGGATGAAAAAGATGATGAGGAGAGCGAAGAACAAAAGTCGGAAGAGCGGATTAGCTACCCGTGCCCACCTTCTAATGAGAGTAACTCTTCAACTCATACATTGTTTAATTTCCCTTCGAATTTACCAAAGGATGAATGCTATGATGATTGTTATGATCCCGTTGATTCTTTTGAAATATCCGTTTTTGATGATCCTTGCTATGCTTGTGGCCAAGATGCCAATATGAATTATGCTTGTGGAGATGAACTTGCTATAGTTCCTTATGTTAAACATGAAATTGTTGCTAATGCACCCACGCATGATAGTCCTATTATCTTTTTGAATTCTCACGACTACACTATACCGAAGAAGTTTGCCCTTATTAAGGATTGTATTGATGGGTTGCATTTTACCATTGCACATGATGATTTTTATGAATATAATATTCATGTGCTTGCTTCACCTACTTGCAATTATTATGAGAGAGGAACGACATCTCCGCCTCTCCATGTTTCCAATATGATAAAATTGCAAGAAACTGTTTATACTATGCATTGGCCTTTACTGGGTGTGCATGAATTGTTCTTTTATGACATGCCGATGCATAGGAAGAGAGATAGACATTGTTGTTGCATGATATATGTTACTTTGTGATAACTACTAAATCACCAATTATTGTTAATTAAAATTGGCTTTGATATACCTTGGGATCCGGGTGGATTCATTACTTGAGCACCTTATGCCTATCTTAATGGCTTTAAAGAAAGCGCTGCCAGGGAGACAGCCCGGAAGTTTTAGAGACTCATTTATTTCTGTTGCGTGCTTTTATAAATTTTAAAAATAAAAATAATGTGCCAAGATTTGCCTTTAGGATGTTCACATTGCTTGTTGGTTTGGGTGGTGCAAGACAGAAACTTTGGTTTTAGTGTGCGATTTTAAAAATTTTACTAGAATGTCAAACGGTTCTGTAACTTTTTGCACTGTATTTCTATGCAAATTGTTTATTTTTCCTAATTTTTTCAGAATTTTTGAAGTACCATAAGTATGGTGAGTGTTCAGATTACTACAAACTGTCCTGTTTAAGACATATTCTGTCTTTGATGCATAGTTTGCTTGTTTTGATGAAACTACCGATTTCTATCAGTGGATTAATACATGGAAAAGTTATATTACTGTAGATACAATGAAAAAAATATAAAATATGAATTGTTTTTCAACAGTACTTAGAATAGTGATTTGCTTTATTATACTAAGAGATCTTACCGAGATTTCTGTTGAGTTTTGTGTTGATGAAGTGTTGGAAGATCGAGGATGTCTCGATGTGAGGAGAAGGAGGAGACACAAGAGCTCAAGCTTGGGGATGCCCAAGGCACCCCAAGTAAGTATTCAAGGAGACTCAATCGTCTAAGCTCGGGGATGCCCCAAAAGGTATCCCATCTTTCTTCAACAAGTATCGGTATGTTTTCGGATTCGTTTCGTTCATGCGATATGTGCAAATCTTGGAGAGTCTTTTGCATTTAGTTTTCACTTTACCTTTATGCACCATGGTGGCATTAGATAGTCCTTGGTTGATTTATAGAATGCTGATTGCACTTCACTTATATTTTTTTGAGTATGGCTTTATAGAATGCTTCATGTGCTTCACTTATATCATTTTAAGTTTGGATTGCCTATTTCTCTTCACAAAGAAAACCGCCATTTGTAGAATGCTCTTTTGATTCACTTATATTTGTTAGAGCATGGGCATATCTTTTGTAGAAAGAGTTAAACTATCTTTCTTCAATTATATCTATTTAGAGAGATGACAGGAATTGGTCATTCACATGGTTAGTCATAAAATCATGCATAAAACTTGTAGATCACCGAATATGATATGTTTGATTCCTTGCAATAGTTTTGCGATATAAAGATGGTGATATTAGAGGCATGCTAGTGGGTAGTTGTGCATTGTATAAATACTTGTGTTGAATCTTGTGATTCCCATAGCATGCACGTATGGTGAACCGTTATGTAACGAAGTTGGAGCATGAGGTATTTATTGATTGTCTTCCTTATGAGTGGCGGTCGGGGACGAGTGATGGTCTTTTCCTACCAATCTATCCCCCTAGGAGCATGCGTGTAGTACTTTGTTTTGATGACTAATAGATTTTTGCAATAAGTATGTGAGTTCTCTATGACTAATGTTGAGTCAATGGATTATATGCACTCTCAGCCTTCCATCATTGCTAGTCTCTTACCGTGCATTGCCCTTTCTCACCTAGAGAGTTGTTGCAAACTTCGCCGGTGCATCCAAACCCCATGATATGATATGCTCTATCACACATAAGCGTCCTTATATCTTCCTCAAAATAGCCACCATACCTACCTATCATGGCATTTTCATAGCCATTCTGAGATATATTGCCATGCAACTTCCATCATCTTCATATACATGACTTGAGCATCATTGTCATATTGCTTTGCATGATCGTAAGATAGCTAGCATGATGTTTTCATGGCTTGTCCATTTTTTGATGTCATTGCGACGCTAGATCATCGCACACCCCGGTACACCGCCAGAAGCATTCATATAGAGTCATATCTTTGTTCTAGTATCGAGTTGTAATATTGAGTTGTAAGTAAATAAAAGTGTGATGATCATCATTATTAGAACATTGGCCCATGTGAGGTTATCAAAATAAAAGTGGCCAAACAAGCCCCCCCCCCCAAAAAAAAGAGAAAAAAATAAAAAAAAGAGAAAAGAGAGGAGGGACAATGTTACTATCCTTTTACCACACTTCTGCTTTAGAGTAGCACCATGTTCTTCATATAGAGAGTCTCTTGAGTTATCACTTTCATATACTAGTGGGAATTTTCATTATAGAACTTGGCTTGTATATTCCAACGATGGGCTTCCTCGAATGCCCTAGGTCTTCATGACCAAGCAAGTTGGATGCACACCCACTTAGTTTTCAGTTTGATCTTTCATACACTTATAGCTCTCAGTGCATCCGTTGCATGGCAATCCCTACTACTCGCATTGATATCAATTGATGGGCATCTCCATAGCCCGTTGATTAGCCGCGTCGATGTGAGACTTTCTTCCTTTTTGTCTTTTCCACACAACCTCCACCATCATATTCTATTCCACCTATATTGCTATATCCATCGCTCATTCTTATGTATGGCGTGAAAGTTGAAAAGGTTTGAGAACATCAAACGTATGAAACAATTTCTTGGCTTGTCATCGGGGTTGTGCATGATTTGAATATTTTGTGTGGTGAAGATGGAGCATAGCCAGACCATATGATTTTGTAGGGATAACTTTCTTTGGCCATGTTATTTTGAAAAGACATGATGGATTTATTAGTATGCTTGAAGTATTATTGATTTAATGTCAAATGATAGTCTATTGCTTTGAATAACTCGTGTCTTAATATTCATGCCATGATTAGATTACATGATCTAGATTATGCTAGTTAGCATTCCACATCAAAAAATATCTATTTTATCATTTACCTACTCGAGGACGAGCAGAAATTAAGCTTGGGGATGCTGATACGTCTCTGTCATATCTATAATTTTTTATTGTTCCATGCCAATATTCTACAAGTTTTATATACTTTTGGCAACTTTTCATACTATTTTCGGGACTAACATATTGATCCAGTGCTTAGTGCTAGTTCTTGTATGTTGCATCTTTTTTGTTTCGCAGAAAATCCATATCAAACGGAGTCCAAACGAGATAAAAATTGACGGAGATTTTTTTGGAATATATGTGATTTTTGGGAAGAAGAATCAACGCGAGACGATGCCCGAGGGTGCCGTGAGGCTCGGGGCGCACCCCAGGGGGTCAGGCGCACCTCGTGGCCACCCAGTAATGTACCCTTCTTCCGCCGCATGAAAGCCAATATCCGGATAGAAATCATGTTAAAATTTCAGCTGAATTGGAGTTACGGATCTCTGAGAATATAAGAAACGGTGAAAGGCCAGAATCTGAAACGCAGAAACAGAGAGAGACAAAGAGACAGATCCAATCTCGGAGGGGATCTCGCCCCTCCGACGCCATGGAATCCATGGACCAGAGGGGAAACCCTTCTCCCATCTAGGGAGAAGGTCAAGGAAGAAGAAGAAGAAGGGGGGTTCTCTTCCCCGCGCTCCCGGTGGCGCCGGAACGCCGTCGGGGCCATCATCGTGTCACCGCAATCTACACCAACACCTCCGTCATCTTCACCAACATCTTCATCACCTTCCCCCATCTATCTATAGCGGTCCACTCTCCAGCAACCCGCTGTACCCTCTACTTGAACATGGTGCTTTATGCTTCATATTATTATCCAATGATGTGTTGCCATCCTATGATGTCTGAGTAGATTTTCATTGTCCTATCGGTAATTGGTGAATTGCTATGATTGATTTAACTTGCTTGTGGTTATGTTGCTGTCCTTTGGTGCCCATCATATGAGTGCGTGCGTGGATCACACCATAGGATTAGTTGTATGTTGATAAGACTATGTATTGGAGGGCAAGAGTGACAGAAGCTTCAACCTAGCATAGAAATCGATGCATACGGATTGAAGGGGGACCAATATATCTTAATGCTATGGTTGGGTTTTACCTTAATGAACATTAGTAGTTGCGGATGCTTGCTAATAGTTCCAATCATAAGTGCATAGAATTCCAAGTTAGGTATGACATGCGTAGTCAATTGCTTAGGGACAATTTCGCAACTCCTACCACCACTTTTCGACACTCGCTATACTTGCTTTATTGCTTCTTTACCTAAAATAGCACCTAGTTTCTATTACATGCTCTTTACATTCTTGCAAACCTATCTCGTCACACGTACAAAGTACTTCTAGTTACATACTTGTTCTAGGTAAAGCGAACATTAAGCGTGGGTAGAGTTCTATCGATGGTCGATAGAACTTGAGGGAATATTTGTTCTACCTTTAGCTCCTTGTTGGGTTCGACACTCTTATTTATCGAAAGAGGCTACAATTGATCCCCTATACTTGTGGGTTATCAAGCAGGTGCGCCCACTTCACGCCCTAATGGCGGAAGAGCTACCAGCACAGGAGGACTTGTGCTGCAACCTCTGTCTCCTAAACGAGCATCGGTGAACAAGCGGATGACAATGCCGTCGCGGACATGTGGCCCTATGATCCTGTCTTCCCGAATGAGCAGCGAGCGTTGTATCAGACCATCCGTAGGGCCCGCGAGGCCCTCTCCGTCGTCCTTCAAGTTGTTGCGCTCGCCATGGTGCCATCATCTCGCATTGTCAACATGGTCAATAGCATGAGGAATGAGGAGATGACTTTACTTGGAGAGGATGATAGTGGGGACCCACCAGGGCCATAGCCGCACATACGCAAGTGCCTCCTTATTATATACAACTGTAATATTTTTTGCTTCCTCCTAGTTTCTTGACCTCACGGTCCCACACCATTGTTAACCTATGTAGTGAATAAACGAGAGAATTGCACAAGGAGCGGCCGACAGCTGTGACCAAGCATCTCGAGCAGTATATGTCTTTTTGAGGTGTGAGCAGTGCAGAGTTTTTCTTGAGTGATATTTCCATTGTTGTTCAGAGGAGAGCAGGGTATTAACTGGGCAGGCTGTGGCCCGTCTAGCCCAGGCCAGATATCCAGCCCAGATATTATTATTTTTCAAGTTGAAAATGGCTAGCTCAGCTATACTTTTTTTGGAGGAATACCCAGGCAAGGTCAAGTTGTTATTCTCCGCCCCACTGGGCTGCAAATCTTTCCTAGGAGGGATGCATTAGGCTTAACAAGAAAATGGGCTGTAAGAAATAATAAATGGGATGTAACTATGAAAACTGGGCAGTAACTATAAAAAATGCACCAAACATGTAATTACTTTATAAAATATTATTTCTGGATTTTGAAAATTTGAATTTCATTAATTGTTGTGCACGCAATGTTTCGTTCGATTTTTACATAATACAAATTTATATTGAAATTGTATTTAATCTGACTAGAAATTTCGGGATAAAAATATTTCGGATCCCATCAAAATGTGGGAAATTTTATTGAATTATGTTTCGAACGGTTTGTTGAAATTATTAATCATTGCCCTAGCTATAAAATGGGATGTACTATTAACAAACTGTAAATGCACTGTAGTAAATTCCATTAGAATTCAAAAATGGGTTGTACATTCTTACAAATCTCAAATGAGCTATAAGTTCTCTGCCACACACTTGTGGGCCTACTAAGTTGACGCGTCCCATCAAAAAAAATAGTTGACGCATATGCAAGGCTTTGTCAACTTATAGCCAACACACGGTTCTAGCAGAAGTGGCCGTTTGATGTCCATCCAACAGATGTCCTGCTTCTTCTTCAATCTCGGATATTCTAGCTTCACCCGCCCAAAAAATGATTCCTCCCCTGACATCTAGGGCGCACCATTTTGGAAACTGACCTGTGGGCCAACTAAGTTGACGCGTACCAAGGGCTTTGTCAACTTAGTCAATATAAACGATTCTAGCTGCAGTTACCATACGATGTCCATCCAACGGCCCTCGTGCTTCTTCAACCTATGGTCTTCTTGCTCTAGCCGCGCAAAGCAGCGTTGGTCATGCCACCTGCTCCTGCCTCCTATGGCCGGCTGTGCTGCCACGGAGGCCTCACCGCCCCTACTACTCCCACCGCTGGCCAGGCGATCCCTCCACTCACCCACACCACCTGTTATTATGCGGCGACGACAGCCTAACACCGCAGCCAAACCAGTGAACCCTCGTACTCCTCTCGGCATGGGCATCCACTACTGCGTCTTCCCCGGCTCCCCGTCATCCACTTCCTAGGCCTCTCCGTCGTCCACCGCCTTGGTGCTCTCGGCGCGGCGTGGTCAATGTGGTCAACGACCGACTTCCATCAAAAGAGTACTGTACATGGAGTGGCTGACAGCTGGGTCCATAGCCGCAGCAAGGAAGTGCCTCCTTATTACGCGGAAAATAATGATTCCTCCACCTGACAGCAGGGACCCACCAGACGAGCCATCGTATTTCATGAAAAAAATGTTTCCCCCTGACTGCTGGGACCCACCAGCTACATCTTCGCATGCAAGGAAGTGCATCCATATTAAGGGAAAAAATGATTCGCCCCTGACTGCTGGGACCTACTGGCTACATCTTTGCACAAAAGGAAGTGCCTGACAGTTGGGACCCACCTGGTCGAAGCGTACGTAGCGTTGTCATTCTGGTCGCGAACGTGTACGTACATGCTGTTCGATTGGTCTGTCTGCAAGCTGCAGCGATAAAACGTGGTCGAGCAAGGAAGGGCACATGTCATAGTAGAGGCGCTGTCACACCCTGATTTTCATGCCACAACACTTAAGCTAATAAATCATGATAAAATGTGGTTTGACAAAAACTTTTGAGTGTTTTAGACCTTGCCTTGTTTGGATTTTGTCTGTTGTTTGCAAGTGCTCTAAAAATCAAATAAATCCTCCAACTCCTATACTTCATCTCCTTGATCTAAACTCTTGAACCAATGATCATGCCATGTGTATAGGACATAAAAATAATTTCTTACAAAAATAATTTGGCCAAATAGTATTTTCAAAAATTAGTTTTTCAAAAACTCCTGAATTGAGGTTTGCACTGTAAGTACTTAATTCAGGGCAGTAAAAATCTTTCCAAAAATATGTTTGACTCCTATTAGATATGGGAGACCCAGAAACCACAAAAATATAATTTTAAAATTTATTTTCCTATTTGATTTAAAGGCTTTTTCTTAAGGCCATAAATGGTCTTTAATAGGTTAAAATTATTTTAAAGCTTTAAAATTTTTTGAGAAAAATTAGGGAGACTCAATGGACATATATTTTCCATATATATGAGTTTGAACACATGGTCATGATCAAAATATTGGACAAAACCTCCCAAAACCATTTCTGCTCATTTCAAGGATTTGAAATACTTCTACAGGAAATATTTTCATAAAAATCGAAGAAAATTCTAGCATGTCACATATGACATGTTTGATGATATTGACAAGTATCATGTCATGGAGAATAGTATAACCCCATGAAATCCCCTCAAAACCATTTCTGCCCATTTCAAGAATTTGAAATATTTCTACAGCAAATATTTTCATAAAAATCCAAGGAAAATCCAGCAAGTCAAAATGCATGTTGTGATCACCTTGCAAAGCCTCATATCAATAAAGGTCATTTTGGTTCACCAAAATGCCCCAAAACCCTCTCTGACCAGAATCAAATTTGAACAAGTTTCTACTGTCAACTTTCTCATTTTGATCTAAACTTTTGTGGACATGTTTAGAACCTAAAATGATGACACTACACTAAGTGGTGCATCAAGGAGAATAGATTTGCATGACTAAATCTTGGAAAGTCTATTTCTGTTGATTTCTAGGGTTTACCAAAGTTACATTGGCTACTTTGCCCAAATGAGCTGAAACTTGGTGGAACATCCTACTTCTATGCGCCATTCCATCCTGTTAATTCTCATGGCAAGTGGAATTAATTTTCTTGCCCAAACCAACAACAAACACCTTCTGCCATTTTCCCAAAATCATCATTTTGACCTCTTCCACTAATGTCCATGAGCCCAAGTTTTTACCACAGCTGCCCCAAGTGACCTTCTACCTCTAGTAAGTCTTGCCAGCTCTCAGATCAATCATGGAATAGGGTAAAACCCCACTTTCTCTCTCTGGACATCACATTTCTCTCTCTGTCTCAACCCCACCTCTCTCCTAGTGGTTCACCAGGGCATCCAAGGCCACCTCCCCTTTTGTTTACTCACCCCAAAAAGTCTCAGACACTAGTGGACACGCCCCTGGCGCATAAACAATGCCATGGCGTGCAGAGCTCGCGCTCTGGAGCACGCTACAGTGCTATCCGGCACTGTAGCACGCTCATTCCAAGGCCTCCCGTCGACCTTGGGCTCCGGAATCGTGTCCCCCGAGGACGCCTCGGCGTCCACGACATGCAACACTGTCGGCCCTTCCTCCCTTTCCCTCATTCTCCCTCCTCGAGCTCACCCGAGCACGGCCTGGACCGCGCCCATGTTGCACCGGTGCCCCCTATATAGAGCCTCCCCCCAAGCACTCCCTCGACTCTTCTAGATCCCTCTCTCTCTCCTGTGCACCTCCCAGACAACATCCCTCTCCCCCTAGTGCTCTCCTGCCCTCTCCATGGCCGAAGTGCCGCCGCCGACCACCGCTCGGATTCGGGCATCACGGCCCCTCTCTCTTCTCACTACCCACTCTAGTACTCCCTCACCACCACCACGAAGCCCCCATCGCCTCCATTCTTCCCCGGGATGCCCCTGCGCTCGAAGCCGGCAATGGCCGATGCCATCCTCCACCGTGGGCGAAGGACCGCTCCCCTCCGAGGAAGCTGGCGCCCGTAGTGTGGCATCCCGGATGCGGCTCGTCTCCCCGAGCACGTCGGTGGCTGGATCACCGGAAACGGTGGCCGGTAGCGCTGGGAGTCGCCGTCGACGTCCCTCTTCCTCGCCTCCTCTGCTTCGGGCGGGAGGTTGAGGACGACGCCGCGTCAGCTCGCTGGCCCCGCCTGTCGGCGGCAGCGGCAACCGAGCCGGCGCCGCAGGTCGGGTTAAGTGGAAGCGGGACCAGGGAAGCCGCTTGCCCCGTAGGGACGCGTACTGGGCTAGTACGCCTTCGGCGTGGCCCTTCTGAGCCGCATGGCCGTGCAGCTAGGCCAGCCCAGTGCGCTGCGGTGCTATGCTCCGCTCGGTGCGTGGTATAGATGTAACCCCCACTTCCTTTGTCTTTTTCTTTTTCCAGAAAATTGTAAAATCTCCCAAATATTCATATTAACTCCAAATTGAACGATTCAAATTTCTAGTGACTATAAATCATGCTCTACCTCTTAGAGGAGCTTGCACATTTTTCCATAGAACTTTCCTTCACACTTATTTAGTAAATTCCAATTTTCTTAATTCTGTGACAAACTTTAGAAAATCACAAAGAGCTAAAAATTGATCGAAATGCCATGATTCAAATTCCTAGATGCTTCTAAGTTCATAACTTAGTTTAAGAACATTTTTCTCAATATGTACCACAAAAAATAATGAGCCATTTCTTCATATTTGTCAACTTTTTAAATTCATAGGAAAATCACTTGAACTCCAAATCCAGTGAAACCAACTCCTAGATGCTTCTAAAATTATTCCTTGTTAAATGGATGCCTTTGATCATTTTTCAAATAGTTCTTCTGTACACTTCTTACAAATCCATGAACCCCTTGATTCCATCATATCAAAATGTTTAGAAATGTCCACTGACCCAATTCCAATGAAACCACTCTGGTTATTTTTCATATAACCATAGATGTCCTAGAAAAGTCAAATCAATATTTTTAGAGCACTTTTATTTTCTGCCTTGTTGTGTTGCTTATTATGGTCGCTTTCGACGATAGTTGACGAAGTAGACGAAATGCTCGGAGTTGGATCAGAGATATTTGAAGACATCGAAGACTTTGCTAAAACAGGCAAGCATCCCTTTGACCAAGATGAACCATTTTACATCATGATGGAATTTTCGTTGCTTCATTGAGTGCATGATATATTTTGAATGGCAACCTTGCTAGGCTTGCCTCCGTTGCATTCTCCATTGATACTTGCATTGTTCATGACTCTACCCTTGCTTAGAGTTGTGTTGGTGGGTTGTAGAAATATGCTATAGTAAATGGCTATGCAAAGTGGGTCAGGGTTATGCATGGAAAGAAACAAGTGTGGTTTGACATACTTGCAAATAGCCCAGTGGGTGCCACTAATGCCCCTGGGAGATGATGATGAACTAGGGCACTACTTGGTGGAGAAGTAGTGTACCGAGGCTCGATAAGAGTGTTGTTTACAAAGATGGATTAGATTTAAGATTTGTCAACTGTCCCAACCTTACATGCGCAACCACTCTACCCTTATATGGGAAAGGGCATTATTGATTACCTAGGCCGATACTAGATTGGAGCCCGCATTACTAGTGACGGGGGAGAGTTGGTGCTCTCTCTCAGGACGGGGTCGTGCCAGGTAGGGCGGCCAAGAACATTTTTATGGGGCACCGGACACACCGTTGGTACCCCGTGCCAGCGGTATGTGACAAATATGGGAGCGAGGCTCCACAATTTTAAGTTGTGAAATGTTGGGCACGGGGGTTACTACCAATCGAGTGGACTCCATGTTAGTGTCGTCTATGGAAAGATAGTGATCGAGTGCTTACCCCGGGTACTTGAGGTACCGCGAGTCGTGGATGACACGAAAGTTCCCCGGATCTTGTGGGTAAAGTGTGCAGCCTCTGCAGAGTGTAAAACTATTCGAATAGCCGTGTCCACGGTCAAGGAAAGTTGGGTGGTGCTACTTAGACTACGTCCATATGTTTCTGACGAACAACACGGTATGGTGAATCTGTTGACGTGATTCGTGAGGAAGTCACGATGAGCTTGAGTATGAGTTGTTCACAACTCTATCCCGATGTTGATGTCTGTAACCTCCTGATACTTGTTGCGGATGCATTCATATCCTTGATAAATGTTGATCATACTTGCATGAGAAAAACTAGTTTTCCGCAAATGGCAAATTAGCAGTAGTGCCTTGCATAATTATTCTGTTATCATCCTTGGGTTGCTTGCGAGTACATTCAAAGTACTCATTGGCTTGCCGCTGGTTATTTTATTGGCCAGGCATGAGAGAACATGTTATGAAGAAGAATACTTCGGTGACGAGCATGCGAGCTAGGACTCTTCCCAGTCAGAATGCCTGTAGGGTTAAGGCAGATGGCATGGGTCCAAGTTATCGATGAAGATTTCCGCTGCAAAGTTATACTCAAGACTGGACCATAATGATCATAATTTATGTAAGACGGTATGTATGGATGTAAGACTCTTGTTATTCAGCTTCTGTGTGTTCATTGAGCATTGATCTCTGGGATCACTGTACACGTGCATTCGGTGATCACGACTTATGAGTCGGGGTCCCCACAGGCGCGCACGTAGCATGTACACGTACGTACAGCGGCTAGGGTGCAAGAAAGAAACTATGGCCACGTACGTACATACGGGCGGGGTCTCGAACGCCTACTCACGCATACGGACAGCCAAGGCTCGTTTACATGGCTGGGTCGGAAGGGAGAAACTACGTCGTCGTCGTGTTCATGGGGAGGCAACGAAATGCGTCGTGTTCATTGGGAGGAAACGGAATGCATGCTGTTCATCGGGAGCCAACCGGCTTGGACGGAACAGCCGATGGAAACGAGGCCTGGCGTACCGTAGAACGGAGGAAACATCTTTGTGTTCGACCGCCATGGTCGAAACGGGATCCTGTTCATCGGGAGAGGTCTGGCGTACTGCAAAACAGAGGAAACGGACTTCTGTTGGACCTCCTATGGTCGAAACAGGGTCCTGTTGACCGGGAGGGGTGTGGCGTACGACAAAACGGAGGAAACAGACTTGTGTTGGAGTGCTGGGCTCAGATTTTTTTCTTGAGCTAGTCTTGTTTCTTTTCTGCTCATTCTGTCTTCTTCTTCAGGTCACCAATCGCGCTGGCGAGGGTGGCGGCAGAACCTGCGGCTGCCGAAGGGGCCGTGTTCCGCAGGAGCTGGTCCGACCTCGCCGACCTGACCAAGGTGGAGGGACGGGCCGACTCGGACCTCGGCCTGGATCCAAACGCCGCCGAAGTCTTGGCCTGGCAAGACAGGAACCAGGCCGAGGCGGAGCTGGAGGCAGCGTCGGTCCGTGCTTGGACTGACGCGGCGGCGGCAGGGGCGCGAGCCGGCACGGAGCCGACCTGGCGCGAGATGCCGCAGGGCACGATGGTGGCCGCGACGATCTTTGAGTCGTCATCGGTGAGGGAGCGTGGCCGTGGACGCCAGGCTGAGGTGGTGATCCTCGACCGAAAGGTCATGGAGGTGGCGGATGACACCCAATCACGGGCCGACGTGGTCGAGCGAGCGGGGACTGATGGTGGTGGAGGCGGCGTCGTTTTGGAAGAGACGCTGCGGGCAGCAGTGTCGGAGGCGCCACTGGTTTTGGAGGAGGCACCGTGGGTGGCGGTACCGGATGCCACCCCGGCAGCTGGGCCGGAGACGGCGACGCAGAGCGTCCCGACGTCTGGGTGGAGCGGACTCGTCGTGCGCCGTTCTAGTAAGACTTCTTGTAATTTCTTCTTTGTGGGGGCGCGCCAGCGCACCCAGTGGGTGTAGCCCCCGAGGTTCGGGCCAACTACGTAGTAGTTGGGTCGAATCTTTAGAGTGTTGGCCTTGTTCTGATTTCTGCTTTCTTCAGCATCTCGACGCCTTCCGGGTCGCCGCCTACAATCGTCTCCTGGGCAAGCACCGGGAGCTCATGGAGCAGCTTGCCGCCAAGGAGGAGGAGCTACACGTCACCGCAGGTATTCTTGTGCTCTTTTCTAGTGGGGGCGCGCTAGCGCACCCACTGGGTGTTGCCCCCGAGATTCAGGCCAACTGTGTATCAGTTGGGCCAAATCTTAAGTCTTGCTTTTTTCTTCTGCTGAGTCCTTCTTTTTCGCAGCCGAGGCGGTGTCCTGGCGGACTCGTCTGCTCCGGACCAGTGATCACTATGACCGGCTTGTTGCCGACACCGGCCGTCTTGGCATCGAGGCGGCGCAGGCGAGGGCGGAGGCGGCCGCGGCTCGGCGGTCTCTCGACGAGTCCGAATGGCTGCATGAGCAGCTGGCGGGTCACAAGAGCCGCCTCGAGGCCGAGGTGGAGCTCCTTAAGGCGGAAGCCGCCAAGGTGGTAGAAGCGCAGTAGGCCCTGGTGGAGGCGGACCAGTAGCGCGACCAGCTGGCCGACGACAAGGGCCGGCTCTAGGCCGAGGTGGATCGCCTACGGGGGCAGGTCACCACGGCTGAGGGGGCACCTCAGGACGACGCCCATCGCCGCAAGGCGGCCGAAGACAAGGACGCCGAGCTAAAGGCGGCCCTTGCCAAGGCAGCCGATCTTGAGAAGGCGCTCAAGGAGCGCGACCGCGCCATCAAACGGGAGCGGCGTGGTACGTTGCTTGAGGCGCAGCACCTGGAAGAGTCCTTCTCCAGTAAGTGCTTTTTCTTGTCATTTTCCGGGTCGGGATCCGGCCTTTCTTCCTTGTTATTCTTCTTCTAACTCGCTTATTCCTTTGCGACAGGGCCTTCCCGGAGACGCAGCGGCTGGCGGAGGAAGTCGTCCGCAATCAGCGCGACCCGACCAGCGTCGTTGGGTCCGGGACGGATCCGCGGGTGGCCTGGACCTTCCCGGAGATCATCAATGCCGCTGAGGCCCACCTGCAGGTCCCGGGAACGCTGTTGGGCCAGCTGTCCCAGGACGCCACCACAATGACGGCGGCCTTATGGCCGTACTCCGTCCAACCGAGCAGCTTCTCGCGCCTGGCGCGTTGGTTGGAGATGGGGCCGGATCGTCTTGGCGAGTGGTGCGTCTCCGCCGCTCGTGCTGGTGCTGTGATGGCGCTCCGGTTCGCGCAGTCCTGGCATCCGGACCTGCAGCTGGCCGGTTCAGAGCAGCTCTTGCAGGAGCAAGCCGGCCGGATCGCCTCCCGGGCCAGCTACATCGCCGAGTTCGCCTTCCACGACGAGTTCCATCTGGGGCGGACGGAAGACGGCAGGGCTGTGGACGGCGACGACTATGGCTTGCTCCTCCATGATCCACAGGGGAGCTCGGAGGAGACGGGCGTCTACTGCGACGCGGGTGCTGAGGAGGACACCGGCGCCTCGCTGGACCCGGAGGCCGCCAGGGCAGAGCCGTCGACGTCCCGACGCGGCGCTGGAGATGCCTGAGACACTTTGTGTAAAATCTGTTAAATAGCAGGTCCACCCACCCACTGCGGGTTTTAGGGTGTAATGAACTCAAGCCGTGGGCCTTTCCTTAAATACTTGTGTAGATGTCGTGGGTGCTTTTGCTTTTTGCCTTCCGTTTTTTGGAGCGATTTCGTGCGTTTTTCCTTTCTCAAACCTCCCCCCCCCTCCGCGAGTCAGATGGCCAAGGCTCCGGTGCGTGACAAGGATTTCGGTTCTTCGAGAGGAGCGTGCAGGATTTGGGTCCCTCAAATCGTTGAGCGCGAGCGAAACACCCACTGGGCCGGCTGGCGGCAATCCGGCGAAGCCGATTGGCGAGCAGCCGGTCGTGCGGCTGTTCATTTGATGAATGGTGGGCCGGTTTGATCGACCCGATAGCCTTTGACTTAGTGTATGAAGCATAAAGGAGCTTTGGCCCATTGTGCTTGCCAGCCGACAGCCAAAGCTGGATCTGTGGCTTTAGGGCGAAGTGGGGGACCGCGACATCCTAACTTTATTAAGAATCACCAAGTAAGGCGGCGGGGTGGTGACCAAGCCGGCGAGCACCCGATTCCCTGGGTCGAGCGAGTCAGACCGGTGGCCGGGTTCACTGGTATAGTGATGCAAGAAAATAGGGACACAATAAATTGGTCGACAAAAGGCAGCCCCCGAGTCTCGTTCGGGGACCCCATGGTTTCATGCGTTTACAAAAGGCGACGATACATACGCTCATGCGGCTAACTGTAAAACGGACGGAGGAGTTCCGCGTTCCACGGCTGGGTCGTTTCTTTACCGATGGTGTCCTTCTTGCGCTTCCTTGACTTGCGTGCGTCGATGAGGTAGTAGGCATTGCGGTCGCGCAAGGCCCTGCTCACGATGAATGGGCCCTCCCATGGAGGGGACAACTTGTGATGGCCTGCCTGCTCTTGGACGAGTCGGAGGACGAGGTCGCCCTCGCGGAACGCGAGGGGCCTGATCTTCTTGCTATGGTAGTTCCTTAGGCCTTGCTGGTTGATGGCCGAGCGACTGAGCGCCAGGAGGCGTGCTTCTTCGAGCAGGTCGACGCCATCTTCGCGGGCTTCTCTGGCTTCGGCTTTGGTGTACATCGCGACGCGCGGCGAGTCAAACTCGACGTCAGTCGGGATGACGGCTTCGGCTCCGTAGACGAGGAAGAACGGGGTGAACCCGGTCGACCGATTCGGCGTGGTGCGTAGACTCCAGAGAATGGCTGGCAACTCATCAAGCTAGCTGCCGGGTGAGCGGATGAGTGGCTTGACAAGTCGCGGCTTGATGCCAGACAGGATGAGTCCATTGGCCCGCTCAACCTGCCCATTGGACTGCGGATGCGCAACGGAGGCCAGGTCGAGGCGGATGCTGGAGACGGAGCAGTATTGCTCGAGCGCGCCCTTGGCGAAGTTGGTGCCGTTGTCGGTGATGATGCTGTTCGACATGCTGTAGCGCACCGCTATGTCCTTGATGAACCGGACAGCTGTTGGCCCGTCTAGTTTCTTGATTGGTCTTGCCTCGATCCACTTGGTGAATTTGTCCACTGCCACCTGCAAGTGCGTCATGCCGCCTCGAGCGGCTTTGAAGGGTCCCACCATGTCGAGTCCCCAGACCGCGAAGGGCCATGCGGTCGGTATGGTGCAGAGTGCTGACGCCGACTGGTGGCTGCGTTTGCTGAAGTGTTGGCATCCCTCACCATTGAGGATGAGCGACTCGGCATCTTGGAGGGCCATGGGCCAGTAGAAACCGTGGCAGAACGCCTTGGCCACCAGGGATCGTGATGCGGCGTGGTGCCCGCACTCGCCCTGATGTATGTTGAGGAGGATGTCGATGCCCCGTTCCTGCTTAACGTAGCACTGGAACACGTGGTGGAGCTGCGCTTGACGAGCTCGTTGTTGATGATGCTGTAGGCGGACGCCCGGTGCTGCACTTGTCGAGCTTCGGTCTCGTCCATGGGGAGAACCCCGCTCTCCAAGAATTCTGATATTGAGAGGGCCCAAGATGGAGCCGTCACCACGACGAAGACGGCCACTAGGGTGGATTCCGAGTCGACAGCCCCTGAGCCGGGTTGAGCAGCCCCCAGGTCGGGGATGGCGACGGTAGGGTCCGGGAAGATGGTGGCCGAGTCGAGCTGAGCAGCCCTTAGGCCGGGTTGAGGTGCGGCCGGGTCGTCTGGAACATGGACGGACTCGGATTCCGGTGATGGCTTGACGGACGGCTTGCGCAAGTGCTCGAGGGAGACGCCGGACGGGATGGCTTGTCGTGACAAGGTGATCTTGGCGAGCGTGTCGGCTGCTTCGTTCTCCGCGCATGGGACATGGAGGCACTCGCAGCCCTCGAAAGATCCAGACAGCTTCTGGACGAGGAAGCGGTAGCTTGCCATGTTGGAGTCGCGGGCGTCCAATTCGCCGGAGCACTGATGCGCCACCAGGTCCGACTGGCCGTAGCACAGGATGCGCCAGATGCTAAGTTCCTTGGCAAGCCGGAGGCCGTGCACAAGGGCTTCATACTCGGCGACGTTGTTGGAGGCGGTGAAGTGGATCTGGAGCGCGTAGCGGAGCCGGTCGCCCTTTGGGGACGACAGTACGATGCCGGCCCCCAAGCCGAGTCGCATCTTGGAACCGTCGAAGTGCATGCGCCAATGCGTCGAGTCGGGAGGCGGCGGCAAGTACTGGGTCTCGGTTCAGCCGACGAGGAAGTCGTCCAGGGCTTGAGACTTGATCGTGGTGCGGGGCTCCTAGAGGATGGTGTGGCCGGCTAGCTGGATCGCTCACTTTGCAACCCGGCCAGAGGCATCCCGGCACCCGATGATTTCTCCGATAGGCTCCGTGCTGACCACGGTGACAACGTGCTCTTGGAAATACTGCTTCAGCTTCTTGGCTGTGAAGTACAAGCCGTAACACATCTTCTGGTAGTGCGGGTAGTTCTGCTTGGAGATGGAGAGCGCCTCGCTCAGGTAGTAGACTGGGCGCTGGACGGCTTGGATCTTGCCCTTCTCTGGTCGCTCGACCACCAGCATCGTGCTGACCGCCCGCGAGGTTGCGGCTATGTAGAGCAACAGCGGCTCCTTGTCGGTCGGTGCGGCCAGGACTGGTGCAGTGGAGAGCATGCGCTTGAGGTCTTGGAAGGCCTCGTCTGCCTTGCCGTTCCATTCGAACGGGCTCGTCTTCTTCATCAGCTAGTACAGGGGTAGCGCCCCCTCACCTAGCCGGCTTAGAAACCGGCTAACCGAGGCCAAGCATCTGTTGAACTTCTGGACATCGCGTAGCCGAGCCGGCTTGCGCATGCGCTCGATGGCCTTGATCTTCTCCAGGTTCGCCTCAATGCCGCGTTCTGAGACGAGGAAGACGAGTAGCTTTCCGGCTGGGACGCCAAAGACGCATTTTTTCAGGTTAAGCTTGACCTTGTATTCGCGGAGGTTGGAGAAGGTTTCATTCAAATCGTCGAGGAGCATGAGGTGCTGCTTGGTCTTCACCACGATGTCATCCCATGTATACGTGGATATTGCGGCCGAGTTGCGGCAGCAGGAATTTCTGCATGGAGCACTGGAAGGTGGCGTCGGTGTTCTTCAAGCCAAACGACATGGTAATGTAGCAATACGCCCCAAAAGGCGTGATGAAGGACGTCTTCAGGGTGTCGGCCGGGTCCAGCTTGATCTGGTGGTAGCTGGAGTAAGCGTCTAGGAAGGACAGGAGCTCAAACCCAGCGGTCGAGTCGATGACTTGGTCGATCCGCTGGAGGGCTAATGGATCCTTGGGACAGGCCTTGTTGAGGCTGGTGTAGTCGATACACATGCGCCAGGTCTTGTTCTTCTTCAGGACGAGTACTAGATTAGCCAGCCACTCGGGGTGAAACACTTCCATTATGAAGCCGGTCGCCAAAAGCTTGGCGACCTCTTCACCAATGGTTCTTCTCTTCTCTTCGGAAAATCGTCGTAGGGGTTGACGGACATGCTTGGCGTCCTTGTGGATGTGAAGTTTGTGCTCAGCATACTTCCTCGGGATACCTGACATGTCCTTGGGGGTCCATGCGAAGATATCCCGATTCTCACTGAGGAAGTCGACGAGCCCGCCTTCCTATTTGCTGTCGAGGCGGGCGCCTATGACAACGTACTTGCTGCAGCTGAGGTCTTCTGGGTTGAGCTTGACTTTCTTAGTCTCCCTGGAGGGCTTGAAGGCGGCCTCGTCGGCAGGGTCTGGGGTCGGGATCGACACGGTGGAGGCCTCGCCTGCCAGGGTGACGATCCGGTCGAGCTGGCGCTGTTCCTCGGCAATGACCAGCGACTCGACCAACTTGGCACCGTCTCGGGCGCACTCCAGGGACGTGCGGTAATCGCCAGTGATGGTGATGAGGCCCTTGGGACCCGGCATCTTCATGTTTAGGCCCAGCAACGCGTGATACGCGCTGGACAGGTCCACCACCTCGAACCAGATCGGTTCGCCCCGAAAGTGGCTGCTATCACCGAACAGGACATCTAGCCGGACCCGGTCGATGGGGTAGCAGGAGAGGCGAGGCACGATGCCGTGGAAGATCCTTCGGGTCGGCTCCAGGTCCTCGGCCTTGAGGCCGAGCTTGGTCATCATGTCACAGTAGAGGATGTTGATCCTGCTGCCACCGTCGATGAGGACTCGTGAGAACTTGCATGTGCACCGCGCAACGATGGCAGGGTTAAGGACGAGGGCGTAACCACCCGGACTCGGCATGACTGCCGGGTGATCCTCCCGGGTCTAGGTGATAGGTCGAACCGACCAATGCATGAACTCCGGCTTGGCCAGGACAATGGTGTTCACCTCCTGTAGAAGGAGGTGCTCGCTGTGCTTGTCGTCGCTGAGGCTGGTGAAGACGACGTAGGCGGCGTTCTGGTCCGGGTAGGCATCATCGCGCATCACGCCGCCAGCTGGAGGCAGCGGTGGAGGCGGAGGCGGCTGCCCCGCGCCTGGAGCCGGAGCCGGAGGGGGCGGGACGTCGCCCCTCATGATGTGCTTGGTGATGGCGCACTGCCGAAGTGTGTGCGTGGAGGGTCTTGCGCCACTGTGGTGCTTGCAGTGGGCGTCGAGAATGTGCTCGAAGCTTATGGCGGGTTGCCATGCCGTGTTGACGGTTTGCCGGCGCTTCGCCGCCGGGTCTGCCACGGGCTCGGTGTCCGCGACGAGCCAGTTTTCGTGACGCAGCGCCGGCTGGTCGGCCTTGCACTTGTTGTTCTAGTGATGTTGTTGCTGGCTGCTTTCGTCGGCTGGCTTCACAGGGGGAACCAGCTTCGCCTTGCCGGCTTCATCTAGCGCCACCATCACCATGAGTGCGGCCATGGTGGCCGGCTCGGAGCGTAAGAGCTTGTGCTCGAAGAAGGTGCCGTCTTGGCACCCGCTGACGAAGTACTGGATCGCCTGGACTTCATGGATGCCCTCGTAGGTGTTCCAGAGCTCGTTCCAGCGTGCGAGGTACTCGCGACCGGTCTCCGTATGCCCTTGCACGCACATGGCGAGCTAGCTAGGGCGGCCGGGTCGCTTGTAGGTCCCCGTGAAGTTGCGGACGAAGGCTTCCTCGAAGTCCACCCACGTGTTTATGCTGCCCATCGGCAGGCTGTTCAACCATGTGTGGGCCGACCCTTGGAGCATGAGAAGTGCGTAGTGCACGGCGAGACAATGATTGGTACCGGTGATGCCAATGGCCGTGGTGCAGTCAGTGAGCCAGCCTTTTGGCTTCTCCGTCCTATTGTACTTGGGGGTGTCGCGGGGGACCATGAATCCTTTGGGGAAGGGCTCCTCCCTGATGCGCGGGCCGAAGCACGCTGGCCCGATAGCGCCGCTCTCCTCCACCTCCAGTGAGTGAGCGAGCCGATCGAGGCGGTGGCCAGCGTCGTCGTCGTCGATGGCGCGCGGGCCGAGTCGACTTGCGGCCAGGCCAGGGGGGCCGGGTTGGTTGGAGCCGGACACCGGCCATGCTGGCCGGGTCCGCGCTGGATCTCTAGGACGGGCTCGTCGCCGAATCCGCCGCCGGCTGTAGCGGCCGGGTCGCACCGAGTCCGGGGTCGGCCGGGGTGCGCCTCGCCGGGTGGCGAGGAAGCGGTGTGCAGAAGTTCACCAGGCCCGCCAAGGCGGGCGGAGCCAGATCCTGCCGGCTTAGCGAGCTGGTTGAGGCGGTCCTCCTAGGTGTTCGCGACGTGGAGGAGTTCGCGCATCCGCCCGATGTGCTCTTTCAGCTCCTCACCCGCGAGCTGGTCCAGGCCGGCTGCAGCTGCCTGGGCAGCGCGCATGTTCTTCGTCGGGGTCTCGTAGACGGTTGGGACGGCGCCGAGGGCCCGGACGATCGCTCCTCCCTAGGCACGCACATCGGCGACCTGGCTTGGGTCGGCAGCGGCGGGCATGAATACGTAGGCGGCATCGCGCTCCAGCTGAGCGGCGTCCAGGCGACGCTGAGTGGCGGAGAGCGTCTCGGACAGGTCTAGCATCTGCAGGTGCCTTTCCTCAAGCTGGGTTCAGGCCTCAGCGACGTTTGTGGCGTCGACGTCGGTGCCGATGGGGATGCGGAGGCTCTGCATCGCGGCGCGCAACGGATCGGACGGCTCGATCCGATCCGCTGCGGCCCTGGCTTCGGCAGCCTTCCTCGTCTTGCTCGACGAGGAGGAGGCGCCGTCACTGGTGACGAAGACCTCCACATGGACGTCCATTGCCCCGGCGGAAATGCCGCCGCCGAGGAAGAGGGGAGTGTCGGAGTAGCTGAGCACCTCGCTGGGGTACTCGTCGGCCGCGAACGCATCGGAGATGCGCAGCGCGGTGAAGGAGGCGACAAGCGCGCTGACGACGTCGTCCGCCAGCGCGACGGACTCATCGGTGTAGGAGAAGGGCCCCGTCTGAAGTATGCTCCCGGCCAGCTCCTCGAGCTACCCCACGGTGGGCGCCAACTGTCGTGGTGGGCGCACGACAGATGCCACGGGATGGCTAAAGAGAGGAGGAGGCTCATGGGCGCTGGTGGACTCCAGGCATGAGCGGGCGCGGGACACCGGACATACCCAGGTTCGGGGCTCTCCGGAGAGATAATACCCCTAGTCCTGGAGAGTGTGGTTGGATGATCTATAGTACAATGTTGCTCCTGGAGCTGTATGGAGGAGGAAGGAAGCTGGCCAAGGCTTGGGCTTCTCCTTCTATCTGGTGTTGCTGTTTTGTGGCTAGTCCTATGCTTACTTGCTTTTCTCTCGTATGTGTCTTATGCTTGCTCCCTCGCTTGCCCCCTGTATGATCGCGGGCTCCCGAGGGTTTTATAGTCCAACCCACCAGGGGTACAATGGTAATGTTACAAGTTATTGGGTCCGTATTGTCGGTGTCCGGGGACTCAGGCTGGGTCCCGCTGAGGGCTTGTGATTCGCCGGGTTCCCCTAGGTGCGGGCCTCGCTTGCCTAGGGGGACTGTGCGCCATCTTGTCGATCGTCAGGCCATGGGCGAGTCGAGTCGTGTACAGTGCTCTCCGTGAGGTTGCCGCTTGCGGTCGCCAGCGGTGAAGGCGGGGGCACCGTAGCCACGTCGGCCCTCGTTAGCGGGTAGGTGAGGGGCACTGTTGCCATGTTCCTGCTGACCAGAGTCATGGGCGGGGCACTGTTGCCTCGGTCATCATTGATTGAAGTCTCGTCCCCATCATACAGCCTGGATGGGACGGGAGTTGACCTGCGGCTGGATTGCGTAGCACGCCACGGGTGGCGCTGGCTTGTTGAGGAGGCTTTGGCCATGCCGGGTTCGGCTGTCTTGCGCTAGTTGTTGGGGCCAAGTCAACGTGTCTTGCCGGGTCGGCTTGCGGGGCTTGGCCGGGTCGAGCGACCCGGCCAAGCGTGTGCCGGTATTGAGGGGCAGTGCCAACCCCATTGTTTTTTGAAGAGGATCCGGGTTCCGTTGCATGCCTGGGTCTGCTACCTCTTGAGCTTGCGTTGAATTTCCCCGAAGAGGAAAGGATGATGCAGCAGAGTAGCGTAAGTATTTCCCTCAGTTTTTGAGAACCAAGGTATCAATCCAGTAGGAGGCCACGCTCAAGTCCCTCGTACCTGCACAAAATGATAGCTACTCGCAACCAACACGATTAGGGGTTGTCAATCCCTTCACGGCCACTTACGAGAGTGAGATCTGATAAATATAATATTTTTGGTATTTTTGTTATGGAGATGCAAAGTGAAAAGTAAAAGGCAAAGTAAAAAGCAAAGCAAGATTAAAGTGATGGAGATTGATATGATGAGAATAGACCCGGGGGCCATAGGTTTCACTAGTGGCTTCTCTCAAGAGCATAAGTATTCTACGGTGGGTGAACTAATTACTGTTGAGCAATTGACAGAATTGAGCATAGTTATGAGAATATCTAGGCATGATCATGTATAAAGGCATCACGTCCGTGACAAGTAAACCGAAACGACCGCTATCCAGCATGCATGTAGAATATTAAGTTAAAAATAGAGTAACGCTTTAAGCAAGATGACATGATGTAGAGAGATACATTCATGCAATATGAAATAAACCCCATCTTGTTATCCTCGATGGAAACGATAAAATACGTGCCTTGCTGCCCCTTCTGTCACTGGGAAAGGATAACGCAAGATCGAACCCAAAGATAAGCACTTCTCCCATGGCAAGAACTACCAATCTAGTTTGCCAAACCAAACGGATAATTCGGAGAGACTTGCAAAGATAACTAATCATACATAAAAGAATTCAGAGAAGATTCAAATATTATTCATAGATAGACTTGATCATGAACCCACAATTCATCGGGCTCAACAAACACACCGCAAAAAGAAGAAGATTACATCGAATAGATCTCCCCGAGAGAGGGGGAGAACTTTGTATTGAGATCCAAAAAGAGAGAAGAAGCCATCTAGCTACTAACTATGGACCCGAAGGTCCGAGGTAAACTACTCACACTTCATCAGAGAAGCCCTCCGTGATGACGGCCCTCTCCGGCGGAGCTCCGGAACAGGCCCCAAGATGCGGCGGTGGAATTAGGTTTTTGGCTCCGTCTCTGTTCGATTGGGGGTATGTAGGTATATATAGGAGGAAGAAGTACGTCGGTGGAGCTCTGAGGGGCCCACGAGGTAGGGGGCGCGCCCTAAGGGGGGCACCCCCACCCTCGTGACCGCCTCTATGATGCCTTGGTGTAGGGTCCAAGTCTCCTGGATCACGTTCGGTGAGAAAATCACGTTCCCAAAGGTTTCATTCCGTTTGGACTCCGTTTGATATTCCATTTCTTCGAAACACTGAAATAGGCAAAAAAACAGCAATTCTGGGTTGGTCCTCTTGTTAATAGGTTAGTCCCAAAAATAATATAAAAGTGGAAAATAAAGCCCAATATAGTCCAAAACAGTAGATAATATAGCATGGAGCAATCAAAAATTATAGATACGTTGGAGACGTATCAGGCATCCCCAAGCTTAATTCCTGCTCGTCCTCGAGTAGGTAAATGATAAAAAGAGAATTTTGGATGCGGAGTGCTACTTGGCATAATTTCAATGCAAATCTTCTTAATTGTGATATGAATATTCAGATGAGAAAGATTCAAGACAAAAGTTTATATTGACATAAAAATAATAATACTTCAAGCATACTAACAAAGAAATTATGTCTTCTCAAAATAACATGGCTAAAGAAAGTTATCCCTACAAAATCATATAGTCTGGCTATGCTCTATCTTCACCACACAAAATATTTAAATCATGCACAACCCCGATGACAAGCCAAGCAATTGTTTCATACATTTGACATTCTCAAAACTTTTTCAATCTTCATGCAATACATGAGCGTGAGCCATGGATATATCACTATATGTGGAATAGAATGGTGGTTGTGGAGACGACAAAAGATGGGAATATTGTCTCACATCAACTAGGCGTATCAACGGGCTATGGAGATGCCCATCAATAGATATCAATGTGAGTTAGTAGGGATTGCCATGCAACGGATGCACTAGAGCTATAAGTATATGAAAGCTCAAAAAGAAACTAAGTGGGTGTGCATCCAACTTGCTTGCTCATGAAGACCTAGGGCAATTTGAGGAAGCCCATCATTGGAATATACAAGCCAAGTTCTATAATGAAAGATTCCCACTAGTATATGAAAGTGATAACATGAGAGACTCTCTACTATGAAGATCATGGTGCTACTTTGAAGCACAAGTGTGGTAAAAGGATAGTAACATTGTCCCTTCTCTCTTTTTCTGTCATTTTTTTATTTTTTTATTTGGGCCCTTTCTCTTTTTTTTCTGGCCTCGTTTTTTGGGCTTCTTTGGCCTCTTTTATTTATTTTTCGTCCGGAGACTCATCCCGACTTGTGGGGGAATCATAGTCTCCATCATCCTTTCCTCACTGGGACAATGCTCTAATAATGGTGATCATCACACTTTTACTTTTCTTATAACTCAACAATTACAACTTTATACTTAGAATAAAATATGACTATATATGAATGCTTCCGGCGGTGTACCGGGATATGCAATATGACAATGATGGAGTGTGTCATAATAAACGGAACAGTGGAAAGTTGCATGGCAATATATCTCGGAATGGCTATGGAAATGCCATAATAGGTAGGTATGGTGGCTGTTTTGAGGAAGGTATATGGTGGGTGTATGATACCAGCGAAAGGTGCGCGGTATTAGAGAGGCTGGCAAAGGTGGAAGGGTGAGAGTGCGTATAATCCATGGACTCAACATTAGTCATAAAGAACTCATATACTTATTGCAAAAATCTACAAGTTATCAAAGCAAAGTATTACGCGCATGCTCCTAGGGGGATAGATTGATAGGAAAAGACCATCGCTCATCCCCGACCACCACTCATAAGGAATACAACGAATAAATAAATCATGCTCCGACTTCATCACATAACGGTTCACCATACGTGCATGCTACGGGAATCACAAGCTTCAACACAAGTATTTCTCAAATTCACAACTACCCAACTAGCATTACTTTAGTATTATCACCTCCATATCTCAAAACAATTATCATGCTTCAATCTTTTCTTAGTATTCAACACACTCAAAAGAAAGTTTCACAAATCTTGAATACCAAGCAATTTATTATTAAGCAAATTACCATGCTATTAAGAGACTCTCAAAATAATTTAAGTGAAGCATGAGAGATCAATAGTTTCTTTAAAACAAATCCATCACCTTGCTCTAAAAGATCTAAGTGAAGAACATAGAGCAAAATTATAGCGCTCAAAAGATATAAGTGAAGCACATAGAGCAAAACTACTTAGCTCAAAAGATATAAGTGAAGCACGTAGAGCAAAACTACATAGGTCGAAAGATATAAGTGAAGCACATAGAGTATTCTATCAAATTCTAATTCATGTGTGGCTCTCTCAAAAGGTGTGTACAGCAAGGATGATTGTGGCACACTAACAACCAAAGACAAATAATACAAGACGCTCCAAGCAAAACACATATCATGTGGTGAATAAAAATATAGATCCAAGTAAAATTACCGATAGAAGTGCACGAAAGAGGGGATGCCTTCCAGGGCATCCCCAAGATTTGGATTTTAGGTGTCCTTAGATTATCTTGGGGGTGCCATGGGCATCCCCAAGCTTAGGCTCTTGCCACTCCTTGTTCCATAATCCATCAAATCCATACCCAAAAGTTGAAAACTTCACAACACAAAACTTAAGGTAGAAAACTCGTGAGCTCCGTTAGCGAAAGAAAACAAAAGACCACTTCAAGGTACTGTAATGAACTCATTCCTTATTTATATTGGTGTTAAACCTACTGTATTACAACTTATATATGGATTATAAACTATTTTACTAGCCATAGATTCATCAAAATAAGCAAACAACACACGAAAAACAGAATCTGTCAAAAACAGAACAGTCTGTAGTAACCTGTAGCTAGCGCCAGATCTGGAACCCCAAAAATTCTAAAATAAATTGCTGGACGTGAGAAATTTATCTTTTAATCATATAAAAAAAGAATTAACTAAATATCGCTCTCCAAATAAAAATGACAGCAGTTCTCGTGAGCGCTAATGTTTCTATTTTTTACAGCAAGTTCAACAAGACTTTCCCCCAGTCTTCCCAACGGTTCTACTTGGCACAAACACTAATTAAACACAAAAAACACAACCAAAGCAGAGGCTAAATCATTTATTTATTACTAAACAGGAGCAAAAGTCAAGGAATAAAAATAAAATTGGGTTGCCTCCCAACAAGCGCTATCGTTTAACGCCCCTAGCTAGACATAAAAGCGAGGATAGATCTAGGTATTGCCATCTTTGGTAGGCAATTCTTTGATGAGGCATATATTTCCCTTAGGAATTTCTTTCTTTCTAGTGATTATCAAACTTTTAGGCACAAGATCGAAAAATTCATTTGTAGCAATTGGTTCCTTAATGATAGCAGAAAGATTGGGATGAATACTTATAGATTTAAGATCTGCAGTTTCCTTACTAGATGATTCACCCTTATTTTTAGGAAAATACATAAGCTTGGAAATTTTAGTAGGAGGACTTGGAGTATTCTTTACGGAAGAAAAAGAGGTTCCCAAGTTTGTAATGATACCCTCAGGTTTATCAATTCTAGTAGAATCTATGTTTATCTTCTCATTAACTATGGGATCCTTTTCCTTAATATTTTTTCAAAGTCATTCCTACCTTAGATCCATATTGAGTAATTTGATTGTGGATCTTTTTATGTAGATTTTCAATTAATTCAATAGTAGCAACTTTATTTTCAATGATTTCAAGTCTTTGCATAACATGCTCCAAAGTTAACATAGTTAGATTAACCAAAAGAGGTGGTGAGCCAAATAAATCTATCATAGCATTATAAGAATCAAAAGTATGGCTACCCAAGAAGTTCCCTCCGGTAATGGTATCAAGGATATATCTATACCAAGGATTAACACCAACATAAAACTTGCGGAGAAGAACTGAAGTAGATTGCTTCCTGGTAGATCTATTTTGAGCACTACAAATTCTATACCAAGCATCTTTTAGATTTTTCCCTCCCTTTGTTTAAAATTTAGAACTTCATTCTCATGAGACAATGGAGAAGATATGAGACTAGCCATGACGACAAGCAAACAAACTAGCACACGAGCAAACAAGATCAAACGGGCAAAAGAGGCAAACGGAAAAGAGAGGCAGAGAAGGAGGAGGAGATTGGGAAAGAGAGGGCGAATAAAACGGCAAGGGTGAAGTGGGGGAGAGGAAAACGATAGGCAAATGGCAACTAATGTAATGCGAGAGATGGGGATTGTGATGGGTACTTGGTATGTTGACTTTTTGCGTAGAGTCCCCGACAACGGCGCCAGAAATTCTTCTTGCTACCTCTTGAGCTTGCGTTGGATTTCCCCGAAGAGGAAAGGATGATGCAGCAGAGTAGCGTAAGTATTTCCCTCAGTTTTTGAGAACCAAGGTATCAATCTAGTAGGAGGCCACACTCAAGTCCCTCGTACCTACACAAAATGATAGCTACTCGCAACCAACGTGATTAGGGGTTGTCAATCCCTTCACGGTCACTTACGAGAGTGAGATCTGATAAATATAATATTTATGGTGTTTTTGGTATAGAGATGCAAAGTGAAAAGTAAAAGGCAAAGTAAAAAAGCAAAGCAAGATAAAGTGATGGAGATTGATATGATGAGAATAGACCTGGGGGCCATAGGTTTCACTAGTGGCTTCTCTCAAGATCATAAGTATTCTATGGTGGGTGAACAAATTACTGTTGAGCAATTGACAGACTTGAGCATAGTTATGAGAATATCTAGGCATGATCATGTATATAGGCATCACGTTCGTGACAAGTAGATCGAAACGATTCTGCATCTACTACTATTACTCCACTCATGGACCGCTATCCAGCATGCATCTAGAGTATTAAGTTAAAAACAGAGTAACGCTTTAAGCAAGATGACATGATGTAGAGAAATAAATTTATGCAATATGAAATAAACCCCATCTTGTTATCCTCGATGGCAACGATACAATACGTGCCTTGCTGCCCCGTCTGTCACTGGGAAAGGACACCGCAAGATCGTACCCAAAGCTAAGCACTTCTCCCATGGCAAGAACTACCAATCTAGTTGGCCAAACCAAACGGATAATTCGAAGAGACTTGCAAAGATAACTAATCATACATAAAAGAATTCAGAGAAGATTCAAATATTATTCATAGATACACTTGATCATAAACCCACAATTCATCAGTCTCAACAAACACACCGCAAAAAGAAGAAGATTACATCGAATAGATCTCCACGAGAGAGGGGGAGAACTTTGTATTGAGATCCAAAAAGAGAGAAGAAGCCATCTAGCTACTAACTATGGACCCGAAGGTTTGAGGTAAACTACTCACACTTCATCGGAGAGGCTACGATGTTTTAGAAGCCCTCCGTGATGACGGCCCTCTCCGGCGGAGCTCCAGAACAGGCCCCAAGATGGGATCTCGTGGATACAGAAAGTTGTGGCGGTGGAATTAGGTTTTTGGCTCCGTCTCTGTTCGTTTGGGGGTACGTAGGTATATATAGGAGGAAGAAGTACGTCGGGGGAGCTCCGAGGGGCCCACGAGGCAGGGAGCGCGTCCTAGGGGGGGGGGGGCGCCCCCACCCTCGTGACCGCCTCTCTGATGCCTTGGCGTAGGGTCCAAGTCTCCTGGATCACGTTCGGTGAGAAAATCACGTTCCCGAAGGTTTCATTCCGTTTGGACTCCGTTTGATATCCCGTTTCTTCGAAACACTGAAATAGGCAAAAAACAACAAATCTAGGCTGGGCCTCCGGTTAATAGGTTAGTCCCAAAAATAATATAAAAGTGGAAAATAAAGCCCAATATAGTCCAAAACGATATATAATATAGCATGGAGCAATCAAAAATTATAGATACGTTGGAGACGTATCAGGGTCCACCCCCCCGACACCGATCTTGATTGGAAGGACGACCTAGATTCCTTGGAGGAGGAACGTGATGTCGCAACAGCCCATTCAGCATTTTACCAACACCAGGCTCGAAGATATCAAAGTAGAGAAGTACGGGCCAAGACTTACAACATTGGTGAACTCGTTCTACGCTTTCCGGAGAAGAAAAAGGACAAACTCAATCCCAAATGGGAGGGTCCCTTCATAATTGATGAAGTTCTCACCGGAGGAGCATACCGTCTTCGCGATGCATCAGACAATCGCCTCGAGCCGAACCCCTGGAACGCGGCCAGACTCCGAAGATTCTATGCCTAACACCAAACCCCGTGTTCGTCTCCTCCTCCCCTATATTTTCCATTATTTTTTCTCTCTTTTCCGATTACTTTCTTCTTTCTCGCTTTAACGCTTTGGTACGGCTAGACCGCACACCATTGACACATACATCTCTAAATATGTACGTCACTTGTGCCTGGGGGCTTCGTTGATAGAGGTTCTTGTCATTCCTTGAGCATTAAGCTCCTCACGTATGAGTTTTTTCATATGTACCTTTTCTTTGCCACTATATGCATCGATATGACTTAAGTTTTGGCCAAGCTGGGTTGCCTGGCTCCTGTGCTTATGACCTACATTCCCGTTAGTTCGGCTAGGGCATAAAGGGAGCACCTCTACGATTGTTACTGCCGGGTCATCCGGATGTGTACCTTAGACTGGGTGAAGTCGAAAGCTAGCGTTCTTAAGGGAATATTTGGTCGGTGAATTAAAGATGTTTTCTAAACTCACTCCATTCTTCACCCCGAGAAGTTATACAAACTGTGGTGCTCGCATTACAATTCGGACATGTACATTAAATGCATGCACACCCAGGGAAAGGAACCCTTAACGGAACTATTCTCTCTGAAAGATGTTTCTTACGATATCAATGTAATATAACATAGATAGACAGATACAACTTGTCTGTTCAAGCAACCATGGCCCCTACGCCTAGTTTTCCAGGCATACCCCGGCCTATTCGCCCGCGATGGTATTCGGAAACACTCCGCACCTTCGGGTCCGGAGGTTGAAGCGAAAAGGTCCGCCATGATAAATGATATACAATTCAGCTAGAATTCCACATAATGAGGAAAGTACACAGTCACTTGGACACGAACACTTCTTCCTCTACACCTTCCAACATGCAGTCTAACTTACAATCCTGTTGGGAATATTTGGCGGCCACCTCTACTTGGTCATACACTAAACTAACGGGAATTTCTTCACCATTTGACCCTCACGATCCATCCCGGGCCATGTGATTTGGATCCACCTTGGTATATCGCGTTTTTACCATGGCCCAGGCCTCTCACGCACCCTCTCGGCAGGCCGATATCTTCCATAGTCGGATACACCACCGCGCTCCCTTGAACAGCTCTACAAGCTCCTCCATACTTCCTGGAGGGGAGGCGGAGGGCCATAAGGCCTTGGCAACGCTCCGCATGGCCAGCCGGGCATGCTTTTGCACTTGCGACAGTCTTTGTAGCAGATCTCTCGATGATCCGGACACCTCCTCTTCAGGACAGCCTAGTTGGGATCGAGCATCTTTCAATTCTTCACCCAATGTAGTGTTGGAATGATGTAGGTTCTTTTTCTCGTCTCTCACGCGGGTCAGCACACGCTTGCTTGCGGCGTGTTACCTCTTCGCCTCATTTTCTCCCTCTTGGGCGATCTTCAACTTCTCTTCAATTTGATTAGACGACCCTATTATGCGATCAGTAGCAGAATTAGCACAGTTGATACACAATTATTGTTCCTCGGTGGTGGGGAACACTACCAGAAGACGTCTTATTGACGTTTTCCAGTTCGGCAGTAGCAACATTTAGCTGCGCCCGGCACTGCTCCAGCTCCTGGGCTAGCAAGCAATTCTTCTCTGCAAGGACCTGGTCGTACAATGCTCCTTAAATCAGTTGTGCCAACTGCTTTCAGTCTCAGGGGCTACGGGCATATGGTTATCCTTTTTTGATAAAGAAAACTTACCTCCACATCTGTCAGATATTGCTTTGTGGCTCTTCTAAGCCCCTCTCGAGCAGCTCGGATGTATGCGTCGCCTGAGCTAAAGGCATTAAAATCCTCCTCTGAGAACTTGGAGTCTGGCAAGGCAGCCCTGCAGCGCCGATGGTTCATGGCACTCTCTACCTTCGAGTTGGTGACGGACATATTTTCCGATCCCTTGGTCGAAGGGCAGTCTGGCGCTGTTCCTGCAACAGCCCTAGTCTCCCCGATTGGATCTAAATCCCGGTTGTTGGGAACACCACCGACCAGGTCCCCGGACACAGTTCGGGGAACCTTCTTCCTGTAACCAAACAAACACACGAGTCACAGTCGGATGCGGCTGCTGAAAAGCATGTTTATCGGTACCTCCTCGATGAATGCCTGGCTGTGTCTTCACCTACCTTCCTCTTCGAAGGTGTCGGTGCGGAACGACACATATGGTATCATGAGAATCCCTACTACGGTTGGCGGGGCGCGGGGTTGTGAGAAGAGCGGATCTAACAGGTAGCACACGGTTCGTTTATCCAGGTTCGGGCCGCTAGGACGCGTAAATCACTACTCCTGCTTTGGTGGATTGTTTATTTGTGTTCTTGAGCTAGCTATGGGGCGTGAGGAGCTCCAAAAAGCTGAATCCTTCTCCTAGTCGCCTCAGGCCTCCTTTTATAGGAAAAGGGGTTGCCATAGTGGCACACAGGAGGTGGAAAGGGAACAGTGATGCGAGGTTATCCCTCGCATTACATGACAAGGCGCATTTAATGCATCTTGCTTAGGTGTCCTCGCTTTATCGGGGACGGGGGAGAGATCTGCCTCGTCCGTTGTCGCCGCTCCTTCTTGTGTCGACACGCGCCCTGGCCAGTGACGCCTGCGATGCCACGTAGGTAGGCAAGCAGCTGAGGTGGCGCAGTGGTGGGTCTTCACGGAGATATGCATGCCGCCACGCAGGTGCCTGCCCAACTGGTTGGGTCAGCAGCCGAATGCATGCGGTGGTGGAGGTTTAGTCGGCATGGGCCTGACGGTGGCCCTGCTGGTGTCCTCGGTAAGGGCCTTGCCGGGGCCCCGGCAAGGGTCTTGCCGAGGCGCCTGCTGTCATCCCCGGCAAGGCGCTTGCCGGGGGCCTTGTGGTTTTCCTCGGCTGGGATCCCACCAAGGGTTGTCGTCTCCTTAGTTCGTATCTGATCTTGAATGTCTTCATGAAGATCTGCATGCCGCCACGGGGATGTCTCCCGAATCCTGGCCCTTTGGGGGCAGTGGACTCAAGGGTGATTCGCTCCGTAGGCGCGGGACGTGTCGCCGCGACAAGGATCTTGCCGAGGCTGCTAGAACTGTCCCCTGGCAAGGATCTTGCCGGGGGAGTCTGCTTCGTCCCATTTGCTCTTCGTGGTCTTGGCCTTGGCGTTGTTCTAGTTCTCTTGAGCTTCGGTCTTACCCTGGCTCACCTCCCTTGCCTTGCTTGGTGTAGTGGTGCCCGCGGCTCGGACTGCCCGTGCACAGTTATAGGGGTACAAAAAGTGTACCCCTCTTTTTGTACAAAAAGTGTACCCCTTGCCTGGTCTACACATAAGTGCAACGCGTTGTTTGGGCTAGGCCCAAAAACGGTGCGCGGGCAGGTGGGGCGGTCTTTACCATGGTAAGATTCTTCGCGCGCTGCGCTTCCTAGGATTCCCGTGCGTGGCACGCCGTGGGGAGGCGCGTGTGACGTGGGCAACACGCGTGGGGTTGGTTCCCGCAGGCATGCGTCACGTCGTAGTAAAGGGCGCGGTTCGCGCCTTCCCCATAAACGGAGGGAGGCATGGAGGCGTGGCCCATTTACTGAATGGGGCCGAGGCGCGGTCCTCAAGGCGTCCGCTCCCCACGATCATGGGGTGGGGAGAGGTCACCTCACCCGTCCCCTCAGTTCTGCACGTTCGCCACGTGTCTCCATGCGCTTGGGGTGGCAAACAGTGGAGGCGGGAAACCGGGCCGTCGCTGGTTGGGGCAGCGGGTAAGCCCTGGCTCCCTGCGCCTCCCGTGTTTTGATTGGCCGAGCGGGGCAGCCAAGCCCCAACCCCAATCCTTTATAAAGAGCGGGACGGGGGGATGGCGTCCCGCATTCTTTCATCTTCTTCTTCCTTCAGCTTCTGCTCCTCCCTTCCATTCGTCATGGAGAGAGGGTACCCCGGTCCTTCAATAGTGGCGGCGAGGGTCGCCGCTCGACAACGCGCCCCTCCTTCTCCTGCGCCTGCGGTGGCAGAGCCAGCCGCGAGCGGAAGGGGAGGGGGCGAGGCCATGGGCGAGGCCAGGGCGCTCAGGGAAGAGGAGGACGGGGTGGCGCGCCGGCCTCGTCTCCGCCAGCAGCTCCTCCTCCAATGGAGGGCCATGTTGGGGATGACCCTTGTGAATTCTTTGTCAGGCTGCGCCGGCCGCCGCGCCGTCGCCTTTGTCTCCCGACTCCATTTGCGTGGGAGATGGAGCTGGGTCCGCTGGAGTCGTTGTGGCTGCACATGAGGGGCTGCGGGACAGTGGCACGCGGGCCTGTGTCGACTTCCCCGCCCCTCATGTGATGTATCTCCTTCGGGGATGGAATACTTTTGCCCATATCCACCACTTGATGGAGGGGCTCACTCTCCATTTTAGGCTGATGGAGGGTGGCCTTCTCTCCGTCAAGGTCTTTGGGTGCTTTGGGACCCGTGCAAGGTGCTACGTGGAGAGCTCTCCTGATAGCGAAGACTCCTCCTCGGGCGGGAGTGATGAGGAGGACAGTGGCAGCGACGACGAGGGTAGTAGGCGGCAGGATGATGGGTCCGATTAGGTGTCGGGTGCCGCTCCGTGCGGCACTGGCGACCCCATCATCCGCGTCGCTGGCTCCCTGAACTTCTCGGGGTCGTCTGCTTGGGCGGCTGGTGTTGGGAGGCTGCAGAAGAGGTAGAGGGCGGGCGGCAAGGCCGTCAAGTCGGAGTACGCGGGCACCGACGCCTTCGACGCGTGCTGACGTCCTGCCGCCTCGTCTTCGAGCTCTGCTTCCGGCCCCGCCATCACCATCCAGCCTTTGGACGGCCACCAAGATGTTCTCTTGGTGTCTTCTGCCACCCGTAGCTCGCCTAGGCGCTCCTTTTGTCTCTTTCGCCTCCTTGACCTGCCTCCTGAGCAGAGGGACAAGAAAGGCACTACAGGCACCTTATCTCTTTTTAGTTTGTAAGCCTCTGGGCCTTTGTTGAATTTAAAACTTGTAATCCCATCATTCATGTTTTTCATTCCCTATGGACTGTACCTGAGTGGAATGTTTTTAATGAAAAAGGGGTGCTTGCCGGGTCATTTGTTTGCGGGTGGAACCCACAACAAGGAGTAAATCCTTGATATCTTCAAGATAAACATTTCCTTGCCCTGCAACAGGCCTTGCCATCTCCCCACTTCGCTCGACCTTCCTCACGCATTTGGCGGAGGCAGGGATGAGACAGGTTCAGGCTCCTTGTTTCATCCTTTCGCTGCCGCGACTACGACCAAACTTGGCCCCAGGAACGAGCCCTAGGGCCTAGAGTTATGGGAGCTCGGTACCTTAGGGGAAAACGAGGTTTCACATACCTCAGTCCATAATGGAATTCATGATAAGGGATGAAGAACTTATCTGAAGCTGCAGCCCCCGGCAACCCTGGTTCGCCGTGGGTGAATCTTTGCTCTTGCAGCCCCCGGCAATACTGGCTTGCCGGGGGCTCAATGCTGGTCTATTCATCTTCTTTTCCTCCCCAAGTGGCTCGGCACGGATATCCGTGCGTCCTGTGAACCAAAGAAGACAAAAGAAAGACAAGGAGATGCATACTCGACCTCTAAGCTAGGGGTTAGTCGCCGCTAAGCACTATCAACCCTAACCAAGGACGAGACTCGACCTAGCATGCATGCTATAACTCAGGGCGCCAATGCTTCATTTACTTATGCTCAGGGTCTGCGCCTGGCTTTGTACAAAGGGTTACATGCGTCATCGGCAATGCTCGTACAAAAGGTGGCTTGCCGGGTCGCCCGGCAAGCCGCGCCTTACGGGAAAAACTTGCGAAGATGCTCAATGTTTCAGGAGTTACTCATCGGAACGGCATCTTCGGTCTCTAGGCGGACTGCGCCGTGCCTGGTGACTCGTATTAATCGATAAGGACCTTCCCACTTCGGCATCAACTTGTTGGAATTTTTGGCCGATTGAACGTGTCGAAGAACAAGGTCGCCTTCCTCAAAGCTTCGGGCATGAACCTTGCGGCTATGGTAGCGGTGCAAGGCTTGCTGGTAGCGTGCTGCTCTCCCAGCCGCCCGAAGACGATCTTCCTCAAGGAGCGTTGCGTCATCTTGGCGTAGTTGCTCTTGCTCAAGCTCATCATAAGAGAGTACTCGAGGTGACCCGTATATGAGTTCAGTGGGGAGAACTGCTTCTGCCCCGTATACCAGGGCAAAGGGTGTCTGGCCGGTGGCTCGATTTGGTGTTGTTCTGATTGACCAAAGAACCGCCGGCAGTTCATCAATCCAGCGCCTTCCACTCTTGTGCAGCCTGTCAAAGGACTTTGTCCTTAACCCTCGCAGTACTTCAGCGTTTGCCCGCTCAGCTTGACCATTGCTTCGTGGGTGAGCAACGGAAGCGAAACAGACTTTGCTGTCGAGGTCTTGGGTATATTGCATGAAGGTGCGGCTTGTGAACTGTGTACCGTTGTCGGTGATGACCCTGTTGGGTACACCAAAACGGCACACTAGTCCCTTGAAGAATTTGACAGCTGACTGAGGTGTGACCTTCCTCACTGCTTCCACCTTTGGCCACTTGGTGAACTTGTCAATTGCAACGTACAAGTACTCAAAGCCCCCGACAGCACGGGGGAAAGGGCCCAGTATGTCGAGCCCCCAGACCGAGAAGGGCCAGGAGAGAGGAATGGTTTGAAGGGCTTGAGCTGGCTAATGAAGCTTCTTTGAATGGAACTGACACGCTTCACACCTGCTGACCAGTGTCGTTGCATCCTGGAGGGCGGTGGGCTAGAAGAAGCCTTGCCGAAACGCTTTGCCGGCAAGGGCCCTTGACCAGATGTGGGATCCACATATGCCTCCATGTATCTCCGCCAATAGCCCCAGTCCTTCCTCTCGAGGGATACACTTCAATTTCTCGCCATTCGGCCTCTTTCTGTACAGGACGTCATTGACGAACTGGTACATAGTAGAGCGACGGGCTACTTTTTCCGCTTCTTCCTGCTCCTCAGGAAGTTCCCCTATTTGGAGGAATCAGATGGTATGTTGTGCCCATGCTGGAGCCTGGGGCTCGACGGTGAGGACTAAAGGCGTTTCCTCCGCTACAGGAGCAGCTGTCTCGACGGCAAGAGCTTGATGCTCCGCCGGAGCTAGCCGTCCCGTGGCGGGCTCAGTATCTCCGGCAACATCCTTGTCGGCGGCTCCGGGGAGCTCGGCGGGAAAGTACTTGCCGGGCCCTGATTTCCTCCTCTTGTTTTGCTCTGTTGATGGATCAACGGATGGCTGAGTTAGCTGAAGCACAAAGGTACCTGGTTCCATAGGTAGCTTGAGGGCAGCGCGCTTTGATAGGTAATCGGCGATATCATTCTCCGCTCGGGGAACGTATTCTGCCTGTATACCGTCAAAACGCTCTTCCAGATTTCTCACTTCATCGATGTAGGCCTTCATCAACAGGCTCTGGTAATCCTTGTTGACTTGCTTGACGACAAGTTGCGAGTCACATCTGACGACGAGTTTCTTGATTCCGAGGTCCGCCGCGATCCTAAGACCGGCAAGCAGCCCTTCGTACTCAGCCGTATTGTTTGTTGACACCTCCCTGGGGAAGTGCATCTGGATCCCGTAATTGAGGTGCTCTCCGGTGGGCGCAACAAGCAGTACGCCAGCCCCGACGCCCTGTAAGGAGAAAGCTCCATCAAAGTACATGATCCATTCGCAACTTGCCTCCTTGCCGGGGAGAGCAGTCTCTTGGGCTTCTTCGTCAGGCGTCTCGGTCCATTCTGCAACGAACTCCGCCAGGACTCGGCTTTGAATCGTCGAGGTACTCTCAAACTTGAGGCCAAAGCTGGACAGTTCCAGTGCCCACTCTATGATCCTTCCCGTTGCGTCTGGATTGTGCAATATCCGTTGCAGAGGGAGGCGAGTGACGACAGTGATTTCGTGCGCCTGGAAGTAGTGACGCAACTTCCTCGAGGCCATAAGAAGGCCGAAGAGCTGTTTCTGCACACCGGAGTACCTTGATCTAGCCCCCTGTAGAATGGAGCTAACAAAGTAGACCGGGTGCTGCATCATCTTCTTCCTTGGCGGCACTCCAACCGGCAGCGTCGTCTCGGCATCGGTAGCATCGGGCTCCGTTGCTACTATTACCTCATCATCAATTTCTCTCTGTGCCACTAGTGCGGCGCTGACCACCTGGTTCATTGCCGCCAGGTACAGCAGCAATGGTTCCTGTGGCCTAGGTGCAACTAGTATTGGCGCGGAGGAGAGGTACCTCTTCCAATCTTGCAAAGCTTTTTCAGCTTCTGGTGTCCACTCCATCGGGCCCACCTTTTTCAAAATAATGAAAAAGGGAAGGGCGCGCTCGGCGGATGAGGGAGTCCTGGATTAGGGGGTGTTTGGATAGCCGTACTATACCTTCAGCCGGACTCCTGGACTATGAAGGTACAAGATTGAAGACTCTGTCCCGTGACCGGAAGGGACTTTCCTTAGCATGGAAGGCAAGCTTGGTGATACGGATATGAAGATCTCCTACCATTGTAACCGACTTTTTGTAACCCTAACCCTCTCCGGTGTCTATATAAATCGGAGGGTTTTAGTCCGTAGGACAACATACACATCGACAATCATACCATAGGCTAGCTTCTAGGGTTTAGCCTCCTCGATCTCGTGGTAGATCAACTCTTGGACTACCCATATCATCAATATTAATCAAGCAGGACGTAGGGTTTTACCTCCATCGAGAGGGCCCGAACCTGGGTAAAGCTTCGTGTCCCTTGTCTCTTGTTACCATCCGGCCTAGACACAAAGTTCGGGACCCCCTACCCGAGATCCGCCGGTTTTGACACCGACATTGGTGCTTTCATTGAGAGTTCTTTTATGTCGTCGCCGTCAGGCTCGATGGCTCCTACGATCATCGATAGCGATGCAGTCCGGGGTGAGACCTTCCTCCCCGGACGGATCTTCGTCTTCAGCAGCTTCGCACTGCGGGCCAATTCGCTTGGCCATCTGGAGCAGATCGAAAGCTACGCCCCTGGCCGTTAGGTCAGATTTGGAAGTTTAAACTACACGGCTGACATCCGCGGGGACATGATCTTCGACGGATTTGAGCCACTGCCGAGCGCGCCGCACTGTCACGACGAGCATGGTCTAGCTCTGCCGCCGAACAGTGCCTTGGAGGCCGCACCCGCATCGGCTTCGACTCTTAATTCGGAGCCAAGCGCACCGATCGAGGATGGGTGGTTGGACGCCGCCTCGGGGGCTGCGATCCTAACGGTGATTGAGCCGAACACTAGTCCCGCACTCCGCAAGACTCATGATTCCAAGGATTCGGACTCCTCTCCGGACTCCGAACCATTCGCACCTCTGCCAATCGAATCCGATTGGGCGCCGATCATGGAGTTTACTGCCGCGGGCATCTTTCAGCACTCGCGCTTTGGCGATATTACAAAATCACTAAAGACTCTCTCTTTATCAGGAGAGCCCTGGCCGGACTATGGTCAGCGATATCGGGATGCGGACAATGGCAAAATTCAAAGCCCACCCACCACCCACTTTGTAGCCACTATCGACGATTGAACTGACATGCTCGACTTCGACTCCGAAGACATCAACGGTATGGACGCCGATGAAGGAGATGATGAAGAACCAGCGCCTATTGGGCCCTGGAATGCCACCTCGTCATATGACGTATACATGGTGGACGCACCAAAAGATGACGACGAGGAGCGGAAGGATGCACTGAAGGCTTGTTCCCTCGAAAAGCAGTCAAAGCGGTGACGCAAACCCCGCCCCAAATCCCGCCTCAACAGAAATAGCGATCACACAGACCCAACGCTGGAGCAGGGAAAATTGCTGCCGGACAACGGCAATCCGGATAATCAAACCGAACAAACAAATCCTATGAAGGATAATGGTCCGGACGACATAACACCGGACAAACACCCGAAGCAACAGACTGCCCGTAAAAGGCTTGTTGCCACCGCGAGGAGCCTAAAAAAGCAGAAACAAAGGCTCAAGACCGCGCAAGACACACTCCAATTCAGATGGAGTAAAATACTCAGCACTACAGCAAGGTACGGCGACAATCGCCCTTCCAAAAGCTACCCAAAGCGGAAGCTGCTACCCGAATTCGATGAGGAGGCCTCAGAACCCCCACAACCAAATATCAAAGCAGCCACCTGGTCGGATAGACGACCCCACTACCAACACAGAGCGGCATACAACGCCGCTCACAATACAATACGCGACCCATGCGAGGGCTCGCACCCAAAGGACGACGCAACCAGATCCATCTATGGACCACGCAAGCGCGCCCCAGCATACAATGCAACACAACAAACATCCGAACAACGAGGTACACCCAGCTACAGGGGTGCCGCACACCCCCTATGTTTCACCGATGAGGCGCTGGACCACGAATTTCCAGAGGGATTCAAGCCCGTAAACATAGAGGCATACGACGGAACAATAGACCCTGAGGTCTGGATTGAGGACTACATCCTTCATATCCATATGGCTCGAGGAGATGATCTCTACGCCATCAAGTACCTACCCCTCAAGCTCAAAGGGCCAGCTCGTCACTGGCTCAAAGGCCTCCCCGAAAGTTCCATTGGAAGATGGGAAGAGCTCCAAGACGCCTTTCGGGCAAATTTTCAAGGTACTTATGTCCGACCTCCGGATGCGGACGATTTGAGTCATATAACTCAACAACCCGGAGAGTCAGCCTGAAAGCTTTGGAACAAGTTTCTCACTAGAAAGAACCAGATTGTCGACTGCCCGGACGCCAAAGCCTTAGCGGCTTTCAAGCATAGCGTCTGTGACGAATGGCTCACCAGACACCTTGGCCAAAATAAGCCGAGAACGATGGCCGCATTAACAAACCTCATGACCCACTTTTACGCGGGAGAGGACAGCTGGTTAGCCAGATGCAGCACCAGCAACCCTAGTACATCTGAAGTTAGTGATGGAAACGGGAAATCACGGCGCAACAGCAATAACAAACGCCGGAATAAAGAAGACAGCATGAAGGGCACGACAGTAAATGCCGGATTCAAAAGCTCTCGGCCAGGACAAAAGCCGCCCCCTAAAGGCACCAGGGATGAATTGTCCAGCCTCAACAAAATTCTGGACCAAGTATGTCAGATCCATAGTACCCCTGGTAAACCTGCTAATAATACACATAGAGAATGCTGGGTCTTCAAGCAGTCCGGCAAGCTCAACACCGTACATAAGGGGGAGGATACTCCAAGTGAAGACGAGGTAGATCCCCCCCAAGAAAGACACAGGGGAGCAAAAGCAATTTCCACCAGAAGTCAAAACAGTAAACGTGTTACACGTAATCAAGGGAAAAAACAAGGCGGCACTCCCAGGAAAGTATACCCAAGTGCCTGTCACTAAGAAGTCCTGCCACTGGTCATCTCAACCGATCACTTTCGACCGTCCTGATTACTCAGCAAGTATCCGACACGCAGGATGGGCTGCCCTGGTGTTAGACCCAGTAATTGGCGGATATCACTTCACAAGGATCTTGATGGACGGCGGCAGTAGCCTAAACCTAATATATCAGGATACAATCCGCGGGATGGGGTTAGACCCAACACAAATTCGCCGTAGCAATACTACCTTTAAAGGAGTCACGCCAGGCCCAGGGGCTCGTTGTACGGGCTCCCTCCTACTACAAGTCACATTCGGCTCCTCCGATAACTTTTGTCGCGAGCATTGAACTTTCCACATCGCTCCGTTTCAAAGTGGCTATCAAGCACTGCTCGGACGCGAAGCTTTCGCTCGCTTTAACACAATACCACACTACGCCTCCCTCACACTCAAGATGCCCGGTCCACATGGCATCATCACAGTGCACGGAAATATCAAGCGATCTCTACGCGCCGAAGAGATTGAGGCTGCCTTGGCCGCAGAACACTAAAGGCGCCCGGACAAGCGAAAGAATCCAATAGGTCGTCAAGACCTCAGATACAACTAATCAAGTCCGGCGCCGCTATGGTCACACCCCTATTTGTCAATACAAGGGGCTCAACGCGCGCAGACAAGTGACAATTTCTTATCATATTGAATTATACATGGTTTTTTGAAAACTATCCTTTTGCACGACAACTTTTTCACTTAACTTCCTCTCTTTTACAGACAATCATCGTGCTACACCCGTCGAGGATATGGCACAACGGAGACACAGGTGCAGACGTGCAGCAGGGACCCGCTCCAAGGATTCTTTTTAGATTAAGACCCTGCGTAAACCTTTTTTACTGTCTCTTGTTGATACATATCCACCGTTGAGAAGGATGCTGACGTCTTGGCATGTGGCCACGCCAGAACAATGCACGTGCCTGGACACACGGGGCTTCTTATAAAGCCACTATTAAGGCCCGGTTTATACCACAAAGACCGAATACCTTAGGGAGTGTTCGGCATCGCGAGTTTGGCCCTATATGCATCAGCTCCGAATCATTGTCTTTGGTCAAATGTTGGGTTTGCCCGGCTCCTGTGTTTTGGTGCCTTATGTTCCGCCTTGCCAGCTAAGGTAGCACCAGGAGAACTGCTGCGATTGTGCCCTGGTCATCCGAACGAGCACCTCAGTAGAGAAAGCCGAAAATTGACTGTCATGATATAGCATGAGACTGGTCAACCACTCGATGACCTGTGGGAATGTTAGAATTCCTCTGCCTTAACGAAGGGCCATTTCTCGGCCAGGCATGTACGCACCCCGAGTTCGGGAGAGTGCGGAGCCACCAGGGGCTATCTAGTAGCCCCACTATCAAACTCCTATGGCTAAGTGAAAGAGCTAAAGCATTATAGTTCTGTTGCCTCGCTCGCTCCGCTATCACCTCCTTAATAGGACCAAGACGTTGTGTTAAGTGTGAATGCGTGTTTTTGCGAGCACCTCCGCATCATATGCGTGAGGGTTGAAGCCGACGGCTGCAATCTTTCAAGTTATACACATGTATACATAAACGACCGCCCAGGAGGCATCATATTACTTTCAGGCAAAAGTATAAAAATAGCCTTATAAAAATTATAAAAGCATTTCGCTTACAATGAGATTACATATCACTCAAACATAATATTTTTTGAGCACTGGGTCTCTATCAGACGGGCACCCTCAAGAACTTCTTCAAAGTAGTGCTCAGCAGCCTTTCGACTTATAGCCGAATCCTGCGCTGCAACATTGGTAGCATCCATCTCCGCCAATATGCCTTAACACGGGCAAAGGCCATCCATGCGCCCTCTATGCACGCCGACCTCCTCAGCGCATCAATACGCGGCACCACGTCAAGGACCTGCTGCACCAAGCTGAAATAGCTGTTCAGTTTTGGCCTTCCCGGCCATAGCTGATCCACAACAGACCTCATAGAGAGTCTGGACAACCTATTTAGTTCGGCCCACTCGGCTAATTGGTCAGTCAATGAAAGTGGACGCTCAGGAGAATGGAATTTCCTCCGAAACCTATTTAGTTCGGCCCACTCAGCTAATCGGTCTACTCCACGGTCCGTCTAACCCTGGAAGTACTTCGCTGCATCGGCAGCGCTCGCCGCCAAATCCATATATGCATCCTCCGAATTTCCTCCGCAACATAAAGGATTTTCCAGCTACAATATCGCCGGCTTCCCGCAGCTCCTCCTTCTTTGCCCTCATAGCAGAGTGGAGATCCTTTTTCGTCGCAGCGGCCTTATCAAGGTCCGATACCTTCGCTTAGTTTTCCTTTTCAAGAACCCGGCAACGGTCGGCGGCGGCTTTTAATTCTATAGCCATCTTGGCCATCTTGTCTTGGGTCTCGCTATGCGCGGCCCTCTCGGCTTGCAACTCTTCGGCCGCCTTCACAGCAGCCGCATTACCTAACCTCGCTTGTTCCTTGGCTCAGCCAAGTTCTGCCCGCAAGGCTTCAACAATGGCAGCTCCATCTGCAGTCACAACATATTTAAGATACTGGCATCATGCTGCTCTTCCTATGTGGTGTTTACCAGATATTGACACTTACCCTGTGCCTCGTCAAGCCTTTTGTTAACAAGCTCGATGTCGGCGTCTACCGCATCCAACTGTCGTTCTAAATGGGCAAACTCGCTAGTCCGGCTATCCACCAGAGCTTCCATCACCCGCACATAAAGGCAGTATGGTTATTTCCTGGGAATATGATCTTCTGTTCGTCGTCGTTTCCGATGACAACCAGTGTCTCAGGGGCTACTACCTACACAGGGCACACCTAGCATGTGCGGGATTATCATACATTCTTTTACGTACCTCAAAGCCTGTTAGTAGACTCATAAAAGCTTCATGCAATCTGCTTTCGGCGGACGATATTCTCTCCATCACCGTATTCATCAGCACACGGTGTTCATCTGAGATGGCCGCTCTCCCCACCAACTCCGTCAGAACATCCGATCGGAGACTAGATGGTGCCGGACTCTTTTGTCTGCTCTCTTCGGGAGCCGGACATTGGGAGCTTCGGGGGTCAATGGGATTATCTTATGGCCTCATCGTACTCGGAGATGTCCTCCACGACGACACTTCAGGATCGCCGTCTTCCGGAGCGGAGGAGTCCGTAGGAGGTGTTTCGCTCTCCATCATCTCTGGAAGAAGATCCCCCGGAGATGAGCTCATCTGAGAGGGGCTAAGGCCTGAACTGCAAAAATATATGCGGTGGTTATCTTCTCAGAATAAAAAGATGGCATATCTATACTATTAAAGTATTTCGGGTCACTTACGACTCGCGGGAGAATTGATCCCCCCACGGACTTTGTGCGGCAACGGCGCCCCCCAAGGAAGGACCCTCTGTGGGAGACTTCTTCTCCCGTTTGGAAGCTTCGGCTTCCGGATCCCTGGGCGCAGTCCTTTTCCTCTTCTAGTCGCCTTCCCTCATGGAAACGCTCGCTCCCTCGGCTAGAATGGGCAGCGTTGGGGGCCCGCGTCCGCCCGCATTATCCTCCACAGTATCTTCCTTCAAGGGCTCCGAGCAAGGTGCGGTCTGGAGCATCTTTTCTAATACCGGATTTTCCAAACCCTCAGGGAGGGGGGCCGAACACCGAATCAACTTCACATTTGTTAACTAGTCCTGGTCAAAAAGCGAACTCTCAGATACAACTTCGTAACAAAGGAGAGATAGTATGTTCGGCCGGAAGATGCCTTACCTGTTCGGCGGCGCGGTTACTACTCAAGCCCACGTCCTCGGAGATTTCCGGACACTCCACTTGAGTTCCGAAGAATGACTTGTACATCTCCTCATGCGTCAGGCCGAGAAAATTTTGAATGACACGCGGTCCCTCAGGATTGAAATCCCATAGGCGAAGAGGCCGGCGTTTGTAAGGCTGGACTTGACGAACCACCATAACTTGTATTACCGCAACCAAACTGAAATCTCCATTGAAGAGATCTCGAATGCGGCTTTGCAGTATAGGCACGTCCTTGGCTGGCCCACAGCTCAGGCCCCTACTGATCCATGACATCAGTTGTGATGGAGGGCCCGAGCGGAAAACAGGGGCAGCCGCCCACTTGGCACTTCTAGGAGCCGTGATGTAGAACCACTCCTGTTGCCACAATTTAGACACCTCTGGGATGGAACCTTTGGGCCACGGAGCTCCTGTCATCTTGCGTATTGAGGCACCTCCACACACTGCATGTTGCCCCTCGATCATCTTCGGCTTCACTTCAAAGGTCTTGAGCCAGAGGCCAAAGTGAGGGGTGACCTGGAGGAAGGCCTCACACACGACAATGAATGTCGTGATATGAGGAAAAGAGTCCGGAGCTAGATCATGGAAGTCTAGCCCGTAATAAAACATCAGACCCCTGACGAAAGGATCCAAAGCAAGGCCTAGACCTCAGAGGAAGTGGGAGACGAACACGACATTCTCGTTGGGTTCGGGGGTGGGAGCGGCCAGCCCTCGGGGAGGCAGCCAATGCAAAATCTCGGCGGTCAGATATCTGGCCTCCCTCAACTTCTTTATGTCTTCTTCCATGATGGTGGAAGGCATCCATCGGCCTTGAAGGCTAGATCCAGACAAGACTGAAGGTTCGGGGCGCCTGACCTGAACTTCGGGCGTTTAAGCTTGAGGTGGGGGAAGGATTCGATTGAGCACGGGAGGGAAAAAGAAAAGCCTTGTCCCCTTTATAAAGAGGGTGAATATCAAGCGTCCTCTCCGTGTCCGTTTGGACTTGCCTATAATCTAGTAGTCCTAGAAGCGGTTGGGTTACCCATGCCCGTATTGATGAGAATCCCGGGATAAGGGGACACGATTTCTGCTTTAACAAGATGTGCCAAGGAAACCTTCTCACATGACACGCTGATGTGGGATAATGAAACGACTCGGATAAAGGCTTGGCTGTGGTGTGTCACGCTATGGAATACGTCAGCAGATTAGATTGGTGTAAATATTATTCTCTCTACGGCAATATGTGGAAACTTATTTTGCAGAGCCAGACACTATATTCGTGTTCAAAATCTTCTATGAAGTACTTGGAGGAGGAACCTGCCTTGCAGTGCCGAAGACAATCTGCGCGTCGGACTCGTCATCATTGAAGCCTGGTTCAGGGGCTACTGAGGGAGTCCTGGATTAGGGGGTGTTTGGATAGCCGGACTATACCTTCAGCCGGACTGCTGGACTATGAAGATACAAGATTGAAGACTCCGTCCCGTGTCCGGAAGGGACTTTCCTTGGCGTGGAAGGCAAGCTTGGCGATACGGATATGAAGATCTCCTACCATTGTAACCGAATTTGTGTAACCCTAACCCCTCTCCGGTGTCTATATAAACCGGAGGGTTTTAGTCCATAGGACAACGTACACATCAACAATCATACCATAGGCTAGCTTCTAGGGTTTAGCCTCCTCGATCTCGTGGTAGATCAACTCTTGTACTACCCATATCATCAATATTAATCAAGCAGCACGTAGGGTTTTACCTCCATCGAGAGGGCCCGAACCTGGGTAAAACTTCGTGTCCCTTGTCTCCTGTTACCATCCGGCCTAGATGCACAGTTCGGGACCCCCTACCCAAGATCTGCCGGTTTTGACACCGACAGCGGACTTGGAGATGAACCTGCTTATGGTGGCAACGCAACCGGCAAGCTGACGCACATCCTTGACTCGCTTGGGTGCTTCAATCCGCTCTATAGCTTTGATCTTGTCCGGATTGGCCTCTATCCCACGCTGTCACACAAAGAACCCGAGAAGCTTGCCAGACGGGATGCCGAAGACGCACTTCTCACGGTTCGGCTTGAGATTGATCTTGCATAGGTTTGCAAATGTTTCTTCTAAATCTGATACGAGGGTTGCCCTGTTCTTGGTTTTGACCACTATATCATCCATAAAGGCTTCATATTTCTATAGAGCTGGGGTTCAAAACCAATCTGGACCGCCCTTGCAAACGTTGAACCAGCACTCTTCAACCGGAAAGGCATCCGTATAAAGCAATACGTACCACATGGGGTGATGAATGCCGTTTTCTCTACATCTTCCCTTGCCATGAAGATCTGGTGGTAGCCGGAGTAGGCATCGAGGAATGACAACAGATCACACCCAGCTGTGGAGTCAACAATCTGGTTGATGCGCGGCAGCAGGAAGGGGTCTTTGGGACAAGCCTTATTAATATCTATGTAATCAATACACAACCTCCACTTCCCATTTGCCATGCGCACTACCACCGGATTGGCCAACCACGTTGGATGGAGCACTCCTCTTACCAAACCCGCTGCTTCCAGTTTCCGGATCTCCCCTGTGATGAACTCTTGTTGTTCCAAAGCTTGCTTTCTGACCTTCTGCTTGACGGGCCGTGCATGAGGACAGACAGCAAGGTGGTGCTCAATCACCTTCCGGGGAAAGCCGGGGATGTCGGATGCTTGCCAGGCAAACACATCGACATTCACTCGCAGGAAGGTGACGAGCGCGTCTTCCTATTTGTCGTCAAGGGTGGAGCTTATGGTAAAAGCTCCTCCCGTGCTGTCCTCCTTGACAGAAACCTTCTTGGTTCCTGGCGGTGTGGCCCTGGACTTCTTGTTTCTGTCGGTGGAGCTCTCTGGCACGTCCTCGATGGGAGCGCTACACTCCAAAGAGGTGCGCTTGCCAGAGTGGGTGCCTAAGGTCTCACCGGTCTTCTTCTTTTGCCTTCCCGGGGCTCCAGCGGCAGGAGCAAGTGCCTTGGCAGTGGCGGCTGCTGCAACAGCTTGTTGATAGAGTTGGTCAGCGCAAATTAGCGCATCCTTCTTGTCTAATGGGACGGTGATGATCGTCACAGGCCCCGGCATCTTCAGGGTGTTGTAGGCGTAATGTGACGCTGCCATGAACTTGGCCAGCACTGGGCGGCCAAGGATCCCGTTGTAAGGCCAGGGGATCTTGGCAACGTCGAACACAACCCTTTCTGTCCTGTAGTTCAGATCACTTCCAAAAGTCACGGGCAACGTGACCTTTCCCTTTGGTTGACTTCTTCCCGTGTTGACCCCCTGAAACGTGCCCGTCTCTTCGAGGTCTTCATTAGGAATCTGCAATTTCTCGATCACGGCAGGCGAGATTAAGTTCAAACCGGCCCCGCCATCGACTAGCATCTTTGTCACCTTGAGGTTGCGTATTGTTGGTGAAACCAACAATGGCAAGCACCCGACCATAGTAGTGCGATCAGGGTGATCCTCAGTGTCAAAAATGATAGGTGTGCTGGACCACTTCAGCGGCCTTTGGGCATCAAATGACGGTTCCGCCGCTGTAATCTCATCCACCCACTATTTCAGCTCGTGGTGAGAGGTATGCAGCGAGGCGCCGCCATCGACGCACATGGCCTCTATAGCTTTCTGAAATCCTTGGTAACCAGACTCATCGTCCTCTTCGTGATCATCGTCTTTTGGCTTTTTGTCACGGCCCTGGGCAGGCCTCTCCCGCTGTTTGTCTTTGCCACGACGGCCCGCCTGGCCGTCACGCTTCTTGCCAGACCCCTCAGCACCGTCCTGGCCTTTCTCCTTGTCCCTCCTCTCATATTCAGCCCTCTGCTTCTCAGTAAGGAGCTCAGCCTGTCGGCAGTCCTGGAGATCATGGCCTTTGGTGCGATGGATCTTGCAGTATTGCTTGTCGGAGTTTCCTGGCTTATCGGCAGCCGCCAAGGCCTGGCAGGCGACACATCCGGCAATTTCCTTGTCAGGGTTATCTGCCTTGGTTTTCTTGGCGGAGCCGGAGTCGCCAGATCCCTCAACGACAAGCACAACTTTACCTTTCCGCTTCCGGTTGCGGCGCCGGCCTTTCTTCGCCAGGGCGGCAGTATCCTCATCTAAGGAGTCGGTTTCCACGCCGGCATCTTCGCAGGGGTACTTCCTTCCCTCTTCAGCCCGGGCACATTTGTCAGCAAGAACATAAAGTTCTGCCACATCTTTCACCTTGTTCATTGCCAGTTCTTCGCGCATCTTGTGGTTACGCACGTTCTGATGGAACGCGCTGATGATGGCGGCAGGGTGAACATCAGGGATATTGTACCGTACCCAGCTGAACCTCTGTATATACTTGCGTAGACTCTCGCCTCCCTTCTGGGGAATGACATGCAGGTCGCTTGCTTGGCCATGGGCTTGGTGACCCCCAGTAAAGGCGCCCACAAACTCATGGCACAAATCCGACCAGGAGGAAATAGAGTCTACCGGCAAGTGCATCAACCACGACATGGCGTTGGGTTTAAGAGCCAATGGAAAGTAATTCGCAAGCACCTTATCGTCGCGGGATCCGGCGGCTTGCATCGCGATGGTGTAGATGATGAGGAACTCAGACGGGTGAGTCTTGCCGCTGTACTTTTCGCCAACATCAGGTTTGAAGGTGCGGTGAGTGGGCCACTGGAACTGCCCAGCTCACGGGTAAAAGCCGGACAGCCTATCTCGTAAGGTAGGCCTCCAGGGATCTTCGGTGTCGGGTGGTTCACAGTAGGCCCTGCTCGCCTGTCTAACTGGTGGCGCGCTCCGCGCCGGCGCTCGATGGTGGTTCGAGCGTCTTCATGGGCTCGTTCCTGAAGAACTTGGCACTGATCACAGTGGGTCCGTGGGTCAGACGATGCTATGGAGATGGCGTCGCCCGCAACGTCGCGACGAGCCGGCGTCCACGGTACCGGATGGGGAAGAGGTGAATGCACCGTGGTCGCGGCGCCGCCGGCTTTTCCGCCACTGGTCCACGGGACTCCATCGAAGCGTCGACCCGAGGGCCCCACCGTACTTGCTTCGTCTTTGTTGGCCACCACAACAAGGCTTCGGATAGTGGCTCTCCATTCGTTGAGTTTCCCCATGGTGGGAGGAAAGTCGAGGAGCAACTGCGTGCGCGCCAGGGCCTCTGCTGGCGTCTGTGGCAGCGAAACCTGCACGGATCGCGATGCGCTTCGACTCCTGACCATGTCAGAAGGAGCTCTATCGCGGCCCCGCAGTCGCATGCCGTTTTCACCAGCGCCTCGGCGAGTGGGCAAGTCTTCTACGTCCCGGGAGTGGTGCTCGGGGATCTTCCTGCGGCGACACCTGGGATCTTCACCGTGATTACGCCATTCGTCGCACGCTGCCTGGGAGGAGCGCGCTGTTGACGCGGGCGTGGGAGTCTTGGAGGCCCTCGCGTCGCCTTCGGGCAGGGCGACGATGACCTTGGAAGGCCCCGCTCCACCCGCGAAGGACTTGGCTCCGCCTTTGGATTTGGCGATGTGTGTCTCGTTACCAGGCACACAAAACATCGCCGCCTCCCAAAAATCCGGCTGCTGGGATGGTGTTGGTGTTCGCGAGCAGCGCCCTGGGTCCTCTCTGCGACCGGTCCGCTGCTCGCCCGCGTCGGGATGGGCTGTCCGGCTTCCGACTGGCCAACCGCCACCAACGTCTTCTTCTTGGGCGCCATGATGATGAAGAAGCACTGAACTAACTGCTAGAGCCGATTCTCACAACTGCGCCCCCTACCTGGCGCGCCAGAGATGTCGGTGCGAACGACACCTATGGGATCACGAGAATCCCTACTACGGTTGGCGGGGCGCGGGGTTGTGAGAAGAGCGGATCTAACAGGAAGCACACAGTTCGTTTATCCAGGTTCGGGCCGCAAGGATGCATAAAACCCTACTCCTGCTTTGGTGGATTGTATATTTGTGTTGTTGAGCTAGCTATGGGGCGTGAGGAGCTCCAAAAAGCCGAATCCTTCTCCTGGTCGCCTCGGGCCTCCTTTTATAGGAAAAGGGGTTGCCACAGTGGCACACAGGAGGTGGAAAGGGAACAGTGATGCGAGGTTATCCCTCGCATTACATGACAAGGCGCATTTAATGCATCTTGCTTAGGTTTCCTCGCTTTATCCGCGACGGGGGAGAGATCTGCCTCGTCCGTCATCGCCGCTCCTTCTTGTATCGACACGCGCCCTGGCCAGCGACGCCTGCGATGCCACGTAGGTATGCAGACAGCTGAGGTGGCATAGTGGTGGGTCTTCGAAAGATCTGCATGCCGCCACGCAGGTGCCTGCCCAGCTGGTTGGGTCGGCAGCTACATGCATTCGGTGGTGGAGGTTTAGTCAGCGTGGACCTGATGGTGGCCCTGCAGGTGTCCTCGGTAAGGGCCTTGCCGGGGCCCCGGCAAGGGTCTTGCTGAGGCGCCTACTGTCATCCCCGGCAAGGCGTTTGCCGGGGTCCTTGTGGTTTTCCTCGGCTGGGATCCCGCCAAGGGTTGTCGTCTCCTTAGTGCGTATCTGATCTTGAATGACTTTTTTTTTACCATGAAGACTGCAGGGCTTGCACCCCACAACATTTTATTAATAAAGCAAAGGCAAACAGGGTTTCCTCAAGGTGAGGAAAAAAATAAAATAGTAATAAAAGAAAAGAAGGAAGGCTCTAAAGAAGGCTATACAGGGAAGGGGTGCACTATACCTATTAATTACAAAGAAACAAAGAAGGAACTCTCCTCAAGGAGGAAGAAAATCAATCCACTTAAGAAGGGCGTCTCTTAATTTCCATTTGATTCGATGAGAGAGCAGAGTAAGATCATGAATGAAGCCATTCCTCCATGCCCTGAAAGATCGTTGAATGTTCCTGAAAGCTCTATCATTCCTGATCTTTCAAATATTCCACCAGGCCGTGAAAACCACCTCCCCGAAGAAAGGTTTTTTGAAATCCTTCCTAGCATGATGAGCAATTTCCACCATATCATCACAATTTTTCCATTCAATTTGTAGGTAGTTCCAGACGCGAACACTAAAATTGCACTGGAAAAAGAGGTGATTTCTGTCCTCCAGTGTTCCAGTCAGGCAAAGAACACATTCTGGTACTTCATTAATCCTCCAATGCCTCCTCTGAATCATGTCCTTGGTGTTAACCCTATCCATTATAACAAGCCAAGCAAACATCTTGATCGACATAGTACAGCAACTTTTCCATATCCACCCCAGAATGGGGTTTGATACCATTGGCTGATAGACAAAATCATAAAACCTTTTTGTAGTATATTCTGATTTCTTGCCATGCCTCCATCCCCATTGGTCATGGGAGTGACTATCCAAATGGAAAGACCCCATTAAAAAGGAGAGCTGCTGTTGTTCCTGGAAAGCTTGTTCAGTAAGAGGCAAGTAGAAAAGGTCGTGGAAAGTACTAGCCTCAAAGACTTCCTTGACTGAGAGATTTTTGTGGAGACAAAAAGAATATAGCCTAGGAAATCGATCTTGCAGAGGGACAGAACTATTCCCAATTTGCCAATAGTCAGACCAGAACTGCACCGTATCTCCACTATGAACTTCAACCGAAGTAACTGCCCTGAAATTATCCATCAACTTGCAGACATCTCTCCACCAAAAGGAGCCACAAAGAACAGTATCATGTGGAATCCATTCAAAATAGTAAGAATCCCAAACTAACTGTACCCAGGGCACATCCATCTTGTTATAAAATTTACTGAGGTGTTTCAGTAAGAGAGCATCATTCTGCAGACCAAGGTTTAAGATTCCAAGCCCCCCCTTCGACTTAGGCCTGCAAACAAGTGGCCAAGCCGCCAGTGAATGTCCCCTTTCCTGACCATATTTCCTCCATGAACACTGCCTTTGGATTCTTTCAAATTGTTTCAAAATACCCTGAGGAATTGACAAACTACAAAGGAAAAAGATAGGCAATGAAGAAATGACAGAATTGACTAATTGCAATCTGCTCCCTTGGGGCAAGAACCAAGAACTTGCTGTCAATCTTCTCTCCATACAATCCACAGGGGGAAGAAGGTCCACAATTTTGGGCCTGGTGGTCCCCACTGGCAGACCCAGATAAGTAAAAGGCATATTGCCTAATTTGCAACCAAAATAGGCAGCAAGGTCAGAAGCATCCTGATCACTTACATTAATGGGATACATGGAGGATTTATGGAAATTGATCTGCAGTCCAGTTGCCTGTGTGAAGGAATGCAAAACTGATTTTAGAGCCCCCAATTGATCTAAATCAGCATTTAAGAAAAGCAGTGTGTCATCAGCATATTGGACCACTGGGAAATCAGGATCATGGGTAGGCAGGGGCCTGCTTATTAAACCTTGTTGAAGAAGATTATTAATTAATGTCTGCAAGAGATCAGCCGCAATAACAATGAGCAAAGGGGAAATTGGGTCCCCTTGCTTGACTCCACACTTGCATTTAAAGTGATTACCAGGGACTCCATTCAGAAGGACAGAAGAAGTGCCAGAAGACAGCAACTGCTTAATCCAAATAATCCATCTTTCATCAAAACCTTTTGCAATTAAAATCTTTATGATAGCCTCATGCTGGATAGAATCAAAAGCCTTTTCAAAGTCTAACTTAAACAAAAGGATGGGCCTTTTAGACTGGTTGCACTGATGGATATACTCAAAGGTCCAAGCAAGACAATCCTGGATTGTTCTCAATTTGATGAAAACATATTGATTTTTATGCACACATTTGGTGATCTCCTATTGGAATCTGTTAGCAGCAAGCTTTGTAAGGAACTTCAGACCAACAGAGGTTAGTGAAATTGGCCTAAAGTCTCCCACACCCTCAGGTGTCTGCTTCTTTGGGACCAGGGTGATGTATGCATCATTCAAATTTTCTAACTGCACTGTTCCAGCATGAAACTCCTTAACCAGCTGTATAAAATCAGCAGAAATTATATGCCAACACTTTTTAAAAAAAGCCCATTAAAGCCATCTTGTCCAGGGGCCTTATCAATAGGCGAGTCCTTAATAACCTACTCAATTTCTTTTAATTCAAACGGTTTTGTGAGCACCTACAAACCCTGGACCGTAGGTATTAGAGATAATATGTTTGCATCCAAAGAAATTGACTTAACTGTCCCCATTCTGCTTTTGAAGGATGTCAAGAATTCTTTGGCCATTTCCTCATGGTTTGACATTACTGATCCATCAGACAGCAACAAGCTCGCAATAGAGTTTTTTCTATATCTCTCAGTTGCCATGGCCTGAAAGAATTTAGAGTTTTCCTCTCCCACTTTGATATACCTAATTGTACATCTCTTCCTCCAGTACAGATATTGCATGTGAAGCAGATGTTCATGGTGCAATTTAGTGATTTTCCTGAAATTAAACTCAGGCCTGGACAGAGATCTCTTATCCTCAAGATTGTCCAACCAAAGAATTACCCAGTTACACTTCTCAATCAACCTTTTAATATGTGATAAACGTTTCAGCCATTTCTTCAATGCAAACCTCAACGCTTTTAGTTTGTCAACAATTATTGCCGAAATATGGGTCTTACGAGGGGGACGAGTCCAAACCTCCTGCACACACACCATGAAACCGGCCTGATGGATCCAAAAGATTTCAAACCTGAAGATATGTGTTTTTGGAATTGCTGTACTGATGGTCACTAGACAAGGAACATGATCAGACGCAGTCTTGGCCAAAGAGGTCAGTTGGGTCATGGGATAAATGTTAATCCAACTTGCAGAAGTAAAAACCTAGTCCAACTGTTCCAGAAGAGGCCTGTCTTGCATATTAGACCAAGTAAATTTTCGTCCTTTTAGAGGAAGTTCTAACAGTCCCAAATGGCCAATTATTTCACTGAAAATAAACATAACATTTACATCACCCCCGGGGAGATTCCTATTATCAATGGAACGGATGAAGTTGAAGTCCCCCATCAACATCCACATCTGATTCGGATCAATGTCCAAGTTGTAAATCGAGGAAACAAACTCATTGCGCAACTCACCCTGACATGGACCGTACACATTAACCAGAAACCATTGCTCATTATTATGAACCGAGGTAAATTGCATAACGATAGCGTAGGGTTTGACTGCGAGCAGGGTGCCACAGAACACATCAGATCGCCACGCTGTTAAAAGACCCCTAGAGGCTCCACTAGAGGGAGACTCAACAAATTGATCAAACCCATGGGGACAAATGCTTTTCATGATAGAACGCGAGCAAGAGGATAGCTTAGTTTCTTGCAAACAAAGCACTAAACACTGACTCTCTATCACTTTCTCCCTGACAGAGCGCTGCCTAGCATCTGAATTCAGACCACGAACATTCCAACATAAAACTTTTGAACTACGCGTTGTAACACGATTCATGAATAACCCTTGCGTAGAGTAGCAATAATAGCATGGCACATAATGCCATACCCTCCAAAATAAAGTAAAGTTCAGAACCCCAAGGTGCCACATCCCAGACCGGACTCAGTTCAACAGAAAAAAAGACAGACATAACAAGCACCCTTGGCCTCGACATAGAAGGTAACATAAATACTAAGCTGAAGATGTAGACGAGTCCTCCTGTGGATTAGCCATAAGCTTGTCCACCGTTAGAAGCGAAGCTGCATGCCGCCACGGGGATGTCTCCCGAATCCTTGCCCTTTGGGGGCAGTGGACTCAAGGGTGATTCGCTCCGTAGGCGCAGGACGGGTCGCCGTGGCAAGGGTCTTGCCGGGGCTACTAGAACTGTCCCCTGGCAAGGATCTTGCCGGGGGAGTCTGCTTCGTCCCCTTCGCTCTTCATGGTCTTGGCCTTCGCGTTGTTCTAGTTCTCTTGGGCTTCGGTCTTACCCTGGCTCACCTCCCTTGCCTGCTTGGTGTGGTGGTGCCCGCGGCTCGGACTGCCCGTGCACAATTATAGGGGTACAAAAAGTGTACCCCTCTTTTTGTACACCGACAGAAGGCTTGCCCGGCGCGGGAGCCGATCTCTTCGAAATCACCGAACGTCTCCCCTGTGAAGCACGATACAGTGTGGTGGGTGATGCAGAATAAGAGAACTCTTGTAGAGAAGGTGTTTCTTGATTGTTTACATGTGAAACAGGAAGAATGCCAGGGTAGTCGGCGGTGATGGCCACTTCTGTGCTGTCATAGCTTGTCTGGTAAAACACTCCCTCCGCAAGCACCACGAATATATCCGGATCCTCTTCAAAACCAAGATCCAGCTCCCGGTTGTAGATCTGCGACTGTGGGGCAGGACTATGAAGTTCTTCGGTGACCGTCCGCCAGTGCTGTCATAACAAACAAACTTGGAATTTATCAAAAGTAATCCGGAAGTGAATGAGTGGAATAGAGGGGTAGAGGCTTACCCAACTGGGAGGATCATACATTGAATATCCATCTATGCTCTTAATGCGAAGAAACTCCTCTTCCTCCCCTTTGAAGAGCTCGGCCAATATTTTGGCCAGAGCGGCGGGGGTATCCAGACTCTTCCGGCCATAGCGGGAGGTGTCATCCTCTCCATTGTAGTGCCACATGGGCAGCCCTCTGTATTGTAACGGCTGAACCCCTCAAACTATGGAGGTCGCCATTACATCGATTATTGTGAGTCCGGACTGAGCGAGCATCTTTATCTTGCTCATAAGCTGGCGAACTTGTGCGCTGTCATCCTCTTCAAGACTCCGGGGATGCCAACTATGGTGTTTCTTCAGCGGAACACTCACAAATTCATGAAGACCCTTTCGAACTGGGTCGGGAAGCGCGACGTCCTTGATATAGAACCATTCGGAAGGCCATTATTCGGGTGCCTTCCTTGGTGTCCCGGACAGGTATCCATCATCTCCGCCCACTTCAAATATTGACCCCTCGTGATTATGCGGGACAAGACAGAACAACTTCCTCCATAGCTCGAAATGAGCCTCGATACCCAGGAATAAATCGCATAAAGTGATGTAATCTGGAATGTGCAGAATGGAGGCAGGGGTGAAGTTGTGCAGCTGGAGGCCATAGTATTCTAGAATCCCATGGAGGAACGGATCAATTGGAAATCGAACGCCCCTTAGCAGGTAGGGGACGAAACATACTCGCTCTCCCCTGGATGGATTGGGGAAGTTCTCTGCCTGAATCTCATCATTGAAGGAATCTATTCCCCACTCCAACAGAAACAAGATCTGCGGGGGGAAGAAATCCCTGCGTCTGCAGCTTCGTTAATAGATTGTGGGACACGGAACACCTCTCCCACTCGCCTTTCTCTGGGTTGGAACGGATGGAGGAGCTGGGGGCGCTAGCCATGCTAGAATGGTTTCTCCTAAGCAGTTTCTGAGGATTTCCTCTGTGTGGAGTCGAATGGATCTAGGATCCAATCTCTTTAATATGATCTCTTCCTTGCATGGAAGGGGTGTTATCTGCAACAATATCCTGACCATCCACCTTCGCTTGACACGTGGAAGGCAAAGTTATTTAAAGCGCAGTGGTCAAGGAGAGCGACATCGAACCGATGGCCGAATACATCACTTGGAGATCATTAAAGGAGGAATCCACCTTGCAATGCCGAAGACAATTTGTGTGCCAAACACCTCGCTATTGAAGACTGATTCGGGGGCTACTGAGGGAGTCCTAGACTAAGGGGTCCTTGGGCATCCGGTCTGTTATCCATTGGGCCGGACTGATGGGCCGTGAAGACATGAAGGCCGAAGACTGTACTCGTGTCCAGATTGGACTCTACTTGGCGTGGAGGGCAAGTTTGGCGACCGACTATGAAGATTCCTTCTAATGTAACCGACTGTATGTAACCCTAGATTCCCCCCCGGTGTCTATATAAACCGGAGGGGTTCGTCTAGAAAGGGGGATTCATTACGATTGTTATATAGGTTAGGCTTCTAGGGTTTAGCCATTACGATCTCATGGTAGATCAACTCTTGTAATACTCATATTCATCAAGATCAATCAAGCAGGAAGTAGGGTATTACCTCCATAGAGAGGGCCCGAACCTGGGTAAACATCATGTCCCCTGTCTCCTAGACGCATAGTTCGGGACCCCCTACTCGAGATCCGCCGGTTTTGACACCGACATCACCCGCTCCGCCTCCACGAGCTCCGGGTGCTGCCGGCGGAGCTCTTGCATGTAGGCCTCGTCGTCTGCCTCGGCCACGAGGTGCTCCCACCCCTCGCGGTCCTCCCGCGCCATTGCGAGCTCACCATCCCTGGCTCCGGCTGAACGACGTCGACCGGACGTGTGCTGAAGGGGAAATTGAGCCTAGCCGCCGCACCATGGTAGCAGACCTGCCAGCGGTCGTACTCCATGACCGCGAGCTCGGCCGTTTGGAAGCTACCGAGCCACCGGCGGGTGTGGGTCTCTTGATCTGTAATCTCGGCGACCCACATCCCCCACCGCCGCTGCCAGACCATGAGGTAGGACTTCGTCGGCTGCCGGGTCTGAGGGAGGACGGGGAATTCCTCGAACCGGCGTAGGGGCACGGTGGCGGGCAAATCGGGGGACCAGTGACGGCGTATCGGGCCCACAGAGGGCGACGGGGACACCTCGGCGGCCACCTCATCAGCGTCAGGAGAAAAGGCCGCGATTAACCTCTTTTCGGCCATTGGCTCCTCGAGCTCCCCAGCACATAGGCAGAGGTTCAAGATGGAGGCGCCGGTGATGGCGGCGACCTACCAATGGTTTTGAGGGTTGTGTGTGTCTATGTGAGCGGAGGTTTTGGGGTGTGTGTGGAGGGGGCGGGGGGGGCAAGGTTGTGTTTGAGCAAATATTGCGGCAACTGAAAATTGTACTAGGCCGGAGTAACAAGGCGGGGCTACTAAAAATTTGGATCAAGGGCGAGCAGAGATTTTTGAGATTGCGAGGGATGCAGAGGCGGGAGTAAAATTCCGGGGCTACTGAAAATTTGAATCAAGGGACTGAAGCAGAGCAGGAGTAAAAGACATCGCACATGGTCAGCACATACTAACCGTGTGCTATCAAACATTAAAATCTTCCAGGCAGTAGATATTTTCGAGATTGCGAGGGATGCAGAGGCGGGAGTTTTTGGGGAGCAAGCTAGTGTGCTTGACACGTCAGCTGTGGACTATAGCCGATGCACCTTGTCGCGTACGCCAAAGGCGTACTATACACCAACGGTGCTCCAAGCTATTTTGTTCTACATCTCACACGGTTGGTGATAATAAACTGTGTGGGATCTACTTGATTTGAATTACGAAATGGGGTCACAACGGCAATGGAAGTTGTTTGAATTGATGGACCTTTTATCTGCAGTGAACAAGCAACTTTATGTGTGTCGTAAAAGAATTGGAATTATTCAGGGTTCGTTTGGACATTTTATACATTAAACTGGTTTTCAAGCCATTTCAGGTGCACAATTCAAAATTAAACTACATGCACATGCTCCAGTGCATACAAATTGGTTGAAAAATCAAATTTGTGTCCTTCAGTGCATGCTTAGGTCCCATGCAAGAAATGGGAATGAATTTTTTGGGGTTCGTTTGTCCTTTTTTATACAGTCTGGGTTTTCTAGGCATTTTATGTGCATAATTAAAATTTGAACTACAAGTACATGCTCCAATGCACCAAAGTTGGTTGAAATATCACATGTGTGTCCTTGGGTGAATTTCTAGGTCCCATGCAAGAGATGGGAATTTATTTCAAACACCAGGGCACTGTTGATTGCCGGCAAAATGTTGAGATACCTGGTTTTTAAATTCTAGTAAATCCAAAACTCGTCTAAATTTCATGAAACTTGGCATACTATCATGGACCGGCATCAACATGTCATGGTGAAAATTTTGTCCCATTTGGGGTAAGTTTGGGTATAAGCTTCTCACAAACCAGAGATTCTCACAACAAGCATGTCGGGGTTCTGGAACGACACCTATGGGATCCCTCGAGGAGCCCTTCTCCGGTTGGCGGGGCATGGGGCTGCGAAAAGAGCGGGTCTAGAAGATCAACGCGAGGGGATTTTTACCCAGGTTCGGGCCGCAAACAATGTGTAAAACCCTAGTCCTGCTTTGTGTGTATTTAGTGTTCTTGAGCTCCTGAACTAGTTGCGGTGCATGCCTAGTCCAAAAAGTCCGACTACTCCCTCAGTACGTCTCGGGCCTCCTTTTATATGTCAATGGGGTTGCCACAGTGGCACATAGGAGGTGGATAGTATGTATAGTGTACAAGTCTATCGCCTGGCACCGTAGGACAAACACATTTAATGCACTGCCGACATGCCCTCTTGCTTTATTGGGGACGGCAGAGAAGCTCGTCCCGTCCGTCGCTGCCTTGCCTCACTCTAACGCGTGTCCAGGCAGATGAGGCATGCACCACCATGCTGGCTAGCTGGCTAATGAGCTGGGGCAGTGGCAAGGTCTTTACGAGGATCTGCATGCCACCACATAGGTGCTTGGCTGGCTGGCCTAGAAGCTGCATGCTGCCACGCCAGTATGTGCCTAGTTGGTAGGCTGGCCGCCATGCCGAAATGGGCGCGGGGCAGCGAAACTCTGGCAAGTGCAGGCCTGGTCTCGGCTCGATAGATGCCCCCGGCAAGGGTCTTGCCGGGGTCTCGTGGGCGTCCCCGGGAAGGGTCTTGCTGGGGGCTTGCGAGCCTCCCCGACAAGGGTCTTGCCGGGGGTCTTCGGTCGTCCCCGACAAGATCTTGTCGGGGGTCTTTGTCTTCTGGTTCTCATCTAGGCTTGCAGGACTTTAGTTTGCGCAAAGATCTGCATCCCTTCATGCAGGCGCTCCCGAGCCTTGGTCTTGACGTTGCCGATGGCGTCTTAACTCTCAGGCTCAAGGGTGGCGGTCTCGCTGGTGTAGGGCAAGTTACCCTGCCAAGGCTCTTCCTAGGGCTAGGTAGGCCGCCCTGGCAAGGCTCTTGCCGGGGCCATGTAGGCCTCTCCAGCAAGGCTCTTGCCGGGGGGAAGCCCATCTTGTCCCTTCGCTCTTCATGCTTCTGGCTTGAGTGCTGCGTTGGCAGTCTTGTATCTTTGCTTCCTCCTACTCTGTTAAGCGTGGCCACAGGTGTGGCTACGACTGCCCGTGCACAAGTAAAGGGGTACAGAAGGGCCCCTACTTTTGTGCACCGACAAGGGACCCCGGGCCTGGGCCACACATAAGTGCGGAGCATTGTCATGCCAGTCCTAGAATAGTGTGAGGGCATGCGTGGTTGAGTTTTAACCGCACTAATCCCTTCGCCAGTTGTGCTTCACCACGACCCGCATTGAGTGCATGACATGGGGGTCATGCGTGGAATGACCGCAACATGCTTGCGTCACCCTGCAGTGAAATAGTAAAGAGGTGGTCCGCGTCTTCCGCATAAAAAAGAGGTATCCGCTGGGGCGCGGCTCATTTACAAAGTGGACTTGGGTCGTTGCCATTATGGCGCCCGCGCCCCACGATCACGGGGCGGGAAATGGCTGTTCCACTTGCCTCATGAATCCCGGCTCGCTCGCCATGTGTCCCCCATGCCTTAGGGAGGGTAGCTGGTGGACATGGAGGGCACGGGCATTAATGCTGAGGCGGGAGGCTGGGTGCCACTGATTGGAGCAGCGGGTCGGTCCTGATTCCTCGCGCCCCTGGCGGCTGGATTGGTTGATTCGAGCGGCTGCCCTTAGGTTGGGAGGCTGAGCCTGGGCTCTGCCCTCTGTAAAGAGGGGAGAGGGATGGCATGCTTCTGCATTTGTCTCCTCCTCGCCTGGTCTCTTTCTTCCCTTCGCCATGGTGAGAGGGCGCGTCGGCGCTCCAGTGGCGGTGACGAGGGCTGCTGCGCAGTAGCGTGTCCACCCTCCTCCGGAGCCCATGGAAGCAGAGTCTGCTGTGAGAGGAAGAGGGAGGGGAGAGGCCGAGGCCGCCCGACACTAGGGGGAGAGGAGGACGGGGCGGTGCACCGGCCCGCTTCCGCCAGCGGCCCCCCCGATGGAGGGCCACGTCAGAGACAAGCACCGCGAGTACTTCATCAGGCTGTACAAGCCAGTGTGCGGTTGAGGGAGTCCTGGAGTAAGGGGTCCTCGGGCGTACGGCCTGTTAGCAATGGGCCGGACTGATGGGCTATGAAGATACGAAGACCGAAGACTGCACCCGAGTCCGGATGGGACTCTCCTTGGCGTGGAAGGCAAGCTTGACGACCGGATATGTTGATTCCCTTCTTTGTAACCCGCCTTGTGTAACCCTAGATCCTCCTAGTGTCTATATAAAACGGAGGACTTAGCCCGGATAGGACACACATTATCATATCCATACATGCTACACCTCTAGGGTTTAGCTGTTACAATCTCGAGGTAGATCAACTCTTGTAATACTCATATTCATCAATATCAATCAAGCAGGACGTAGGAGCGCCCGAACCTGGGTAAAATCGTGTCCCTTGTCTCGTCTTACCATCGACCTTAAACGCACAGTTCGGGACCCCCTGCCGAGATCCGCCGATTTTGACACCGACATTGGTGCTTTCAATAAGAGTTCCACTGTGCTGTCGCTAAAAGGTTTGATGGCCCCTTCAATCGTCAATAATGACGCAGTCCAAGGAGCAACTTTTCTCCCTAGACAAATCTTCATGTTCGGCGGCTTCGCATCGTGGACCAATTCTCTTGGCCATCTGGAGTAGATCAAAAGCTACGCCCCTAGCCATCAGGTCAGATTTGAGAGCTTGAACTACGTTGGAGACATCCGTGGAGACTTGATCTTCACCGGACTCGAGACCGCGGTAGCCGCTCCTGGTCACCCCGATGATCATGACCTAAATCTATCATCGGGATGCGTCCAACAGATCGCTCCTGTAACCTCTCTGGCCATAGATCCGGAGCAAGCTGCGCCACCCAACGATGGGAGGATCAACCCCACCACGGAGGCCACAGATTCCACGGCGTTGGAGCCGTATACGGACTTAACCTCCCATGACGTCTATGTCAGCGGAACTCCGGACTCGTAGCCATCCGTAAGTTCCAAACCACGAGCCCGCGGAGGCCGAGCTTGATCGTTTATCGATCTTTGAATTCAGCACCGCGGCCATCTTCTAGCACTCGCCTTTGGGATGTGCTAAACTCGTTAAAGAACCTGTCATTGACAGAGAACTCACAGTCGAACTATATCCGACTCGAACTAGGGGCTCACGGTGGAGAATTTTGTTTCCCACCCGCCACCCACTTCATAGCCACGGTCGAGGATTTGACCGACGAGCTTGTCTACGACTCCGAGGACATCGATGGTATGGACGACGATGCCGGAGAAGACGAGGTCCAGAACCCGTCGTTCACCGGACGCTGGACGGCCACTTCATGATATGATGTATACATGGTGGTTGCACCAAAGGAGAACTGTGGCGAGGACAAGGAAGATTCGGCTGAGGATAAACCTTCTGAAATACAGTCCAAGCGCCGGCATCAGCGGCGCCGCTCTAGGTCATGCCGCAACAAAGACAGCAGTACCGGCATAGGACGAGACAACACGCAGAAGGTGCCGAAGACAACAAAGACCCCGTCGATACAATTAATGAACAAGACGAACGGGAAGGCTGGAAGGTTAGCCCCAGTAAACAGGCCACGCACGAAGATTCGGAGGACGATAATTACCTTCCACTCTCCGAGGACGAGGTGAGCCTCAGCACCGAGGATTTCATCGTGCCTGAGGAACCTCTTGAGCAGGAGCACTTCACGCGCCAGCTCATTGCCACTGCACGGAGCCTGAAAAAGAAGAGCAGCAGCTTCAAGCTGACCAATATCTGCTAAATGATAAATGGACCGATGTCCTAGCAGCCGAAGAGTACGGCCTCAAGCGCCCAACCAAAAGCTACCCAAAGCACAAACTGCTACCTCAGTTTGACGAGGAGGCACCGAACTACATACCTCCATCGTACAATGCGGCAAACCGACCACCACGTGGTCGAGACATAACGGCAATTCACGCCGAACACCAGCCAGCCCCGCCTCAATGCACAGGCTGAGGTAAATTAGCCCATGGGCATACATATGACCTCCAGCATACCCTGAACAATAAACCAGGACACACTAGATCAATCTACGGATCGTGAGGGCGTGCCTTGACACGCGACGATGGCCACCTATTCGTACGTCACAAACTTAGTCATGCGTGGGCCGAAAACCACAGATGGACTCCATCCGAGCTATGTCACGATATGGCCCGATATAGAGGCGCCGCACACCCTCATTGCTTCACCCATGAGGTCCTGGATCATGAATTCCCAAAAGGGTTCAAACCTATGAATATAGAATCATACAATGGAACCACGGACCCCGTGCTGTGGATCGAAGACTTCATTCTCCACATTCATATGGCCCGTGGCGATGACCTCCACACCATCACATACCTCCCTTTAAAGCTCAAAGGGCCAGCTCGGCACTGGCTCAACAGTCTGGCTGCAAATTCTATTGGCAGCTGGGAGGACATGGAAGAGGCCTTCCTCGAGAACTTCCAAGGGACATACGTTCGACCTCCGGACGCTGATGACTTAAGCCATATAGTTCAATAGCCCGGATAGTCTGCCCGGAAATTCTGGACTAGGTTCTTAAGTAAAATGAACCAAATCGTCAATTGTACGGATGACGAATCCCTAGCAGCATTCAAACACGGTATCCGTGACGAATGGCACACTCGCCACCTCGGCCAAGAAAAGCCAAAATCCATGGCAGCCCTCACGGCACTCATGACCCGCTTTTGTGCGGGCGAGGACAGTTGGTTGGCCCGTAGCAAAAATACTGCAAGCGACGACGGCACCCTGAAGCTAAAACTAGCAAAGACAAATCTCGATGCAACAGATACAAGCGCCGAAAAACAGTGATGACACCAAGGACACGTCAGTCAATGCCGGATCCAGGGGCCCTTAGTCCGGTCAGTGGAAGAAGCCGTTCCAAAAGAACATTTCAGGCCCATCCAGCTTGGACCGCATACTCGATTGTCCATGCAAGATTCATGGCACCCCAGACAAGCCACCCAATCATACAAATAGAGATTACTGGGTTTTTAAACAGGCCGGCAAATTAAACGCCGAGAATAGGGAAAAGGGATCGCAAAGCGAGGAGGATGACAAACAGCCCTAGCAACTAAACACATGGGGACATAAGAAGTTTCCCCCTCGGGTCAAAACGGTGAACATAATATATGCTACCCACATCCCCAAGAGGGAGTACAAGCGCGCTCTCAGGGACGTCTACGGGATAAAGCCAGTCGCCCCAAAATTTAATCCATGGTCTTCATCCCCGATCACTTCTGATCGCAGGGATCATCCGACCTGTATCCGACACGGTGGCTCAGCCGCACTATTCTTAGACCCAATAATTGATGGGTTCCACCTGACTCGCGTCATTATGGACGGAGGTAGCAGCCTTAATTTGCTCTATCATGATACAACGCGAAAAATGGGCATTAACCCATCAAGGATCATGTCGGCGTTCTAGGAACGGGGCTCCCCAGACTTGCCTGCCTGCGGCCCACGGCGTGGCTGGGCTGGCGGGTTCGTACGGCCCTTCTTCATCGACAAGACATTCAAGACCCTCGCGAGGGGCCAAGGCACGCGGGGCAGACAACGCAAGACCTCCTCAAGAGTGGCCTCGCCAGGCCGGCTCACGACAGGCGGAGAGATCAAGGCAAGGCAAACCTCGCGAGGCCCCTCATGACGTAAGCCATGACGACCGAGACAAGGCAGGCGCCAGGCGGGTGCCAGCGCGCGCAACATCCTTGTTTCCTCTTTGGTGCTAAGGGGGCAAGCGCAGGCGCGAAGTACCGAGGCATCAAGCAAAGGTTTCCATATTGGTGCAACGAGACCAGGACTAGAAGGACGGCAAGACGAAGGTCACCATGGAGCCCAAGACATCGTCATCACCAGAGCCTTTTGCAGGCGAAGACCACCTTTTGTCAGGATAGCTTGTACTAGTTGTCCCCTTTCGAATTGGCCGTTGTTGGCATCCCTTCCCGCTCAATATTTGGGGAGAGGACCAGGGCCTATATAAGTAGAAGTAGCCACCACCATGAGGGGCATGGGATCGACACCATCACAAGTCGGCAGCTGATTCCGATCCTCACAAACACAAACTCACCAAACACAAGAACACCTCGACCTCAAGAGGTTGTTCTTCCTCTTGTACTGTTCATCATTAGCCCAAGAGGCAATCCACCACCATCACACTGGAGTAGGGTAATACACCAGAATGGTGGCCCGAACTAGTATAAATCTTGTGTCTTTCTGTGTTGAGAGTTCATCGTGTTCGTCTGTGAGATCTTAGAGAGCTAGGGCGTGGATTGATAGGGAGAAAACCTTCACGCGCACCCTAGTGTTCGAACCTCAAGGGTGTGCCGGAACCCCAGATCCGACATTTGGCGCGCCAAGTAGGGGTGTGCCATAGCTTCTCATCCTTTGATCTGTGCTCCGTCGACACGCGCTACGCCCACATGGCGGGCGCCCCGCCGCCGACTCCGACGACCAGCATAGACGACGGGGCCAGGGGGCTCCGAGCCCTGGCCCCCGCCCTGCGACGGGTGCAGAGGCCGCCCAAGTTCAAGATGGAGATGCCGCCGCGCTACGACGGCACGGCAGATCCGTCAGCCTTCCTGCCGGCGTACGAGGAGGCCGTCCTCGAAGCCGGGGGTGATGACAAGGTCATCGCCAACTGGCTTCCCATGGCCCTCGCCGGCGAGCCATGCGCTTGGCTGCTCAACCTTCCCGGATCCACGGTGGCATCTTGGGAGGGGCTCCGTGGCCTCTTCACTATGTGCTACACTGCACCGGCGCACCACGCGGTCGCGGCCCTGTTAGGCGGCTCATAGGCGCCGCCCTCAGAGCGCCACATCAAGCCGTTCCTCCACCAAATTGGTGCCGCTTCCACGCGCTCTGGGCCTCCGCCGGGCTGGGCCGCGCCTGAGACTGATCTCACCTTCAGCTCGGAAGACCACCCCATCACCACCACCATCGCGGGCATGCTTCAGATGATCTACACGCCCACCATCTGCAACGTGGCCGTCACCAAGACCCTCATCAACGGCGGTGCCGGCCTCAACTTGTTGTCCGTAGAGGCTTTCAGCCTTCTTCACGTGCCACTTGAGTGGCTCAGCCATAGCAAGCCTTTCTTGGGAGTCGGCGGTGGCGCCGCCCAGTCCCTGGGGCAGATCCACCTCCCCGTCACCTTCAGCAAGCACGACAACTACCGCACCGAGCTGGTCGACTTCGACATCACCCGCATCGGCCTCCCTTACAATGCCATCCTCAGGTACCCGCCTCTGGCCCAGTTCATGGCGGCGACTCATCCAGCCTACAACCTCATGAAGATGCCAGGAAGCAAAGGTGCCCTCACTATCAAGGGGGACGCCAAGGAGGCTGTGATGGTACTCAAACTTTCCTTTAGGACTGCCACGGCGGCGAAGCCCGTTGGCGTCGGTACCCCCGAGGCCAAGGAGGCCGCGCCGACCAAGAAGAAGCAGCTGTTCACCCCAGACAAGGCAGAAACCAAACAGGTGTCGGTGGACGAGGACAACCACTCAGGAGCCACCTTCACCGTAGGCGCCAGCGTCGACCCCAGCCAGGAAGAAACATTGGTGAAGTTCTTGCGTGCCAACAAGGAGATATTCGCATGGGAGCCCAATCAGCTGGTGGGGGTCCCGAGAGAGGTGATTCAGCACCACTTGAGGGTATGCCCCAATGTGCGCCCCGTGAAGCAGCGAGCGAGGCGGCAGTCCACGGAAAAGCAGGCCTTCATCGTCCAAGAGACCCGCAAGCTAGAGGCAGCAGGTGCCATTCATGAGGTTAGGTATCCCGAATGGCTGGTGAACCCAGTCGTGGTGCCGAAGAAAGGCGGTAAGGAGAGAATGTGCGTTGACTTCACCAACTTCACCAAGGCGTGCCCACAAGATCCGTTCCCTCTCCCGCGCATTGACCAGATTGTTGACTTCACAGCCGAGTGCGACCTTCTGTGCTTCATGGATGCGTTCTCAGGGTATCATCAAATCAAGATGGCGGTGGAAGATGTAGAGAAGACAGCCCTCCTGACCCCGTGTGGGTTATACGGTTACACTTGCAAGCCCTTCGGGCTGCGTAACACGGGCGCGACCTTTCAGCGGCTGATGCACATCGCTTTAGTGTGGCAGCTCAGGAGAAACACGGAGCCCTACGTTGAAGACATTGTGGTGAAGTATCGGGAGGCGAGAACCTTGATCCAAGACATGGAGGAGACCTTCGAGAGCCTACGCCAGGTGAACTTGCGGCTCAACCCGGAAAAGTGCGTGTTCGGCGTCCCTTCTGGCAAGCTGCTGGGATTCCTTGTATCACACAGAGGGATTGAGGCAAACCCGGAGAATATCAAGGCCATCGAGGGCATGAGCCCGCCGCAGACCGTCAAGGAAATGTAGAAGCTAGCTCATCAACTTCTCCAACAAAATGTACGAGCCAAAGGACGAGCACATGGAGGCGTACCTCGGAGAAGTGCGTAAGATAGAAAAACAGTTCCTAGGCCTGGAGGTGGAGCATGTGCCTCACAGCACCAACAAGGAAGCCGATGACATCACGAGGAGGGCATCCAAGCGGCAGCCCCAAAAACCCGGTGAGGGAGTCCTGGATTAGGGGGTGTTCGGATAACCGGACTATACCTTCAGCCGGACTCCTGGACTATGAAGATACAAGATTGAAGACTCCGTCCCATGTACGGAAGGGACTTTCCTTGGCATGGAAGGCAAGCTTGGCGATACGGATATGAAGATCTCCTACCATTGTAACCGACTTTGTGTAACCCTAACCCTCTCTGGTGTCTATATAAACCGGAGGGTTTTAGTCCGTAGGACAACATACACATCAACAATCATACCATAGGCTAGCTTCTAGGGTTTAGCCTCCTCGATCTCGTGGTAGATCACCTCTTGTACTACCCATATCATCAATATTAATCAAGCAGGACGTAGGGTTTTACCTCCATCGAGAGGGCCCGAACCTGGATAAAACTTCATGTCCCTTGTCTCCTGTTACCATCCGCCCTAGACGCACAGTTCGGGACCCCCTACCCGAGATCTGCCGGTTTTGACACCGACATTGGTGCTTTCATTCAGAGTTCCTCTGTGTCGTCGCCGTCAGGCTCGATGGCTCCTACGATCATCGATAGCGATGCAGTCCGGGGTGAGACCTTCCTCCCCAGACGGATCTTCGTCTTCAGCGGCTTTGCACTGCGGGCCAATTCGCTTGGCCGTCTAGAGCAGATCGAAAGCTACGCCCCTGGCCGTCAGGTCAGATTTGGAAGTTTAAACTACACGGCTGACATCCGTGGGGACTTGATCTTCGACGGATTCGAGCCACTGCCGAGCGCGCCGCGCTGTCACGACGAGCATTGTCTAGCTCTGCTGCCGAACAGTGCCCTCGAGGCCGCACCCGCATCGGCTTCGACTCTTAATTCGGAGCCAACCGTGCCGATCGAGGATGGGTGGTTGGACGCCGCCTCGGGGGCTGCGATCCTAATGGCGATTGAGCCGAACACGAGCCCCGCACTCCGCAAGACTCATGATTCCAAGGAGCCGGACTCTGAACCATTCGCGCCTCTACCAATCGAATCCGATTGGGCGCCGATCATGGAGTTTACTGCCGCGGGCATCTTTCAGCACTCGCCCTTTGGTGATATTACAAAATCACTAAAGTCTTTCTCTTTATCAGGAGAGCCCTGGCTGGACTACGGTCAGCGATATCGGGATGGAGACGATGGAAAAATTCAAAGCCCACCCACCACCCACATTGTAGCCACTATCGACGATTTAACCGACATGCTCGACTTCGACTCCGAAGACATCGACGGTATGGATGCCGATGAAGGAGACGATGAAGAACCAGCGCCTATTGGGCCCTGGAACGCCACCTCTTCATATGACGTATCCATGGTGGACGCACCAAAAGATGACGACGAGGAGCGGTAGGAAGCAATGAAGGCTTGTTCCCTCGAAAAGCAGTCAAAGCGGCGATGCAAACGCCGCCCCAAATCCCGCCTCGACAGAAATAGCAATCACTAAGACCCAGCGCTGGAGCAGGGCGAATCGCTGTCAGAGAACGGCAATCCAGATAATCAAACCGAACAAAAAAATCCTATCAAGGATAATGGTCCGGACGACATAACGCCGGAGAAACACCCGGAGCAACAGACTGCCCGTAAAAGACTTGTTGCCACCGCGAGGAGCCTGAAAAACCAGAAACAAAGGCTCAAGACCGCACAAGACACACTCCAATTCAGATGGAGTAAAATACTCAGCACTGCTGCAACGTACGGCGACAATCGCCCTTCCAAAAGCTACCCAAAGCGGAAGCTGCTACCCGAATTCGATGAGGAGGCCTCAGAACCCCCACAACCAAATATCAAAGCAGCCACCTGGTCGGATAGACGATCCCTCTACCAACACAGAGCGGCATACAAGGCCGCTCACAATACAATACACGACCCATGCGAGGGCTCACACCCAAAGGACGGCGCAACCAGATCCATCTATGGACCACGCAAGCGCGCCCCAGCATACAATGCAACACAACAAACATCCAAACAACGCGGTACACCCATCTACAGGGGTGCTGCACACCCCCTATGTTTCACCGATGAGGTGCTGGACCACGAATTTCCAGAGGGATTCAAGCCCGTAAACATAGAGGCATACGACGGAACAACAGGCCCTGGGGTCTGGATTGAGTACTACATCCTTCGTATCCATATGGCTCGAGGAGATGATCTCCACGCCATCAAGTACCTACCCCTCAAGCTCAAAGGGCCAGCTCATCACTGGCTCAAAGGCCTCCCCGAAAGCTCCATTGGAAGTTGGGAAGAGCTCGAAGACGCCTTTCGGGCAAATTTTCAAGGGACTTATGTCCGACCTCCGGATGCGGACGATTTGAGTCATATAACTCAACAGCCCGTAGAGTCAGCCCGAAAGCTTTGGAACAGGTTCCTTACTAAAAAGAACCAGATTGTCGACAGCCCGTACGCCGAAGCCTTAGCGGCTTTCAAGCATAGCGTCCATGACGAATGGCTCGCCAGACACCTCAGCCAAAATAAGCCGAGAACGATGGCCGCATTAACAAACCTCATGACCCGCTTTTGCGCGGGAGAGGACAGCTGGTTAGCCAGATGCAGCACCAGCGACCCCAGTACATCTGAAGTTAGAGATGGAAACGGGAAATCACGGCGCAACAGCAATAACAAACGCCGGAATAAAGAAGACAACACGAAGGGCATGATAGTAAATGCCGGATTCAAAAGCTCTCGGCCAGGACAAAAGCCGCCCCCTAAAGGCACCAGGGATGAATTGTCCAGCCTCAACAAAATTCTGGACCAAGTATGTCAGATCCATAGTACCCCTGGTAAACCTGCTAATCATACCCACAGAGAATGTTGGGTCTTCAAGTAGTCTGGCAAGCTCAACGCCGTACATAAGGGGGAGGATACACCAAGTGAAGACGAGGACAAGCCCCCCAAGCAAGACACGGGGGAGCAAAAGCAATTTCCACCAGAAGTCAACACAGTAAATGTGTTACACATTATCAAGGGAAAAAACAAGGCGGCACTCCCAGGAAAGTATACCCAAGTGCCTGTCACCACGAAGTCCTGCCACTGGTCATCTCAACCGATCACTTTCAATCGTCGCGATTACTCAGCAAGTATCCGACATGCAGGACGGGTTGCCCTGGTGTTAGACCCAGTAATTGGAGGATATCACTTCACAAGGGTCTTGATGGACGGCGGCAGTAGGCTAAACCTAATATATCAAGATACAATCCGCGGGATGGGGTTAGACCCAACACAAATTCGCCATAGCAATACTGCCTTTAAAGGAGTCACTCCAGGCCCAGGGGCTCGTTGTACGGGCTCCCTCCTACTACAAGTCACATTCGGCTCCTCCGATAGCTTTCGTCGCGAGCATTTAACTTTCCACATCGCTCCGTTTCAAAGTGGCTATCAAGCACTGCTCGGACGCGAAGCTTTCGCTCGCTTTAACGCAATACCACACTACGCCTCCCTCACACTCAAGATGCCCGGTCCATGTGGCATCATCACAGTGCACGGAAATATCAAGCGATCTCTACGCACCGAAGAGATTGAGGCCGCCTTGGCCGCCGCACACTAAAGGCGCCCGGACAAGCGAAAGAATCCAATAGGTCATCAAGACCTCAGATACAACTAATGAAGTCCGGCGCCGCTATGGTCACACCCCTATTTGTCAATACAAGGGGCTCAACGTGCGCAGACAAGTGAAAATTTCTTATCATCTTGAATTATACATGGTTTCTTTGAAAACTATCCTTTTGCACGACAACTTTTTCACTTAACTTCCTCTCTTTTACAGACGATCATCGTGCTACACCCGTCCAGGATACGGCACAATGGAGACATAGGCGCAGACGTGCAGCAAGGACCCGCTCCAAGGATTCTTTTTAGATTAAGACCCTGCGTAAACCTTTTTTACTGTCACTTGTTGATACATATCCACCGTTGAGAAGGATGCTGACGTCTTGGCATGTGGCCACGCCAGAACAATGCACGTGCCTGGACACATGGGGCTTTTTATAAAGGCCACTATTAAGGCCCGGTTTATACCACAAAGACCGAATACCTTAGGGAGTGTTCGGCGTCGCGAGTTTGGCCCTATATGCATCAGCTCCGAATCATTGTCTTTGGTCAAATGTTGGGTTTGCCCGGCTCCTGTGTTTTGGTGCCTTACGTTCCGCCTTGCCGGCTAAGGTAGCACCAGGAGAACTGCTGGGATTGTGCCCTGGTTCATCCGGACGAGCACCTCAGTAGAGAAAGCCGAAAACTGACTGTCATGATATAGCGTGAGACTGGTCAACCACTCGATGACCTGTGGGAATGTTAGAATTCCTCCGCCTTAACGAAGGGCCGTTTCCCAGCCAGGCATGTACGCACCCCGAGTTCGGGAGAGTGCGGAGCCACCAGGGGCTATCTAGTAGCCCCATTGTCAAACTCCTATGGCTAAGTGAAAGTGCTAAAGCATTATAGTCTGGTTGCCTCAATCGCTCTGCTATCACCTCCTTAATAGGACCAAGACGTTGGGTTAAGTGTGAGTGCGTGTTTTTGCGAGCACCTCCGCATCATATGCATGAGGGTTGAAGCCGACGGCTGCAATCTTTCAGGTTATACACATGTATACATAAACGGCGGCCCAGGAGGCATCATATTACTTTCAGGCAAAAGTATAAAAATAGCCTTATAAAAATTTATAAAAGCATTTTGCTTACAATGAGATTACATATCACTCAAACATAATATTTTTTGAGCATTGGGTCTCTATCAGACGGGCACCCTCAAGAACTTCTTCAAAGTAGTGCTCGGCAGCCTTTCGACTTATAGCCGAATCCTGCGATGCAACATTGGTAGCATCCATCTCAGCCCAATATGCCTTAACACGGGCAAAGGCCATCCTTGCGCCCTCTATGCACGCCGACCTCCTCATCGCATCAATACGCGGCACCACGTCAAGGACCTGCTGCACCAAGCTGAAATAGCTGTTCGGTTTTGGCCTTCCCGGCCATAGCTGATCCACAACAGACCCCATAGAGAGTCCGGACAACCTATTTAGTTCGGCCCACTCGACTAATTGGTCAGTCAACGAAAGTGGATGCACGGGAGAATGGAATTTCCTCCAAAACAGTTGGTCTACTCCACGGTCCGTCTGACCCTGGAAGTACTTGGCCGCATCAACAGCGCTCGCCGCCAAATCCATATACGCATCCTTCGAACTCCACAGCCGATCTAGAGGGGCATACCGTGGATCTCCGAATTTCCTCCGCAACATAAAGGATTTTCCATCTACAATATCCCCGGCTTCCCGCAGCTCCTCCTTCTTTGCCCTAATAGTAGAGTGGAGATCCTTTTTCATCGCAGCGGCCTTCTCAAGGTCCGATGCCTTCGCTTGGTTTTCCTTTTCAAGAACCCGGCAACGGTCGGCGGCGGCTTTTAATTCTATAGCCATCTAGGCCATCTTGTCTTGGGTCTCGCTATGCGCGGCCCTCTCGGCTTGCAACTCTTCGGCCGCCTTCACAGGAGCCGCATTACCTAACCTCGCTTGTTCCTTGGCTCGGGCAAGTTCTGCCTGCAAGGCTTCAACAGTGGAAGCTCCATCTGTAGTCACAACATATTTAAGATACTGGCGTCATGCTGCTCTTCCTATGTGGTGTTTACCAGATATTGACACTTACCCCGTGCCTCGTCAAGCCTTTTGTTAACAAGCTCGATGTCGGCGTTTGCCGCATCCAACTGCCGTTCTAAATGGGCAAACTCGCTAGTCCGGCTAGCCACCGGAGCTTTCATCACCTGCACATAAAGGCAGTATGATTATTTCCTGGGAATATGATCCTCTGTTCCTCGTCGTTTCCGTCGACAAGCAGAGTCTTAGGGGCTACTACTACACAGGGCACACCTAGCATGTGCAGGATTATCATACATTCTTTTACGTATCTCAAAGCCTGTCAGTAGACTCATAAAAGCTTCGTGCAATCCGCTTTCGGCGGACGATATTCTCTCCATCACCGTATTCATCAGCACATGGTGTTCATCTGAGATGGCCGCTCGCCCCCACCAACTCCCTCAGAACATCCGATCGCACACTAGATGGTGTCGGACTCTTTTGTCCGCTCTCTTCGGGAGAGGGACATTGGGAGCTTCGGGGGTCAATGGGATTATCTTCTGGCCTCACCGGACTCGGAGAGGCCCTCTGGGACGACACTTCAGGATCGCCCGCTTCCGGAGCGGAGGAGTCCGGAGGAGGCGTTTCGCTCTCCATCATCTCTGGAAGAAGATCCCCCGAAGATGATCTCATCTGAGAGGGGCTAAGGCCCGAACTGCAAAAATATATGCGGTGGTTATCTTCTCAGAAGAAAAAGATGGCATATGTACTATTAAAGTATTTCGGGTCACTTACGACTCGCAGGACAATTGATCCCTCCGCGGACTTTGTGCGGCAACGGCGCCCCCCAAGGAAGGACCCTCTGTGGGATACTTCTTCTCTCGTTTGGAAGCTTCGGCTTCCGGATCCCCGGGCGCAGTCCTTTTCCTCTTCTGGTCGCCTTCCCTCATGGAAACGCTCGCTCCCTCGGCTAGAATGGGCAGCGTTGGGGGCCCGCGTCTGCCCGCATTATCCTCCACAGTATCTTCCTTCAAGGGCTCCGGGCAAGGTGCGGTCTGGAGCATCTTTTCCAATACCGGATTTTCCAAACCCTCAAGGAGGGAGGCCGAACACCGAATCAACTTCGCCTTTGTTAACCAATCCTGGTCAAAAAGAAAACTCTCAGATACAACTTCGTAACAAAGGAGAGATAGTATGTTTGGCCGGAAGATGCCTTACCTGTTCGGCGGCGCGGTTACTACTCAGGCCCACGTCCTCGGAGATTTTCGGACACTCCACTTGAGGTCCGAAGAATGACTTGTACATCTCCTCGTGCATCAGGCCAAGAAAATTTTGAATGACACGCGGTCCCTCGGGATTGAACTCCCATAGGCGAAGAGGCCGGCGTTTGCAAGGCTAGACTTGACGAACCAGCATAACTTGTATTACCACAACCAAACTGAAATCTCCATTGAAGAGATCTCGAATGCGGCTTTGCATTATAGGCATGTCCTTTGCTGTCCCCCAGCTCAGGCCTCTGCTGATCCATGACATTAGTTGTGATGGAGGGCCCGAGCGGAAAACATGTGCGGCCGCCCACTTGGCACTTCTAGGAGCCGTGATGTAGAACCACTCCTGTTGCCACAATTCAGACACCTCTGGGATGGAACCTTTGGACCATGGAGCTCCCGTCATCTTGCATATTGAGGCACCTCCACACGCTGCATGTTGCCCCTTGATCATCTTCGGCTTCACTTCAAAGGTCTTGATCCAGAGGCCAAAGTGGGGGGTGACCCAGAGGAAGGGCTCGCACATGACAATGAATGTCGTGATATGAAGAAAAGAGTCTGGAGCTAGATCATGGAAGTCTAGCCCATAATAAAACATCAGACCCCTGATGAAAGGATCCAAAGCAAGGCCTAGACGTCGAAGGAAGTGGGAGACGAACACGACGTTCTCGTTGGGTTCGAGGGTGGGAGCGGCCTGCCCTCGGGGAGGCAGCCGATGCAAAATCTCGGCGGTCAGATATCTGGCCTCCCTCAACTTCTTGATGTCTTCTTCCGTGACGGTGGAAGGCATCCATCGGCCTTGAAGGCTAGATCCGGACATGACTGAAGGTTCAGGGCGCCTGACCTGAACTTCGGGCGTTTGAGCTTGAGGTGGGGGAAGGATTCAATTGAGCAAGGGAGGGAAAAATAAAAGCCTTGTCCCCTTTATAAAGAGGGTGAATATCAAGTGTCCTCTCCGTGTCCGTTTGGACTTGCCTATAATCTAGGAGTCCTAGAAGCGGTTGGGTTACCCACGCCCGTATTGATGAGAATCCCGGGATAAGGGGACACGATCTCTGCTTTAACAAGACGTGCCAAGGAGACCGCCTCGCATGACGCGCTGAGGTGGGATAATGAAACGACTCGAATAAAGGCTTGGCCGTGGTGTCTCACGCTACGGAATACGTCAGCAGATTAGATTGGTGTAAACATTATTCTCTCTACGACAATATGTGGAAACTTAATTTGCAGAGCCAGACACTATATTCGTGTTCAAAATCTTCTATGAAGTACTTGGAGGAGGAACCCGCCTTGCAATGCCGAAGACAATCTGCGCGTCGGACTCGTCGTCATTGAAGCCTGGTTCAGGGGCTACTGAGGGAGTCCTGGATTAGGGGGTGTTCGGATAGCCGGACTATACCTTCAGCCAGACTCCTGGACTATGAAGATACACGATTGAAGACTCCGTCCCGTGTCTGGAAGGGACTTTCCTTGGCGTGGAAGGCAAGCTTGGCGATACGGATATGAAGATCTCCTACCATTCTAACCGACTTTGTGTAACCCTAACCATCTCCGGTGTCTATATAAACCGGAGGGTTTTAGTCTGTAGGACAACATAGACATCAACAATCATACCATAGGCTAGCTTCTAGGGTTTAGCCTCCTTGATCTCGTGGTAGATCAACTCTTGTACTACCCATATCATCAATATTAATCAAGCAGGACGTTGGGTTTTACCTCCATCAAGAGGGCCCGAACCTGGGTAAAACTTCGTGTCCCTTGTCTCCTGTTACCATCCGTCCTAGATGCACAGTTCACGACCCCCTACCCGAGATCCGCCGGTTTTGACACCGACACCTGCCGTCTTCGAGGGGCGGCTCTTCAAGCCGTCAGCAAAGCCGCCACTTTCAAGCATGGTGCAGCCTCGGGAAGAACTCCCACGACCGCCAGCCACGGGAGCCCCAGCTTGTGGCCCAACCTCAGGAGCCCGCTTGATCTTGGCGCTTGAGCCTCAGGAGGGATGTTGGACCAAGGAGTTCAAGGAATATCTGATGCAAGGGGCTCTACCGGAGAAGGAAGAGGATGCAGAGCACGTGGCCCGTCAAGCCGCGGCATACTGCATCAGGGACGGTGAGTTGTACAGGAATCAACCTAATGATGTTTCGTTGCATTGCATTTCTAGGGACCAGGGGAAGGAGTTGGTAATGGGCATTCACGGTAGCGACTGCGGACACCACTCGTCGTCACGGACCCTCATCGGCAAGGTGTTCCGTAGTGGGTTCCACGCCAAGAAGATCTATCAGCCAGCTTAGGTCCTCCAAACTATACCGGTCACATGGCCAATCACGGTTTGGGGGCTGGATATCTTGGGCCCATTCCTTCGAGTGCCAGGGGGCTACCGCTACCTCTACGTCGCCATCGACAAGTTCACCAAGTGGGCGGAAGTGGAAGACGTCGACACCATCCCACCTGGTTCTGGGGTCAAGTTCATCAAGGGCCCCGTGAGCCATTTCGGGGTCCCCAACCGCATCATCACCGACAACGGCTCGCAGTTCACCAGTAACCTCTTCAAAACATACTGTGCTATCCTTGGAACGCAGATATGCTACGCTTCGGTGGCGCACCCCAGAAGCAATGGCCTGGCTCAACACGCCAACACGGAGGTCCTGAGAGGCCTCAAGACTAGGACCTTCAAGAAGAAGCTCAAGGCCTATGGCAGGGGCTGGCACGACGAGCTCCAGTCCGTGTTGTGGTCCATCCGCACCACTTCCACTAAGACGATGGGCAAGACCCCATTCTTCCTCGTCTACGGAGCTGAAGCGGTCCTCCCTGATGAGGTCAAACATCGCTCCGCACGGGTCCTGGCATTCGATGAAACGCAGCAGGACGCCACGCGGGGGATGGACCTTGTATTGGGGGAGGAACCACGTCCCGAAGATGCACTGAGGGCGGGAAGGTACCAGCAGGCGCTGCGGCGGTACCACTGCCGCAACATCCGCTCCAGGATGCTCGAGGCAGGCGACCTCGTCCTGAGGCGGGTCCTCTTCAGGGAAGGGTTGCATAACCTCTCACCCACGTGGGAGGGCCCGCTCAGGGTCGTCCACATCTCCAGTCCCGGCGCCACGCGCCTGGAGACGTAGGATGGGGTGCCATCCAGAACGCCTGGAACATCCAGCACCTCCGGAGGTTGTATCCATGAGGCAAGGCCCAGTGCCTGTGAAGGAAGGCCCGGTGCGTGTGAAGAATCGCCGCCCGTGACACGCTCATGTAACAATGAGTGGGGCTATACACACCCCGGAGTATCCGGAGAACCGCCCTCGGGCCTCGGGGGCTCCCTCCCACGCCTAGTGGCAGCACATAGCACCACGCTGGTGAGAAGACGTCGAAGACTAGACTAGGTGCTGGACGCGGATTTTCATTGGCTCGCCTTCCCTTAATCGAAGTATGTTTCTGGTGTTCCTCGCTGATTTGGTTCTGCCACCTTTTCCGAATCTGGTTCGCTTTTGTTCTCTCTCTCGCATACCTCGCGAGGGGGCTAGGCAGGTGCCTTCGCGAGGGTTTCTTCCTCCTGTGTTGGTCCTTCAGTCTGCCTTCGGTCTGCTTTCTCGTGAGGCACCCTTGTTTGGACCCACAAACCAGCACATCCCTCTTAATCCGTCCCCTCGGGTACCGCGATGTGAAGCGCTGGGTCAAGGCTCGGGTGAACAATAAGTCTCCTAGCAAGCTCCCTAACAAACTTTTTGTAGTTCCTGAGCAACCGCTAAGCCAACGCAAGCACGAAGAAACGAGTGCCTCATGAAGAAGAGGCTGCCCCGAATGCACGAGACTAAGTTATTTACGTAGAAAATAAACGACACAACACAGGAATAACAAGCATAGTGTAATGATTAAGGAATCACGGTTCGATACACAACCACCCAGGGCCACACTGGTTTTGTTTGATGCAGGAAAGGAAAGAGGGAACAAAGAAAAAGCGGCATTGCTGCAACCGCGGGGGCAGGCCTCCAACGACGTCCCGAGCTCAGCCGGATCTCTCCTCGCACTTCATGGAGGCTCGGCGGCCCGCTACCACCCTCAAAGCGAGCGCGGCAGCGTGGCAGCTAGTCATAGCCACCTCTACTAGAGCTTTTGCCAAGGGAAGAACCGCCGTAGCTGGACGAGGCGCGGCCGACGGGCTTGTCCTCGTCGCGGCCATCGCCGAAACCAAGCACCTCCTCGCCGTCGTTCGTCTCGGGGCAGCACCCGGCGCGGTGGCCGTCTTCCGCAAACGCCCTCACGTAGAGGGTCGCATCATCGTCATACTTAAATTGGAGGGTGCAACGCTTGCCCAGGCCGCACGCGCGGGCAAACGCCTTCCAACGACGGGCCAGAGCTATGTTGCCCGCGGCGGAGACTTCGACCGCGACCTAGGAAGCCCCACTACAGCAACCGTCCACCTGCAGCCAGAGCCCGCCCGGACCAGGGGCCGGCAGCTCGTCGGCTAAGAAGCGTGGAAGCTGGAGCCAGTTGCCGGTCAGATCCATCGATGAGACAACGAACTCCGGCAGCACCTCTGCGAGTGGAAGCGTGGTCGGGGAGGCCGCGCAACCACGACACGTCTGCCCTCACAGGCGGGGCTGCCACGGCCAAATCGACCCCCGCCACGCGCAGCGGCACCATCCCGGGAGGAGGGGGCCATGGCGGGAGTCGTGGAGAGCTTGCGAGGACGGTCACGTCCCCGTTTAGGCGCCGGGGAGCTGGGCCCATCGCGAGGGGCCTTCCCTTTCTCCACGGCGATGCACCTCTTCGACGGCACCATTGGAGTCGGAGGCAGAGCAGAACTAGAAGGAGCAGATGGAATGGAAAGAGATGGGCGATGGGGCCTCTGCCCCCCTCCCCATATATAGCAGAGCAAGGCCAACCAACACCCCCACGATCACAGGTAATGATGGTTTTCTTTGCGTGTCGCAGGGACTTGTCAAGTCAGGCAGTTACCGAGGCAGCATGGGGAAGCGGAGACGCCCACGTCCAATCAACCGCTATGCAGCAACCGAGGCCTGATAACCCACAAGTATAGGGGATCGCAACAGTTTTCGAGGGTAGAGTATTCAACTCAAATTTATTGATTCGACACAAGGGGAGCCAAAGAATATTCTCATGTATTAGCAACTGAGTTGTCAATTCAACCACATCTGGAAACTTAGTATCTACAGCAAAGTATTTAGTAGCAAAGTAATATGATAGTAGTGGTAACAGTAGCAAAAGGTAACAGTAGCAAAAGTAATGTTTTTGGTATTTTGTAATGATGATAGCAATAGCAACGGAAAAGTAAATAAGCGAAGAACAATATGTGGAAAGCTCATATGCAATGGATCGGTGGTGGATAATTATGCCGGATGTGGTTCATCATGTAACAATCATAACCCAGGGTGACACAGAACTAGCTCCAATTCATCAATGTGATGTAGGCATGTATTCCGAATATAGTCATACGTGCTTATGGAAAAGAACTTGCATGACATCTTTTGTCCTACCCTCCCGTGGCAGCGGGGTCCTAATGGAAACTAAGGGAGATTAAGGCCTCCTTTTAATAGAGTACCGGACCAAAGCATTAACACATAGTGAATACATGAACTCCTCAAACTACGGTCATCACCGGTAAGTATCCCGATTATTGTCACTTCGGGGTTAACGGATCATAACACATACTAGGTGACTATAGACTTGCAAGATAGGATCAAGAACTCTCATATATTGATGAAAACATAATAGGTTCAGATCTGAAATCATGGCACTCGAGCCCTAGTGACAGGCATTAAGCATAGCAAAGTCATAGCAACATCAATCTCAGAACATAGTGGATACTAGGGATCAAACCCTGACAAAACTAACTCAATTACATGATAAATCTCATCCAACCCATCACCGTCCAGTAAGCCTACGATGGAATTACTCGTGCATGGAGGTGAGCATCATGAAATTGGTGATGGAGGATGGTTGATGATGACGATGGCGACGGATTCCCGTCGCCGGAGCCCCGAACAGACTCCAGATCAGCCCTCCTGAGAGGTTTTAGGGCTTGGCGGCGGTTCCGTAACGTAAAACGCGATGAATCCTTCTCACTGATTTTTTTCTTCCCGAAAGCAAATATATAGAGTTGGAGTTGAGGTCGGAGGAGCTCCAGGGGGCCCACGAGGTAGGGGGGCGCGCCCCCCACCCTCATGGACAGGTGGTGGCCCCCCCGGGTCTTCATCTTTTGCAAGGATTTTTTATTATTTCCGAGTAGATGTTTCGTGAAGTTTCAGGTCATTCCGAGAACTTTTGTTTCTGCACATAAATAACACCATAGCAATTCTGCTGAAAACAGCGTCAGTCCGGGTTAGTTCCATTCAAATCATGCAAGCTAGAGTCCAAAACAAGCGCAAAAGTGTTTGGAAAAGTAGATACGACGGAGACGTACCAACTCCCCCAAGCTTAAACCTTTGCTTTTCCTCAAGCAATTCAGTTGATAAACTGAAAGTGATAAAGAAAAACTTTTACAAACTCTGTTTGCTCTTGTTGTTGTAAATATGTAAAGCCAGCATTCAAGTTTTCAGCAAAGATTATGACTAACCACATTCAAAATAACGGTTAGGTCTCAAGTTTACTCATATCAATGGCATAATCAACTAGCGATCAATAATAATAAATCTTAGATGACAACACTTTCTCAAAACAATCATAATAGGATATAACAAGATGGTATCTCGCTAGCCCTTTCTGAGACCGCAAAACATAAATGCAGAGCACCTTTAAATATCAAGGACTGAGTAGACATTGTAATTCATGGTAAAAGAGATCCAGTCAAGTCATACTCAATGTAAACTAACAGTAATGAATGCAAATGACAGCGGTGCTCTTCAATTGGTGCTTTTTAATAAGAGGATGATGACTCAACATAAAAGTAAATAGATAGGCCCTTCGCGGAGGGAAGCAGGGATTTGTAGAGGTGTCAGAGCTCGGTTTTGAAATAGAGGTGAATAATATTTTGAGCCGTATACTTTCATTGTCAACATAACAACCAAGAGATGGCAATATCTTACATGCTACACACATTATAGGCGGTTCCCAAACAGCATGGTAAAGTTTATACCCCCCCTCCACCAACAAGCATCAACCCATGGCTTGCTCGGAACAACGAGTGCCTCCAACTAACAAGAGTCCCAGGGGGGGTTTTGTTTGCAAGTATTTTGATTTGATTTGCATAAAGCATGCTACTGGGCATCCCGGTGACCAGCCACTTTCTCGTGAGTGAGGAGCGGAGTCCACCCCTCTTGAGAATAACCCGCCTAACATGGAAGATACGGACAACCCTAGTTGATACATGAGCTATTCGAGCATACAAAACAGGATATTTATTTGAAGGTTTAGATTTTGGCACATACAAATTTACTTGGAACGGCAGGTAGATACCGTATATAGGTAGGTATGGTGGACTCATATGGAATAACTTTGGGGTTTATGGAATTGGATGCACAAGCAGTATTCCCGCTTAGTACAGTTGAAGGCTAGCAAAAGACTTGGAAGCGACCAGCTCGAGAGCGACAACAGTCATGAACATGCATTAAAATTAATCAACACCGAATGCAAGCATGATTACGATATAATCCACCATGAACATAAATATCTTGAAGGCTTTGTTGATTTTGTTTCAACTACATGCGTGAACATGCGCCAAGTCAAGTCACTTAAATCATTCAGAGGAGGTTACCACCCTATGATACCACATCAGAACCATTTCAATAGCATGTTGGCACGCAAGGTAAACCATTATAAGATCCTAGCTAATCAAGCATGGCACAAGAAACTATGATCCCTAGTTGTCATTGCAAATTTGTTTATTCATAATAGGCTGAATCAGGAACGATGAACTAATCATATTTACAAAAACAACAGAGGTCGAGTTCATACCAGCTTTTCTCATCTCAGTCAGTCCATCATATATCGTTATAATTGCCTTTCACTTGTATGACCGAACGATGTGGATAATAATAATAATAATGCACGTGCGTTGGACTAAGCTAGAATCTGCAAGTGTTCAATAAACAGGAGAAGACAAGGCAATATGTGCTCTTTTGTCAGATCAACAATAATGCATATAAGAGCCACTTCAACAATTTAATTATGGTCTTCTCCTATCGACCCCCAAAGAAAAGAAAAGAAATAAAACTATTTACATGGGAAAGCTCCCAACAAGCAGAAGAAGAACATGAAATCTTTTTGGGTTTTCCTTTTAATTACTACTACAAGCATAGAAATTAAAATTGGCTAAAAGCTACAACTAATTTTTTTTGTTTTTTCTTAAGGTTTATTAAACACACAAGAAGAAAGCATAACAAGAAAAATAAACTAGAATGGATGATACAATGAAAAAGTATGAGCACCGACATCTATCAATGAGTGTGTGAACATAAATGTAATGTCGGTGGGAAATACGTACTCCCCCAAGCTTTGGCTTTTGGCCTAAGTTGGTCTATGGCCACAGCTGTCCTGGCGGACATCCATAATAATAGTTGGGGTCGTACTGAGATGCAGAGGCTATCGCCTCCTGAGCTGAAGCGTGGCGGTGAGCGGCCTCCGCCCTCCTCTCGTACTCATCTGCCTCCTCTCTGGTGAAAACATATCTTCCTTTTGCCTGATAATCAAAGAAGGTAGGAGCAGGGAGAGTAATACGGACAACACGGCGTCTGTCAAAAATTAGTCGATACTGGAGAGGTGATTCACTCCTCTCAACAAACTGGTGGTGAACCATAGCATTAAAATCTAGGTAAGCAGGAGGCAATTCAATATCATCCTCACGTATGGTTACACTGAGAAAATCAGCTAAGCGGGTTGCATAAATTCCACCAAAGAAATCTCCATTAAATCTATTCAGATGCAACCTACGTGCAACAATGGCTCCCAAATTATAAGATTTATCTCCCAACACAGCACTCCTAAGAATACTGAAGTCAGGGACGCACATATGACATGCTTCATCTTTACCATTTATGCACCTACCTATGAAGAGAGCAAAATAATGCATAACTGGAAAATGAATGCTCCCTATGGTAGCTTGTGTTATATCTCTAGATTCCCGCACAGTTATACTAGCAAGAAAATCTCTAAATTCAGATTTGCGAGGTTCCCTGATACTACCCCATTGTCGAAGTTTGCAAGAAGTGGTAAAATCCTCTAAGTCCATAGTGTAAGAATTTTCATAAAGATCAAACAGGACAGTTGGAGAATTACGTGAAGATGAAAATTCAAACCTCCTCACAAAGGAACTAGTGAGATAGTGGTACTGATGGCATTTTTATTCCTCGAAGCTCACAAGATCAGCGTTACGCAAAATGCGTTAAATTCTTCCCGAATTCCCGCTCGATCCATAAAGTTTTCCGAAGGCCGTTCACAAGGACGCACTGGAGCGTTTCTTGGTGGCTCATCATCAGCATCACGCATTGCAAGCCTAGGTCCTTTCTTCCTTGAAGAACCACCTTGGTACATTTTCCTAAGCATATTTCGTCCTCTGAAAAATTTCTGAAATTTTTAGTAACTTCAAAATAAAAGTAAACCAAACTCAAAAATACTGATAGCAACTACTCCAACAAGTGACTAGAGCCTATATCATGCAACAAAACTACTTGGAACCATATAAATTTGACATGCAAGCTCAAGAACATGGTCACCTAGGCAGCACAAATTTGCAATGAATAAAGCACTAGAACAAAAACTAATTGGACCAATGGAGGAGTCACATACCAAGGAACAATCTCCCCAAGCAGTTTTGTGAGAGGTGCTTTGAGCAAGGAGATCGAAAATGGCAGCAAAATGAGCTTGGACTCGGGTTTGAGCTGGATATTCGTGTTTGTGGGAGGAAGAAGGAGTGTGTGGGTGCAAGGATGAGTGGAGGAAGGCCACCGTGGGCCCATGAGGCAGGGGGCGCTCCCAGGGGGTATGGCGCGCCCCTGACCATCGTGGCCAGGTGCCAGCTCCTCTTACTGTGTTCTCAGTGCCAAATATTCTCAAATATTCCAGAAAAAATCATATTTAAATTTCAGGGCATTTTGGAGAACTTTTATTTTCGGGGTATTTTTATATTGCACGGATAATTCAGATAACAGACAGAAAATACTATTTTTATTTTATTTAAAATAAATAACAGAAAGTAAAAGTACGGTACAAAAGATTGTGCCTTCTAGTTTCATCCATCTCATGATCATCAAAAGGAATCCACTAACAAGGTTGATCAAGTCTTGTTAACGAACTCATTCCAAATAACATGGAATCGGAGAAATTTCGAATAACACTATGTTACCTCAACGGGGATATGCACATCCCCAACAACAAGAATATCATATTTCTTCTTGATAGTAGGAAGAGGAAATTCAAAAACTCCAAATATAATCGATGAAAATTTTCCAATAGAGTTGATACTATGAACTTGAGGTTGTTTCCTTGGAAAGTGTACCGTATGCTCATTACCATTAACATGAAAAGTGACATTGCCTTTAGTGCAATCAATAAAAGCCCCTGCAGTGTTCAAAAAAGGTCTTCCAAGAATAATAGACATACTATCATCCTCAGGAATATCAAGAATAACAAAGTCTGTTAAAATAGTAACGTTTGCAATCACAACAGGCACATCCTCACAAATACCGACAGGTATAGCAATTGATTTATCAGCCATTTGCAAAGATATAAAGAGAGAGGCATAACACTAACACCGGCTCCAAGGTCACATAAAGCAGTTTTAAGATAATTTGTTTTAATGGAGCATGGTATAGTGGGTACTCCTGGATCTCCAAGTTTCTTTGGTATTCCACCCTTAAAAGTATAATTAACAAGCATGGTGGAAATTTCAGCTTCTGCTATCTTTCTTTTATTAGTAACGATTTCTTTCATGTACTTAGCATAAGGATTCATTTTGAGCATATTAGTTAATCGCATACGCAAAAAGATAGGTCTATTCATTTCAGCAAAGCGCTCAAAATCCTCATCATCCTTTTTCTTGGATGGTTTGGGAGGAAAAGGCATGGGTTTCTGAACACAAGGCTCTCTTTCCTTACCGTGTTTCCTAGCAACAAAGTCTTTCTTATTGATTGTGGGTTATCAAGATCAACAGCAGGTTCAATTTCTATATCATTATCATTAGTAGGTTGAGCATCATCGTGAACATTATCATTATAATTATCACTAGTTTCAGGTTCATTACCAGATTGTGTTTCAGCATCAGAAATAGAAATATCATTTGGATTCTCAAGTGTTTCAGCAATAGGTTCACTGGAAGCATGCATAGTCCTATCATTTTTCTTTTTCTTCCTATTAGAAGGACTAGGTGCATCTACATTATTTCTCTGAGAATCTTGCTCAATTCTCTTAGGGTGGCCTTCAAGATACAAAGGTTCCTGAGTCATTCTACCACCTCTAGTCATAACTTTAGCAGCGTTATCATTATTCTTACAATTCAATTCATTGAGCAAATCATTTTGAGTTTTAAGTACTTGTTCTACTTGAATGGTAACCATAGAAGCGTGTTTACTAATAAGTTAAAGTTCACCTTTGACATTAGCCATATAATCACCCAAGTGTTCAAGCATATTTGAATTGTATTTCAATTGTCTACCAAAATAAGCATTAAAATCTTCTAGCTTAGCCATAAATTTATCAAACTCATCTAAGCATGGGCTAGCAAATTTAGTAAATGGGATTTCAGCTTTATCATATCTATAGAGAGAATTTACCTTTACTACCTGTGTCGGGTTATCAAGACCATGAGTTTCTTCAATAGGTGAAGGATTAAGATCATATGTTTCTTCAACAGGCGGTAAATTAAGACCATGTATTTCTTCAATAGGAGGTAAATTCTTAACAACTTCAGCTTTAATACCTTTTTCTTTCATAGATTTCTTTGCCTCTTCCATATCTTCAGGACTAAGAAATAGAACAACCCTCTTCTTTGGAGTTGGTTTAGGAATAGGCTCATGGGTTGGTTCAGGAACTGGTTCAGGAAGTGTCCAATTATTTCCATTTGTCAACATATTATTCAATAGAATTTCAGCTTCATCCGGTGTTCTTTCCCTGAAAACAGAACCAACACATCTATCCAGGTAATCTCTGGAAGCATCGGTTAATCCATTATAAAAGATATCAAGTATTTCATTTTTCTTAAGAGGATGATCAGGCAGAGCATTAAGTAATTGGAGAAGCCTCCCCCAAGCTTGTGGGAGACTCTCTTCTTCAATTCGCACAAAATTATAGATATCCCTCAAAGCATCTTGTTTCTTATGAGCAAGGAAATATTTAGCAGAGAAGTAATAAATCATATCCTGGGGATTACGCACACACCAGGATCAAGAGAATTAAACCATACCTTAGCATCACCCTTTAATGAGAACGGAAATATTTCAAGGATATAAAAGTAGCAAGTTATCTCTTCATTAGTGAACAGGGTGGCTACATCATTTAATTTAGTAAGATGTGCCACAACAGTTTCAGATTCATAGCCATGAGAAGGATCAGATTCAACCAAAGTAATTATATCAGGATCAATAGAGAATTCATAATCCTTATCAGTAACAAAGATAGGTGAAGTTGCAAAAGCAGGGTCAGGTTTCATTCTAGCATTTAGAGATTTCTTATTCCATTTAGCTAATAACCTCTTAAGTTCATAACTATCTTTGCAAGCTAAAATAGAGAAAGAAGCTTCTTTATCAAAAACATAACCCTTAGGAATAATGGGCAAGTCTTCATCATCACTTTCATCAATATTATCAGATTCAGCATTTTCATTCTCTCTAACCCTAGCAAGTTGTTCATCAAGAAATTCACCAAGTGGCACAGTAGTATCAAGCATAGAAGTAGTTTCATCATAAGTATCATGCATAGCAGAAGTGGCATCATCAATAACATGTGACATATCAGAACAAATAGCAGAAGCAGGTTTAGGTGTCGCAAGCTTACTCAAAACAGAAGGTGAATCAAGTGTAGAGCTAGATGGAAGTTCCTTACCTCCCCTCGTAGTTGAGGGATAAATCTTGGTTTTTGGATCTCTCAAGTTCTTCATAATGATAAGCAGATAAAAATCCCAAGTGACTCAAAGAATAGAGCTATGCTCCCTGGCAACGGCGCCAAAAAATAGTCTTGATAACCCACAAGTATAGGGGATCGCAACAGTTTTCGAGGGTAGAGTATTCAACTCAAATTTATTGATTCGACACAAGGGGAGCCAAAGAATATTCTCAAGTATTAGCAGCTGAGTTGTCAATTCAACCACATCTGGAAACTTAGTATCTGCAGCAAAGTATTTAGTAGCAAAGTAATATGATAGTAGTGGTAACGGTAGCAAAAGTAATGTTTTTGGTATTTTGTAATGATGATAGCAATAGCAGCAGAAAAGTAAATAAGCGAAGAACAATATGTGGAAAGCTCATAGGCAATGGATCCGTGATGGAGAATTATGCCGGATGTGGTTCATCATGTTACAATCATAACATAGGGTTACACAGAACTAGCTCCAATTCATCATTGTAATGTAGGCATGTATTCCGAATATAGTCATACATGCTTATAGAAGCACTTGCATGACATCTTTTGTCCTACCCTCCCATGGCAGTGGGGTCCTAATGGAAACTAAGGGATATTAAGGCCTCCTTTTAATAGAGTACTTGACCAAAGCATTAACACATAGTGAATACATGAACTCCTCAAACTACGGTCATCACCGGTAAGTATGCCGATTATTGTCACCTCGGGGATTAACGGATCATAACACATAATAGGTGACTATACACTTGAAAGATAGGATAAAGAACTCTCATATATTGATGAAAACATAATAGGTTCAGATCTGAAATCATGGCACTCGGGCCCTAGTGACAAGCATTAAGCATAGCAAAGTCATAGCAACATCAATCTCAGAACATAGTGGATACTAGGGATCAAACCCTAACAAAACTAACTCGATTACATGATAAATCTCATCCAACCCATCACCGTCCAGCAAGCCTACGATGGAATTACTCACGCACGGCAGTGAGCATCATGAAATTGGTGATGGAGGATGGTTGATGATGACGATGGCGAAGGATTCCCCTCTCCGGAGCCCCGAACGGACTCCAGATCAGCCCTCCCGAGAGGTTTTAGGGCTTGGCGGTGGCTCCGTATCGTAAAACGCGATGAATCCTTCACTCTGATTTTTTTCTCCCGAAAGCAAATATATAGAGTTGGAGTTGAGGTCGGAGGAGCTCCAGGGGGGCCACGAGGTAGGGGGCGCGCCCCCCACCCTCGTGGACAGGTAGTGGGCCCCCTGGTCTTCATCTTTTGCAAGGATTTTTTTATTATTTCTCAGTATATGTTCCGTGAAGTTTCAGGTCATTTCGAGAACTTTTATTTCTGCACATAAATAACACCATAACAATTCTGCTGAAAAGAGAGTCAGTCTGGGTTAGTTCAATTCAAATCATGCAAGTTAGAGTCCAAAACAAGGGCAAAAGACGGAGACGTATCAAGGCCGCAGGCTTTTGGGTCCGACGGTGCTCCGCGCTTAACCCTTTGGCTTCACCTCGAAGCCAAGTCCGAGAGCACCATGGGCCCGGGGGCTACTATCAGCATTCTGGGAACGGGGGTCCCCAGACTTGCCTTCCTGCGGCCCACGGCGTGGCTAGGCTGGCGGGTTCGTACGACTCATCTTCATCGACAAGACATTCAAGACCCTCGCGAGGGGCCAAGCCACGCGGGGCGGACGATGCAAGACCTCCTCAAGAGCGGCCTCGCCAGGCAGGCTCATGAAGGGCGGAGAGATCAAGGCAAAGCAAACCTCGCGAGGCCCCTCGTAACGTTAGCCATGACGACCGAGACCAGGCGGGCGCCAGCGCACGCAGCATCCTTGTTCCCTCTTTGGTGCTAAGGGGGCAAGCGCAGGCGTGGAGTAAATAGGCATCTAGAAATGGTTTCCATATTGGTGCAACAAGACCGGGACCCGAAGGACGGCAAGACGAAGGTCACCATGGAGCCCAAGACGACGTCATCACCAGAGCCTTTTTGCAGGCGAAGACCACCTTTTGTCAGGATAGCTTGTACTAGCTGTCCCCTTTCGAATTGGCCGTTGTTGGCATCCCTTCCCGCTCAATATTTGGGGAGAGGACCAGGGCCTATATATGTAGAACTAGCCACCACCATGAGGGGCATGGGATCGACACCATCACAAGTCAGCGGCTGATTCCGATCCTCACACACACAAACTTACCAAACACAAGAACACCTCGACCTCAGGAGGCTGTTCTTCCTCCTGTACTGTTCATCATTAGCCCAAGAGGAAATCCACCACCACCACACTAGAGTAGGGTATTACACCACAACGGTGGCCCGAACCAGTATAAACCTTGTGTCTTCCTGTGTTGAGAGTTCGTCATGTTCGTCTGCATGATCTTAGAGAGCTAGGGCGTGGATCGATAGGGAGAAAACCGTCGCGCGCACCCAAGTGTTCGAACCTCAAGGGTCTGCCAGAACACAAGATCCGACAGATCAAGCCTACAAGGACTACCTTTAAAGGAGTCATACCAGGCGTAGAGGCTCGCTGTACGGGCTCAATCACACTCGAGGTTGTCTTCGGATCTCCGAAGAACTTCCGAAGTGAGGAGTTAATCTTTGATATCGTCCCGTTTCGCAGCGGCTATCACGCACTGCTCAGATGAACTGCGTTCGCTCGATTCAACACGGTACCACACTATGCTTATCTCAAGCTCAAGATGCCCGATCCACGCGGCGTCATAACAGTTAACAAAAATATGGAATGCTCCCTCCGTACAGAAGAGCACACAGCTGCCTTGGTAGCAGAAGTACAGAGCGGCCTTCTCAAGCAGAACCTTAACTCGGCCGCCGAGCCCACGGACACCGCTAAGAGGGTCCGAACTACTCTGCAGCAGGAGAGCTCGGCTCGTCAGGAGCTCGACTAGCAATTCGGCCTCCATCGCAGTTCTCATGAACTGGTGGCATTCGTGCCGTGCGTACATAACTATGCGCTCAAAATCCCATGGGCATCGACGGAGGCATAGCTAGCTTGTGGTCCCTAGTACGGCTCAACCGACGTCGGATACACATATACTTTCATTTTTACTTGTTTCCTTTTCAGGTCTCAATCCCACAGGCACCATCTGATGGGCTGGTCATCGGTCCTCTTGAAGGATAAGCACACCAAGATGGCGAGAAACGCAGACGTATGGGGGACTTTTTTAGCTGATTCCGTTAGTGATAACTTTACCTGTTTTTCAGGACCCACACGCAGCTCTCCCTTGGTTTTGGCATGATAAAAAAGCATGTTTCTTATCACACTACATGTATCAATGCACCTTGACGTACTAATTAAATTACAATGAGAACAGTTTGCGGCTGGAGATGTAGGACTCTAACTTTTTTGTACCTTTTCTATGTTCTTTCCTTTTTTCCTTTTCAGCTCCCCTGTGGATAATCCTATCAGGTAGCACCTGTACACTTTGGTACGCTTGATGTTCGTCAGGGGCTTCATAGCACCCCACATTATGGCAACAAAAGTCCAAACATTTTTTATAAGTAAAGTTCGGCACCCCGAATTTGGTATTATATGCATTGGCTCCGAATCATGTCTTTGGTCAATAGTCGGGTTGCCCGACTCCTATGCTTGCTAACTTACGTTCCGCTACATCGGCTAAGGTAGTAAAGGGAGAACTACTGCGATTGTGCCTTGGTTTATCCAAAGGAGCACCTCAGTAGAGAAAGCCGAAAACTGACTGTCGTGATGTGGCGAGAGCCGGTCAGCTGTTCAGAAGTTGCAAATCGTTGGAGATTTCTTCCGCATTACGCGAAGGATTGGTACTTCCTGATCAGATGCTTATAGCAATCTAGTTCCGATACTAGGGGTTGTCCCATGTTTTTATTGTCGCACTCCTATTGCTAAGTGCGGGCGTTACAGCCGCACAGTCTGGTTGCCTAGTTCGTTGCGCTAAACAACTCCTTCAAGGACCATTTAATTGGATCAAGATTGTTTAGATTCCATCCCGAACACCCCCGTACTACCTACATGGGGGTAGAAGCCGACGACTGGTTAACCCTCAGATTGTATACAAGACGGCTGCACAGGAAGTAAAATTTTCAAAACATAACAAGCATTATATTGCATACACATTTTATTTCATCATAGAAGGCAGAGGGGCTCGAATACATTCATTCAAAGATGGTGTCCTTCCCACAATGATCCGCAACAATGCAGGACCCCTCTAAGACATCGCCGAAGTATTGTTCAGGTGTGCGGTACTCCTTGACCTCCGGTGCCCCCCCGGTCGCTAGCTCGACATCGTCCAGCTTCGCCCACCAGACCTTGCAATAAGAGAAGGCCAGACACGCTCCCTCGATGCAGACGGACCGCTTGATGACATCCAGCCGAGCACAGGCATCTACCATCTTCTTCATGAGGCCGAAGTAGCTGCTGGGAATAGCTTTGGCTGGCCTCAGCCGGACTATTATATCCTTCATGGCCAGTTCGGCCACCCTATGCAGCTCTACCAGCTGTTTCAGCTGATCGCCGAAGGGCACCGGCTGTTCTGGCGCGCAATATTGCGACCAGAACAACTTCTCCACGGAGCTCCCTTCTTCGGCTCGAAAGAACTCCGCAGCGTTGGTCACACTACATGCCAGATCAGCAAAGGCCCCTGGAGAACTCAGAATCCAGGTTAGTAAAAGAAATTTCCTCTTCACACTCCTACTTTGGATATTGAATGCCTTACCCGCCACGATTTTCCTGGCCTCCTGGATCTCATGGAGGGTGCCCTGGGCTTCAATCCGGGCCACCTCCAACCTCTTGAGCTGACGCATTGTGCTCCAAGGTCTCGCACTTTTTCACTACGTCCTGCACCTCCTGTTGGACTTCGTTGACCCGAGCCTTGAGCCTCTTGCGGGCGGCCTGCACCTTTTCATTTGTCGAATCCATAATAGGTTATTACTTACCTTGTCTTTCCCAGAGCTGCCTCTTCACCTAGCCCAGCTCCTCCTCGGCCTCTGCCAGTTTCTGCTTTAGTCCAAAGACTTCGGCAGTATGCGAGGCCGCGGCCAACAGCGACGCCTGTGCATACATTTCAGACAGATTTAGTTAGTTTCCTGCAATAGGACAGTGTCTCAGGGGCTACTGTCTATATTGGGATTTTCTCCCTTTTTACGCTGCTTACCTCAAAACCTCTTAACAGGCTGCTGCAGGCTTCGGTAAGTCAACTCTTGGCGGACTGAACCCTTTCAATTACTGTGCCCTTAAGGACACGGTGCTCATCCACATTGGAAGCGCCTCGCAGTGTTTCCAGCAGATTATCCCGTGCCCCTGGTTGGATAGGGGTCACCGGGGGAACGGGCATCCTCCTTTCTTCCGAAGGAGGTCGCTGCCGCATTCTGGAGCAACCTTAGTCTCCGGAATTGAGTCCGTTTGAGGGTCGAACTGAGTTCGGCCCTCCCCACCAGTCTCCATGGGGATTGATTCCCCTTGGTGTCCAGCGACAGGATTTTCGCCTTCTGGCGCCTCTTGAGCGTTTCCCCCGCCTAGAACAGTCCTTCGGGACATCACCTCTGCATCATCCTTGGCCTTGGGAGAGTGAGCGGCTGGCGGCGAATCGCTGGCCATCGCCTTGGAATCCAGCGACCCTCCTGACGAGGATCGTGGGGAGCTATTGTGGGCCGGACTACAATAAAATGTAATCAATCATTTAATTGCAGTAAAGAGGAGAAACATTATGGGTGGATATAAGTCTTAGTACTTACGATGCAGCCCGAGGCTTTGCGCGGGGGCTTTTTTTCGGACTGTTGTCGATGTCTCATGCGGAGTTATCCGCGAGGGAGCCCTTGCCCTTCTTGGGTGCCTCTGCCTCTAGAGTTGTGGAGGCCGCCCTCTTCTTCGGGCCGCATGGGATGCAACATGGCGCCCCCGCACTCTATGTGCTGTCCGTCCACCACCTTAGGCTTCAAGTTAAAGGTTTTGAGCCATAGCTCGAAGTAGGGGTGGATGCGGAGGAAGGCCTCGCACACGACGATAAACGCCGAGATATTGAGGAAGGAGTTCGGGGATAGATCGTGGAAGTCTATCCTGTAGTAGAACATTATCCCGCGGACGAAGGGGTGGTGTGGACACCCTAGCCCGCGGAGGAAATGGGGGAGGAACACTACGCTCTCGTCGGGCTTCGGCGTGCGAATGATTTGTCCTTGGGCTGGAAGACGGTGGGCGATTTCTTTCGCCAGATACCCAGCCGCCCGAAGCTCAGCGATATCCTCCTCCTTGACGGAGGATGCCATTCACTTGCCTTGACCTCCGGATCCGTACATGGTTGAGTGCTTTTGTCGAGTGGTAAACAGATAAGAACTTGGGCACTTTGTCTCATGAGTGGAAAGGCACAAGAAGAGAGAAGGCATGGGAGAAGAAAGGGGAATCTTATCTCCTTATAAGGGCAGTCAATATTGAACTCCACCCCACTCACCTCAAAATTCGCATGCTCCCGGGGGCTGTGTAAATGGCATAGTTGGGTTACCCACACCCGTATTAATGAGAATCCCGTAATAAGTGGACACGATCTCTGCTTCGACAAGACATGCCAATGGCAACTGCGTCTCGAAACGTGGAGCGGCAGGCAAAAAATGGTTCGAAATTATGACTGGATGGACGTGATGTCATGTTGTAAAAGAAGTCGGCAGATTGGACTCATGTATTATTATATTATCTCTACGGTTGTGTGTGGTGTTTGTTACAGGTCCGAACACGATCAATTCGTCCGAAGACTATTCTAGAGTTCGGAAGGAGGAACCCATCTTGCAATGTCGAAGACAGCACTACACGTCGGATACCTTGTCATTGAAGCCAGGTTCAGGGGCTACTGAGGGAGTCCTGGACTAAGGGGTCCTCGGGCTTCCGGCCTGTTAGCCATGGGCAGGACTAATGGGCTGTGAAGATACGAAGACCAAAGATTGCACCCGAGTCCAGATGGGACTCTCCTTAGCTTGGAAGGCAAGCTTGACGACCGGATCTGTAGATTCCCTTCTTTGTAACCGACCTTGTGTAACCCTAGATCCTCCCGGTGTCTATATAAACTGGAGGACTTAGCCCGGATAGGACACTCATTATCATAGCCATACAAGCTAGACCTCTAGGGTTTAGTCGCTACGATCTCGAGGTAGATCAACTCTTGTAATATTCATATTCATCAATATCAATCAAGCAGGACATAGGCTATTACCTCCATAGAGAGGGCCCGAACCTACGTAAACGTCGTGTCCCTTGTCTCCTGTTACCATCAACCTTAGACGCACAGTTCGGGACCCCCTACTCGAGATCTGCTGGTTTTGACACCGACAGCGGTCACCTCTGCCTCCCCACTCCGGTCACACCGGGAGATGGAGCTCAACCCGCCACAGGCCTTGAGGCTGCACATGAGGGGCTGCGGGAATGGCGGCATGTGGTTCGACGTTGACTTCCCCACCCTTCACGTCATGTACCTCCGCCGTGGGTGGAAAACCTTCGCTTGCACCCATAACCTCTCGGAGGGGCTCATCCTCCACTTCAAGTTGATGGAGAACGGCCTGATCTCCGTCAAGGTCTTCGGGCACTTGGGAACTTTCCTAAGGTGTTGCGCGGAGAGCTCCACCAACAACGAAACCTCCTCCTCGGGCGGGAGTGACGAGGAGGACTGCGCCAGCGACGGTGATGGTAGCAGTCGGGAGGACACCGATTCCGACTCTGGATGATCGTCGGCGGCAGCGTCGTCATCTGCATCGCCCTCCTCCCTTGGCCAGGCGCCTTGCCAAGGGTCATCCCTGTAATTCTCTCCATCGGCAAGTTCCCCATCGCCCCTTCTTTTCCTTCACCTGCCGCACCTAGGAGGAAAGGTGCAAGAACGGGGATCACGGGGCACTTATCTTTTCTTTCTAAACTTGTAGGCATTTGCTGAATTTTAATTTCTAAGTAATGTAATCTCTTGAGCCCATGCTTATGTTCTACAACATTTGTACGTGTATCAGCATCTTAATGAAAAAGACTAGCCCTGCCGAGAACTCGTGCACGGATACGCTCGTGCAGAGGCAAAATGCCTCTTTAACGCAAATAAGCGAGTTCTCTCGGCAAGCCATCCTGCCGGTGCCCTCTGCGCCTGCCGGAGAATCACATCTGTCGGATTGCAGACAAAGGGTCCAACCCCCCGTCCATCTCCTTTTAACAAGGGCTACTACGACCACTCTGACCGAACCAGCAATCGGGCCGGGAATGGGAGCACCCAAATTTTTCAAAAGGAGAGTGGCGAGGTTTTCCAATGCACAAGTCGCTGGTTACGAACATGGATGGGCAAGAGGTACACTTCATCTATTTGGTTTTCTGGGGTTCTCCGTGCCGGGCGGTCTTCTCAACTTCTTGCCGGAGCCGGGTCCTTGGCGGGACCGAGCATCCTTGCCATGGCTGGAAGGAAAAGAGGGAAGAGCATGGACCCTTGGCAGTCCGTTAATATTTGTTGGAATCACAAAGTAGTACAATACCCATGGATAAGCATGCATATACGTATACACATAACTATGGAAATTAACAAGAAACTGTACATACTAAGGGTTTCTATCCCTGACTACGCGCAGTGTCTGTGCCTGTCTTTGTACATAGGGTTACATGCCTTGTTGTGTAACGCCCTCGATGCGGCTATATCTCCTATGTGTCGAAGCACGACTTAGAGGCATAACCGCATTGAAAGCTATGTCGCAAGTAAGGTAATCTTCACAACAACCCATGTAAATAAATAAAGGGGAAAAGATACATAGTTGTCTTACACTTGCCACGTCACACAAATACATGAATAACATTACAATCATCCAATACACTCATGGTCCGACTATGGTACCAAAATAAAGATCCACCCCCATGCGACAAAGTCCCCGATCGCCCCAACTGGGCACCACTACTGATCATCTGGGAAAGACACATAGTAACGGCGAGAGTCTTCATCGAACTCCCACTTGAGCTCAAGCGCATCGTCTGGAGCGGTATCATCGGTCCCTGCATCTAGTTTTGGAAGTAAACTGTGAGTCACGGGGACTCAACAATCTCACACCCTTGCGATCAAGACTATTTAAGCTTATAGGTAAGACAAGGTATGATATGGAGCTGCAGCAAGCGACTAGCATATATGGTGGCTAACCTATTCGCAAAAGAGAGCGAGAAGAGAAGGCAAAAGCACGGTCCAACAACTATGATCAAGAAGTGATCCTAGGACAACCTACGTCAAGCATTACTCCAACACCGTGTTGACTTCCCGGACTCCGCCGAGAAGAGACCATCACGATTACACACGCGGTTGATTCATTTTAATTAAGTTAAGTTTCAGCTTATCTACATCCATACCTTAACAAATTCCCATCTGCCCAGAACTGCGGGCACGGCTTTCCAAATTTCAAATCCCTGTAGGGGAGTCCCAACTTAGCCCATCACAAGCTCTCACGGCCAATGAAGGATATTCCTTCTCCCAAGACAAACCGATTAGGATCGGCATCCCTGTTACAAGACATCCTAGACAATGGTAAAACAAGTCCAGCAACACCGCCCGAATGTGCCGACAAATCCCGATAGGAGCTGCACATATCTCGTTCTCAGGGCACACCGGATTGTCCAAGGTTCCGGTAGGCCAGCCCAGAGTTGCCCCTGGTGGCCACCGGCAGCTCATAGGTTGGACCAACACTCAGAGGAGCACTGGCCCGAGGGTTTAAATAAAGATGACCCTTGAGTCCGCGGAGCCCAAGGGAAAAAGAGGCTAGGTGGCGAATGGTAAAACCAATGTTGGGCATTGCTGGAAGAGTTTTATTCAAGGCGAACTGTCAAGGGGTTCCCATTATAACCCAACCGTGTAAGGAATGCAAAATCCGGGAACATAACACCGATATGACGGAAACTAGGGCGGCAAGAGTGGAACAAAACACCAGGCATAAGCCAAGCCTTCCACCCTTTACCAAGTATATAGGTGCATTAAGATAAACAAGATAATATGGTGATATCCCAACAATAAACAATGTTCCAACAAGGAACGATCTCCAATCTTCACCTGCAACTAGCAATGCTATAAGAGGGGCTGAGCAAAGCTGTAACATAGCCAAACAATGGTTTGCTAGGACATGGTGGGTTAGAGGCTTGGTTCAACAATATGGGAGGCAGGATAAGCAAGTGGTAGGTATCGCAGCATAGGCATAGCAAAAGAGCGAGCAACTAGCAAGCAAAGATAGATGTGATTTCGAGGGTATGGTCATCTTGCCTGAAATCCCGCAAGGAAGAAGAACGAGTCCATGAAGAAGACAAATGGACATAGTCGAACGGGTCCTCACAAACGCTACTTTAACGGAACTAACCCGAACACACAACACCGGAAAGAAGAACACAACATAGTAAACAACCAACACATGAACATGGCAGAATATGCGTGATGCGGTATGCGGTGCATATGCATGATTTGCAAACGAGTGACTGAACCTGGCCTCAACATGGAAATCCAAGAGTGCCACTGGAAAGGTGAGGTGATTTCGGTCGAAATCGATATAAAGATCACCGGAAATGGCAAGAAAAACAAATATGGCACTGATCTGCGATAATCAGCAAGTAACCATCTAAATGCAACAAGATAAATATGCTACAACACTCAAACATGACAACAAAATACATGGCAGGGATCCACTCATGATGCTCGACAAAATATGAACACTGAGCTACGGCTAATTCATCATTTAACAGGTTCAAACAAGCATGGCAAAAGAGCAAATGATAACAGGTTTCAGACTTTGTGAAATTAACACGAGTCTGGAATTTATCATCAGGAAGCACACTTTAGAGCATGAAAACTACAAGCTACATGATCTTAACATGGCAAAGAAAGGCATGGCATGAAGCTACTCAAAGCACTTAACAAAAGTCCCTTAGTGACCTTGAGACAAAAAGGAGCATAAAATACAGTTGCAACCATGTGAACATAGCAAAAACATAAATAGATTCAGACTTAGTGAAAAGCTGGAGCATGGTAAAACAGTTAACGAGTAGGCATGTTTACGAGCTCGATGCACTCACTACAGAGCATGGCATGACAAACTAAGCATACCCCCATCAAGAATACATGTCATCTAAGCTAGACATGGCAAGAACAACATCATAGCATGCACGGATCAATAGCAACATCGTCGGCGAAGTCGCAAAACATGTCAACAATCTGCCAGGATCATTTTATAGCAAAAGTAGAGCTTGATTGACTCAAGCTAGGGTGCTCGATAAATGCAAACAAGGACATTGATGGATACAGCACCACAATGTTAACAAAACATCCTTACTGATCATCCTCAGAAGAGGCACGGATCACTAGGAAACAACATGAACATATGGCATAACAACAAAATCAGGACAAGGACTTGGTGAAATTCTAAGTCCCTGAAATCAGCATCAACGATTACGTTACTTTGCATGCTTGTGCTAGTCACCACAAACATCACAAAAATACATGGCATACACCCCTGTAAAGATGGCATGGCATATAACAAAAGACATGTAGAGCTCAGGATCATATCATGCACACATTAATCATGGCAAAAATGACAAAATGCCATTTGCTGAAACAGATCGGACAAATTGATCACATAGCCCTCTTCCAACATCATTTCGGGCATCAAGATGATCTCAAATGAAAATGATGCAATGAGATGAAATGATGTACTTGTTGAGACGAACATTTTGATATGCTACACACACGAATCAGATCTACAATGAGAGAGTTATGACATGCCAAAGTTTGCAAAAAAATAGGGTTTGGGGATGAAAAAGTCAACCGAGGGGATTTGACCAGATCTGGATCCGGCCCGATGCACTGTAGCACGCACGTCACCCGAGGGGATCGCCGGAGTGGACGAGCGACGCGGCGGCCGGCGCTTGGACCAGCCGGAGGAGATGCTCCGGCGACGGGAAGGTCTGACCGGCGGGGCGGAGCTGGAGTGGGGCGGCGCTCGAGGTGGAGGAGCGGGGCGGTGCTCCGGTGGCGAGGCGCGGCCAGGCAAGGCGGCGGGGTCGGCGACGGCGACGAGCTGGCGGGCGGCGGAGGCGGTTGGCGTGCGGGGCGAAGACGGCGGCGCGGCGAGGTAAAGACGGGCTCGGGCGGTGGGAGGAGATGGGCCCGTTCGGCGGCGGGAGGGCCGCGCGCGGGCCAGGCGGGCCGGCGCGGGCGAGGGGCGAAGTGGCGCCCGCACAGGCCACCTGGCAGGTTCCGATAGGCGGCGGCGCTGATGTCCGGCGCGCCCGGACGTTTTCCGGCGCGCTGCAGGAGAAAAAGCTAGCGTTAGGGGGAAGGAGACCCGAGATTTTTGGAGGAGACCCAGTTTTATAGGTAGGAGGAGCTAGGAGGCTCCAAATTGAGCATGGTTTTCGACCACGTGATCGTGATCGAACGATCTAGATGATGGAGGAGGTTTAGGTGGGTTTTGGGCCACTTTGGAGAGGTGTTGGGCTGCAACACACATGAGGCTTTTTTGGTCCCTCGGTTAACCATTGGAGTATCAAACGAAGTCCAAATGACACGAAACTTTACAGGCGGTCTACCGGTAGTAAACCAAGGCCGCATGGCAAGTCTCGGTCCAATCCGGAGATGTTTAACCCCCACACATGAAAAGAGGTGGAAAGGGCCATTGGAGGACATAGAAGCGCCGTATTGCAAAACGGACAACGGGGAAAATGCTCGGATGCATGAGACGAACATGTATGCAAATGAAATGCACATGATGACATGATATGCAATGCATGATATGCAATGCATGACATGCAAGCAATGACAAGGCAACAATAGCGAATAACTAGAGGACACCTGGCACCTCGGTCTCGGGGCGTTACATGCCGGCAAGGCTAGTACAAACAAGGGGGTTGCCGGGGGTCCCGGCAACCGCGCCTTAGGGGTAAAACTTGCGAATATGTTCGATGTTCCAGGGATTGCTCAACGGAATGCCATCCTCAGTCTCCAGGCGGACTGCGCCAGGCCTAGTGACTCGTATTATCCGATAAGGGCCTTCCCACTTTGGCGTCAACTTGTTTGAATTCTTGGCGGTTTGGATTCGTCGAAGAACAAGGTCGCCTCCCTCAAGGCTTTGGGCGTGAACTTTGCGGCTATGGTAGCGGCGCAAGGCTTGTTGGTAATGAGCAGCTCGCACAACAGCCTGAAGACGATCTTCCTCAACGAGCGTCGCATCATCTTGGAGCAACTGCTCTTGCTCAAGCTCATCGTAAGCGAGCACTCGGGGTAACCCGTATATGAGTTCTGTGGGCAGAACTGCTTCTGCCCCGTACACCAAGGCAAAGGGTGTTTGGCCAGTGGATCGATTTGATGTCATTCTGATGGACAAAAGAACCATTGGCAACTCATCAATCTAGCGCCTTCTGCACTTGTGCAGCCTGTCAAAAGTTCTAGTTTTGAGAGCCCGCAGCACATCCGCATTCGCCCTCTCAAGCAGGCCGTTGCTTCTGGGATGAGCAAAATAAGCAAACAAACCTTGCCGCGGAGGTCTTGAATGTACTACATGAAGGTGCGGCTCGTGAACTGCGTGCCGTTGTCGATGATGACTCTATTTGGCACAACGAAACAACAACTAGCCCCTTGAAGAACTTGATGGCTGATTGTGCTGTCACTTTTCTCACCGGTCCCACTTCCGGCCACTTTGTGAACTTGTCGATTGCGACGTACAAGTACTCAAAGCCCCCGACAGCATGGGGAAAGGGTCCCAGTATGTTGAGCCCTCAAAATGAAAATGGCTAGGAAAGAGGGATATTTTGAAGGGCTTGGGCTGGCTGATGAAGCTTCTTTGAATGGAACTGGCACGCTTCACACTTGGTTACTAGTGCAGTTGCATCCTAGAGAGCGGTGGGCTAGAAGAAACCTTGCCAGAACACTTTGTCGGCAAGGGCTCTTGACCCTATGTGGGAGCCACACATGCCTCCATGTATCTCTGCCAACAGCTCCTGTCCGTCCTCGCGAGGAATGCACTTCAGTTTCACACTGTTCGATCTCCTTCTATATAGGGCATCATCCACAAACTGGTACATGGTAGACCGAAGGGCTACTTTCTCTGCCTCTTCCTGTTCCGTAGGGAGTTCCCCTATTTGGAGGAAACGGACGGTGCGTTGCGCCCATGCCGGAGCCCGGGGCTCGACGGCAGGGACTAAAGGCTCATCTTCGGCCGTAGGGGCAGCTGCCTCTAAGGTCGGGGCTCGGCGCCCCGCCGGAGGTTGCTCCTCCCTGGCAAGCTTGGGGCACCCAGCAGCGTCTTTGCCGGTGGCTCCTGGGAGCTCGCAGGAAAGTTCTTGCCGGGGCCTTCCTTCCTTCGCTTATTCTGTCCTGTTGACGGCTGAATGGATGGCTGGGTCAATTGAATCATAAAGGTACCTAGTTCCACAAGAAACTTGAGGGCGACGCGTTTTGACAAGTCATCGGCAATGATGTTCTCTGCTCGGGGAATATGCTCTGCTTGCAGACTGTCAAAACGCTCTTCCAACTTCCTCACCTCACCCACATAAGCCTCCATCAGTGGGCTCTGGTAATCCTTGTTGACTTGCTTGACGACGAGCTGCGAATCACCTGTGATGACGAGCTTCCTCATTTTGAGGTCTGCCGCTATCCTGAGCCTAGTAAGCAATCCCTCATACTCCGCAATGTTGTTCGTTGACTTTTCCCCAGGGAAAGTGCATCTGGACTACGTACTTGAGGCGCTCTCCAGTGGGTGCGACGAGCAGCACCCCGGCACCAGCACCTTGTAGTGAGAAAGCTCCGTCAAAGTACATGATCCAATCACGACTCGTCTCCTTGCCGGGAAGGGCGGTCTGTCGAACTTCTTCGTCTAGCGTTGAGGTCCATTCCGCTATGAACTCTGCCAAGGCTCGGCTTTTGATTGTTGAAGTGCTTTCAAATTTTAGGCCAAAACTTGAAAGTTCCAACGCCCACTCCACAATCCTCCTAGTGGCATCCGGATTGTGCAAGATTCGTTGCAAAGGGAGGAGGGTGACGACGGTGATCTCATGCGCTTGGAAATAGTGGCGCAGTTTTCTAGAGGCCATAAGAAGGCCAAAAAATAGCTTGTGTATGCCAGAATATCTTGATCTAGCCCCTGCAGGAGGGAACTGATAAAATAAATGGGGTGCTGCACCACCTTCTTATTTTGTTCAACTTTGCCCGCTTGCGCGGACTCTGTCTTGCCGGGACCAGGCTCCGTCAGGGGTTCTGCCTTGCCTACATCAGGGCCTGCCGGGGAGAGCTCCGACTCATCACCCGACGGCTGTGCTGCTACCGCTTCTTCTTCCTCGAATCAGCGCTTTTCAACCCAGAAGGCATTCGTACGAAACAGTGCGTACCACATGGGGTGATGAACGCAATTTTCTCTTTGTCTTCCTTCATCATGAAGACCTGGTGATATCCTGTGTAGGGGTCGAGGAATGACAGCAGGTCACACCCGGCAATGGAGTCCACTATCTGGTCAATGCATGGCAAATGGAAAGGATCCTTTGTACATGCCTTATTGATATCTGTGTAGTCAATACACAGCCTCCACTTCCCATTTTCCTTACTCACTACCACTGGATTGGCCAACCACTTGGGGTGGAGCACTCCTCTGACCAAGCCTGCCGCCTCCAACTTCCTGATCTCTTCGATGATGAACTCTTGTCGCTCCAAAGCTTGCTTTCTGACCTTCTGCTTGACGGGCCGCTCATGGGGACAGACAGCCATGTGGTGCTAAATCACCTCCCTGGGAACGATGAGGATGTCGGATGCTTGCCATGCAAACAAGTCGACATTTCCCCGTAGGAAGGCGACGAGCGCGCTTTCCTATTTGCTGTCAAGGGTGGAGCTTATGGTAAAAGCTCCACCCGTGCCATCCTCCTCGACGGGCACCTTCTTAGTTTTTGGTGGGGCCGCCTTGAACCTCTTGGTCCCGCTGGCGGAGCTCTCTGGCACGTCCTCAACGGTAACGCGGCGCTCCGAAGATGCGTGTTTGCAGGAGGAGGTGCAGGAGTACTTGCCGGGGTCGGAAGCCTTGCCGGAAAGGGCCTTGCAGGTAGAAGCAGGTCCCTTGCCTGTTTTCTTCCCTCCACGGGCCCCAGCGGTAGGAACATGTGCCTTGGCGGCAGTCGCTATAACTTCCTCCCGATAGAGTTGGTCGGCGCAGATGAGCGCGTCCTTCTTGTCGGAGGGGACGGTGATGATGCTCATTGGACCAGGCATCTTCAACGTGTTGTAAGTGTAATGTGATGCCTCCATAAACTTGGCCAGCGCTGGGCGGCCAAGGATCCCATTATAAGGCAAGAGGATCTTGGCAACATCAAAAATGATCTTCGTCGACCGGTAGTTTAGCTCGCCCTCGAATGTGACGTGCAACGTGACTTTGCCCTTCGGTTGACTCCTCCTCGTGTTGACCCCTTGAACATGTCTGTCTCCTCGAGATCTCCACCAGGGATCTGCAGCCTATCGATCATAGAGGGAGAGATCAAGTTCAGACCGGCCCCACCGTCAACTAGTATTTTCGTCACCTTGAGGTTGCGTATTGTTGGCGAAACCAACAACAGCAAACACCCGACCGAAGTTGTGCGATCAGGGTGATCCTTGGTGTCAAAAATAATAGGCGTGCTAGACCACTTAAGTGGCCTCTGGGCATTGAACGATGGCTCCGCTGTAGTGACTTCACGCGCCCACTGCTTCAGTTGGCGGTGAGAGGTGTGCTGCGAGACGCCACCACCGACGCACATGGCCTCTGTAGATTTCTGGAACTCGTGCTCGCCGGACTCGTTCTCCTCATCATGATCATCATCTTCCTCCTTCTTGTTGCGGCCCCGAGTGGGCATCTCTTGCTGATGATCCTTGTCGCGGCCACCTCCTAGACCGCCACTCTTCTTACCGGACCCCTCAACACCATCCTGGCCCTTCTCCTTGTCACGCCTCTCATATTCAGCTTTCTTCTTCTCTGCAAACAGCTCAACCTGCCGGCAATTCTGGAAGTCATGGCCTTTGGTGCGGTGGATATTGCAGTACTGCTTCTCGAAGCCTCCTGGCTTGTCGGCAGCCGCCAAGGCCAGGTAGGAGGCGCACCTGGCAACTCCTTTTCTGGTGTCATCAACATTGGCCTTCTTAGCGGCGTCGAGGTCACCGAATCCCTCGACGGAAAACATGGTCTTGCCCTTACGCTTTCTGTTCTAGCGTTGGCCCTTCTTTGTTGGGGCGACGGCATGTTCGTCTGTGGAGTCGGTTTCCGCACCGGGATCTTCGCCGGGGTACTTCCTTCCTTCTTCGGCCCGAGCGCATATATCCCTAACCTTGTTCATCGCTAGCTCCTCGCGCATCTTGCGGTTGCGCACATTCTGATGGAATGCACTGATGACAGTGGCGGGATGAACATCTGGGATGTTGTACTGCACACGGCTGAACCTTTGTATGTATTTGCGCAGGGACTCGCCGTCCTTCTAGGGGATGACATGCAAATCACTCGCCTTGCTAGGAGCTTGGTGGCCTTCGGTAAAAGCTCGAACAAACTGGTGGCACATATCCGACCAAGAAGAGATGGAATCCACTGGCAGGTGCATCAACCATGACATGACGTTGGTCCTATGTGCCAACAGGAGATAATTGGCAAGCACCATAACCTCGCGAGCCCCGGCAGCTTGCATCGCGATGGTGTAGATGCTGAGGAACTTCAACAGGTGAGTCTTGCTGTTGTATTTTTCTCCAACCTCAGGCTTGAACGTGCGGTGGGTAGGCCACTGGAACTACCGCAGGTCACGGGTAAAGGCTGGACAACCCACCTCATAAGGTAGGTCATCGGCACTCCCCGACGCTGGGTGGACCATAGTGGGTCATGTGCGCCTATCTGACTGATGGCGCGCATCCCGCCCCGCTCAATGGTGGTCCAAGCGTATTCCTGAGCTCACTCCCGAAGGACTTGACATTCGTCGCAGCGGGCTCGTGGGTCGGACGCGCCATAGAAACGTTGTCACGGACGTCGGCCCGGCGAGCCGGCGGCTGCTGTCGCGGCCTTGGGGGAGGAGAGTGCACCGTGGTCACAGCATCTCCGATCCTCCCACCACCAGCATGCACCAGCTCGATAGAACGCCGGCATGAGGGTCCCGCTGGGGGCGACTTATCTTTATTGGTGAAGCTGACATGGTTTCGAATGGTGGCCCTCCACTCGTCGAGCTTCTCCGCCGCTGGAGGGAAGTCAAGGAGTAATTGCACGCATGCCAACGATTCCCTGGCATGGGTGGCGGCGAAAGCTACGTGGATCGTGATGCGCTCTGACTTCTAACCACATTAGAAGGAGCTCTATCACGGTCTCGCTATCATGCGCCGTTTCTGCCAGCGTCTAGGTGCGCATGCTAGCCTGGTGCGTCTTGAGAGTGACGCAAAGGGCTCTTCCCACGGCTGTGTCTGGAGGAACCGATGTGGCGGCATTGCACGTCACGCGCGGACTGGGAAGTTCGTGGCGTGGGCGTCGGCTGGGGCATCCAGGAGGTCGCCGCGCCGCCCGTGGGTAGCACGGCATGGCCCCCGGGCCCAGCAGTGCGTGGCTCGTCATCTCAGGCACGCACGACGCCGCTCACCTTGCTCCGATTGCCAGAGTGTCGTGGATGGTCGTGGGCCACGCCTCCGCCACCATCCGCGACCGCTCCATCGCCCACCTGCGCTGGGACGGGTGGTTCGGCCCCAGACGAGCCGATCACCGTGATCGCCTTCTTTATGGGAGCTGTCGGATTTCGGGTTCCAGCAAAACCCTTGAGGTTCGAACACTGGGGTGCGCATGAAGATCTCTACCCCTCTAGCTCTCGCCCTCATCGCAATCTCAAGGCTTAATGCGTCGATGCCGCCGAACAAAGGGACGCAAGATTTATACTGGTTAGGGACACCGATGTGATGTAATACTCTACTCCAATGTGGTGTGGTGGATTGCCTCTGGGGCTGAGGATGAACAGTTACAAGGGAAGAACAGCCTCCTGAGGAGAGGTGTTCTTGAGCTTGGTGAGCTTGTCTGGTGGCCTTGCTGGAATGGATGTAGTCCAAGATGAGATGCCTCCCTACGGTGGTGGCTAGTCCTATTTATAGAGGCCCGAGTCCTCTTCCCAAATATTAGGTGGGAAGGGATCCCACAACGGCCAGTTTGAAGGGGGACAACTAGTACAAGCTATCCTGACAAAAGATGGTCTGCGCCTGCCAAAGGCTCTTGTGGTGACGCTGTCGTGGGCTCCACGGTGACCTCCATCCTGCCGTCCTGCTGGCTTTGGTCTCGTTGCACCGATATGGAAACCTTTGATTGACACCTTGGGACTCCGCGCCTGCGCTTGCTTCTTTAGCACCAAAGGGGAAACCAGGACACTGCGCACACTGGCGCCCGCCTGGCCTTGGTCGTCATGGCTTGCATCACAGGAACCTCACAAGGTACTCCTTGCCTTGATCTCTCCGCCCCTCGTGAGCCAGCCTGGTGAGGCCTCCCCCGAGGAGGTCTTGCGTCGTCCACCTTGCGAGGCTTGGCCCCTTGCGAGGGTGTTGAGTGTTTGCTGGTGAAGATGGGCCGTACAGGGCCGCTGGTGGAGCCACACCGTGGGCCGTAGGCAGGCAAGTCTGGGGACCCCCGTTCCCTGGACGCCAACAGTAGCCCCCGGGCCTAAGGCGCGCTCGGGCTTGGCCTCGAGGCAAAACCAAGGGGCAAGTGTGGTGCGCCACGGGCCCTAACAGCCTGTGACCTTGGTTGACGCAAGGTGGTTGATTCATCGTGGGCGTCTCTGCTTCCCCACGCTGCCTCAACAACTGCCCGACTGAGAAAAGGCTGGCACGGGCTTCATTTGCCTTCATTGCTTTCCTTCGTCTTGCTCTAGATCCCCTTTATTTCCCTTCACTTCTAGAGACTCCAGATCCTCCCAGATCCTCCTTCGAGCTCACTGTCGATGGCGCTCAAGAAATCCCAGGCTACCCCTTCGTCATCCTGGTATGAGCCAGCTCGACGCGCCGAGCGTGTCGGAGAAGAACCTGGCCGCCGTGCGCTTGATGACGGTGGAGGGTGACAAGAAGAGGAAGACTTTGCTCTGGGTCGGCTCCGCCAAGCCAGAGGACTCTGGTAGCACCTTCTACCCCTTTTCACGAGTAGCATCACTGCCGGGTTGGTTCCCCCCTTCTCCGACTAGTTCTACTCCGTCCTTAGTCACTATAAGATCCACGCCCTCCATCTTCATCCCAATGCCGTCCTTCTCCTGTTGATTTCTGCCTTCTACTGCGAGGTGTATGTCGGAGTGATGCCGTCCGTGGCACTACTGCGCCACTTCTTCTTTCTTCGACTGAAGAAGGGCCCCTGCTCAGGGTGCGTTGGCTTCATCGCGGTCAACAAGACCAATGACATTTCGAAGGCTGGGAAGAAGGTCGAGGGCTTCAGGAGCAACTGGGTTCTGATGGATGCCAAGCTCGTCCACCCCCGATTGGTGCTGCTAATGGAGATGCCTGCGTCCCAAGAGGGATGGCTTCGCGCGAAGCTCACCAACCCGCGGGCAACACAGGTGCTGGAGAGGATGACCGCCGACCTGAAACCTGGCGACTCGAGAACAGCAAAGCACGGGGCCCATGATTGCCTAAGAATTCATGGCGCAATGCGTTGGATCCCCTCCAGTCGCGCCCGCGCCCACTATGAAAGCTTCGAGACGAAGGGGACGACCGCCGCCTGCGCCCGGAGCCCCTTTGCAATTAAGAATTGTGCTCGACTCTCCATTCCATGGTCGGGGACGACCAAGGGTACCCGCCTGATGGCCTTGTTCCCTTGTACCGCCGCCTGGATGGGGCAAAGGTTGTCGTTGCTCTGCCTGTCTTCAACGAGCCTGGGCTCGTGCCGCCTGCGCCCACAAACATCCTGATGGCAACAACTCCGGTGGTCGTGTCTTCCCGCGAGTCTCGCGAGGAGGGTGAGGAGGAAGAAGAGGAAGAGGAGGAGCGCGACTCAGAGGCGACCCACGAAGGGGCGGGGGTGACCTCCCACTTGCGCAAGGCCGACATCCTCCCCACCCTGCCTGATGATGATGACGAGGCCGATGTCCTCCTGGAAGGGAAGGAGCTGCATACCGCAGGGGGCTCCTCAAGGTCCAAGGTTAGTCCCCAGAGGAAGTCGTCGGTCGAGATTCCGACGAGAGGGGTGTCGGCGCTGGTCTCCCAACATGATGCCCCTGTTCTGTCGCTTCCTGAAGCTGCTTCCAACTTGCCTGCTGCCCCCTTTTCTACGACTAGAGCCCTTGCGCCCATGGCTCTGGTTGGGAGGCTCTCAGGCTTCAACCTGAGGAAGCAGAGGGACTACACCATGGTGGACCAGTAAGTATCCTTGTATTGCCTTGCTCCTGCTTCTGCTGTTGATCCTTCACGCCTTCCATTTCTTGACTAGGCCGACGCCCACGGTGAAGAGGAGGAAGGAGGATACGGTGGTACTGCACGGGACCAAATAACCCACGGCGGCCACTCCCTCCTTCGCAAAGAAGGATGGTGGCGCTGCTCGTGCTTCCCCGGCCCGGTCATCGTCACAAAACTTGGGGGAGCATCCACAGGAGGAGGCAGCCCCCATGGCCCCGCTGCCACCCAAGGCGCTGGCGTCCTTCTCGGCTGCTGAGGTCCCCAAAGCTCAGGAACCCCCAGCCTCCCAACCCGTCGTGATGATGCTGCCTCTTCCTTCCTCTGCCGCTCCGCTAACCTTGGATCCTTCTGCCTCCCCCGACATCCTAGAGCACGCTCTTTCTACAATTACCTTGCTGCTGGAGGATCTTCAAGGCACCGACCGTTGCCTGGCAGCCGAGCGCCTGGAGCTGATCTCTGGCTGGCTCAATTCCGACTTGGCCGTCCGGGCGGCACTGAGCCAGGCTGCCACGGACTCCGAGAAGGACAAGCAGGCCGTCACCCAAGCTACGGCTGCCCGTGAGGCGGCGCTGAAAGATGCCGGAGCCGCCCAAGATCGTTGCCAGCTACTGTAGGCCAAACTAAACACCATGCGCAGTGAGCGTGCAGACGAATCTCGGGGCTGTAGGGTGGAGGAGGAGAAGATGAAGGCCCAGGAGGATGCCGTCAGGGGTTGCGACGCTGAGCTAAGCCAGTTTGTTGAGGCGCAGGCTGCGGAGCGCAACCGGTTGGAGAAGCTAGAGCAGGAGGTGGAGGCAGAAAAGGCCGAGCTAGAGGCCAGGGCACGGGTTCTGGCCGAAGACTGCATTGCCTTCAAGCACCTCGACTAGAGGTCTCGCGCAGCGCTGCGGTCACTCTATGACAAGGGGTTGGAGGAGCCGTTGGCCACCGACGATGAGAGCCCCACCCAGCTACTTCCTTATCTGGTCGGGCCCTGGAGGAAGTCGTGAGCGGTATCGGCCCCTCGGCAGAGGCAGAAGTCCGCATCCTTTCCTCGGCCGCGCTAACACGCGTCTTCAACCACCTCCATCTTCACGATCCTACTGCCCACCTCGACGAGCTACTGGAGCCTATGGACGCCGAGCACTGCGCAGCTGCTGCCAAAGCAGTGAAGGGTCAGGTGGAGGCCCTGCTAAAGAGGTTCCACACCTTCGATCCTGCGCCCTCAACCGGCGGTGCTACTGATCCTGCGACTCCGGCGGGTGGTGCAGGTGAGGGCAACACCGCTATGGGAGAAGCATCCCTTGCGGGTGACGGCGGCGTCTGGGGATGATGAGATGATCTGTGGGCGGCTCCTTTCCTGCGTAGCTCCTGCAACATGCACCGTGCCTCGTGGAGGCGTTTAAACTTGCGTTTGGTATCGGAAGAACAATATGTCTTGTAATATTTTCTTGAGATTTTGTGATTTCCTTCCCATTTTCTTTACGTTCTACGTCGGTAGGGCCCGACCCCGCGCATACCTTAGCCGCCGTCGGGTCGTCCGGATCACCAGGACGAGACAAAGGGTGAGGGGCTACGCGGCCAGTTAGGCTCCTGAGTTGTGATGCTCAGGAGTCCCCCTTGGTGCGCAAACAACTTATAGAATGGAGATGCGGGAGCTGGTTTAGCGTTCCACGTCGGCAGGGCCTGACCCCGCGCATACCTCGGCCGCCATTGGACCATCCGGATCACCAGGACTGACCAAGGAGTGAGGGGCTATGTGGCCAGTTAGGCTCGTGAGTCGCGATGCTCAGGAGTCCCCCTTGAGGCGCAAATGACCTATTGAAAGGAGACGCGGGAATAGGCCTAGTGTTATACGTCGGCAGGGCCCGACCCCGCACATACCTCAACTGCCATTGGACCGTCCAGATCACAAGGATGGACCAAGGATTAAGAGGCTATGTGGCTAGTTAGGCTCCTGAGTCACGATGCTCAGGAGTCCCCCTTGGCGCGCAAACAACTTATAGAATGGAGATGCGGGAGCTGGTTTAGCGTTCTACGTAGGCAGGGCCTGACCCCGCGCATACCTCAGCCGCCATTGGACCGTCCGGATCACCAGGACAGACCAAGGATTGAGGGGCTATGTGGCCAGTTAGGCTCCTGAGTCGCGATGCTCAGGAGTCCCCCTTGAGGCGCAAATGACGTATGGAAAGGAGATGCGGGAATAGGCCTAGTGTTACACGTCGGCAGGGCCCGACCCCGTGCATAGCTCAACTGCCATTGGACTATCCAGATCACAAGGATGGAACAAGGAGTAAGAGGCTACGTGGCCAGTTAGGCTCCTGAGTCACGATGCTCAGGAGTCCCCCTTGACGCTGAAACGACCTTCATACCTTGGCTCCGCTTGGGAGGGTGCATGACAACCATGTCCGAGGGACCTGGCAGGGAGGCGTACGCTTGGGCGTGACCCGAGCGCAGCCCCCATGCCGAGTCCCCTCGCACGACTCTCCCGAGGGGAGGTGTTGCGATGAGGCCAAACACTAAGCTTGGAGGCTCCCTGAGGTTGATACAGCCGTGAGGCCGCCCTCAGTTGTTTATCACCAGCGAAGAGCATAGCGCTTCCGCACTTGCACGGGCATAGCCACTCCTCGGCAGTGTCGACTGTCAGCGCGGAGCATGGTGCTTCCACTGGTGCGTGGGTAAGGGCTCCCTCTGAGTGGAGCACTCGGGGCGTGTACAGCCCTGCCCTGACACATGGCTTGCACGACAGGGCTAGACGAGGTGTGTCTGGGCACTTGTGAGCCAGCACGGGACTCACAAGGCCCTACCTCAAGGCGGGTTGCGCCTGGTCTTGGTTCATGTTGACTGTTGTAGTCCTGCAAGATGGTTAGACAACCTCCACCGAACGAATCTCCTGAGGCTATCGCGCGAGAAGGCCAACCACCAACGACCCCAGGAGGTGACATGAATGGGACCGGCCCGCCAAACAGAGCTTAGCCGTTGGATTTATAGATGCTGCAGGGACAGACCCAAGCACAGACACCGTGCCTAGCCTTCTTATGCGAAGGATCCTGAAGAAAGACGATCAGCGCGTGGCTCCCGAGATGGGCGACAATCAAGAAGGTAGTGACCATAAGTACTCATGCATGGAGAGCAAACTAGCTTGGGTAAATGCAAGAATGATACATGCCACTGGGTCGGACAAGAGCGGCATGGGGAAGATGCAGCCCGAGGGGCGCCCCCACCAGGGTAAACTAAAGATGCAAGATGATACATGCCACAGGGACAGACCCATGTGACCTAGGAATAATGCAGCCCAAGGGGCGCTCCCAGCTGATTGAAGTTGGAAAATGTCACTTGGCTTTATTGTCGAAGGAGCGTTGGGGTAGCTGAAGGTGTGCGGTGAAGAAGCCGCTCCTTGTGAGACGCCGAGACCCTGAGCCTCGGGGAGGCTCTGGGGCTCAGGTGGCCTCTTGAGGACCGTCTCCATCTCCACCAGGACCACATGATGCCTGGCTTCCTGGGTCGCCGGGATGCTTTGTAGATTGCGTTGGAAGGCGGATGCCACGCTCGATAGGCCGAACGGCATGCGCATGTAGCTGTGAGGTGGACCGTCACACCGGCCAGCATGCGAAGGCCAGGAGCGCTCCTGAGAGGCGACGCTATTAAGCCCTGGGATGTCGATGCAGATGCGGAGCTCACCACCCTCACCCGGGTGGGGAGATGCACCAGGTGGGCGGCGGTTGCCGCGTATTTCCCTTGCTTCCTGAAGCTCCTGAGTAGCCTTGACGATGAACTCCTGAGCGTCAGGCGCTCCTTGCCAGGTGTCCTCTTGAGGGAAACGTGTCGTGAAGCACGCCTCCATGTGGTGCCCGAGAACCTCCCTCGTGATGTTGGCCAGGTCGGAGGCCCTCCAGAAGAGAGCCCTCGAGCCCTGCCTGAGGAGGGCGCCGGACGCGCCTTCCTAAGCGAGGGAGGGAGGCGCCCCAGGTGTGGGTGCCGATCCTGAGGTGGCACTGCTAGAGGTGCCGCTCCCCTGAGGCCCTGTGCGGAGTAGCTGCTTCTTCTTCTTGGGGTTGGCCTCAGGAGGGTACTGCACACCCGCGCTCTCGGGGTCTTCGATTGCAGCAGCTTGGAAGGCGCGCTCGAGGGAGCACACCACATCTCTTTCTTCACAGGGGGCTCTAATGATTCTGCCGCTTCCCAGCATCTTGAGGACGTTGTAGCCATGGTGCGTCACTGCCATGAATTTGGCTAACGCTGGGTACCCGAGGATGGCATTGTACGGCAGATGGATGTGGGCGACGTCAAAGTCGACGAGCTCGGTGTGGTAGTTGTCGCGCTGGCTGAAGGTGACAGGGAGATGAACTTGCCCTATCGGGGTGGTGGAGCCATCAGTTACTCCTGAGAAAGGCTTGGTGGGCTGAAGCTGATCGTATGGCACTTGAAGGCTGTCGAACGTCTCGACGGACAGGACGCTGATCCCTGCGCCACCGGCATGAGGGTCTTGGTGACTTCGACATTGCTGATGACGGGTGAACAAAGCATCGGGAGGACGCCGGCGGTCACCGCGCATTTGAGCTGGTCCGCCGAGTTGAAGGAGATGGCGTACTTGGACCATGTGAGCGGGCGCGTGGCCTCGAGCTTGGGGAGGGCTGCATTCACCTCGTGAGAGAACTGCTTGAAGATGTGCTGGGAAGCCGGGGCCTGTGCACCACCCAAGATGCAAGCGATGGCGTGCGGCTCCTGGAAGCCCCCAGCCCCTTCATCCTCTTGGTGGTCGTCGTTCCTCCTTGGTGGTGACGGCAGTGGAGGGAGACCAGGATTCCACTGAGAATGATCCTCGCGAGGCTGGTCCTGCCAGCGGTCCTCGCGAGGCTGGTCGCGCCACTCCTGGCGGGGGCCGCAGTTGTCACATCCCTAGTTCTGGTATGACCTAGGCTAGCTAGTCATGTGTGCATCATGTTTAAATTTCATTTAACTTTGGAATGGGGATTGTGAAACCCTCAGAAATCATTTTTGGAAATAACCCAGATAAAAAAATTGCTCCAAAAAGGTCCAAGAAAATGTTCATGTTGCTCTCTAAAAATATTGGACAAAGATAAAAATCAAACCAATATTTTTAGGATCTCATAAGTATTTATTTTGGGCATTTGGAATTAATCCAATATTTATTTGCATTGGATATATATGTTATATATTTTATATATGTCCAAACATTCTGAATTTTTGGTGAGGGGCTTTGGAATAATCCCTTAGGTCCCTGCAAAAATTGTCAGAATTAAATAAAATGATTTGGTATTTTTATCAAATCAAAACAAATGTCAGAAAAATAGAAAAGAAAACAAAGTAAGGGAAATACTTACCTGTAGCCCCTGTGCAGCCTGGCCTGGCCAGCGGCCCAGCAGGCCGGCCCAGCCCAACTGCTAGGAGCTTCTTCAAGCTCCTGCCAGTAGCAGCTGCTGCGTGGCCGCGCCAGCCGGCCGTGGCCATGTCTCACCGCCACCTCCTGCTTCCCCTCCTCGTCGGTCTGGCCTCCCTGGACATCGCCACGACGCCCCATTTCCCCCTCACTCCCCCGTGCCCATTCTCTCCTCTCCCTCGCTCTCTCTCACCGCGCCCGAACGCTGCTGTCACCGCCGTTCACCACAGCCGCAGCCACCGCCCCGGCCTCGCCCCTCCGGCGTGCCCACAAGCTCCGCGCCACCTTCCTCGTCCTCTCCGTCAAGCTAGGCAACTCCGGGCGCCCCGTATCGTCGTCACCGCCGTCGTCTTCTTCGTCAGCCACCCAGATCGCCGGCGACGTTCCGGCTACACCGAGCCTTCCCCGAGCTCGCCGACCCCGCCGTTGGATCCGCCGTGAGCCCTGCCGTCGAAACCCCTTCTTCCCTGCCTCTCCGGCGACCTCTAGCCCCTCTGCCGCTCGAGCCGAGCTTCGGCCGCCGCCGCGAGCTTCGCTCCGGGGAGCTACGACCACCCCACGGTTTTCCGCGTGTCCCACTGGTTGCGCTTGAGCCTAGGCTTCGCATAGGTGGTCTCCGCCGCCCGAATGGTCGCCGGAGCAACGAATCTGAGGCCCTCCGCCACGTCTGGCTCGCCGGCATCAAGCCGCCGGTGGGTTTTGACCTCGCTGACCAGGAGGTTTGACCTCCCGTGGGTCGCTGACATGAGGGGCCCGGCCCTATTAATTTTTAGTTAGGATTAGTTTACCAACTAATTTAACCCTGTTAACTAATTGGGTCACTGACGCGTGGGCCCAACCCCATTAACTAAGCCAGTTTAGGTTTAATTTAATTAGGATTAGCCACAGACACTGACGTGTGGACCCCACACATCAGGTTTGACCTGGGCAGCCACCTTTGACCTGCTGACGCAACGCTGCTGTCATGCTGACGCAATATATCATTTTCCGGTTTGAAAATAAATCAGGAAATTCCAGAAAATGATATGAACTTCAAATATTCATAGAAATTCAACCGTAGCTCAGATTGAAATAATTTATATATGAAAAATTATCAGAAAAATTCAATCTATCCATCTATACCATTTTCATGCATGAAAAACCATCTATACATGTTGTATATATGAAAACACACTTATGGCATATTTAAGAACTTAATTTGGAGTTGTATTTGAACCCTTGGTTCAAATGGACTTCAACCAAATAAATGCTAGATGCATTAACTCAAACAACATCACATACTCATGCCATGTTCACGCATCATAATGTTGCATATGCTTGTGTTTGATTTCCGACACTGTTCCTTCTCGATAGGTCCTGCTCCGGGAAGTGTTCGAGAGTACCTATCAGTGGAGCAGTGCCCCCTCTGTTGATCTACCAGGAAGGCAAACCCGCTCGTTCATTCCGATACAATCCCACTCTCTCGCTCCGGCTCTCTTTTATTGCATTAGAACAACAACGATTCAGCTGCTACTTTATGCTGCGGTAGTTGAACCCATTCTTCTGCATGACCTGTCATTGCCACAGTAAATAGTTGAAACCCACTAGCATGTGTAGGAGTTGATTGAGCCATGTTATGCTTCTACCATGCCATGCCTGCTATTGCTTAGAGTTGTGTCAGGTCTGAGTCATCGGGAATGAATTGGAGTGTTATGACATGTTCTGGTGCTGAGAGTTAAGCGTGTGAACACGATTTGGTAAAGGTAGCGGTGAGAGGCCATGTAGGAGTACATGGTGGGTTGTCTCATTGGGACCGTCCTTAAGAACTGAGTTCTGTGTAAGTTGTCCAATGACTAGCTACTACCACACATTGGGCTCCGGGCGCTCCAAGCTCTCTCGACTTATTAACCAACTTGATCTCTGTCCAGGAGTAGCAACTAGTTTCTGGTGTTTGTAGGTAGTGTTATTTTTCTACCGAGTGGCACCCGGCAGGGTGGACTTGGGACAGACAAGGCACCGTGGCCCGGTGTACCGAGTGGCACCCGGATGGTGGGCTCGGGAACCCTGTACACATCGTTTGGGGCCGTGAGCGACACCCCGGCCGGATCTCCTTGCGGATGGAACCCGAATAGGCGATAAACCTGGACTAGAGTCTTGTATGGTTAGTTAGGTCATGGCCGACAGCCTCGCCAGGCTTCCGCTTGAAGGTTGCCGAGATACATCAAGTGTATATGGTGATAAGTCATGAGAGCGTGTGTGAAGAAGTACACCCCTGCAGGGTTATCATGATCTATTCGAATAGCCGTGTCCTCGGTTATGGACTTCTTGGATGCTTACGTGGTACATAGACAACTTAAAGTGGATACTCTAAAATGCTCAAGACAAGTGTGAATGCTATGGATGGCCTTCTCGTAGAGGAGACAGGGATGAATCCATAGTAGTGTATTGATGTGGTGATTAGTGGACTCGTGTGCGCTGCCTCACCTCAAAGAAGTTTCTCATTGTCGTAGAACAGGATAGCCACTGAGTTAAAGCTGGCTTGCTGCAACTAAACCCCACATTACCTTCTTGATCCAAATGCATGTATGATAGGATCTGATGTAAGTCTTGCTGAGTACCTTTGTACTCATGTTTGCTTTATTTATGTTTTGTAGGTGAGACATCTGTCTCACTAGTAGTAGCGCTTGGACTTCGACGAGTAGCTTGTTACCTCAGCTACGATCTTGTACCTTGGAGGGACTTGTAGATAGTCAAGCTTCTCGGCCTTTTTCTTTTGTAGTTGTCTGTACTCAGACATGTAATGCTTCCGTTGCTTGTATGCTCTGAATGATGGGTCATTTGACCCCTCTTTGTATTGATGCTATGCGGCTCTTCTGAGCCTTTATCTATATGAGTTGCGTTATGTTGTGATGCCATGTTGTACATCACATACTTGCATGTTATGCGTACGTGTGACGTGTATTGCTATGTGTGGGATCCGACAATCTAGTTGTTTATCCTTGGCAACCTCTCTTATGGGGAAATGTAGTCTGGTGCTTCCTTGAGCCATAGTAGTCCTGCTAGCCCAGCACTACTGCTCAGAACAATTGACTGGCCGGCATGTGTTCCACTTCGTTCCTATGTCTGTCCCTTCGGGGAAATGTCACGCGGTTGCTTCCGGAGTCCTCCCTTGCCTGCTATAGCCCGGGTTCCCAGGAGTCCTGTTAGCCCAGTAATACAGCCCGGATTCATATGATGTTGACCGACATGCTCGATGTGATTCATGTATGCCTGTCCCCATAGGTTAGCACCACTTTGGGTTCACGACTAGCCATGTCGGCCCGGGTTCTCTGTCATATGGATGCTAGCGATACTATCATATATGTGAGCTAAAAGGCGCAAATGGTCCCGGGCCATGGTAAGGCGACACCCGTGGGAATACCGTGCGTGAGGCCGCAAAGTGATATGAGGTTATACAGGCTAGATCAGTGTGACTTAGAATCGGGGTCCCGACAGCGTTGGTATCAGAGCCTGACTGCCTGTAGGATTTCCAAGCCAACCTGGTCGAAGTTGAGTCTAGAAATTCTTTAGTTATGTAGGGGAATTGATTGTGGAAGGGAACGTAAGGCTCTTTTTACTCGTTATACCTCATGCCTTCTGATCTGAGTCATCCTATCTTTCCTACGGGGTTAAGGAACTAGGCTTTCTCTTCCGTCTATCAGGATCACGTGTTACTACTCCATAGTCTCTAAAGTTTGGTTGGTCTGAGCCATATCCCAGTTTGAGTACCTCCGGTGTAACCTATTTAGCAATATCTCAGAAACTTGAGTGATGATGTTGAGTATGGTGCTACTCTGTCTTTTGCAAAATGTCTCATTTCGAGCATTTTACTGCTGTTATGCTGCCGGAATTGTCCTAGGAGTTCAAGAGATAGTATTTTTCCTCGTACTATATTCTACATCCTTATCATGATGCTGAATCCATCCTTGTTTCCCTGGTTGGTTCTTCAGGATGTTGCTGGTTAACCGAAGTTCTGTTGCCCGCAGCCGGAACCACGGTGATGGTAGGGATGAGGATCCTCCCGACCAGTCTTCATTGGCAGAGTTCATGTTAGAGATGGAGAGGAACAAGCATGAGTCTAACCGCTTGTTAGCACGTATCGAGGAGAACACCGCACCCAAGTGCAAAGAGTCAGCGTCCATCTATGATTTCATTGGTCTGAAACCACCTACCTTCCATCATTCCATTGAACCACTCGATGCAGATGACAGGCTCCGTAGTATCACAAACAAGCTGTGTTCTACGAATGTAGCTGAAAGTGACAAGGTCACCTACGCTGCTTATCATCTGGAAGGTCCTACTAGTATTTGGTGGCAGAGCTATGAGGCTATGCTTCTAGCTGGCCAGAAAACCACCTGGAGAGATTTCACTGAGGCTTTTCGCGAGCATCACATTGCTCAAGCCCTCATTGACCGCAAGAGAGAAGAGTTATGTAGTTTCACACAGGGTAAGATGGCTGTTGATGCTTACAGTAGAGAATTTGAGAACCTTGCTTGCCCACTATGCTACAGAAGAAGTGTCCACGGACGCCAAGAAGCATGCTAGGCTCTGGAAGGGTCTCAACCCCAAGTTGCGTCGTGATCTCCACTTGCATCATTGTAATACATTCCAGGCTCTTGTGAACAAGGCCATTAATGCGGAAACAGCTCAACTCACTTACGAGGAGTCTCGTAAGCACACCCGTGATTTGGGTTCTTCTTCCGGTTCTACTTCGCAGAAGCGCCGGATTTGGGTTCCGAACTCCGCTCTTCCACCCGGTTATACACCAAGGCCATCTTGTGTGGCACCTCACCAAGTTCAGTAGTATGCTCCACCCAGGCCTATTGGTAGACCGCTTGTCAAAGCGGGTCCACGTCCTACTTCAGGGACTTGTTTCACATGCGGAGGGCCAGGACACTATGCACGTGACTGCTCTCAAACCAACTATGCTCCACCCTAGCCTGAGAAGTCTGTTGGCCGTGGTAGTAAGCCTTCACACCAGATGATCAGTGCCAAGTCAGCTCCCACTGAACTTGGACGTGTGCATCACGTCTCAGCTAAAGACGCTCATGATGACCCAGATGTCATTCTTGGTAGACTCCTTGTCAACTGTCACCCAGCTTCGGTTCTATTCGATACCGGGGCATCTCACTCCTTCATTTCTGAAAGTTATGCCCGTTTGCACGACATGTCATTTTGTATGCCAACTCCACTTGAAATCCAAACTCCAGGGTCTAGATGGCAAACTACAAGAATAAGCCATGGTAATGAAATCCTTGTTGATAGACTTGTATTCCTTGCATCACTTATAGCCCTCAAGTCCATAGATATTAACATCATCTTCGGTATGGACTGGATGAAAGCTCATTATGCCAAGATTGATTGTTACACCAGGACTGTTCAACTTACACATCCATCTGGCAAGATAGTCACTGTCTCCACCAGAGTTGCAAAGCGTCAACTCTATTCTCTTAATGCCAGCTCTCTTCCTGACCTTGAAGATATCCCAGTAGTCCGTGAATTTCCGGATGTCTTTCCAGAAGAACTGCCAGGTGTTCCACCTGACAGAGATGTAGAATTTGTTATAGATCTTATCCCAGGAACCGCCCCAATTTCTAGGAGACCTTACAAGATGGCACCCTTAGAGCTAGCCGAGCTTAAGAAACAACTCGATGAATCCTTGCAAAAGGGTTTCATCCGTCCTAGTTCTTCTCCCTGGGCTTTCCCCGTTCTCTTCGTCAAGAAGAAGGATGGTACGGACCGGATGGTTGTAGATTATCGCCCCGTTAATTTGGTCACAATAAAGAACAAGTATCCGCTCCCCAGGATCAATGACCTATATGATCAGCTCGCTGGATCCTCAGTCTTTTCCAAGATGGATTTGAGGTTAGGCTACCACCAAATCAAGATCAGAAACGGGAACATTCCTAAAACGGCTTTTGTCACTCGTTATGGCCAGTACGAGTACACCGTCATGTCCTTTGTTCTAACTAATGCTCCAGCTACATTCTCCCGCTTGATGAACTCGATCTTCATGGAGTACTTAGATAAGTTCGTCGCGGTTTACCTCGATGATATCCTTGTTTACTCGAAGAGCGAGGAAGAGCATGCCGAACATCTTAGACTTGTGCTAGGAAAACTCAGAGAGCACCGCCTTTATGCCAAGTTCTCCAAGTGCGAATTTTGGTTGCCAGAAGTGACCTACCTAGGCCACGTGATATCTGGTAAGGGCATTGCCGTCAATCCCGAGAGAGTTCAGGTCGTTCTTGATTGGACTCCGCCTGAAACAGTTAAGCAAGTTAGGAGCTTCCTTGGTCTAGCCAGTTATTGTCGCCGATTCGTTGAGAACTTCTCCAAAGTGGCCAAACCTCTCACGGAACTTCTCAAGAAAGATAAAAATTTTGAGTGGTCCCCACAGTGTGAGCATAGTTTTCAGGAACTGAAAAGACGCCGGACATCTGCTCCCATACTTGTGCCACCGGATTTCACTAAGGACTTTGTTATCTATTGTGATGCCTCACGACATGGACTAGGTTGCATTCTTATGCAGGATTGCCATGTGATTGCCTATGCATCTCGACAGTTGCATCCACATGAGGATAATTATCCTACACATGATCTAGAGCTTGCAGCCGTAGTCTATGCACTTAAGAGATGGAGACATTACCTTCTTGGTAAACGTTGCGAGATTTACACCGATCGCCAGAGTCTCAAATATATCTTCACCCAACCAGATTTGAACTTTAGGCAAAGACGATGGTTGGAGTTGATCTCAGATTATGACTTAGGGATTACCTACACCCCAGGCAAGGGGAATGTCATGGCTGATGCGCTAAGTCGTAAGTCCTATTGCAACAGTCTCATGTTGCAGCAGGGCCAACCACTTCTTCATGAGGAATTATGTAAGCTTAACCTCCACCTTGCTCCTCACGGATTCCTTTCTACCTTGGTGGCGAAACCTACTCTTGTGGATCAAATCGTCTCTGCTCAGAAGCAGGATACGGGAATTTCCCGGATCAAGAGAAACATTAAAAAAGGAGTTGGTGGTAGTTTCTCTATAGATGATCATGGTGTTGTTTTCTTTGAGAGTCGCTTGGTGGTTCCCAAGAATCAACATCTTCGACAATTAATCCTTAAGGAGGCTCATGAATCTCCTCTCACGATTCATCCCGGTAGTACTAAGATGTATCAGGACCTACGCCAGAGGTTCTGGTGGACTAGGATGAAGAGAGAAATTGCTCAGTTTATTGCTAACTGTGACGTTTGTCGTTGCGTTAAGGCAGAGCATCAAAGGCCTGCTGGCACCCTTCAACCTTTAGCTATTCCTGAGTGGAAATGGGATAAAGTTGGTATGGACTTCATCACCGGCTTTCCCAGGACCAAGAAAGGGAATAACGCTATCTTCGTAGTCATTGATCGTCTTTCCAAAGTGGCTCACTTCCTACCTGTTCGAGAGAATATCACTGCTAGTCGGCTCGCTGACTTATATATTTCTCGAATAGTGTCACTTCATGGTGTTCCACTAGAGATCAATTCAGACCGTGGTAGTCTTTTCACTTCTCATTTCTGGGAGAGTTTCCAAACTGCCATGGGCACCCATCTTTGCTTCAGTACCGCTTTCCACCCTCAATCAAGTGGTCTGGTGGAAAGGGTCAACCAGATTCTTGAAGACATGCTTAGAGCTTGTGTTATCTCATTCGGTATGGATTGGGAGAAGTGTCTTCCCTTCGCCGAGTTTGCTTATAACAACAGCTACCAATCCAGCCTCAAGAAAGCTCCTTTTGAGGTTCTATATGGACGAAGATGTCAAACACCTTTGAACTAGTCAGAAACCGGTGAAAGACAATTCTTTGGACCGGATATGATCCAGGAGGCAGAAGAGCAAGTTCGCATCATTCGTGAGAATTTAAAAACAGCCAATCTCGTCGAAAGAGCAAGTATGAACGTAGTCATAAGGAAGTGGCTTATGAAATTGGCGACAAAGCTTACCTTCGGGTTACCCCTTTGAAGGGTACCCATCGATTCGGTATCAAGGGCAAGTTGGCTCCTCGTTACATTGGTCCCTTTCTCATTCTCGCTAAACGAGGAGAGGTTTCCTACCAGTTCGAACTACCACCACATCTTTCTCGAGTTCATGATGTCTTCCACGTCTCTCAACTCAGGCGTTGCTTCTCGGATCCCATCCGCGGAGTGGACCACGAAACGCTTGATCTCCAAGATAACCTCACATATCGAGAGTACCCTGTTCGCATCCTTGAACAAGCAGAGCATGTCACTCGACATCATAACATCAAGTTTCTCAAGGTTCAGTTGTCTCATCATTCCGAGAGAGAAGCTACTTGGGAGCGTGAAGATCGTCTTCGACTTGAGTACCCCGCTTTCTTCCCGCCGACTCCTGAATCTCGGGACGAGATTTCTTCGAGTGGGGGCGACTTGTCACATCCCTAGTTCTGGTATGACCTAGGCTAGCTAGTGATGTGTGCATCATGTTCAAATTTCATTTAACTTTGAAATGGGGATTGTGAAACCCTCAGAAATCATTTCTGGAAATAACCCAGATACAAAAAAATTGCTCCAACAAGGTCCAAGAAAATGTTCATGTTGCTCTCTGAAAATATTGGACAGAGATAAAAATCAAACCAATATTTTTAGGATCTCATAAGTATTAATTTTGGGCATTTGGAATTAATCCAATATTTATTTGCATTGGATATATATGTTATATATTTTATATATGTCCAAAAATTCTGAATTTATGGTGTGGGGCTTTTGAATAATCACTTAGGTCCCTGCAAAAATTGTCAGAATTAAATAAAATGATTTGGTATTTTTATTAAATCAAAACAAATGTCAGAAAAATAGAAAAGAAAACAAGTTAAGGGAAATACTTACCTGCAGCCCCTGTGCAGCCTGGCCTGGCCAGCGGCCCAGCAGGCCGGCCCAGCCCAACTGCCAGGAGCTTCTTCAAGCTCCTGCCAGTAGGAGCTGCTGCGTGGCCGCGCCAGCCGGCCGTGGCCATGTCTCCCCACCAGCTCCTGCTTCCCCTCCTCGTCGCTTTGGCCTCCCTGGACGTCGCCACGACGCCCCGTTTCCCCCTCACTCTCCCGTGCCCATTCCCTCCTCTCCCTCGCTCTCTCTCACCGTGCCCGAACGCTGCCGTCACCGCCGTTCGCCATAGCCACAGCCACCGCCCCGGCCTCGCCCCTCCGGCGTGCCCACAAGCTCCGCGCCACCTTCCTTGTCCTCTCCGTCAAGCCAGGCAACTCCGGGCGCCCCGTATCGTCGTCACCGCCGTCGTCTTCTTCGTCAGCCACCCGAGATCGCTGGCGACGTTCCAGCTACACCGAGCCTTCCCCGAGCTCGCCGACCCCGCCATTGGATCCGCTGTGAGCCCCTCCGTCGAACCCCCCTCTTCCCTGCCTCTCCGGCGCCCTCTAGCCCCTCTGCTGCTCGAGCCGAGCTTCGGCCTCCGCCGTGAGCTTCGCTCCGGCGAGCTCCGACCACCCCACGGTCTTTCGCGTGTCCCACTGGATGCGCATGAGCCTAGGCTTCGCGTAGGTGGTCTCCGCCGCCCGAATGGTCGCCGGAGTGACGAATCCGAGACCCTCCGCCACGTCTGGCTCACCGGCGTCAAGCCGCCTGCGGGTTTTGACCCCGCTGACCAGGAGGTTTGACCTCCCGTGGGTCGCTGACATGTGGGGCCTGGCCCTATTAATTTTTAGTTAGGATTAGTTTAACAACTAATTTAACCCTGTTAACTAATTGGGTCACTGACGCGTGGGCCCAACCCCATTAACTAAGCCAGTTTAGGTTTAATTTAATTACGATTAGCCGCAGACACAGACGTGTGGACCCCACACGTCAGGTTTGACCTGGTCAGCCACCTTTGACCCGCTGACGCAATGCTGCTATCATGCTGACGCAATATATCATTTTCTGGTTTAAAAATAAATCAGGAAATTCCAGAAAATGATATAAACATAAAAAATTCATAGAAATTCAATCGTAGCTCAGATTAAAATAATTTATATATGAAAAATTATCAGAAAAATTCAATCTATCCATCTGTACCATTGTCATGCATGACAAACCATCTATACATGCTGTACATATGAAAACACACTTATGGCATATTTAAGAACTTAATTTGGAGTTGTATTTGAACCCTTGGTTCAAATGGACTTCAACCAAATAAATGCTACATGCATTAACTCAAACAACATCACATACTCATGCCATGTTCATGCATGATAATGTTGCATATGCTTGTGTTTGATTTCTCACACCGTTCCTTCTCGATAGGTCCTGCTCCGGAAAGTGTTCGAGAGTACCTATAAGTGGAGCAGTGCCCCCTCCATTGAGCTACCAGGCAAGCAAACCCCCTCGTTCATTCCGATACAATCCCACTCTCTCGCTCCTGCTCTATTTTATTGCATTAGAATAACAACGATTCAACTACTACTTTATGCTGCGGTAGTTGAACCCATTCCTCTGCATGACCTGTCATTGCCACAGTAAATAGTTGAAACCCACTAGCATGTGTAGGAGTTGATTGAGCCATGTTATGCTTCTACCATCCCATGCCTGCTATTGCTTAGAGTTGTGTCAGGTCTGATTCATCGGGAATGAATTGGAGTGTTATGACATGTTCTGGTGCTGAGAGTCAAGCGTGTGAACACGATTTGGTAAAGGTAGCGGTGAGAGGCCATGTAGGAGTACATGGTGGGTTGTCTCATTGGGACCGTCCTTAAGAACTGAGTTCTGTGTAAGTTGTCCAATGACTAGCTACTACCACACATTGGGCTCCGGGCGCTCCAAGCTCTCTCGACGTATTAACCAACTTGATCTCTGTCCAGGAGTTGCAACTAGTTTCTGGTGTTTGTAGGTAGTGTTATTTTTCTACCGAGTGGCACCCGGCAGGGTGGACTTGGGACAAACTAGGCACCGTGACCCAGTGTACCGAGTGGCACCCGGATGGTGGGCTCGGGAACCCTGTACACATCGTTTGGGCCCGTGAGCGACACCCCGGCCGGATCTCCTTGCGGATGGAACCCGAATAGGTGATAAACCTGGACTAGAGTCTTGTGTGGTTAGTTAGGTCGTGGCCGACACCCTCGCCAGGCTTCCGCTTGAAGGTTGCCGAGATACATGAAGTGTATATGGTGATAAGTCATGAGAGCGTGTGTGAAGAAGTACACCCCTGCAGGGTTATCATGATCTATTCGAATAGTTGTGTCCTCGGTTATGGACTTCTTGGATGCTTACATGGTACATAGACAACTTAAAGTGGATACTCTAAAATGCTCAAGACAAGTGTGAGTGCTATGGATGGCCTTCTCATAGAAGAGACGGGGATGAATCCATAGTAGTGTATTGATGTGGTGATTAGTGGACTCGTGTGCGCTGCCTCACCTCAAAGAAGTTTCTCATTGTCGTAGAACAGGATAGACACTGAGTCAAAGATGGCTTGCTGCCACTAAACCCCACATTACCTTCTTGATACAAATGCATGTATGATAGGATCTGATGTAAGTCTTGCTGAGTACCTTTGTACTCACGTTTCCTTTATTTATGTTTTGCAGGTGAGACATCCGTCTCACTAGTAGTACCGCTTGGACTTCGACGAGTAGCTTGTTACCTCAGCTACGATCTTGTACCTTGGAGGGACTTGTAGATAGTCAGGCTTCTCGGCCTTTTTCTTTTGTAGTTGTCTGTACTCAGACATGTAATGCTTCCATTGCTTGTATGCTCTGAATGATGGGTCATTTGACCCCTGTTTGTATTGATGCTATGTGGCTCTTCTGAGCCTTTATCTATATGAGTTGCGTTATGTTGTGATGCCATGTTGTACAGCACATACTTGCATGTTATGCGTACGTGTGACGTGTTTTGCTATGTGTGGGATCCGACAATCTAGTTGTTTATCCTTGGCAGCCTCTCTTATGGGGAAATGTAGTCTGGTGCTTCCTTGAGCCATAGTAGTCCTGCTAGCCCAGCACTACTGCTCAGAACACTTGACTGGCCGGCATGTGTTCCACTTCGCTCCTATGTCTGTCCCTTCGGGGAAATGTCACGCGGTGACTTCCGGAGTCCTGCCTAGCTTGCTATAGCCCAGGTTCCCCGGAGTCCTGTTAGCCCAGTACTATAGCCCAGATTCATATGCTGTTGACCGACATGCTCGATGTGATTCATGTATGCCTCTCCCCATAGGTTAGCACCGGTTTGGGTTCACGACTAGCCATGTCGGCCCGGGTTCTCTGTCATATGGATGCTAGCGATACTATCATATACGTGAGCCAAAAGGCGCAAACGGTCCCGGGCCATGGGAAGGCGACACCCGTGGGAATACCGTGCGTGAGGCCGCAAAGTGATATGAGGTGTTATAGGCTAGATCGGTGTGACTTAGAATCGGGGTCTCGACAGCGGTCGTCCCAGCATCCTTCTCCTCATCCTCCTCCTCGGCCATAGCCCGGTCGTTGCGCTCGGGGCATCGACCGAAGCGTCCATCTCGAATGGCCCTGAGCTGTTGACAATCGCTGGTGTTGTGGCTATGCACATTGTGGAAGGCACAAAATGTAAGGCTGCCCTTGGACGACTCGGGGAGGTCCCAGCCGTGCTTTGTGTCTAGCTCTGCTGCGAGTACGACCACTCCCTTGTGCTTCACGTTCTTGACCTTGCACTACAAAAAAATTACACTTTCGTGTTGATACGTGTTTGTCACACTAGGTCATGTTTTTCGTCATGCATGTACATCCATGACGATTTTATGACAGAATCAAGATAGTCATACCTGTGTTGTCATAGAAGTGTTCCATGACAATACCAAAATTATCATCACGGAAGTGTCCACTTCCATGACAATAAATTGCGTGTCACAGAAGTGCTTTCGTCAAGGGTGACCGACACGTGCCATCCAGCGTAATGGAACGTCGTTAAGCTATCGGGTCATGTTTTGGATCCGATAACCCGTTAACAGCCCTGACCAATGGGGATGTTCCACATGTAAAATCATCATTGGCTGGAGGAAACACGTGCCGGCTCACCGTTGGGATAGATGTCATCCACTCATTCGACCCAAGGCGCCTATGATACGTCGACACGTGGCACGACCCAAGAGAGGCCCATTTCTGTGAAAAGGCCGGCCCGTTATGACCTCTCTGAATTAGGCCTAGTACCGTCATGTGGGCCGTCCAATATGATTCTAGCCCATTTTAACTTCCGGCTCATGTATGGCCCATGACGTCTTTCAGGCCATATGAGGCCCTTTGTAACTCATGGCCCATGAACGGCCCGTGGTGAAACTAGCCCGTAATGAACATTGTATCACTTCATATGCACTAACGGCCCATTGTTCCATTGGGCCATTTCCAGCCCAGATTATCTTTCGGCCTTCTTAGGGCCCATTCATTCTTGGGCTCATTTCCAGCATTCGGTTAGTTACGGCTCGTTACTGTCATTTTCTGCTTGTCGACCAAATTCAGCCTATCGTTACAGTCGGCCCGTTTGTGGCCCGTTAATACGTTGGGCCGTTTTCATGTCAAAAAAATCCTGTTGGGCTGTTTTCATAGAGTTATCAAATACGGCCTATTAACAGCCCGTTATGGTCCACGAATAGTACGACCCATGATTGGCAAAATGATGATACGCCCTGTAGAAGGCCCATGGATCCTACGGCCCGTAAAAGGCCCATGGATCGTATGGCCCATAGAAGGCCCATGGATCCTACGGCCCATAGAAGGCCCATGGATCCTACGGCCCGTATAGAAGGCCAATGGATCCTACGGCCCGTAGAAGGCCCATGGATCATACGGCCCGCAGGAGGCCCATGGTTACAACAGTCCGTGTGTTGCCATGATTATTTTGTCCTAGTTTCCAAAAATAGGTTATTCTGGCCACTGGAAAAACATAGAAAAAGAACTGCAGTGACTACAAGCAAACAACTAAACAAGACAATAAGGAAATAAATAAGCAAGAAATTAACGCTAGCCTATTACCGCTATTACACATATTACATCCACTTGGGATCAAAGTTCGCCACCAATGCAAATATAGGGAACAAACCAGCATACTACATACACTGGCCGTCAAAATTGGCCACCAGTGCAAATAAATGGGGCAGCAAAACAAGAGCATAACTAAAACAACTTCAGAAGAGCATAAGAAACATTATGATTGGGACTACAAGGAAGATGACAGAACATGTCCAAACTAAGAAGATGACATATATGATGTCCAAAGTAGGGACTACAAGGCAACATATGCATGATATGACTAACATCACCATGCCAAGGTAGAGCAAACACATTGGGGGGTAAATAGGATTGGTCAGCGGCGTTTGAATCCGCCTCAGAACAGATATCTTCCTCTAGATTACAATCTGGAGAGGGGTGGGGATGGTTTGCCACTGAACCCACCATGGAGCGATGTCTGCCTGACATTGTATTGCTGCGCAAAACTCTTCTCTTTTTCTCTACGTGTTTAGCATGACTGTGTATAATATCTGACATGCATACGAAAAAATATGGTGAGATTATGTAAGGAGAGCATGCAGAAATTTAGAGTAATGGTAACAACTAGTGGATGGATCCAAAAATAATGATAGCTTTAATTTAATAAAAATACATATGATGATTGTTTTACTATTTGTTTTCCACCCAAGATGAACAACATAGGCATACCCTAGGTGAACCAGATATTAGACAGAGATACTATTCATTTCTTCCTCGATATGTGCCCCACAACTAATTTATAACTCAAGTTTGAACATTAATTTGGACCCGACTTGGAGTCCAGGAGGTGAACATGACGTCAAGGCTGAAGCAGCACAAGACAGACCTCATCAATCTCAAGAGGGATTCTAATAGCATCTCCAATAGATGATGTAAAATAGATGTAAAATTTACATCACCAAAAACCACCTGACTACAATAGATGAGGTAAAAACTGTTGACTCTGAACTTAACTGTCGAAACTGAAATTTACTGGGGAATCTGAATGTTACCGTCGAAACTGAATGCAATGGTAGAAGAGAGGCACTTGACATGTAGTTTAGGGAGGCCCTGCAGTTCATCTTCAACCTGCACCCCCTGAGCCGCCAGCCGCCACCGGCCGAACCGCCGGCCCCAGTGCTGCCTCGCCGCCCTGAAAAAACTCCCACCGCCGGTCCGCCGTCGCCCCGGCCAGCCCCCTAGGCCACCCGCCCCCACCCTGAACCCTAAGATAGATAGTGGGGTACCTCTCCGGCGAGCCCCCGTCCCCGCTGGGGGTGGTTCTTCCTTAACTCCGGCGAGCCCCCACCCCCTGAAAATCGACTAACCTAAAAGTCAATTCAGTCGACAGAAGTGTAGCTAAATTGGAGCAGAGCAGCAGCACAAGCGAAGGGGAGAGCAGCAGCAGCAGCGCGAGCGAGCGAGAGCCGGAGTAGCAGCACGTTTTCATGTCTCACCCTCCTCCACAAGTCGACCCCACACAGTCGCTCGGCATGCCACTCACTGCAAACCGAGTATACAATAACTTTCCCGCCTGCTTGTCGAAGGATCGTGCCATGGAGTACTAGTACTACTGCAAGAGATTGAGTAGTTGGGGGAGGACAGCTAGCTGCAGCATGGACTCCCAAGAACTTTTTACATGCATGTTGTGGCCGGCTATTGCGACCTTTGAACGCGGAGCAGTCGCGTGCACCAGGAAGCGGCACAGGGCGATGCTCTCTCGGCCAGCGTGCCGCTTCAATGCCAGCGCCAGTGAGAGGTCACGTCCAGTCTGGCCGGGCATGAATGCGGCACTGACCGTTTCGGGCGGGAAGCATGCGCGGGTCATGAAGAGGGTTTCGGGTTGGTCAGGAGCGGCCGTGGTAGCAGTCTGGATGCCTGCAAACAAGAGATGTTGTATGTTAATATTGTCACGTATATAATTAACAACGTAAATAATGTGCCAGTTGGACAAATATGATTGGAGATGGAGATGGAACTGGAATTTTACGTTAACACGGATATGCATGTCTATGTCTATATGTGTGTGTGACGACTCTCGCGATCTGGAAGCAGGGGCTTGTTTTTGATCGAGTTTTCTTTCTTGGTACGTTAAAAAATTGTCCGCCAGTTTTCGTTTCTTTTTTCCGGGAACGCGTGTATTCTATTTAAAACCATTGCTATGGAGAGATTTTTTACTCAATTATAGCCTCTTGTTTGATAGAGTTTATCGCGTATCGTTCTCTCACCATCTCCATATCAAAACAAGATGATAGTGTCCACACTATCTCTCTCCTCACCGGTGGTCATAGATCCGGTCGAATCCCGTTCGCTGCAGGAGGTGAGGAGGTGCAGCGTTGACGTTGTTGCCGTCGGCGATGGATGAAGCCGATGCGCACCGTCCTCTCAGAGCCGGCGCTGTTGCAGACGATGGTCCTTCGCGCCCTTGTTCGCTGCCGTTGTGTGGGCAGATCACGCCCGCCCATGTAAGCGACATCTCGCCCACCTGAGGTATAACTTCTTGTACTGGTCCAGCTCCCTTGGTCGTTGCATGCGGGTTTTCTTCTATGCGACTACTCCCCAGCTCCCCATGTATAGTAGCTAGGGTTCGTCGGCTGGTCCAACATCACCTACTATTATAGAGGAAATGCCACTCGAAAAGTTGTCCTAATTTATGCCACAGTGGAGGTATACATGTTGTTTTGACAAAAAGTACATGGTGGTTGTGTGGTCAGTGTCCATATGCTCCTATTGCTGCTGCTAATCGAATACTATCACTGGTTAAATGAAGAAATGCTTTTTTTCTCAGGTATCCTGGTTTAGTTCCCATCAAGATAATCATGATGCTTCTGTTTGTTGGTGTACTTTTCATAATTCTTATTGACAATTGAGATGTCGTTGTTAGTCTTGTCAAAGAAAGTAACAACACTATATCCCTTTTTTATATTTTTGGAAACAGCGATGCGTATCTCCATACCCGGGCATGTCTTCCTCACTTTTAGTGGAACTGCACAAAATTGGATGGCCATTGTTGTTCCGCCTCACAGTCCTCTGCACATGGTTCTTCCTTCCTCGAGCTTGATTACTGAGAAGAAACAGACCACAGTGAGGATTTGTCGAACTTCATAGGTGCCTCACCCAAACTTGATGCCAAATCGATGATGCATCACCACGATGACCTATCAATGCTCATGGTTGCGCCTCATGGTTGCGTCGTCTGGTGAAGCTGATCGATTTTCAATGAAAAAACAATTTTTCTTCCATCAGTGCTATTTGCTTGTTACCCACAAAGATGATATCCTTCGTCAGTTCACCTTGGTTGCGTTGGAGACGCAGTCGTCTTTCACTTTGGTGCAATTTTATCACACAATTGGCTATGAACCAAATGTTTCCTCGAAGAAGGATCGACGTTGTTACTAAGAGCATAAGTTTTGTATTGATTTCTAAGCCTTCTCACAACTTTTTCTCCAACTCCCCTGTAATTTTATTTGTCCAGCTATTAACTTTGATTTAAAAAATGGTCTGGACTAAAAACCCGAATGGACGTAGTAGCCCTCCATTTTTATTTACTCAGCATATTAGATTTGACTGAAGTCAAACTTTGTAAAGTTTGACCAAGTTTAGGCGAACACAACAAACCATAATTATTACAGAGGGAAAACTGTACATACTCTCAAACCTTTCCGATAATTGAAATTAAAATTCTTTATTTGTACACACTCTCACACGTTTCTGATAATTTGGTGCATGTGTGGTTGTTTACTTAAGGGAGGGTAGTGTACCGCACGTGAAGGACAGGAAGTGCGACTAGGACGCTTGGATCGTTAGTTCATCGGAAGTACTCCGTCTGTTCCTAAATATTTGTCTTCCAAGTGGTTTGAAATGGACTACCACATACGGATGTATATAGACATTTTTTACAGTGTAGATTCACTCATTTTGCTCCATATGTAGTCATTTGTTGAAATCTCTAGAAAGACAAATATTTAGGAAATAGAGGGAGTAGTAGTTTTCTTCACTGGTACATTAAATAAAGAATTTCATTTCATACTTACACAATTTAAAATGATTGTTATGGAGAGAATAAGAAAACCACTCCACTATATATTAGTCGTATAAACGAGTACTATATGGACGCAGCTTCATTGACTTTAGTGCACCTGCCTTTGGGTTTATGACAGGTGGGCCCAAAATGTGGCTGGCCCACCTGTCATACAGCCAAAAGCAGGTGCAGTTAAGGCACCGGAGCTTAGTCCGTACTACAGTATATATATAAGCTGGAGCCTCAGCGCTTGTTCGCTAGGGTTTGCACTCTCGACACTCTTGTCGCACTACATATATATACATACGCTGGAGGCTCAGTGTTCCTTTGCTAGGGTTTTCTATATTCACAGTCTCTGACCCTCTTCACCAGATCTAAACAAGACTGCATTGTGGCGTTTGTCTCACTCACCCCCTCATAGCTGGCGAAGGAGGCGTCAGGACCCCGTCGCATCGGGAAGGGGAGGAGGTGCAGCGTTCAATCTATCGCCTTCGGCGAGGGAGGAAATCCACTGCTGGCTGCGCTTTTCTCTTTCACCCAGTGCCTGTGCGGGAGGGCCACCGAGCCCTTCTTCCTCGCTGTCGTACGTAGTGTGGGCAGATCCGACCTCCCGCCACATGCCTTGCCACATCACGACGACCCTAAGGAATAAGTTTCTTTGAAACCGTCATTGGTTGTGTCACCCCGGCTCAGAGAAACCGGAACGCCCCGTATTCTAGCCCAGAGGTCGAGGAGAAGTCTATGGAATACGACATTCTTGACATAGAACAAATCAGCTCTTATTACAGGAATAATAATACAAGGGTCTGATGATACAAAGAATCACATCAGCATGGCGACACGACGCCTGCGATACTACACATGCTCTATGCTAGCAGCAGAACAACCCGTAGCAGCGGGATACTTCTAGCAGCGGAACCACGACGACGGTGGTGAACTCCACTCTGCAGGGACTCTGGCTAGGACACGATCTAGCGCGCACGCACGACGACCTTGACAAGCAATCAAGAAATCATGGCAGCACCTGCAATCTAGCAAGACACGCCAGATTAGTACATTGAATGTACTAGCAAGCTCACAACAACCATAACATCAAGGCAAGACAATAGCATAGTGTTTAACAGGTTAATTAAATTAACAACTATTATGATGAAACAACTACTAAACATTGTATGAAACTGATACAATACTGATAAATCTCCATCTCAGATCTCCATAACCATTTCTCTCTTGGCTAACCGACCAAGCAATATACCATCTCGATCACCTCGTGATCCAAACCAAACGGTGATCATTCCGGCGATCACTACCACGACCAAGACTTGGTCTCAACCGTGATCCTTCCGGCGATCACTACCATGACCAACACTTGGTCTCCGACATCATCATCAGCATCCTGCCAATCTGTACTGCTCAACATATCAACATATGCATATATCACCTATAAGTCATTCCATCATGTGAGTGTTGATTGAACGCTGTGACCTAGTACGAACCCTTGCCCATGACCGAGGACGCGGCTATTGATAGATTTAAATACACACTCTGCAGAGGTAGCGCACTTTACCCACACCACGGAATCCATGGCCTCGCACTCCCATTCGGGTGGACCAACGGCTTTCCGACAAAACCGTTCTACTGCCATGACACTCTCCCAGCCACTCGGACCCACTCCCAACGGCTTTCCAAAACTAATGGCACTAACAGAAAGTTTATAATTTTGCTAACCTAAAAGCAAACAGAATTAAAAATTAAAGCAAAAAACAAAAGAAAATAAATAATGCAAAAAACAAATCAAAAAACAGGAAAAAACTATTTTTATAGTAAAGTTAATCACAAAAAAAAATAAATAAAGCAATAAAGAAAACAAAAAAAAGTGTTTTCAAATTTGAAAACTAATGGCATTAACAAAAAGTGTATAATTTTTCTAAAACTAAAAGCATAAATAATTAAAAAATAAAGCAAAAAACAAAAGAAAAATAAATAAAGCAACAAAAAAATAAATGCCACCTACTGGGCCACCACGGCCTGAATACGACTAGAAACCCTACCATGGGCCAGTATTCAGGCCCGCAGCAGGCCCAGTAGGCCCACAGGCATTGCAGTGACAGATTAGGCCCGAAAGCCTGTAGTTGAGAGGAGCTCGGGAGGGTGGGCGCAGCAGCGCTTATAAACCACTCCCGAGCCCTCTCAACTAGCGAGGTGGGACTAAACTTTTGGGCGCGGGGCAGCACAAGGCCATTGGTCCCGGTTGGTGGCACCAACCGGGACTAAAGGGGGCATTGGCCACGGTTCGTGGAACCAACCGTGGCCAATGCCCCCCTTTAGTCCCGGTTGGTGCCACCAACCGGGACCGTAGGCCTCTGCTTCCCTCCCTTTTGGCTGCTGAAAAGAGACCTATGGTCCCGGTTGGTGGCACGAACCGGGACCATAGGTGTGCATTGGTACCGGTTCGTGCCACGAAACGGGACCATTGCTCTGGGTATATAAGGTAGCACTTGTGAAAAATTCGCCAACCACTCCCATTCGCCCCCGACGCTGCTAGGCCATTCGTCGTCGTCGTCGCCGCCCCGAGCCTGTCCTCGCCCGCTCCCCGTCGCCGTCGCCCCGCGCCGCCACAGGCCTTCTCCCCATCGCTGCGTGCGCCGTCGCCGGCCTCCTCCTCGTCGCTGCGTGCGCTATCTCCGGCCCCCTCCCCGTCGCCCCGCGCCGCATCGCCGGCCTCCCCCGCGCCGTCGCCGGCCTCCTCCCCGTCCCCGGCCTCCTCCCCATCGCGCCCCCAGTGAGCTCCCCGCCCCTTCCCATCGATCCCTGTCACTCTGGCCATCGCCGCCGCCGCCGCTGCTCTCTGTGTGTGATAAAATTTTTCATATGTGTATGTATATGCTGATATGTATTTGGATTTGGCTATGTATGTATGTATATGCTCATATGTATGTACGTATGTATGTATATGCTCTCTGTATATGGATTTGGCTATGTATATGCTCTCTGTATATGCTCATATGTATGTATGTTCATATAGCATTTTTTTCTATATATGAATTATTTTTTTGTTCATGGATATATGCTAAAGAAAACGAGTGGGGTGATAGATGATGATGAGGGGTCGAGAGGGGGACGAGAGGCCGAGAGGGGTCGAGGGGAGAAAAAAATGTTATCAGGGACGTGGGTCGTCGAGGGGTCGAGAGAGGGACGAGGGGTCGAGAGGGGTACGAACCGGGACAAATACTCTGTGTATATAAGCATGACTTAGAAAGAAGAAGAGGAGAGGAAAAAGAGCAGAAATAAATAAGAAGAAGAAAAAAGAAGAAAGAGAAGAGGAGAAGAAGAAAGGAATAGCAGAGAAGAAGGGAAAATAGAATATATTCTATTTTTTCTTCTTCTCCACTATTCCTTTCTTCTTCTCCTCTTTTTTTTCTTCTTTTTTTCTTCGATCTTCTCCTCTAGCTATTCCTTTCTTCTCCTCTTTTTTCTTCTTCTTCTTCTTCTTCTTCTTAATTTTTATCGGGAACGAGGGTGTCGAGGATCACCGAGGGGTCGAGGGTCGGGAACTAGGGTAGAGGGTCGTTAAGGGGTCAAGGGTCGAGGGTTCGAGGGTTCTATAGGGTCGAGGGATCGAGGGTCGAGGGTTCCAGGGTCGTCTAGGGGTCGAGGGTTCCAGGTTCGTCGAGGGTTTGAGGGGTCGAGGATCACCGAGGGGTCGAGAGAGGTTTCCTAGTGTCAAAGTATTGAAGAAATCCATGGCTTCATCATTAGCCGGAAGTAACCAAGGCATGACGAAGTCCTCCAAAGTTATTTTGGAATGGTGTCCCGGATAGGATAATTTGCCTTTTTGTATGAATTTCAGCAAAGGCCTTCCAAATAACGATATTTGGAAGGTTTTTGCTGAACTTTGTACCAAAAAGGGAATTATCCTATCTAGGACTCCGTTCCAAAATAACTTTGGAGAGCTTCGTACCATCATGAACCTGTTACTTTCGCCTAATGATGAAGACATGGTTTTATTGAATCCTTTGACACTAGGCAACCTCCCGACCCCTCGGCGATCCTCTCGAACATGAGAGGAAGAAGAGGATAAAAAAAGAAGAGGAAGAAGAAAAAAAAGAGGAGAAGAAAGAATAGAGGAGTTCTTTCTTCTCCTCTTTTTTTTCTTCTTCTTCCTCTTTTTTTTATCGGGAACGAGGGTCGTCGAGGGACATAGATGTAGTGTCGTTGTTGTCAATATATACCCCCTCCCGATAGCTTCAACACGTGGGGGGGTCGATATTACCCCCTCCTTGAAGCGTTCTCGAGGCCACCCCAAACCCTTGAAGCGTTGTCGAGGCCACCCCAAACCCTAGAGAAGCAGCGTTGAGGCCACTAATTAATATATATGATTCCTTACTATGATTAGGTAGCTAGTTCTACGTTTGCCACTAATATATCCATCTGTCATGTTTGAATAATAATTGCCATGTTGTAAATATTTGTAGAAACTATGGACACCGCCCGAGATGAAGCAAAAGAAGCGTTGTTGAGGGACACAATCGCCGAAGGAAGTGATGCTGTCTCGTTATTTCTCAACGACACCGATGGTCTGGAAGTAGAGGGTGAAGAAGCTGGCTACGGTGACCTAATGCCGGTGCAAGAAGAAGAACATGAGGACGGCTCCGGTGACCCAATGCCGGTGCAAGAAGGAGACCGTGATGTCGGCTCCGGTGACCGAACCGAGTCCGGCCAGGTATATATATTAGTTAAGCCTGTGCTGACTAGCTGATTGATGCATTCATTGTTTTGGTATGTACACATATTAATTAAGTCTTTGTTCTTTTTTCTATCCCTTCGGATCGAGCACAACTTCGGTAAAGATACGAGGCCCGAAGAAAAAGTTGAGCTCGGATGAAAAGTTTGAGATCATAGCAATCGCGCCCGATGGCCAACCGATTGAACCCATCCGAACAAAGAACGCATTTGTTCCTCAGTGCGGGGTTCTGGTTAGGGACAAGATCCCGATAAGCATCCAGCAATGGTTTAAGCCGGCTACAGAAGACCCTGAGGTGTCTTATGTCAATGATATGCAGAAAAATGATCTTTGGACTAAGCTGAAGTCAAATTTCACCCTACTGCCAGAGGATAATCCAGAGAACCCAGTTAAAGAGCAATTAATCAAGTCTTTTGCTCTTAAGAGGATGGCAGAACTATTCAGGAGGTGGAAGAAAGAGGTGAATAAGTTTGTCGAAAATAATGAGACACCAGAATTCAAGGGCATATATGAGAAGATCAGAGATCACTGGCCCGCATTTGTGGCCCACAAGACATCGGAAAAGAGTAACAAGATGTCGGCGACAAACAAGCAAAATGCTGCGAAGAAGAAGCTTCACCATCGCACGGGGTCAGGTGGCTACCTCGTAGCCCGGCCTAAGTGGGCCAAGACTGAGAATGATCTGGTTGATAAAGGGATCGAACGAGAGACAATTAACTGGCCAGACCGTTGCCGGACTTGGTTCTTCGGGGCTGGCGGAACCTTGGACCCTGTAACAGGGAAGTGCATTTGGACGAACGATCAAATGGACATACCAGTCAGGAAGCTTAAGCAGTATACTGAAGCAGCGCAGCAAGGGAAGTTCTTTCCAGACAGAGAGAATGATGAGCTCACTATGGCCCTCGGGAATCCTGAGCACCCTGACGGACACGAGGCACGCTAGGCTCCATTCCGTGGAAGGTTGGGTTTCCGGACGCAGGCGGTTACAAATCCCATGAGAGGAGGAAAAAAGTGCAGCAAACCCAAATGCAGGCGCTGCAAGCAAGGGTAGACGCGATAGAGGAACGAGAAGCAAATCGCAGCAAACGTACTGCCGAAGCTTCCCCCGAAGCTACCCCGCCATCTCAGCGCAGAAGCAGCGTGGCTTCCACCGAGCTGCTTCAACCGGAGCATGCCTTGACGGCTCCTGCCAGCTATCCTGTGGATGCTATCACGGAGTCTCAAAATTTCCACCTTATGACGCAATGGATGAATTTGAAGGTCAAGGCGGCTGTTGGCTCTGTTTATCCTACTGAACCCGGCGCAACTTTTCACTGCCGGCCGATTCTAGAAGGATATGCTAGGGTGATGGTGGATGAAATAATGGAGGGATTTGAGGACCTCCAGCTTGACCACCCTACCGGTGAAGGGGAGACCCGGCTGGGGTCTGCTCTGAAGACTCCATGCCTATGGCGGAAGGAGCTCATCAACCTTCCGAACTGGACGCCTCCGCCTCCTCCTCCTCCTCCGGCGAGTCAGGGCACTCCGCCACCTCCACCGCCTCCTCCTCCAGCGGGTGACGATCAGGGCCCTCGGCCGGCTCCTTATCCGGCGCGTGGCGACACTCCGCCTGCGCCGGCGCGCCCGAGCAGCCAGCCTCCTCCTTCTCCGCCTCGTCAGCAAGGGCGGAAGAGACCCGCCGCCGCTCCGGCAGCTACTCCGGCGCGTCATAGTCCTTCTCCTCTGCCTCGTAAGCAAGTAAAGAAGACAATCGCTTCATCTGCTTGGCCGGCGTCTAGCAGTACAACCAGAGGCGGCAGGACATACAGATTCGGTCCTTCTCTGAAGAGTCCAGAGAAGTTACCATACGAGAGGACCCCGGAGGAGAACGCGAAGATTGCGTGAACCGAAGTGGATGACTGGTTTCAAGGGTTGAAAGCAAAGAGACATCCACCTCCGGAGGAGAAGGTAGATCCGGTGAAAGTGAAGCGCACTCTGGCTGCCCTGGCAAAACCACCTAAGTCTCCGCCGAAAGGCAACTATGAGCGCATTATTGTAAAGACATGGGCCGAAGCGGAGCGGTCGGGAAGTACAGTCAGTGATCAAAGGCTGAAAGAACGACGAGCAGCTGGGAAACAAATTGCCCAGCTCGGCGATCAAGCGAAGCAATCGTGCCCCCCGCTCAAGGTGCCTAGCGACATCGTCTATCCGAGGATGGTGCCCGGTTATGGCAATGTTGACGATTACCTGCCCGATGATGTACATTATGATCCCATGGAGGTGCAGATACATAGATACATGTACGGGAAGCCTCTCGTCAAAGATGAAAAATCTTTAACAACGATGATGTGAAGATTACATGATTGGTACTTGAAAATCTGCAGAGTCTGGGGGGAGGAGTACTTTGTATGCGAGAGTTAAACCGGAGCATGACCTCGTTGGAATTGAACTGTTGCCTATTCCATTTGAGGAGTTCTATTAGTTTTTCAATCAATTGGCCCTCAATAAAACAACGATCACCTGCTACTGTCTGTAAGTACTACTACTTCTGTCATTAAGTCTCTCTATATAGCTCATCTCTTTCATTGCATGTATTTATAATTATCCTCACTATATTATGGAGATTGAAGATCGCTGAATTGAAGAAAAGACAAATCGGTGATATTGGGTTCGTTAACACATATCTCATAGATGCAACTGAGGTTGAACATCGTCCCGAAGATACCGAGGCCAACTTGCTACAATCATTCAAAAAAAATGAAAACAAAGATATAATACTCTTTCCTTACAACTTCAAGTGAGTGTTACTGTCTTGTGCATATTCGGTTTCCCTTATATATTAGTCCAGGTTATAGTAATGTAATTGATGAGTTATGCATGCGTGTGCAGTTTCCACTATATTCTCCTAGAGATTAGGCTTGAGCAGGGAGTAGTAACCGTCATGGAATCTAAACGAAAAGATCCCCAGGAGTATGCGGACATGACTGAAATCCTCAAGAAGTAAGTTAAATTGATCATTATTCACCATATCAGCAAATTTGTTCATTTCCTGATATGAAGTAATTGTTTTCTTTGTCCGGTAGGGTTTGGAGAAAATTCACTAGAAAAGTTCCGGGACTGCCGAAGGAGCTGGAATTTAGACACCCAAAAGTAAGTACTATAGTAGCATGTTCCGCGCATCTCCTAGTGATTCAAGCGCTAGTTTCATCAATACCATTTAGCATTCTTGCTTATCAGTTTGATTGACCTCTATTTCTTGTAAAGTGGTTGTGGCAGGAACAAGGGAATGATTTCTATGGATACTACGTCTGTGAGTCCATCCGCCACACGACCTATGAGCGGGGCGGGTACTCTGACGAACAATATGAAGTACGTAAATAACAACATTCACAATTTTATTTTATTACCATCATTTGTGTTGAGTTTCATTCATTCATATATATATATGTATTGACCCCCTTCTTCAAATTAGATGTTTCGGAAGCGGGATGAACTCCTAGCACCAGCTCGCATGCGAGCAATTCAAGAGGAATTGGTGGCATTCTTTCTTGACCACGTGATCACTGAAGACGGAGAATACTATGTGGACCATGAGTCCGTATGATTATATTTGTAAGAGATAATTATTGTATATATGTAGCCGGTAGTGTCGGATAGATATACGAGAACTTGTTGTTCGACCAATCTCTCGGAGAAGGAGAGGTGGTCGATATCACTTCTCTCTGTATGCATATATGTTCATGACGATCTTCTGTTTCCTTCGTTTGCTTACTAGCTAGCTAGCATGTCTAGTCCTCTCTATACGTATGTATAGTACATAGCGTCGACCAAGCACGGACATAAGAGAGGACACTTCTCTCTATTAATTATAGCTAGCTAACACAATATATGAAACACCTAAATTAAACCCCCCAAAACCCCCAAACACCCCCCTTTAAAAAAACAAAAACCCCAACCACAGAAATGCTGACGCGTGGATGCCTATTGGTCCCGGTTGGTGCCACCAACCGGGACCAAAGGGTCTCCTGCCTGAGCTCCGCACACAGGCCATGTGGAGGCCCATCTGTCCCGGTTCTGGATTGAACCGGGACTAAAGGGACGGGGCATTAGTACCGACCCTTTAGTCTCGGTTCCAGAACCAGGACAAAAGGCCCTTACGCACCGGGACAACAGGCCCTTTTTCTACCAGTGACCAAAGACACAACAACCATAACCTTCCCTAGTTGGAGGCACCGACGAGAGGCACGATAATAGATCGCATTAGGGCCTTCCCATAAAGGCAAATGTGGTTGCACTGGAAAAGCCCGGTTCGGTGGCACCTGACCAACTTAATGACAAAATTTAACCCCAAAATATAATAGTAAAGACTGATACTCCGATATCATCTATCAACCTATAACCCAAGTCATAGCAATATCCAACAATTAATCCAAAGCTTAATATCGTCATACCAAAATACTCCAAGGACAGTATAACACTACTATCATGATGAACCCAAGAACCATACTACTACTACTCAAATAACTACCAGCTATGATCCACAGGCAAGCATCATCTCCATCATCATATTCCATAACATAATATCAACTAGCATCATGATGAAAATAACACTAGCCACTAATAATCCAAAGGCAACATGATATTCAAAGTAGTGCTCCAAGATAATAACAGATACATCATGACAATAATCATACTAGCCACTAAGAATCCAAAGTCAACATGTCATCCACATAATCATCAAAATATAAGTCCTAGAACTCCAAGCAATATCATGGCAATATCAACATCAAAATAATACTCCGAGTCATGCCATGAACAGATCATACATAGCTAATGCGATGTGTTAAACAAGTTCAAAAAAATAAACCATGTCACTGCATTGCAATCATGCAAATGGAGGGTGTGGCTTGCCGGGCGTTAGATCGATGACGCGTGGGGCCCGCCACATCTTCTTTCTCCTCCCATGCCTCCTTCTTCTTCTCCCCGCACTTGCTCCTCCTCTCTTCGACAGAACACTGGGCAGGGGCACGGCTGCCGCTGGGCACGGCGACTCCGGCCATCTCTGGCCAAGGAGAGGGCACCGGTGGCCTCGGGATGGAGGCCCACACCCATCCAGGAACTACACGCGCTCCGGGGAGCGCTGCTGCGGTGGCAACCATCGGAGGCAGAGAGCAACGGCGGTGGACCATCTCGGCGGTGCGCGGCCATGCTGGCTCTGGAGAGAAACGGAGAGGGTGGGGAGATTCGCCGGGGTATGGTAGGTCTACTGGTGGAGGACAAATGAGGAGAGGGCCTTCGGCTTGAGCCAATCGAGGAGGAGACCCGAGGATGCCATGGCGGCAATGGTGGTCATGGAGGGTGACTCGAGCTCGGGGAAGTGGTCAGGGAGTCATGGGGGAGTGGGTAGAGGTCGCTGGTGAGGAGAAACGCACCCGGGGCAGGCTTATATAGCCGCGGGGTGAGGAGGCCGAGCTGGCGCCGCCACGGACGCGTGGCCGGTGCCGCCGACGCGTTCCCGCGCGCATGAACTTGGAGGCAAGCGACGAGGGAGGCGCAGTGGAGTCTCTCACGGGGCAGAGGCGGCCAAGGGAGCACGGGGAGGATGACGACGTGTAAGTGCATCTAGTGCCCCTTAGTGATTTTGGTGTATTGAAGACTTATAGGTTAAGGGACTAATGCGTGTGTGAGTGTACACAGGTCTATAAGTCTATGAGGAGTTTGGTATTTACAGGAAAAGTCGACCCCTAAAAATGAATATCTTTGAATGAAGATTTTGGTATTTCTGAAGACTTTCATGAAGACTTTGAAAGTGAAGAAATTGGTGTGTCCGTGAAGACTTGATATTCATGTGAGAAATATGAAGCTTGAAGACTTTCGTGTTCATAGTTTTGTTTTTCTCTTTCTTGAGTCATAGGAAACACTGTACTGTTAAAGGGGGTCGAGGAAATACTAAGGAAAAATTTCCATGTGATGCTCAACTCAAAATCCTACACCTACCAATCCCTTCGAGTGAAGCCATTGGAAATCTCATACAGTTTAGTCAATTTCTTCAGTGACAGAGACGAAGTTCTTCTGGTCTCTGAGGAATTTGTCCTGACTAAGGAGTTAGGAATTCGCCAGTGTGGATTGCCTACAGAGTGAGGAACATGATAGCCCATAGGATTTTTCTACTCAAAATTCCGACCGTTGTTGTGCTATGCGCCAGCTGTCCCAAAATATCTATCCACCTAACGGTCATATCATTGAAGGGCATTTATGTCTTATCATGTCGGGCTGCTCCCTAGGCTATAAATAGCCGCCCCCTACAACCAATAGCTGGTTGGCTGCTCCGAGAGAAACTAACACTTGTCATTTGAGAGCAACCCATCCTCCAAGGACTTTGAGCGAAAATCATCAAGTGAAGAAAAACCAAAAACCCAAAACCCAAACACCTACAAACCCCAAGTGATTGAGCATCACTGAAGAGATTGATTCTGAGTGGATCCGACGCTTGTTACCTTTGAAGAATGTGCTTCTTCCAGACGGTTAGGCGTCATGGTCTAGAGCATCCAAGAGGAATTGTGGATTGCCGAGTGACCAAGTTTGTGAAGGTTTGGAAGTCGCCTGAAGACTTACCACGAGTGATTGCACGAGGTCGGTGTGACCTTAGTTCAAGGAGAATACGGTGAGGAGTGGGTGTCTTGGACTAACTGTCCTTGACTGGGTGTCTGGGACTGTGTGTCCTTGAGTTTAAATACTCAGCCGCTCCAATCAGACGTACAACTGAGACAACAGTTGGAACTGGTCTACCAAATCATTGTCTTCACCGAGCTTACTGGTTTTATTTCCTCAACTCTTTCATTTCCTCATAACTGTGTTGTATGTTTGTTCATATCTGTGTTTGAAGACTTTGACTAAAGACTTTCTCAATTTCCTCAGTTCAATTTCTTCAGTCTGTTTGTCTTCATCCTGAGTTATCCTGTGATTACGCTTCCTATACTCTGTGCCTATCTTCATTTCATCATTATGACTATGCTTGTATTACTTTTGAGTACTTATTCCGCTGCTAGTAGCTAAGGAATTTCCTCACCAGCAAATTCCTCCGTGAAGAATTTCATAAAAATCGCCTATTCACCCCCCCTCTAGTCGATATAACGCACTTTCAATTGGTATCAGAGCGAGGTACTCCCTTATTCTGTGTGATTTTGGTTTAACCGCTTGGAGTTTTAGTTATGTCGACCGCAGGTATGATCAAGGTCTCTGCTGGGTGTCCTACATTCGATGGGACGGACTACCCCTACTGGAAGAATAAGATGTGAATGCATCTTGAAGCAATTGATAACGATCTGTGGTATGTTGTGGAAAATGGTGTTCCCTCAGTCACACCTTCTCTGAATGTTGCCGATGTGAAGAGATTCAAGCAACTCGACTCTCAAGCGAAGACTATCATATGTGGCCATCTGAGCAAAGGACAGTATGGCAGAGTGAGGGCTTTGGAAACAGCGAAGCTTATCTAGGACAGGTTGTCCAAAGTGAATGAAGGAGTCTCAACTCAGTGTGACTCTCGAGTTGATGTTCTTCGCAATCTCTTCAATTGCTTCAAAAGACTCGACAATGAAAATGTTCAACAAACCTTCGATCGCCTCACTGACATCTCAAATGAGCTTCAAGCACTTGGTGCCACTGACATCACCGACCATGAGGTGGTGAAGAAATTTCTGAGATCACTTGATTCCTCATTTGACACTTTGGCATTGATGATACAAGAACGTGCTGATTACAAGTCACATGATCCTGCTGATATTCTCGAGAGGCTAAATACTCATGAGTTCCAACTTGCTGAAAAGAGAGATCTCTATGGTTCAAGCTATGGTAGAACACGTGCACTGAAGGCCAAGGTAGTATCTGAGTCCGAAGATGAAGACTCTGGTAGCAGCCTTGGTGATCCTGAAGAACTGAGCCATGATCTGGCTCTGCTCGTGAAGAAGTTCCAAAAGTTCTCAAGACGTGGTCGCCTAGGAAGATCCTAAAGGAGCAATGATTCCTCATCCAGTGACTACAAGAAGAGGCTCTGTCACAAGTGCAAGAAACCTGGACATTTCATTCAAGATTGTCCTCAGTGGGAAAAGGAATCAAAGAAGAAGAAATACAAGGATTATAGTTCTAATGATGCAAAGAAAAAGAAGAAATCCACAAAATCCTCATCATCAAAATCCTCAAAGCCTTCATATCACCAGAAGAGCAGCTCCAAGAAGGCCAGGGCATTCATTGGCAAGGAAATGGACTCTGAGGCTAAATCTGAAGAAAATGAGGAAGAGGAGTCATCTGAGGAGTCCGAATCCGGAGTGGCGAGCCTAGCTCTCGCTACAGCATTCGTCAGCAAGTCTATCTTCAACACTGAAGAAAATGACCTCACCAACAAGGCTGATGAAGGCGATGATGACTATGCTCCCACCTATTGCTTCATGGCAAAGGGTGCCAAGGTACACAAATATACCTCCTCTGAATCAAGTGAGAATGAATCTGATGAAAACCTTAAGCCCAGCTATTCTAAACTTGCTAAGATTGCTATAAAACAACAAAGGGCTTTAGAAAAGGTTCGAAACATGCTAAATAAAAGTGATGATATGTTGGGTGAAGAAATGGATCGCACTGAAACTTTGACTGAAAATCTTCAGAGACTTCAGCACAAGCTTGACAAACTTCAAAGTCATCATAACACTCTCTTATCGGATCATGAGAAGCATTCTTATGAATTTCTTCAAAGAAAGCAAGACCTTGAAAAGCTAAGAGTGAGTTATGAAGATCTTCAGAAGGAGCGCGATTCATTACTTGCTCAACAAATCAGCGCATCTCAGGAAGAATTTGTTCCTCCATGCTTGAAGTGCATTGAACGTGAATCTGCTAATTCTTCACCTGAATGTTCAAATGCTACTAATGTTTCAAATTCTTCACATGCCTCTGCTATCACTAATTCCTCATCTGAGGACATTGCTAGTATCACTGACAATGCAGGGCTGAATGAATTGTACACGACAGGCATGTACAAAAGCCTCAAAGGGCATCAGGCTCTTTGTGATGTGCTTAAAAAGAAGATCCTCAATAGGAACCCTAGGAAAGAGGGTATCTCCTTTGAGAGGAAACTCAATGCTGATGGTACATATTGGAAGCCTGAGCGGTACCCCAAAACTACATGGGTTGCTGCAAAGGGACCTCCGGTTGATTCATCTAACTTATCTGGATTTGCATGTGAATCTCCTCATTCTGATGATGAGTCAATTGACTCCAACTATAAGCTATTCATAAATCATAATGGTGAAGTATTTGCTAGATATGTTGGCACTAACTACAGGAACGGCTCCCCTATGCAGAAAATCTGCGTTCCCAAAAGATGTCTTGATAATCTTCAGGTGAATGTCATCATGACGCCACCTGTGAAGAATAGGAACCCCAAATCAAATTCTTCATATGGATCAAAGTCCTCATATGAACATCATCATGCTAACCCGTCTGTTTCGTAGGGAAGATCTAAGGATTATGGATATGTGCATTATTCTTCAAATCATTATGTCCATAAGTCCTCGAAGAATTTCTCTGCTTACTCATATGCTTACTCTAACCCATCTTATGTGAAACGAAATGGATTGGCTTCTATGCCATCCTTCTCGTATGGAGCTCGCAGAATGATGAACTCTTTGCCACCCCTTCAGATGTGGGTGGTGAATAAAAAGAACTAATCTCTTCTGCAGGGTCAGGTCTCCAGACGCACGTAATCGTCTAAAGAATTTGCTGGAGACCTGAGCATGCCTGATAGGACGCAGGCTAATCATGAAGAAATGAACTTTCATTTCTCACGTCCTCATATTGCTTTATCAGTTCTTTTACTTGATGAAATTGATCTGATGAATTGATGTCATATTCTTCACTGATGAAGTATATGAGTTTGTAAGCTGCACTAATTCATCTGCAGGATGATCAACCCAAAGCCACTGAGTGGGTCCTTGATAGTGGATGTACAAACCACATGATTGGTGACAAGAATCTATTGATGGATGCTCCATTATCTCCGTCGCATCTGAAGCATATCATCTTTGCTGACAAAGGCAAAAGTCAGGTATTGGGTCTAGGTAAGGTTGCGATTACAAAGGATAGACACATGGACAAAGTCATGCTTGTTGAGTCCTTAGGATACAACCTTATGTCTATCTCAATGCTTTGTGATCTTGATATGGTTGTTGTCTTTGGCAAGTACCGTTGTGTTGTGGTTATGGAAACTAACAATTCCAAAGTCTTCGAAGGCTTTAGGAGAGGAGACCTGTATATTGTTGATTTCTCTACAAGACCACAACCAGCCGTGTGCTTACTTGCAAAAGCTTCAGAAGGCCGGCTCTGGCATCGATGACTTGGTCATGCAGGCATGAGGAATTTGCACACGCTTGCGAAGAAGAAGCATGTCATTGGCATCAAGAATGCCAAATTCCTCAAGGATCACCTATGCGGAGTCTGTGAAGCTGGGAAGATGACCAAGGCCAAGCATCCAGCGAAGACTATCATGACCACCACTCGCCCATTTGAATTGTTTCACATGGATATCTTTCGTCCTAATCATTATTCTGCTATCTCAAATGAAGCATCTCAATATGGCTTCATTATTGTTGATGATTATTCTCGTTACACATGGGTACACCTTGTTACTTACAAAAATGAAGTGCAGGCAGTCTTCAAACGATTTTCCTCGAGGGCTTCAACCAACTTTGGTGTGAAGATCAAGCACATCAGAAGTGACAAATGGCACTGAGTTCAAGAATTCCGGTCTCGATGACTATCTTGATGAACTTGGTATCATTCATGAGTTATCTACTCCTTACACTCCTCAGCAGAACGGCGTCGTGGAGCGCAAGAACAGGACTCTTGCTGAGATGGCTCGCACTATGCTTGATGAATAGAGAACACCTCGTCGTTTCTAGACTAAGGCAATTGATATTGCGTGCCACATCATCAACAGAGTATATCTTCACAAATTCTTCAAAAAGACTGCCTATGAACTCCTCACTGATAAGAAACCCAATATAAGTTATTTCAAAGTCTTCGGTGCTAAATGTTGGATTAGAGATCCTCATCACAACTCAACATTTGCACCGAAAGCACATGAAGGTTTTATGCTTGGTTACAAAAAGGAATCACACACCTACAGAGTCTTCAACAACGTTCTTCACAAAGTTGTTGAAACTGTAGATGTGCGGTTCGATGAAACTAATGGCTCGCAAAGAGAGCACCTACCTACTGTGATAGATGAACCAGCACCTGAGGAAACTATCAAGTTCATGGCTATTGAGGATGTCATTCCTACTGAAGAATCTGCTGAAGAATTCTTTCCAGAACATGAAGAACGTCAAGCTAATGCACCTAAAGAAAATGCTGAAGAAAATGGTGCTGAAGAAAACGCTCATCAAATTCTTCAACGACAACCAGCTCATCATCGCATTGCAAAAGAAGTGCCAGTTGAAAAGATCATCAATGACATCAAAGCGCCAGGTCCTCCCACACGCTCAAAAGCTTCACATTTGTCTAACTTTTGTGGGCAGTATGCTTTTGTCTCTATTACAGAGCCCACTAAGGTAGATGAAGCATTTCTGGAGCCTGAGTGGATTCAGGCAATGCAAGAGGAATTACATCAGTTCGAGCTTAACAATGTCTGGGAACTGGTCAAACGTCCAGATCCTCGCAAGCACAATATCATCGGCACAAAGTGGATCTACCGCAACAAGCAAGATGAAAATGGCCTTGTGGTGAGGAATAAGGCACGGCTTGTAGCTCAAGGCTACACACAGGTTGAAGGAATTGATTTTGATGAAACTTTTGCACCTTTTGCTAGACTTGAAGCTATTCGCATATTACTTGCTTATGCTAACCATCATGATATCACTCTATATCAAATGGATGTGAAAAGTGCATTCCTCAACGGTAAGCTTGAGGAAGAAGTGTATGTTGCTTAACCCCCAGGTTTTGAAGATCCAAAGAATCCTGACAAAGTCTTCAGACTCAACAAGGCCCTCTATGGCCTCAAGCAGGCCCCACGGGCTTGGTATGATACTTTGAAGGAACTCTTCATGAAGAAAGGCTTCAAACCCGGTTCACTCGACTCTACTCTTTTCACTAAATCTTATTGATGGTGAATTGTTTGTGTGCCAAGTATATGTTGATGATATTATCTTTGGCTGTACTGACCAACGTTATAGTGATGAATTTGCCTATATGATGAGTGAAGAATATCAAATGTCTAGGATGGGAGAGTTGAAATTCTTCTTAGTTCTTCAAATTCGTCAACAACACAATGGCATATTCATATCTCAGGAGAAATACCTCAAGGATGTACTGAGGAAATTCGGCATGCAAGATTGCAAAGGCGTCAAAATTCTTATGCCCACAAATGGCCATCTATGCGCTGATGAAAATGGTATTGATTTCGATCATAAGGTATACCACTCCATGATAGGTTCCTTATTATACTTATGTGCATCTAGGCCAGATATAATGCTTAGTGTTTGCATGTGTGCCCGATTTCAAGCTGCACCGAAGGAATCACACCATAAGGCTGTGAAGCATATTCTTCGATATCTAGCTCACACACCAACACTTGGATTATGGTACCCCAAGGGCTCGGCTTTTGATCTTGTTGGATATTCTGACTCTGACTATGCTGGTGATCGTGTGGATCGCAAGTCAACATCTGGTACATGTCATTTCCTCGGACGATCTTTGGTCTGTTGGTCCTCGAAGAAGCAGAACTGTGTATCACTATCTACTGCTGAAGCTGAGTACATTGCCGCTGGTTCTTGTTGTGCCCAATTGCTATGGATGAAGCAAACTCTCAAGGACTACAGCGTCAACATGAAGAATGTACCTCTCTTCTGTGACAATGAGAGAGCCATCAAAATTGCTCACAACCCAGTTCAGCACTTGAAGACAAAGCACATTCAGATTCGTCATCATTTTCTTCGTGATCATGTGTTGAAGGGCGACATTTCTATTGAGCATGTGAAGACTGAAGAACAGCTAGCCGATATCTTCACAAAGCCCTTGGATGAGAAGAGATTTAGCAAGTTGCGGTGTGAGCTAAATATCTTAGAGTCTTCGAATGTTCTTTGAAAAGGACACTCATCCTTACACTTATGCAAAATTGATGACTTAGATGTGCAACACATGAAGAAACGTTTTTCTTCAATCAATGAAGAATAACACTCTTAGTGTGAAGAAATTAACAAAGAATTTTATTCTTAGAACCCTACGATAATTTTACGCGGTATCTGAAATCATCATTCTTATACGGTGGGTCACGCCACCGCCAAAAGTTGAAATTCCTCAAATTATTAATATTCTTCAACTTTGCATAGTCTTCACTGGTTCTGTCGTTTTTCTTCATTGGCTATATATATATGAGTTTATGTCCTCTACAACATTCACTTATTGCTATTTCTTGAAGTTGGTTTTCTGCTAAGTGAATTTGATCGGACCCTTCCCCGCTATGCTATACTCAACCCAATCTATTCACAAATTCTTCATGTGCGTTCTATTTGAAACTCGTTCAAAATCTTATCGAACTTTTCGGTTTTGCCGCTCAAACCGTTCCGCATCCCACGATACACTTATCCACTCACCCACGATCTAACATGATCTCCACCTCTCACTACGTGGGTGACACATGTCATGCGAATGAGAAGGGTCAGGGGCACGTTCGTCCAATTTCTTCGGGCGAGCAGTTTTTCACCGTGGCTATAAATACCCCTCCTTCCCTTCCTCACTTCTTTTACTCCGCTCAACCTCTCTCTGAACCGGGCGCTCCTGGACGTCCAGGAGAAGCTCCGCGCTGAGGGCGACGCCCTCCAGAGCTGCACCAAGGCGTTCCTAGTGTCGCGGGCAGCCGTCCGGGTATGTCTTTTCTTTGGGCCTTTTTTTCTTGTTCCTCTCTATGGGGGCATGCCAGCGCACCCACTGGGTGTAGTCCCCGAGTTTCGGGCCGGCTGCTGAGCAGGTGGCCCGGAACTCCAATTGATGAACTTCTGGGTACTAACTTTGTCTGAGATGCTTGTTGCAAGATTACCACAACCTCCGCGTCACTGCCTTCAACCGCAATGTTGAAGAGCTGGGCAAGCGGACCGCCGACCTGGCGGAGAGCCGGAGTAAGTCCTTCAGTTGACCAAGCGGTACTAACTTTTTTCTTCTCTGCGGGGGCGCGCTAGCGCACCCGCGGGCTGTAGTCCCCGAGATTCGGGCCAACTGCTGAGCAGTCGGGCCGGATCTCCCCGGCGACTTACTTTCTTGACGACTGTTATCTTTCTTCCTTTCCTTCAGGAGCCAATGCTGCTCTTCAACAGCACCTGAGCGAAGCGAACTCCGCCCTGCTCGCCAAAGGGGAGGAGTGCAGCAGGCTCACCATAGAGCGCGATCTGCTGGCCACTCAGTTGGCAGAGCAAAAGGAGCTGCTTGCGAAGTCGCAGAGGGAGGCGAAGGAGAAGGAAACCGCCCTCTTGGCCGAGTTCGCGAGCAAGCGCTCCTCCTGGTCTGACAAGGAGGCGCTGCTGTCCTCCGGCTTCCACAAGATTGAAGACATCGTTGATGGTGAATCTCTTTATTTTCTTTCTTCGAGCTGCCGACTTAGATCGTGCCGACTCCTGGTTTTTGACTTGCTGTTTCGTTTCTTCGTGTCTTTTGCAGACTTCTTCCCTGGGTAGTCGCAGGCTGCTATCCAAGCCATCGAGGCCGATCGTGAAAGTCGGAGGGCCGAGGGCGCGGAGATCGCCGCCGATGCCCCCGAACTCTTGATGAGCACATCTTGAGCATCGAGGCTCACCTCCGGCCGGCTCACCGGATGATGCGGCGGCTTCAGCGCGTCGGCGCCCAGGCGATTTCCGCCCTTTGGTCAGATATGCAGGCTCTGCGCACCCCTAGCCTGACGGCCAACTGGTTGGAGGTCGCGGCTGGTCGCCTCGAGGCCTGGAAGGGCTCTTCGGCCCGTGCTAGAGCGCGCCGGGCCTTGGAGTTCGTCAAGGCGTGCTACCCGGGGCTGGAACTAGACCGGTTGGCCACGCTTCGGTCGGAGGCCCAGCCGGAGCTGGCGGCTGCGGAAGACGCCCTCGTCAAGCATGCTGCGGCAATCGCCGAGTAGAGCGACACGAGCATCTTCATCCCCAAGCGGTCTGAAGATGGCGAGGAGGTACCGCCGGAGTGGTTTGGGATGAACCCAGACTACAGCGAAGACTCTGCGGAGGTGATTGGCTCCAGCGTCGAGGAGGAGGACGAGGCGGAGGATGAGGGCGAGGCGGAGGCACCAGAAGACGGAGCAGACGGCCAGCCTCAGCCCGACCGCGCCTCTAGAAACGAGCTGCGTGCGACCGACCCGATTGCTGCAGGAGGCGATCAAGCCGAGACTAGCCGGCCGACCGCCCCGACGCCTGACGCTGGCGCCTCCTCCGACCCCCCGAATCCGTCTGCCGCCTCCTAAGCTGCCGTTGTGTCTTTTGTTTTATCTGCTTCAGTAGTCTTTTGAAGAACTTGTTAATTCGCACAATTCCACCCGCGGGGTGTATTTTGAACCTCTATTCGATAATTCGGCCACGGGCCTATGTTATATATATATATATATATATCTTTTCTTGCTCAATGTTCTTTAGGCTGTTTTCCTTTGCCGCTTTCTCTTAGTTGCCTGCCTTGCTAATCGGACAGCCGTTCTGCGGACTGTTGCTGGATCAAGTGCTGGGCTACTTTGGGAAAGCAAGTACTTAGCCGATTTCAAGATTGTTTGAGCAAGTTGGATAGAAAACGACAATCTGACTGTCCGAGAGTCGGTTTGCGAGAAAGGCTGGAAGTCGTCTTGAGCTATGTTTTATGCTTTGAGTCCTTAGCCATTTTTCGTGCGAGCACCCATTCTACCTTACCTCTACCCACCGTATAGTCGCTCTGCGAGCTGCGGATTCTGGCAGAAGACGGCTTAGGCGCTACACACTACTTGTCCGGCTGCAGGAAGCATTTCATAGTGTAAGGCGGCAAGTCCCCGGGCCGACTTGTCAAGCCCGGTGCCAAATGGCATGACAAAGAGTAGAATACTTGTAGGCATAATTTTTATCATACAGACAAAAGAGGGCAGTCCCCGAGCTCATCTCGGGGGGCCCGAAGTCTTGGTACTTTAATACAAAAGGTAGCGTGGTACATACTGCATCAACAGTAAAATCTTCGGAGAAGATTTGCATTCCATGGCCGCTTTGTCTCCTTGCCGGAGTCGTCCCTCTTGCGTGCTCGGGGCTTCTAAGCGTCGATCAGGTAGTAGGAATCATTGCCTAGTACTTCGCTGATGATGAAAGGGCCTTCCCAAGGCGGCGACAGCTTGTGCTGGCCGGCTGTTCGCTGGATCAGCCGGAGCACAAGGTCGCCTTCTTGGAAAGATTTTGGCCTGACCTTCCTGTTGTGGTATCAACGCAGGCTCTGCTGGTAGATGCTGGACCGGCTGAGTGCCAACAGTCGGCCCTCTTCCAGCAAATCGACGCCGTCTTGTCGTACTTCTTCTGCTTCCTCCTCGGTGTACATGGTGACTCGTGGGGAGTCGAACTCTATGTCCGTTGGGATGACGGCTTCGGCACCATAGACGAGGAAGAAGGGCGTGAAGCCGGTTTACTTGTTTGGAGTCGTGCGCAGACTCCAGAGGACGGCTGGCAGCTCGTCGAGCCAGCAGCCAGCCGAGCGCTCCAGAGGCTCGATCAACCGAGGCTTGATGCCGGACAGGATGAGGCCGTTTGCTCGCTCCACTTGGCCGTTTGACTGCGGGTGGGCGACGGACGCTAGGTCCAGTCGGATGCCTTGTGTTGCGCAGAAACGGGCCAAGGTGCCTTCGGCAAAATTTGTGCTGTTGTCGGTGATGATGCTGTGTGGTATGTCGTACCGAATTGTGATATCGGTGATGAAGGTCACGGCAGTCGGACCGTTCAGTTTCTTAATTGGCTTCACTTCCACCCACTTGGTGAACTTGTCCACTGCGACAAGTAGGTGAGTTAGACCACCTCGTGCTATCTTGAATGGTCCCACCATGTCTAGACCCCAAACTGCGAAAGGCCAAGCAATGGGGATGGTCTTGAGCGCGGAAGCCGGCTGGTGCGGCTTGGAGCTGAACTTATGGCACCCTTTGCATTTTTGGACCAACTCCTTGGCCTCTTCCAAGGCAGTCGGCCAAAAGAAACAGTGCCAAAAAGCTTTGGCGACGAGTGCTCTTGAAGCCGCATGGTGGCCACATTCGCCTTGATGGATGTCTTTGAGGATCGCCTGGCCTTGCTCTGGCTCTACGCAGCGCTGGTAGATACCAGTGACGCTGCGACTGACTAGCTCTCTGTTGATTATGGTATAGGCTGCCACCCGGCGTTGTACTTGCCGAGCTGAGGTCTCATCAGTTGGTAGCTCTTTGTTCACCATGAATTTGAGGATGGGCTGGGCCCATGAGGGTGCTGCTATTTCTTCGACTACCAGAACTGCGACTTGGACGAGGGCGGCTGGGCTGGGAGGCGGCGGGCTGGAGTCAACAGCCTCTTGCTGGGCTGATGAAGTCCCCAGGCCAACTAGCGCGGTCCTTGGGCCGAGTTCTTGAATCTTCGATTCCGTCACCACAGTCCCCGGGCCGGGCTCGACTGTGGCAGCTTTGGAGTCGCCCGCCAAACAGTCCCCGTTCCGACTGCCGGAGCTCTGGAGTCGGATCCGCCATCTTCGGGAGGAGCCGGTACAAAAATGGAGTCTGATTCTGGTGAAGGCTTGACAGACAGCTTGAGGAGGCGTTGAAGGGCGATGCCCGATGGTATTGCTTGGCGTGTAGAGCTGATTCGTGCCAAGGCGTCTACTTGGTCGTTGTCGTTTCTTGGCACATGGAGGAACTCGCACCCTTCGAAATACCCGCTGAGTTGCTGCACGAGGAAACGGTAGCTCGCCATGTTTGCGTCTTTCGCGTCCCAGTCGCCAGATGACTGCTGGACCACTAAGTCCGAGTCGCCATAACACAGGATTCGGCGGATGCCAAGTTCTTTGGCAAGCCGGAGCCCGTGAATGAGCGCCTCGTACTCGGCCACGTTGTTGGAGGCGGCAAAATGGATTTGCAGTGCATATTTGAGCTTGTCGCCTTTGGGAGAGGTGAGGACGACGCCGGCTCCCAAATCGGTGTGCATCTTGGAGCCGTCGAAGTGCATCCGCCAATGGGTGGAGTCAGGCGCTGGAGGCAGGTACTGGGTCTCGGCCCAGTCGACGAGGAAGTTGGCCAGTGCTTGTGATTTGATAGCGGTGCGGGGCTGGTAGTAGATGGTGTAAGGAGCCAGCTCTATGGCCCACTTGGCCACTCGACCAGAGGCATCTCGGCTACCAATGATTTCGGCAAGTGGAGCCGTGCAGACCACCGTGATTGGATGCTCTTGAAAGTAAGGCTTTAATTTCTTTGCAGCAAAGTGCACGCCATAGCACATCTTCTGGTAGTGGGGGTAGTTCTGCTTGGAGGTCGACAGTACCTCGCTCAGGTAATATACTGGTCTCTGGACAGGTAGCGCCTTGCCTTCCTCCTTGCGCTCTACTACAATGACTGTGCTGACTACTCGGCTAGTGGCGGCGATGTACGGGAGCATAGGTTCCTTGGGAGTCGGAGCCGCCAGGACGGGTGGAGTAGTCAGCATCTTCTTCAACCGGTGGAAAGCTTCGTCCGCCTTATGGTTCCACTCGAAAAAAGTGGTCTTGTTCATGAGTTGGTATAAGGGGAGAGCTTTCTCGCCCAGCCGACTGATGAATCGGCTGATGGACGCCAAGCAGCCGGTGAACTTCTGCACATCCAGCAGTCGGCTAGGTACCTCCATTCTCTCGATGGCCTTGATTTTTACTATGTTGCATTCTATGCCGCGTTCAGAGACCAGGAAACCTAGCAGCTGGCCGGCTGGTACTCCGAAGACACACTTCTCGGGGTTGAGCTTGATCTGGAACCGGCGTAGGTTCTCGAAGGTCTCCTTGAGGTCTTCCAGCAGTGTTCCTCGCTTTTCTGTCTTCACCACCATGTCGTCCACGTAAACGTGGGCGTTCCTGCCGAGCTGCTTGAGGAGGCACTTCTACATGCAACGCTGGAAGGTGGCGCCGGCATTCCTTAGGCCGAACGTCATGGTGAGGTAGCAGAATGCTCCAAACGGCATGATGAAGGCGGTCTTCAATCTGTCAGCCGGGTTCAGCTTGATCTGGTGATATCCTGAGTACGCATCCAAGAAACTCAACAGCTCACATCCGGCTGTGGAGTCTATCACCTGATCAATTCTCGGCAGAGCAAACGGGTCCTTGGGGCAGGCCTTTGTAGGATCGAAAGTATGTCTAGAGGGGGGTGATTAGACTACTTGACCAAATAAAAACTTAACCTTTTCCCAATTTTAGTTCTTGGCAGATTTTAGCTATTGTAGGACAAGTCAAGCAATCATCACACAATTCAAGCAAGCATGCAAAGAGTATATTGGCAGCGGAAAGTAAAGCATGCAACTTGCAAGAATGTAAAGGGAAGGGTTTGGAGAATTCAAACGCAATTGGGACACGGATGTTTTTCCCGTGGTTCGGATAGGTGGTGCTATCCTACATCCACGTTGATGGAGACTTCAACCCACGAAGGGTAACGGTTGCGCGAGTCCACGGAGGGCTCCACCCACGAAGGGTAATGGTTGCACGAGTCCACGGAGGGCTCCACCCACGAAGGGTCCACGATGAAGCAACCACCCACGAAGGGTCCACGAAGAAGCAACCTTGTCTATCCCACCATGGCCATCGCCCACGAAGGACTTGCCTCACTAGCGGTAGATCTTCACGAAGTAGGCGATCTCCTTGCCCTTACAAACTCCTTGGTTCAACTCCACAATCTTGTCGGAGGCTGGCAAGTAACACCTAGCCAATCTAGGAGACACCACTCTCCAAGAAGTAACAAATGGTGTGTTGATGATGAACTCCTTGCTCTTGTGCTTCAAATGATAGTCTCCCCAACACTCAACTCTCTCTCATGGGATTTGGATTTTGTGGAAAGAAGATTTGAGTGGAAAGCAACTTGGGGAAGGCTAGAGATCAAGATTCATATGATAGGAATGGAATATCTTGGTCTCAACACATGAGTAGGTGGTTCTCTCTCAGAATATATGAGTTGGAATTGTGTATGTGTTCTGATGGCTCTCTCCACGAATGAAGAGGAGGTGGAGGGGTATATATAGCCTCCACACAAAATCCAACCGTTACACACAATTTTCCAATCTCGGTGGGACCGACTCAACAAACTCAGTCGGACCGAAAAGGTAAACCTAGTGACCGTTAGAGATTCTCGGTGGGACTGACATGCAACTCGGTAGGACCGATATGGTTAGGGTTTGGGCATAACGCAATCTCGGTGAGACCGATTACACAAACTCGGTGAGACCGAGTTTGGTAATAAGCTAACCAGAGAGTTGGTCAGGCAAACTCGGTGGGACCGATTTGCTCTTTCGGTGAGACCGAAAAGTTACAAAAGGGAAACATAGAGTTTACATTGCAATCTCGGTGGGACCGATTCGCTCTTTCGGTGAGACCGAAAAGTTACGAAAGGGAAACAGAGAGTTTGCAATCCCATCTCGGTGAGACCGAGATCCCTATCGGTAGAACCGAATTGCTAGGGTTTGGTAGTGGCTTATGACAAGTGAAACTCGGTGGCGCCGGATATAAAGAATCGGTAGGACCGAGTTTGGCTTAGGGTTTAGGTCATATGTGGATATGGGAAAGTAGTTGAGGGTTTTGGAGCATATCACTAAGCACATGAAGCAAGAGGCTCATTAAGCAACACCTCATCCCTCCTTGATAGTATTGGCTTTTCCTAAAGACTCAATGTGATCTTGGATCACTAAAATATAAAATGAAGAGTCTTGAGCTTTTGAGCTTGAGCCAATCCTTTGTCCTTAGCATTTTGAGGGTTCCACTTTCACATCCATGCCATGCCAATCATTGAGCTTTCCTGAAGTAGTCATCTTGGAATAGCATTAGCTCAATGAGCTATATGTTGTTATGAATTACCAAAACCACCTAGGGATAGTTGCACTTTCAATCTCCCCCTTTTTGGTAATTGATGACAACATATAGATCATAGCTTCGACAAGCATGAAATATATCGTCGCTTTGAGAAGTATGTGACAAGTAAGAGCTCCCCCTAAATTTGTGCATATTTAAAATTTGCATTGGACTGCAAATGCACAAATAGTTATAGTCATGGGTTACTCTTCCATGTCACATACATCTTGGTGGAGCGCTTAAAATGATAAGAATGAAATACATGCACTCATCACCAAGAATAGTGAATGATCACATAAGATAGATAATATGATAATATTAAGCAAACATTAAGTGTAGCTTATGATCAAACACATGATCATCAATGTCTCACGAGCAATGACATAGTATCTCACACAAAAGCAAACAAAGTTCGAAAAACCACCAAATAAAACAAGAGAGAATAAAAGCAACACTCTCTCTCAAAGCCTATGATCTATACATTTTCTCCCCCTTTGGCAACAAGTTACCAAAAAGTTGCTAGAAAATGCATAGTGCTAAGTCGACACTCAAGCTTGATCTTCAGGTGGTGGTGGAGTCCAGAGCACTCCAAGGACGAAGCCTTCTATAGACGTGGTCGGAGTCGAGGCTGAAGTGGACGCTGGAGCTGGTGGAACTGAGGCTGTAGCTGGTGCAGACGTGGTGGCTCTAGGGTCAGCAACTGGCACTGCAGACGACCTCGGACCTCATGGCACTCTGGCAAAGGCATCAGTTGTAGGCTTGCCTCTCCTCTCCTGCATGTCATCCTGGAGCTGCTCCACTGCAGTCTGAATATCTGTCACTTTGACATCCAAGTCATAGAACTTTTGTTCCATGATCCTCTCTAAGCTTGCCTGGTTCTGAGTTAGGGTGGCTAGTCCTTGCTCAATCCGCAGGGTGGATGCAATCAAGTAACCAAGCTACTCTTGTTTGGTTTTCAGGAAATATTCAGATGCCTCCTCTTGAGTAGGCATCTTGGCAGCTTTCTCCTTCCTCGCCTTCTCCTTCTTGTCTTGTGCTTGGGCAGATGATGGCTCATTCTCAGTCATGACCACTTGATTATCTTCAAAGTCTGGACGGATGGGCAGGTGTTCCTTGTCCAATAAGTATATGCCTGTGCCCATCTTAGAGTTGATGAGCTCCTGAATCTGTGGGGCATATCCACAGCTCCTCTTCTGGTCTGCTGCTGTCCTCTTGATTGTTTCAATCATAAGGCTCATGACTTTGAATTTCTGTGGCACGTCAAAGATATGAAGCAAGTTGATCGCGTGGCCCCTGATCATCTTGTGATCTCCAGACTCAGGCAATAGGGTGTGCCTAAGAATCCAGTTGATGGTTGGCAGCCCTGACAGAAGATAGTGTACTGAGCCAAACTTGAACGTATCAAGTGCTTCATTTGGAATCTCCTTGTACATGTTTGACATTGAGTTGTGGTCCATCTTCTTCTTGGCGTAAATGTCCAAGTCATCGTCATGCTCTTCTGGGCATTAATCAGCTGAGCCCATTCAGCAATTGTAGACTAGTACCTCGTACCCTCTGACATCCATACAATCCTGCCATCTGGATAGAAATGGGCTGTGGAGTAGAACTGCATGATGAGTTCCTCGTTCCACTTTGTGAGCTTCTGCCGAACAAAGTCCTCTACTCCACATGCCTTGAAGTTGTCCTGCACTCCAGGGTAGTACTCTTCGTTGTCCTTGATGTATTGCCAATCAACCCATCTCATATCACAGACAATTGGCTTTTTGTCTAGCAGCACTGTCTCATAAAAGTCTTGTTGCTCCTTGGTGTGAAACCTGTAGTCAACTGCAGTCCTTCTCCTTGAAGCATACGGGTCTTCTTCTCTCCACTTCCGGAGCCCTGAATCTCTCCTGAGTTTCATATCCTCGGCCACAGGATGAGCATCATTGTGGTCTGGGATCTTGGGCTTGAGCTTTCTAAGAACATTCTCTTCTTCTTCTTCTGCAGCTTCAGGCACTGGGGCCTTGTTCTTCTCAGTAGCTGGGATGCTTCTTGTGTTCCTCTTTGGCTTTGGCTTTGGAGCTGGCTTGGCCCTGGAAGCAGTTGCCCCTGATCTTATGGCATCGCCCATCAGCTTGGGTGCCTTAGGTGCTGGTGCAGCTACCTCTTCTTCTTCCTCCTCATCTTCCATGATGGAAGCCTTGCCAAGCACTCTGGCTACAGTTTTCTTCACCCTTTCTTTCCTCTTCTTGCCTTCAGCAGCAACTGGCTCAATGGGAGTGGGCTTCTCAGTTGAAGCTCTGGCCTTTGACATAGGCTGCCTACCTGCTGGCCTTTTGATCTTCATCCCTGGTTTTATGCCCTGTGCTGGTTCAACTCTCTTGGAAGTTGCTTCCTCTTCTGCCACATAATCCTCATCTTCTGAGTCTGAGGTTCTCTTCTTTCTCTATCTTGTGGCAGCTTTAGGCAGATTACTAGGGGTGCTCCTGCTGCCATCATCTGAGGAACTTGAGGGACTAGTGCCCTCACTCATCTGCACTTGCTGCTCTGACAAGTTCTGGCTATCACTTTGGTCTGACATGATGCAAACTCTGACTGCTGACCCTGTGAATAGGTTATAGATGAGATAGAGTGGATAAGCATCACAAAATGCAGAGATTTTTGTAAAAGAATAATTCAAAAACTTAGTTTTAGTTTCCCACTGAAAGCATCTTGGATCTACCGATTTCTAAACTCGATGATACCGAAGCAGTTTTGGCACCTAAACTAGTGAACTCAGTCAGACCGAGTCACAGTTCGGTGGCACCGAGACTGCTAGGGTTTCATGGAGTTCCAAAATCGGTCACACCGATAAGTAATTCTCGGTCAGACCGAGTTTCACTTGTGCAATGGCATAAGCCAAATCGGTGGGACCGAGTTTTTCAACTCGGTGGGTCCGAGATGGTTTCGGCGGAAACCTAACCCTAAAATTTTCGAATTAAACCTAATCTACGAGTTCATTGACTGGATAGAAGTTTAACAAACGTGGCAAGAATCATGATGATCACAATGTGCTAAGAATCGGATTGGGGAATAGCACAAAGATCGAGTCCATACCCTAGTTCGGCGGAGACTCGCTACGGCGGCAACGGCGGGGTTGAATTTGCGTTGACGGCGATGGAGACCAGCGACTGGAGGCGGCTGGCGGTGAGGAGACGATTCGGAGACCAAGTTGGCAGAGCAGGCTATCGCGCGGGGGAAGGGGTTCGGAGAAATTTCCAAATTTGCCCGTGACTATATATAGCCCGACCCTGTCGGTGTGACCGAGTGGAACAACTCGGTGGCACCGAGATGCAAAACTGTATACAGTTGTTGCAACTCGGTGTGACCGAATGGTTCAAATCGGTTGCACCGAGATCGAAAACCTAGATCAACTTAATGATCTCGGTAGGACCGAAAGTAGGGTATCGGTCAGACCGAGAATCATAAAGAGGTTCTGGAAGTTTAAGTCTATGACGAATCGGGGACTCCGAGCGCTCCTCACACAGAGTGGTTCGAATCTTACTTGATCAAATTTTGTGATGTAGCATGAATAGAGTTTGAGACGAGAAAAGCATAGATACCTAGAGGAGGTTCTTAGGCATTCTTGTCCATCCACTTGGCAAAAGGAAATAAAACCAAACAATCAAAACAACAAGTGGATGTCCTCGAATGAGTAAAATATGCAACCAGCATGCTCACACAATAAGATGGCAAATGAAATATGTGACAAGGCATGCACAACCAATTCTAGCATCTATCAAGCAATTTGCGATGACAAGGTCATCTATATATGAGTATATTGACTTAGGAGTCAAGTGAGAACACTTGATCATAGGTCATACTCATCGTTTAAGCTCAAGTGGGGTTACCACTTTTACATAAAGCATTGTTGTGTTCACATCTTTAGAGTTGCTTTAGCTCAAGTCTTAGAGTAAAGCTCCCCCTAGATGTGATATCCCCCCTTAGAGGGATGAACTAACCTCGGGTTTTGTCGATGATGACTTCATGTAGATGTTGAAGATGTGGATGCTCAATGTTGATGTAGATCACTTGGAGCTATCCATTTGAGTGAATTGCACTTTCAATACCTACATGGGTTAGTCCCACAAGGAACAAACAAGGATATCCATAGACATAGAGTGATGCACACACAAGATGATGTCCATGAAAACTTTTAGGTTACCTTGTTCCTTGTCTTACCAACAAGAGGGTTTGTGACTCCTTGAACTAGTGCAAGATGTGGAAGTTGATTGCACTTGTTCTTGTCAAAATGATAAGAGTGAAGTATGTTGGCGGAGTCACTCTCAAGAACTCTCTAGTTCTTATTCTTTTGGATCCACACCATCTTGATGGGAATCCTTGGAGTTGTAGTCGTACTTGATAAAGTGGAACTTGAAGTAGTCTTGGGAATCCACTTGACTAAGGTCTTAGGAGCTTCTTCAAATGCATCAATTTCCTCTTGAAGCTTGTCCTTGCCTTTTTGCTTGTAGTCTTGTGGTGGAAGATCATCTTGAGCTTGTGTCCCCTTGAAAGAAGTATCATACTTCCCTTGTTGAGGAACAAACTTTGTCTTGGGGTATTGATCTTCTTCCCACTCAACTCCATTGGCATTGAACTTTTGTTCAAAACCAACACCTTGATTCTTCCGGTGCATTCCTTGCTTGCGCATAATTTCCTCGAATTGCTTACTCCCGGCAAGGCTTTTGTACACTCCTTTCTCTATAATTCCCTTCAATAAGCTATTTTCTTGCTCAAGTGTAACTTGGCTAAGAGAATCATTAGTGGAATCAAGAGAACTACTAGAAGCAACAATATTGGATTTAGCATGATCATTGTTACTGCTAGAGGAAGAATCTTTCTTGTTCTTGTTACTAGACTTGACTTGAGGCATGTAAGTGGATAAGAGTAAACGCTTGGCAATGTAAGAAGAACTTTTCTTGCGGAGATCATCATTGATTGCTTTTAAGAACTCATGCTCTTGCTCAAGATTGAGCTTTTCAAAGCGTAATTTCTCATGAGCTCTTAAAAGTTCTCGATGATCTTCGAAGATAGTTTCATGAGCTAACTTAAGAGTGTTTAGTTCTTTAGTTAGAGCCTCAATCTTCTCCTTATCATTGTCATTCGTTTTATCTTGATTAGCATGATTAATTGACGTTTCATCATAGTATTCATCACTAGAGTTGTCAACAAGCAAATCATCACCTAACAAGTCATCTTCATCACTATTGAAATCAACATACTCGGGGTGTGTTACCTTAGGACCTTTGGCCATGAAGCATCTTCCAATTCCTATTTGGTGAGTCAAATATGTCGTAGGAGTTGGTTGACACAAGTGCTAGACCGGCAACACCTTCATCTTGAGTATCTTCGGAGTCGGAGTGATAACTTCTCTCGGAGTGGCTGTCGGAGTCGGAGCCGGATACCCATTCACCAACATGAGCTTGATGTCTTCGTTTTGTGTAGCTCCTTGATGATTTTTCCTTCCTTTCCGAATCCGTGCTTCTCCGTGAGTATCTTCGTTCATAACGATCATCTCTACTCCTTCCCTCTCTTGGTGGTGATTCTTTGCTTCTTCTTTTTGGAGAATCTTCTCTTCTCTTGTAGGGAGCCGTACACTCATTGGAATAGTGTTCGGGTCTTCCACAACTGTAGCAGTTTCGCTCTCGACTAGAAGATCTTTTTTCATTGTAGGACCTTGACATGAAGCTTCTATCTTTGCTTCTACTCTTGTAGAACTTGTTGAAGTTCTTCACCATTAAGCTCAATTCATCATTGAAGTTTTTTTTCTCACTTGATGATGTAGGGGCTTCACATGAGGCTTTGTAGGCACCACTTGATTTGTTGTGAAGTTCCTCTTTATCCTTAAGTGACATCTCATGAGCAACAATTCTTCCAATCACCTCCGTTGGCTTGAGATCTTTGTAATTGGGCATCATTTGGATCAATGTGCACACGGTATCATATTTTCCATCCAAGGCTCTTAGAATCTTCTTGATGATGAATCTATCGGTCATCTCTTCACTTCCTAAGCCGGCAATCTCATTTGTGATGAGAGCAAGCCTAGAGTACATTTCAGCGACACCTTCACCATCCTTGATTTTGAACTTGTCAAGTTGACTTTGAAGCACATCCAACTTGGATTCCTTGACGGAGTCGGTACCTTCGTGCATATCAATCAAAGTGTCCCAAATTTCCTTTGCATTCTCAAGACGGCTGATTTTGTTGAATTCTTCGGGGCACAATCCGTTGAAGAGAATATCACAAGCATGAGCATTGTATTGCAACATCTTCATCTCATCCGCGGTAGCTCCATGGTTTGGTTCTTTTCCATCAAAGAAGTCACCTTGCAAACCAACACACACAATAGCCCAAACGGCGGGGTTATGTCCAAGAATATGCATTTTCATTTTATGCTTCCAACTAGCAAAATTAGTACCATCAAAGTAAGGACGTCTACAGTGATAATTTCCCTCGCTAGACGCCATACTCTCCTAGGTTGTGAAACCAAGGCTATGACCACCAAAAGCTATGGAGATCAAAGCAAATAGAGACCAAAGCTCTGATACCACTTGTAGGATCGAAAGTATGTCTAGAGGGGGGGTGATTAGACTACTTGACCAAATAAAAAGTTAACCTTTTCCCAATTTTAGTTCTTGGCAGATTTTAGCTATTGTAGGACAAGTCAAGCAATCATCACACAATTCAAGCAAGCATGCAAAGAGTATATTGGCAGTGGAAAGTAAAGCATGCAACTTGCAAGAATGTAAAGGGAAGGGTTTGGAGAATTCAAACGCAATTGGAGACACGGATGTTTTTCCCGTGGTTCGGATAGGTGGTGCTATCCTACATCCACGTTGATGGAGACTTCAACCCATGAAGGGTAACGGTTGCGCGAGTCCACGGAGGGCTCCACCCACGAAGGGTAATGGTTGCGCCAGTCCACGGAGGGCTCCACCCATGAAGGGTCCACGAAGAAGCAAACACCCACGAAGGGTCCACGAAGAAGCAACCTTGTCTATCCCACCATGGCCATTGCCCACGAAGGACTTGCCTCACTAGCGGTAGATCTTCATGAAGTAGGCGATCTCCTTGCCCTTACAAACTCCTTGGTTCAACTCCACAATCTTGTCGGAGGCTCCCAAGTAACACCTAGCCAATCTAGGAGACACCACTCTCCAAGAAGTAACAAATGGTGTGTTGATGATGAACTCCTTGCTCTTGTGCTTCAAATGATAGTCTCCCCAACACTCAACTCTCTCTCATAGGATTTGGATTTTGTGGAAAGAAGATTTGATTGGAAAGCAACTTGGGGAAGGCTAGAGATCAAGATTCATATGGTAGGAATGGAATATCTTGGTCTCAACACATGAGTAGGTGGTTCTCTCTCAGAACATATGAGTTGGAATTGTGTATGTGTTCTGATGGCTCTCTCCATGAATGAAGAGGAGGTGGAGGGGTATATATAGCCTCCACACAAAATCCAACCGTTACACACAGTTTTCCAATCTCGGTGGGACTGAATCAACAAACTCGGTCGGACCGAAAAGGTAAACCTAGTGACCGTTAGAGATTCTCGGTGGGACTAACATGCAACTCGGTAGGACCGATATGGTTAGGGTTTGGGCATAACGTAATCTCGGTGAGACCGATTACACAAACTTGGTGAGACCGAGTTTGGTAATAAGCTAACCAGAGAGTTGGTTAGGCAAACTCGGTGGGACCGATTTGCTCTTTCGGTGAGACGGAAAAGTAACAAAAGGGAAACATAGAGTTTACATTGCAATCTCGGTGGGACCGATTCACTCTTTCGGTGAGACCGAAAAGTTACGGAAGGGAAACAGAGAGTTTGCAATCCCATCTCGGTGAGACCGAGATCCCTATCGGTAGAACCGAATTGCTATGGTTTGGCAGTGGCTTATGACAAGTGAAACTCGGTGGCGCCGGATATAAAGAATCGGTTGGACCGAGTTTGGCTTAGGTTTTGGTCATATGTGGATATGGGAAAGTAGTTGAGGGTTTTGGAGCATATCACAAAGCACATGAAGCAAGAGGCTCATTAAGCAACACCTCATCCCTCCTTGATAGTATTGGCTTTTCCTAAAGACTCAATGTGATCTTGGATCACTAAAATATAAAATGAAGAGTCTTGAGCTTTTGAGCTTGAGCCAATCCTTTGTCCTTAGCATTTTGAGGGTTCCACTTTCACATCCATGCCATGCCAATCATTGAGCTTTCCTGAAGTAGTCATCTTGGAATAGCATTAGCTCAATGAGCTATATGTTGTTATGAGTTACCAAAACCACCTAGGGATAGTTGCACTTTCAGCCTTGTTGAGGCTCATGTAGTCAATACACATTCGCCATTGCTTGTTCTTCTTTAGCAACAGGACCAGATTTGCCAGCCACTCCGGGAACAAAACTTCCATAATGAAGTCGGCTGCTAGGAGTCGGGCTATCTCTTCTCCGACAACTCTTCTCTTCTCTTCTGATAAGCGGCGCAGGGGCTGCCGGACCGGCTTTGCATCAGATCGGACGTGTAACTTGTGCTTGGCGAAATCCGTCCGTAGACCTGGCATGTCCTTGGGAGACCATGCGAAGATGTCCCGATTCTCACGGAGGAAATCGACGAGCTCGCCTTCCTATTTGCTGTCGAGGTTTGCACCTACGACGGCGTACCTCTCTGGGTGCTCCGGATCCAAGGGTATCTTCTTTGTCCCTTTGGCCGGCTTGAACGAACCTTCGGCTTCCGACTCCTTCGGGTCGGGCGATATCTCCGGCTGCATGCCGGCCATCGCCACAACTCGCTCAAGGAGTCGCTTCTCGGCTGCAATCACCAGGGACTCGGCCAGCCGACTGCTCTCGGCCGTGCAAGGGGAAGACTTCCGGTAGTCGCCGGCCACAGTCAGAATTCCCCTAGAACTGGGCATCTTCATCTTGAGGTAGGCGTAGTGGGGGACCGCCATGAACTTGGCCAAAGCGGGCCGGCCAAGTAGCGCATGGAATGGGCTCTCAAGGTCCACTACCTCAAACCAAACAGACTCTCTTCGGAAGTGATCTTTGTCCCCAAAGAGGACGTCAATCAGGATCTTGCCAATTGGTGAGAAGGAAAGCCCAGGAACAATGCCGTGGAACACTGTCCGGCTGCTCTGAAGCTGTCTCTGCTTGATTCCTAACTTCTCCATGGTGTCGTTGTACAGGATGTTGATGCTGCTGCCCCCATCTATCAGAACTCGCGAGAAATGCGCGGCCCGTTTGTCCGTGCCAAAGGTGGCGTCCAGGACCAAGGCGTAGGAGCCCGGGCTCGGCATCACTTCTGGGTGGTCAGCCCTGCTCCAGCTGATGGGCCTCTCAGACCAGTGCATGAACTTTGGCGTCTCTGAGGCTACTGCGTTCACCTCTTGTCGCAGCAGCCGCCTGCTGCGTCGATCATCAGCCACACTAGTGAACACTATGTAGGATCCATGCTCTTCAGGGTATTCATCTTGTACTGCGCCGACTGGCCTGACTGCCGGCTGCTGGGGCGGAGGCGGAGGCAGCTGCCCAGCAAGCGGGGGTGGCAGGAGGCCGTCTCCCTTGGCGATCCTGGTGAGCCAGTGGCACTTCCGGGTGGTGTGATTCGATGGCTTCGTGCCGCTGTGGAACTTGCAAGGTCCATCCAAGGTCTGCTCGTAGGAGAAGGCCGGCAACCGGTTCGGCTTGCCGCCTTTCTGTCGCTTGGGCGGAGGCTACTCTTCTGGCTGCTGGGCTTCGACAATCGCGACCTGCCGGCTGCTGAAAGCCGGCTGTGGGGCCTTGCGCTTGTTGTCGCCGTGCTATTGTCGCCGGCCGGCGTCTGCTGCCGGAGTTCTTGGAGCCTGAGGAGCTACTTTGCCAGTCGTGCTGATTTGAATCTCCGTCTTCATGGAGGAGTCGGCCATAGAGTACTTGTCCGCTATGCTCAGCAGCTCGTCGAGGGTTTCGGGCTCGTCGCAGAGGAGCTTGTGCTTGAGGAGGGTGTCTTCTCGGCACCCGGCTGTGAAGTACTCGATGGCCTGCACCTCGTGCACGCCCTCGCAGGAGTTCCGGAGCTCAGCCCAACGCGTGAGGTAGTCGCGAGTTGACTCGTCAGGACCTTGCACGCACAAGGAGAGCTGACGAGGCTTGGGAGGACGCTTGTACATGCTGGTGAAGTTGCGGACGAACGCTTCGGTGAAGTTGACCCAGCTGTTGATGCTGCGGGGCTTTAGGCTGTTCAGCCATGTCCGGGCCGTCCCCTGGAGCATGAGCGGAACGTACTTTACGGCGACACGCTTGTTGCCCTAGCCAGTCTTCCGTCTTCACGGAGTCGGTATACTTGGGCGTGTTTCTTGGGAGCGTGAACCCTTTGGGAAAGGCCTCGTCCCGAATGCGGGGCCCGAAACAAGGAGGACCCAGCTCGTCTTCTTCTTCCAGCGCCAGGGACCGGTGAAGTCGGTCGATCCGGTGGCGGATGTCATTCTCTCCAACCCCCTCTCGGCGGCCAAGGCAGTCACCGAGAGTCGGATGGTCAACAGGCGGCGGGGAGACTCGCCTCTCCTTGCGGGGAGGGGGAGGCGGACAGTCGTCCCGTCGTTCCACTGCTCTCGGGCGGCCGTCTCGGTCGCGCTCTATGGTAATCCGAGTCCGACTGTGGCTGACAGCCGGCTCCTTGTCCTTCATTCCTCGGGCACCGCCAGTCGGCGTCCAAGATGTCGCGCCTTGATCTCGGTGCGGGTCGTCGTTTGGCCGCTGCGGCGCCTCCATGCGGCAGCCGGCCTCGTTCTGCGCGGCGGCTGCGTCGAGGAGCCGCTGGACTCGCTCCATCATGAGGCGGCGCTCTTCGCCCTCGAAATTTTCCAGCTCATCCGCCGCTGCCTGGGCAGCTCGGATGTTCTCCGCTGGCGTGGCATACACAGGGCGGCTAGCCCCAAACAGGCTGGCGATGGCTACGCCGCGCTGCTAAATCGCGCCAAGGCAGCTGGGCCCTGCCGGGGCCGGCGAGCCGCCAACAGCACGATCCATCTCCCGCTGGTAAGCTTCTGAGAAGCGTCTCATGCTGGCTAGCTTCTTCGCGCCTTCAACAAGCTAAAGGCGGCGCGCTTCTAACGTCTCTGCGTCAGCATCTTCCGGAATGGGCGCAGCTAGGTCTTGCAGCGCCGCGCCGAGTGAGTCGTGCACCCTTCTACCAGGGAACTCGTCATGACTGATGACCAGCACCTCAGTGACGGTGCTTCTGTCACTCTCCGCGTGGGGGAGAGGTTCGTCGTAGACCACCACGTTGGTGGGGAACGCGTCGACCGACACGGTGTCGGAGTCGACCAGCATCGGGTCGGTGGAGCCTACGGACTCCAAGTCTACGGCGGGCTTGCCGGAAACATGGTGTTGATCGAGGAGGCCCGCAAGGAGGTTTTCGGGGCTGCCTGCGCCTCCGTCGGACGTAGGTTCGTCGGAGAGGCAGATCCCGCCGACAAGTTTGGCCAAGGAGCTGGCTGCGTAGGCGATCTTAACGCCGCGCAGCGCGTCGACGTAAACTTCGTCTGGCATGCCTGGCTAGCTGCGCTCGCCAGGGAGGAAAAGGGTTCCCGTCCAGAACAGATCTCCGGACGGCGGTGCACCACGCCCCACGATGGGCGCCAAATGTCGGGGGTTTGGTGCAACATATGCCAACGGATGGCTTATCATGGTGGGGGCGAGTAGAACGTCGCCGGTGCGTGGAAACGGGATGAGGCGAAGACATGCACGCCGGCGAATCTTACCCAGCTTCGGGGCTCTCCGGGGAGATAATACCCCTACTACTGCTCTGCGGGGTCTCCGCATGATCACTATGGTCAAGTGTTTACACGAGCTGTGTCTGGTGGTAGGAGAGGGCAAGGCTAGCTCTCTCCTTCTATCTACTGTGGTATAGAACTACTGGGATCCAACCCTTTGCATGGGTGCCCTGGGGGTTTATATAGGCCTACCCCCCAGGGGTACAATGGTAATTCGACTGGGTGTGGGCCCAGCTGTCAGTGCCTCCGACCTCCGATTTCTCCGCCGACTGCTGGGGCCCGCCGACTGGTGGGCCCCGCCGACTGGTCTGGTACGAAACCGATTGCTGATTACTGTAGCCGTGCTCCTGATGACGTAGGCTTGGTCATGGGGTCGTGGCAACAGCCCCGCCGCCTGGCGGGCGATCACTGTGGCCATTCCCCATCTCTTCTTGATTAATGGCGCGTGGGCCCCAGGGGAGGGCTCGGCCGACTCCCCCGGGCCGACTCCCGACGGGTCCGACTGGCGGTGCTCTCGCCGTCTCCTGAGGTCTTGCTGGCTGGTGGGCCCCGCTGCCTCCAGGCCGTATAGACAAGCCGTCGTGGGCGCAGGACCAGGTACAGTGGTGTAACGCCCTCCATGCGGCTATATCTCCCACGTGTCGAAGCACGACTTAGAGGCATAACCACATTGAAAGCAATGTCTCAAGTGAGGTAATCTTCACACAACCCAAGTACTACAATAGGGGAAAAAGATACATAGTTGGCTTACAATCGCCACTTCACACAATTACATGAATAAAGCATTACGTCATCCAAATACACTCAAGGTCCGACTACAGAACCAAAATAAAAGAAGAACCCCAAATGCGACAAAGGTCCCTGATCGACCCCAACTGGGCTCCACTACTGACCAACTAGAACGAAACAACACAAAGGACAAGATCTTCATCGAGCTCCTCCTTGAGCTTGGTTGCGTCAACTGCACGGTTCAATAGCACCTGCAAGCTGGTTTTGGAAGTATCTGTGAGCCACGGGGACTCAGCAATCTCACACCCTCGCGATCAAGACTATTTAAGCTTATAGGTAGGGTAAAAGGTATGAGGTGGAGCTACAGCAAGCGACTAGCATATATGGTGGCTAACATACGCAAAAGAGAGTGAGAAGAGAAGGCAAAGCACGATCGAGCAAACTATGATCAAGAAGTGATCCTAGAGCAACCTACGTCAAGCATAACTCCAACACCGTGTTCACTTCCCGGACTCCACCGGAAACAGACCATCACGGTTACACACGCGGTTGATGCATTTTAATCAAGGTCATCTTCAGGTTTTCTACGACCGGACATTAACAAATTGCCATCTACCCATAACCGCGGGCATGACTTTTGAAAGTTCAAATCCCTGTAGGGGTGTCCCAACTTAGCCCATGACAAGCTCTCACGGTCAACGAAGGAATAGACCTCCTCCCGAGAGATTCCGATCAGACTCGGTATCCCGGTTCTACAAGACATCCTCGACAATGGTAAAACAAGTCCAGCAAAGCCACCCGATGTGCCGACATCCTGATGGGAGCTGCACATATCTCGTTCTCAGGGCAACACCGGATAGGTCAAGCTACAAGTAAAACTAGCCCTCAAGTTTCCTCGAGGTGGCCCCACAGGCTGCCCATTTCGGACCAAAACTGACACAAGCACTGGCCCGGGGGGTTAAAATAAAGATGACCCTTGGGCTGGCCTAACCCAAGGGAAAAAGAGGCTATGTGGCAAATGGTAAAACCAAGGTTGGGCCTTGCTGGAGGAGTTATATTCAAAGCGAACTATCAAGGGGTTCCCATTATAACCCAACCCCATAAGGAACGCAAAAACCGGGAACATAACACCGATATGACGGAAACTAGGGCGGCAAGAGTAAACAAAACACCAGGCATAAGGCCGAGCCTTCCACCTTTTACCAAGTATATAGATGCATTAATTAAATAAGATATATTGTGATATCCCAACAAGTAAACATGTTCCAACAAGGAACAACATCTCCATGTTCCAACATGGAACAAACTTCAATCTTCACTTGCAACTAATAACGCTATAAGAGGGGCTGAGCAAAGCGGGAACATAGCCAAACAACGGTTTGCTAGGACAAGGTGGGTTAGAGGCTTGGTTCAACAATATGGGAGGCATGATAAGCAAGTGGTAGGTATCGCAGCATAGGCATAGCAAAAGAGCGAGCAACTAAGCAAGCAAAGATAGAAGTGATTTTGAGGGTATGATCATCTTGCCTGAAATCCCGCAAGGAAGAAGAACGAGTCCATGAAGAAGATAAACGGGTGTAGACGAACGGGTCCTCACAAACGCGACATAATCGGTACCAACCCGAAGAAGCAACACCGGAAAGAAGCACACAACAAAGTAAACAAACCGCACATGAACATGATATGATATGCGAGATGCGGTATGCGATGCATATGCATGATTTGCAAGGGAATGAATGAACTTGGCCTCAACTTGGAAATCCAAGTGTGCCACTGGAAAGGTGAGATGAAATCGCTTGAAAACAATATAGAGAACGCCGGAATCGGAGTCACGGTTTGGAAATGGCGAGCAAAACAAATATGGCACCGGTCTGCGATATACAGCAAGTAGCCATCTAAATGCAACAAGATGAACATGATACAGCACCCAAACATGGCAACACTATACATGGACGGGACCCACTCATGATGCTTAACAAAATACTAGCACTGAGCTACGGCCAATTCATCCATTAACAGGTCCAAACAAGCATGGCAAAAATGCATTTGGTAAACAGATTTCAGACTTAGTGAAATTAACACAAGCCTGGAATTTCAGATCAGGTAGCACACTTTGGAGCATGAAAACTATATGCTACAGGGCCTGAACATGGCAAAGTAAAGCATGTCATGGAGCTGCTCAAGGGGCTTAACAAAAGTCCCTTAGTGACCTTGAGCCAAAAGGGAACAGAAAATACAATTGCAAGCATGTGAACATGGCAAAAACATAATCAGATCACAGACTTAGTGAAAACTGGAACATGCTGAAACAGATATCAAGTAGGCATGTTTACGAGCTCGATGCACTCACTACAGAGCATGTCATGATAATCTAAGCATACACCCATCAAGAATACACAAAATACAAGCTATACATGGCAAGAACAATAGCATAGCATGCACGGATCAACTACAATATCCTCGGCAAAATCGCTAACAAGTAGACAATCTGCCCAGATTCACGAAGTAGCAAAAGTAGAGCTCGATTGACTCAAGCTAGGGTGCTCCATAATTGCAAACAAAGACATGGATGGATAGAGCACTACAAGATTAACAAAACATCCTTACTGATCATCCTCAAAAGAGGCACGGACCACTAGGAAACAACATGAACATATGGCCAAATGAGATAAACAGGTCAAGGACTTGGTGGAAATGCTATGTCCCTGAAATCAACATTACCAAGTGCCTCACTTTGCAAGCTTGTGCTAGTCACCACACACATCACAAAAATACACGGGTTGCACCTCTGGAAAGATGGCATGGCATATAACAAAACACATGTAGAGCTCATGGGCATATCATGCACACAATAATCATGGCAAAAATGACAAATATCTAATTGGAGCAGCAGATCTGACAATTATCTCAAGTAGCACTCTTCTAACAGCATTTCGGGCATCAAGATGAACTCAAATGAAAATGATGAAGTGAGATGGAATGATGTACTCTTTGAGACGAACATTTTGATATGCTATATGCATGAATCGGAGCTACAGATGCAAAGTTACGATGCGATGAACATGAGCATATGAATCTGGGAATTTCTAGGGCTTAGTGGAATTTATACCTCCGAGAAACAGATCTAGGGTTCATCTGACGCGGAAATCGTGGATCACCGGAATCCTCGCCGGAGAAGAGGGAGAAGGCTGCCGGAGGGTGAGGGAGCCACCGGGGAGGTGCGGGGAGGCGTGGAACGGGCGGATCCGGCCGCGAGGACCTCGGATCCGGTCATGGCGCGGGCGGAGGAGGTCAGCGGGGCCATGGTAGGTGCGGCGGCGCGCTCGCCCGCCGGAGTGGGCGGCGACGTCCATGGCTGCGGGGCTCGAGCTCCTCGGGCTTGCAGCACCTGCGGGTGAGAGGGAGATGGTGAGGGGCGAGGGGAGAAGCGAAGGAGAGGGAGGCGAGGGACCTGGTCCCGACGGAGGTGCGGGCCGATGGAGAGGGCTCTCCGGCGAAGCTCCTCGCCGGCGGCCGGAGTCCAAGGCGGCGCGGGGCTTCAGAGGAAGGAGGCGGATGAGCGGGAGCCAGGCGCTGGGCGGCGGCGCGCGGGCGGCTCGACCTGGGCCCAATGCGTCCCACGGCGGGCTCGCGATGGGCTCCAGCAGGCCTCTGCGCGGTGGACGGCACGGGAAGGACAGGTGGCGCGAGGCCATTGGCGCGGGCGGCGGCGGAGGTTGAAACGGACATGTCCGGGCTGCGGGTTTTCGTCCGGCGGCGACGGGGAAGATAGATCTAGGGTTTAGGGGGAGAAGAACCGTGAATTTCGAAGGGGATCACATATTTATAGGTAGAGGGAGCTAGGAGAGTCCAAATGAGGTGCGGTTTTCGGCCACGCAATCGTGATCGAACGACCGAGAAGATGGAGGAGGTTTAGGTGGGTTTTGGGGAACTTTGGAAGGGTGTTGGGCTGCAACACACACGAGGCCTTTTCGGTCCCTTGGCTAACCGTTGGAGTATCAAACGAAGTCCAAATGGTACGAAACTTGACAGGAGGTCTACCGGTAGTAAACCAAGGCCGCTTGGAAAGTCTCGGTCCAATCCGGAAATGTTTAACCCCCACACATGAAAGAAAGGTAGAAAGGACCACCGGAGGAGAACGGAGCGCCGGAATGCAAAACGGACAACGGGGAAAATGCTCGGATGCACGAGACGAACACGTATGCAAATGAAATGCACATGATGACATGATATGCAATGCATGACACGCAAGAAATGACAAGGCAACAACAGCGAATAACTGGAGGACACCTGGCACATCAGTCTCGGGGTGTTACAAGTGGTTTGATGTCAGGGCCGGCTGGGCAACAGTGCCACGCCGCAGGGAGATCTTCCCAAATACTGCGCGCTGTAGCCATGCCTGCCCTTGGTAAGGGGCGGGGAGTGGGCTTCATTATAGCCACGCCCCTGCCCCGTCCCGCTCGATGAGGTCACGGTTTGTTGGAGTCGCCGGCCGACTCCCCAAAGCCGGCTTCTCTGGAAGTCGCCCCTAGGACTCGGCCGTGTGCGGGCAGTCGGTCGCCTTGCCGTAGACTCCCCAGGAGGCGGCTCTTGAGGGGCGCAGCCTGCCCCGATGTCTTTAAAGGTTATGGGGCTCGGGTTGGCCTACCCGTGGCCCATTACTCCGACAAGGAACCAGAAATTCCTCAGCCTGAAGAACCTGCGATTGAGATTCCTGAGGCCGTGATGCAACTCACAGACACTCCTCTGCCGAAGCCAAAGGATCCATTCTCACGCAAGCAAAAGTTCAAGGCTAATGATTTCTTCGGCGAGCACGTATTCTTCGAAGATTACAACCCATATGACTCTGCTCGCATTAGGAAGAGGTGTTTCTAGACTGCCAGTCAAGCCAATTTCTATTCCTCAGTGATGTTCAACAAGGAGAAGATTTTCTACCATGAGCATATTCCTCACGTGGATATGGAATCTCTGCCGTGCTTCGCACCAGTCCTCAGTGTTCTTCACGATGCTGGGCTGCTCAACTTTTGCTCTGACTTCTACGATTGGAATGAAGAACTGATTCTTCAATTCTATGCAACACTGCACATCACCGGAGATGCTGAAGATGTGAATTCATGGGTGCTGGACTGGATGTCTGAAAACACTCACTACACTGCACCAGCCTATGAATTGCTTCGTGCTCTACCACTCAGTCCTCCCCTTGAAGAAGCTCACTGCATCTACAATGAACCTGAGCTCACACATCATTAAATGCAGGTGCTGATTAAGCCTTTGAAACCAGGTCAGGCACCACGAACCAAATTCCTCGTGAAGGAATTGATGTACCTGCCCAAAACTGTCTATCGTATTCTTACAAGGACAATCAGTCCAATCAAAGGCCACGACTCATCTGACGAGGAAATTGTTGGCATCATGAAGAATCTGGTATTCAACATCATTCATGGCATTCCTGTTAATTATCATGATTTCTTCATGAGGACTATGGCCAATGTTGCACTGTCTCCGTTTGAGCTGAAGCCTTATGCACCTTGGATCATGAGATTCCTCAGGACAAGGTCTTCACTCAACTACAAAGCTGATTTCCAGAATCATCTTAGCTACTTGCCCCCAATTGAAGTCCTCAAGCAGACATATTCCTCAGGTGATGGAAAGGGCAAGGCACCAGCTGTAATTGATGAAGGCATTCGTCCATTGGATGGTCAGTTTCACAAAGTTGCATCTTATTCCACCAATGATGACTCTGCCACACATGACTCTGCCAATGCACCCAAGTCCACTCCTCAAGCCACTGCTCTGCGCGTGATAACTGACCATGAACTTCTGCTTAGTCTTCACCAGAAGGTGGATCGAAATCACAAATGGGTTAAGCGTCAGTTTGGTTCACTTCTTCACAAGTCATCAACCGTTATGTCTCAGTAATTGTTTCCCTTATACCTATTCTTCCTTATAGGGATATCAAAATTAAAGCTCGGTTTTTCTCCGACTTTGATTTTAGTTGAACTGCACAAAAGGAGACAATCTATCTAAGGAAAACTGTTGCATTAGTGGGTCCAGTTGGTCTTACCACTTTGCAGAAAGAAGCAGTCACTATTTGTGCTACATTACAAAAGGAATGATCGAGAAGCTTTACAGAGTATTAGTAGACGCTGGTGACATGACTAGTCTGCAGAGAGCATAGGAAACTCTGCAACACGTGGAGTGCACTGGGAAAAAACTGCCCAAACAATTACAGGAAGCCAGGACAGGACTCCAAATCTATCAATGTCATTCTAAGCAACAATGATGGGGCATCTGGGTATGGTAATCTGTTTACCGTACTTTCAGTTTGGTAGTCCACCGATTGGTGGGTTGACACTGGGGAAAATATTCATGTGTGTGCTGTTGTTCCTTTGTTTTCTTGCAGCATGTAAATACGATATCCACAGGGATGCTCAGATTGAGTTTAGTGGAATTGCACAAAATGTCCAGATGGTTTGTGTCCTCCATAATACTTCATCATGCACAATACATTGAATGGTTCTGTAATCATTCGTCGACACCTTGAGCCACCGTACTATATGTTTGAATGGTGCTGCCAGCATTGGCCATTAAGAAGGGTAAGAAGAAGACAAAAAGAGAGATGGCTGTTGTCGGTGTCAAAACCGGCAGATCTCGGGTAGGGGGTCCCGAACTGTGCATCTAAGGTTGTATCAGAATCGTCGTCCGATAACACCGAGACGCCCTCCTCCCACGAAGACGAGGAGTAGGAAGAGGAAAATTCTCCCCATCTAGCCAGGGGGATAAGAAAAGGAAGGCCGCCCCATCCGGGGAGGCCGAAGGGTCCAAGAAAGGAAGAGCCCTCCTTCTGGACCGTTCCACCACGGCCGCGTTCAACGACGAGGAGTGGTTTCCCATGGACAAGCCCCTGGTGAAGTCGTAAGTATCCGGATACCATAACAGTTCTGGTATATTTCATTTTATTGTTTATGATCATGCCGAACATGATCATGCAGCCCACCCAAGGATCATCTCGACGTATCCTCTTCGGATGGGTCTCTGGGCCTGTCGGAGATGAACAGTGATTTGCTCCCGACCGCCTCCTCCCCCTGCCCTACGGACGACGGCGAGGTGTTCTCCCGAAGGGCACCAAGCCAAGGGAAGGTAGTTCTGGGGGCGCCCCAAGGCGACCTCCCAGACGTCGGGCGCATGGGAGGTAAGGCTCCCGTGGGCCCTAAGGACAGGGGCAGCAAGTTCGGCCCCCGGCCGAATACTGCATCGGAAACTCCCGTGGTTCCGGAATCTGTCGGGCGACCCCTCACAAAGGGGGGCCAGCCGTATGTGCCGATGGCCTCTGTCCATCCAGAGGCACCGGACAACTTGCTGGAAGCGCTTCGTGGCGCTTCCATTGACGAAGAGCACCACACTGTCATGAGTGCGGTGGTAGAGAAGGTTCAGTCCGCTAAAAGCGGACTGATTGAAGCCTGTGCCAGCCTCTTAACAGGCTCTGAGGTAAGAAATCAATTTATAAGAAAATGCTATAGCATAGACAGTAGCCCCTGATTCTGTGTTTGGCGTTGGCAAAGAAAGGCCGAACAGAGGATCAAATAATAATCACAGGAGTCTAATCAGAATGTGTCATATGTGAATAAGCAGGCTTCGCTGCTGAACGCTGCCGCTCGCACAGCGGAGGTCTCCGCACTGAAGTGGGACCTTGAGGGGTCCCAAAAAGAGCTCGGCCTTACCAAGAGGCAGCTCGGAGAGAACAAAGGTAAGTAATACCCGTCCATATATTGATAAGGAATAAAAAGGAATGTGGTTGTTAAGTCACTGGATCATCATGAATTTTGCTAGGGGCCACGACCGAAGTGGCGGCCCTGAAGGAGGCGCTGTCCGAGGCCGAAGACAAAGCGGCCAAGGAGCGCACCGAGTGTGATAAGCAGGAAGCTCGAGTCGGCGAGGTGCAGCAAGATCTCCAGGATTTCATAAATAAATACGATTCCTTGGAGCATGACTCTAAGAAGCAAGGGTTTGAGCATGCGAAGGCCCTTGAGAACGCAAAAAATGCCATGGCCGAAGCCCACAAGGCCCTCCAAGAGCTTCAGGCGGTCCTGAGGATAGCGGCGGGTAAGGAATTCATTGTGCAAAGCAAGGATGTGAAGGAAACTTTCCTTTTACTTACCCGAGTACGGAGCTCTCCAGGAGCGTTCGCAAATCTTCCCCGCAGTGTGTCAGATGCCGCAGAATTTTACCGGGCCGAGGAAGGGAGCTCGACGGAGAAGTTGTTCTGGTCTCAGTATAAAGGGACCGAACATCTGATGCCCTTGAGCCACCAGTTGAAGCAATTGGTCGAGCTCCACAAGGCGGCCGAATAGGTCATGAAGGGCCTTATAGTCCGGATGTGGCATGGCGAGCCCCTGCCTTGCAGCTACGTCAGCATGGTGAGGCGGCTTGTGAATGCCTGCCCACGGCTTGAAGTCATAAAGCGGTCTTTCTGCCTTGAGGGTGCGTGCAGGGCTTTTGCTTGAGCGAAAGTGCACTGGGCGAAGATGGATGCCGAGAAGCTGGTGAAGGAGGGGCCACCGGAGGGCAAGGAGCATCGCTGCCCTGAAAATTATTATGACAGCGTCTTGAAGGGTGCCCACCTTGTGTCAGAGGAATGTTCTAAGGATGTAATATTTGAATGAATGTACTCATGTGATCCTGTAATATGAAAACGAGTTCGTCTGGGCTATATAATGCTTGTTGATTTAAAATATTACCTTATGTGCGGGCGTTTATAAAATCTGAGAGTTGGCCAGTCGTCGGCTTCTGCCCCATGTAGCTAGTACTGAGGTGTTCGGGATAAATCTGATCACTCTTTATCCCAGTTTTGGGTCCTTCGAAGGAGTTGTTCAGCACAACGAACCAGGCAATCATACTATAAGGCTTTATCACTCTCACTTAGCCATAGAAGTCTACAATTTTAAAATTTGGCGAAGCCCCTAGTATTTGGAAGGCCGAACTTGAGGCTCTATGAACGCCTAAATCGGACAAGGCCGACTCCTCGCCTGAAGCAGAAAAAATCTTTACAGATTTGGGACCTCTCAAACAGCGACCAGCTGTCGCTGCATCATGACAGTCAGTTTTTGGCTTTCTCTACTGAGGTGCTCGTCCAGAAGAACCGGGACACAATCGCAGTAGTTCTCCCTGTGCTACCTTAGCCAATATAGAGGAACGTAAGGCACCAAAATATGGGAGCCGAGCAAACCCAACTAGTGACCCAAGACATTATACGGAGCTGATGCATATAATGCGATAAGTTTGGGGTGCCGCACTATCGAAAGTGTTCGGACTTTTCACGCCGTGTTATGGGATACACTGAAGCCCCTGGCATACTGAACGTACCAGAATGTACAGGAGCAACTTGTCGTGAATAGACGAACAAGGAAAAGAAAAAAAAGAAGGTGACGAAATGTAATATTAAGATGACGCTGTGCATTGCTATTTATAGGATTCATCAAAGCATATGTGTATAAGTAATACAATAAGAAAAAATAGGACTATCTAACATGTCCGATCCAAGGGCGAGCTGCGTGCGGGTATGTAAAACAGGTATAACGGTCGGTATGAGAGACCACCTGGGTATTCCCTTGTACGTCAAAGCTTCTTGCTCCCTTGGTGCTTCCCTCCCGTAATGGGTCCAATGATCTACCTATCGGAGAGTGCCTCCAGAGGATAGGGTCCTGAAAGGAAGAAAATGATCAAGATATACTTGTCCTGAGGCGGTTGAACCGCATTGTGGGACGTGCCATAGCCGTGCCTCCGCCTATACCCATGGTATCATTAGTGCGTAATTATGTACGTGCAGCGTAAATTTCGTCGCTTGACTGGGACTAGGACGGAGGCCGAATTGCTAGGCGAGCTCTGAACGCGCCTGGCGATTCTGTTGCAGGTTATTCTGGACTCGCTTGAATGTGTCTATGGACCTTGTCGCCGAATTGGCAGTTTGCCTCAAAAGGCTGTTTTGCATTTTTGCTGCAAGGGCTGCCGTGTGCTCCTCCATGCGGAGCGAGCGTTCTGTGTTTCCGTTAACTGTTATAACCCCGCAAGGTCTTGGCATTTTGAGCTTGAGGTATGCATAATGCGGTACCGCATTGAATCTAGCGAATGCGGTTTGTCCGAGTAGTGCATGATAGCCACTGCGGAAGGGGACGATATCAAAGATTAACTCTTCGCTTCGGAAGTTATCTGGAGATCCGAAGACCAATTCCAGTGTGATTGAGCCTGTGCAACAGGCCTCTACACCTGGTATGACACCTTTGAAGGTGGTTTTTGTGGGTTTGATCCTCAAGGGGTCAATACCCATTTTGCACCCCGTATCCTGATAAAGCAGGTTCAGGCTGCTGCCACCGTCTATAAGAACTCGAGTGAGGTGGAATCTGTGAATGATAGGATCGAGGACCAATGAGGCAGAATCGCCATGACAGATACTAGTGGGGTGGTCCCTGCGATCGAAAGTGATCGGACAAGAAGACCATGGGTTGAACTTTGGGGCAACTGGCTCCATCGCGTAGACGTCCCTGAGTGCACACTTCCGTTCCCGCTTGGGGATATGGGTTGCGTATATCATGTTCACCGTTTTCACTTGGGGAGGAAATTTCTTTTTCCTCCTGTGTTCGGCGGCCGGGGCTCCTCCTCGTCGTCGCTATGTAGCCCCTTTTCCTTGCTTTCGGCATTCAACTTGCCGGCCTGTTTGAACACCCAGCATTCTCTGTTGGTGTGGTTGGCTGGCTTATCGAGGGTGCCGTGAATTTGACACGAGCGGTCGAGTATGCGGTCCAAACTGGGCGGGCCCGGATTGTTTTTTTCGAATGGCTTTTTCCGCTGACCGGATTTAGAGCTACTGAATCTGGCATTGACTGCCGGGTCTTCGGCGGTATCGCCGTTTTTGCGGTGCTTGTATCTATTGCGACGTGGCTTGCCGTTGCTGTCTCTGCCTCCGATGTGCCAAGGTTGCTTGATGTGTTGTTGCTATGGGCCAACCAGCTATCCTCGCCCGCGCAGAAGCGGGTCATGAGTGTTGTGAGGGCTGCCATGGACTTTGCCTTCTCTTGGCCGAGATGTTTGGCGAGCCACTCGTCACGGATGTTATGTTTAAAGGCCACTAGGGCTTCGGCATCCGGACAACCCACAATTTGGTTCTTTTTGGTGAGGAACCGAGTCCAAAATTTCCTGGCTGTCTCTCCGGGCTGTTGTGTTATGTGACTTAAACCATCAGCATCCGGTGGACGCACATAAGTTTCCAAGAAGTTGTTCAGGAATGCGTGTGCCAGGTTCTCCCAACTTATGATGGAGTTTGCTGGCAAGCTATTTAGCCAATGCCGAGCTAGTCCTTTGAGTTTTAACGAGAGATACTTGATGGCGTGTAGATCATCCCCGTGGGCCATGTGAATGTGGAGGAAGAAATCCTCTATCCATACCGCGGGGTGAGTAGTACCATCGTGTGATTCAATATTCACGGGTTTAAACCCTTTTGGGAATTCATGATCCATGACTTCCTCAGTGATGCATAGGGGGTGTGTGGCGCCTCTATGATGGGCAATGTCATGATTCAGTTTGTACAAGTCTTGTCTGCTGTGTTCGGCCCGGCCGGATTTGCTTTTGGTATATCTGGCATGACGGTCGTCGTCATGTGTTGGGGCGCGCCCTCGTGATCCGAAGATTGATCTTTTGTGTCCTGCTTTGTTTTCCAATACATCTCGCAGGTCCTGCATGTTACCCTGGGCTTTGTTGTTCTTGTTTGACTAGCGACGGGGTGCGGGCTAGACTTTGGGCTTATACACCACTTTGTCTCGGCCACGAGGTGGCCGGTCTGCCGCAACATACGCTGGAAGCGCAGGCTTTAATGCTTCCTCTTCAAGCTGGGGTAGCAACCTGCGCTTTGGGAAACTTTTGATTGGGCGCTCGAGTTCATGTTCCTCGGCTGCAAGGACCTCTGTCCATCTATCCGATAGCAGATCTTGATCAGCTTGAAGCTATTGTTGCTTTTTCTTCAGGCTTTTTGTTGTGGCAATAAGTCGGCGCTTGAAGCGCTCCTGTTCGACGGGATCCTCACGAACGATAAATTCTTTGACGCCGAGGCTCACCTCGTCTTTGGAGAGAGGCATGTAATTGTCATCCTCTGATTCTCCGTCTGCTGCCTGTTCCTTAGGGCTGGCTTGCCCATCCTCCTGCTCAAAGCCTGGCTGGAGGGGATTGTCTTTGTGTTCGGCACTATTTGCGGTGTTGTTGTCTCATGTGCCGGTATCGCTATTTTTGCTATGGCGGGATTTAGAGCGGCGCCGATGACGCCGGTTCTTGGATTACTTCTCGGGGGATTATCCTCCATTGCCTTATTGCCATCGCTTTCTTTGGGGGTGTCCACCATGTATATATCATACGATGAGGTGGCAGTCCAGCGCCCTATGGGCGGTGGTTCCTGTTCGTCTCCCGCATCGTCGTCCATACTGTCGATGTCTTCGGAGTCGAAGTCGAGCATGTCGGTTAGGTCGTCGACAGTGGCTACCAAGTGGGTGGTGGCTGGGGAACGAATTTCTTCGCCATCCGCTTCCCACTCGAGCCAGACATAGTTCGGCCAAGGGTCTCCTGACAAGGAGAGAGACCGTAATGAGTTTAGCACGTTGCCTAGGGGCGAGTGTTGAAAGATATCCGTGGAGGTGAACTCCATGATCGGTGCTCAATCAGATTGGATGGGCACAAACATGAGCGGTTTGGAGTCTGTGGCCGGGGACGAATCCGAGTGTCCGGCAACACAGGTCTCATAGGAGGTGAAGTCAGTATTCGGCTCTATCGCCGCTGAGTGTGCGGCCTCCATGGCAGGGTCCATCCACCCGTCCTCGGACGGCGTGATTCGTTCCGGATTGAGGGCTGGAGTAGTTACAGGTGTGATCTCCCGAACATTGTCTGATGGCAGAGCTAAATCATACTCATCATGATTGTGGGGTGTTGCTGACATGGGTTCGAATACGTCGAAGATCAAGTCTCCGCGGATGTTGGCGGTATAGTTCAAGCTTCCAAACCTGACCTGATGGCCAGGGGCGTAGCTCTCGATCTGCTCCAGATGGCCAAGCGAGTTGGCCCGCAGTACAAAGCCGCCGAATATGAAGATCTGTCCTAGGAGGAAAACCTCACCCTGGATCACATCGTTGTCAATGATTGAAGGAGACATTGAGCCTTATGGTGATGACACAGTGGAACTCTCAATGAAAGCACCAATGTCGGTGTCAAAAACGGTGGATCTCGGGTAGGGGGTCCCGAACTGTGCGTCTAAGGCGGATGGTAATAGGAGGCGGGGGACACAATGCTTACCCAGGTTTGGTCCCTCTCGATGGAGGTAATACCCTACTTCCTCCTTGATTGATCTTGATGATATGAGTATTACAAGAGTTGATCTACCATGAGATCAGAGAGGCTAAACCCTAGAAGCTAGCCTATGCTATGATTGTTGTTGTCCTACGGGCTAAACCCTCCGGTTTATATAGACACCGGAGGGAGCTAGGGTTACACAGAGTCAGTTACAAGGGAGGAGATCTACATATCCGAATCGTCAAGCTTGCCTTCCACGCAAAGGAGAGTCCCATCCGGACACGGGACGAAGTCTTCAATCTTGTATCTCCATAGTCCAACAGTCCGGCCAAAGTGTATAGTCCAGCTGTCCGAGGACCCCCTAATCCAGGACTCCCTCAGCTGCTTTACCTGTGGTTCGGAGGAACACTTTGCAAACAAGTTCCCCAGCAAGTACCAAGAAGCCAGGAATGGCTCCAAGTCTATCAATGTCACTCTAAGCAACAATCATGGGGCATTTGGGTATGGTAATCCGTTTACCGTACTTTCCGTTTGTTAGTCCACCAATTGGTGGGTTGACACTGGGGCTAATATTCATGTGTGTGCTGATGTGTCTTTGTTTTCTGGCAGCATATAAATATGAAATCCACATGGATGCTCAGCTTGAGTTTAGTGGAACTGCACAAAATGTTCAGATGGTTCGTGTCCTCGATAATACTTCATCATGCACAATACATCGAATGGTTCTCTGATCATTCGTCGCCACCTTGAGCCACCAGACTATCAGATTACAAACCCTGCCCGTTCCACAATCATAGGCATTACATATTTTGAATGGGAAAAACTTTTCAAAGTTGACATTAGTTTAATATATTGGAATTGGAAAACCTTTTCAATTTTTGGTCATTGATGTTAGCCAGAAGACATGCATTTGATATTTTTGAGTGGGACGCCCTTTGCTGTGAGCAACATCGATCGTTTTTCCTATTCCTGTCTTCAGTTCAGAAGTAAATATTTACTCTGCTAAGATCCATAGTCACATGAATGCTGACTTATGTAGTATATTTTAGGAGTTTGTCCTGAATATTGTCTATGTAATGTCAGGCCTTGTGTTTGATTGCAAAGTTGAGCTTGGAATGTTGTGGCATGTGGCATCACGAGCTGTTCACCGTGCCTCCTGAGAATAATGCTTCGTATTGTTTTGCATGTCAATCTAATGCCAATGATTTGCTTGTTAAGAAGATCATCCTTTTCTATTGTTTCCATGCCTAAGAAGTTCATCGTCTTATGTTTCATTCATAGCCTATATGACAAGTCGGGTAGGTTAGACGTGAAACCATATGACCTTCCGACCAACTCATCATCTTAGGCCGTGATTGGATCATCGTTTTCCAACCAAAACCGCTTGTAAAACTGACGCTTGTAAATAAATGCAGATGGTCTCGGGCGAAGCGCTTGGTTGGTCGATTTTGACTAGTAAAATATACACTGGTCTCTCAAATTACACGTGTAACTCACCGGTTTTACTTACAGACCTCGGGCCCTCGGTTTCATTACGCCTATATTTTACGCGTTGTTTCCGATGACGAGTTAATTACACTTGTATCTTAATACATGTGTGAAATAAACCAGAGCTCCCAAGCGCGGCCTTACCGTTTCATGCCGTCTCAGTCTCTCGAAGGTGCTCATAGGTGTGCGATGATCCTGGCTTCCTGAATGAGCAGTGGGTGCTATATCATACCATCCGTAGGGCCCGCGAGGCCCTCTCTATCGTCCTTCCTGTTGTTGCACTCGCCATGGCACTGAGCATTGTTCACATGGTCAATGAACATGAGGATTCAGGAGATGACTTTATTTGGACTGGCAGATGAACCAGTAAACCCTCGAACTCCTCCGCGTGGGAAACAACTGCCGACTCTTCCCTGGCTCTGTGTCGTTCCCTTCCTAAGCCTCTTCGTCGTCCACCACCCTGGTGCTCTCTGTACGGCCTAGTCAACGTAGTCAATGAACGACATCCATCAGAAGTGGAGTGTACGTGGAGAGGCTACCAGCTGGGTCCATGGCCGCACGCAAGGAAATGCCCCCTTATTACGCGCAAAATAATGATTCCTCCACCTGACAGCTAGGACCCACGGGAAGGGCTTCCGTATTTCGCGAAAAAAACATTCCCCAAGCTGACAGGTCGGGCCCACCAGCTATATCTTCGCACACAAGGAAGTGCCTCCTTATTACGCAAAAAAAAGTGAATACCCCCTGCTAGCTGGGAACCACCATAGTGGGTGGCTGACTTGTGGGCCTACTAAGTTGATGGGGATGTAGGGCTTTGTCAACTTAGTCAATATGAACGATTCTAGCTCCAGTGACCGTACAATGTCCATCGAATTACCATAGTGCTTCTTCCACCTCTGGTCTTCTTGCTCCAACCGCCCAAAGCAGCGCCGATCGTGCCACCTGTTCCTGCATCCCGTGGCCGGTTGTGCTTCCACGCAGGCCTTACCTCCCCCATAATACTCCCACCGTGGGCCAGGCCATCCCTCCACTCACCCGCACCCCCTGTTATTCTGCGGCGATGGCAGCCTCACACTGTAGCCGAACCAGTGAACCCTCGTACTCCTCTCCGCGTGGGCATCCACTGCCGCATCTTCCCTGGCTCTGCGCCGTCCCCTTCCTAGCCCTCGCCGTCATCCACCGCCTTGGTGCTCTAGGCATGGCGTGGTCAATGTGGTCAACGACCGACTTCCATTGGAAGAGTACTGTATGTGGAGACGCTGACAGCTGGGTCCACGGCCGCAGCTGGGTCCATGGCCACAGCCCAGTTTTTTGTGATTTGCCAAGTAAGTCACTTTGTCAGGCATGTTGGGCTACAAATCTTTCAAGACGAGGAGAGCTTCATTCGGCTGGCCGAGAAAATGGCCTGTCAGTAATGAGAAATGGGCTGTACATTTTTAAAACACACCAACCCGGCAATTAGTTTCAAAATTATTTTTTCATTTCGAGATTTTAAATTGCATTGATTTTTATGCGTGGACAATTTGTTGGATTTTATATTGATATACATTTATTTTTAAAATCAGTTTGAATGTGACTTGAAATTTCGGGATTAAAAACAGTTCGGACCACACCAGAATATGCAAAATTTCGTATAATTTTTTAACCGTGGCCACAATATGGGGTGTAATGCTAACAAAAAGTATATGGGCTCCAAAAAACCTTAAGAATTAGCAAATGGGCTGTAAATTATTATAAATAATGGCAGATGTGCTATATGCCGTTTTCCACAGATTTGAGGCTTCCCAAAAAAAAGGTTGACGCACAAGCAGTGACTGTTGGATGTCCATCCAACGGCCGTCGTGCTTCTACAATCTCTGCTCTTCCTGCTCCAGCCGCTCAAACAAGCATCGGTGGGATTGCATGCTCCCTCCTCCCTGCGGCTGGCTGTGCTGCCGTGCAAGCCTCACCGCCCCACCGTACTCCCATCACTGGCCTAACCATCCCTCAACTCACCCACACCTATTGTTATTCTACGGTGGCGGCAGACGAACCAGTAAACCCTCGTACAGTCGTACCCCCGTCTACGTGAAAAACAACTGCCGAGTCTTTCCTGGCTCTGTGTCGTTCCCTTCCTAGGCCTCGCCGTCGTCCATCGCCCTGGTGCTCTCGGTGCGGCCTGGTCAACATGGTCTACAACCGACATGCATCTGAAGTGGACTCTACGTGGAGAGGTTGACAGCTGGGTCCATGGCCGCATGCAAGGAAATGCCTCCTTATTACACGCAAAATAATGGTTCCTCCACCTGACATCTGGGACCCACCGAAAGGGCCTCTGTATTTCGCGAAAAAAAACATTACTGTCACTGAGAGCTCGGACCCACCAGCTATATCTTCACACGCAAGGAAGTGCCTCCTTATTACGCACAAAAAAATGAATACTCCCCCTGCTAGTTGGGACCCAGTATAGTGGCAGGCTAACTTGTGGGCCTACTAAGTTGACGGGGATGGAGGGCTTTGTGAACTTAGTCAATATGCACGATTCTAGCTCCAGTGACCATATGATGTCCATCCAACGGCCGTAGTGCTTCTTCCACCTCTAGTCTTCTTGCTCTAGCCGCACAAACCAGCGCCGGTCGTGCCTCATGCTCCTACTTCCCATGGCCGGCTGCGATGCGGCGAAGGGCTCACCGCCCACTACTACTCCCACCGCTAGCCAGGCCATGCCTCTACACACCCACACCCCCTGTTATTCGGCGGCGACGGCAGCCTAACACCGCAGCGAACCAGTGAACCCTCATACTCCTCTATGCATGGGCATCCACTGCCGCGTCTTCCCCGGCTCCGCGTCGTCCCCTTCCTAGGCCCCGCCGTCGTCCACCGCCCTGGTGCTCTCGGCATGGTGTGGTCAACGTGGTCAAGGAACGGCTTCCATCAGACGTGGACTGTATGTGGAGAGGCTGGCAGCTGGGTCCACGGCCACAGCAAGGTAGGGCCTCCTTATTACGCGCAAAATAATTATTCCTCCACCTGACAGCGGGGACCCACCGGACGGGCCACCGTGTGTCACGAAGAAACGTTTCCCCCTGACTGCTGGGACCCACCAGCTACATCTTCGCACACAAGGAAGTGCCTGACTGTCGGGACCCACCTGGTCGAAGCATACATAGCATTGTCATTCTGGTCGCGAATGTGTACGTACATACTGGTCGATGTAGAGGCGCGCATGTGTCATAGTAGAGGCGCGCATGTAGCATGTACACATACGTACAACGGCCAGTGTGCAAGAAAGAAAATACGGCCACGTACGTACATACGAGAGGGTCTGTTCTTGGCTGGAGCGATGAACTGCTGGGAGAAGTTCAATCACCCTTCTCTCTCTCTCTCTTCTCGATTCTCTCTCTGATTCGATCTCATCCCCACTACCCTGTGGGTGGCTGGTCCTATTTATAGGCAAAGGCCCTGGGCCTCTTCCCAAATATTGAGCGGGAAGGGCGCCAACAATTGGCCATTCTGAAGGGGAACATCTGGTACACTTATCCTGACTAAAGTTGGTCCTCGCCTGCCAAAGACTCTGGGGTGACGCTGGCTTGGGCTCCACAATGACTTCCTCCCTGCCGTTGGACTGGTCTTGGTCTCGTTGCACCGAAGCGGGCGCCTTTGCTTGATGCTCCCGCCTGCGCTTGCTCCCTTTGCACCAAAGAGGAAAGGAGGACACTGCGCGGGCTGGCGCCCGCCTGGCGCCCTTGGTCGTCATGGCTTGAGTCACGGGCACCTTGTGAGGTACCCCGCCATGATCTCTCCGCCCTTCGCGGGCCAGCCTGATGAGGCCGTGCCTGAGGAAGCTTCGTGTCGTCCGTCCCGCGAGGCTTGGCCCCTCGCGAGGGTCTTGAGTCTGTGTTGATGAAGATGGGCCGTGCTGGGCCCCCTTTTGAGCCACGCCGCAGGCCGCAGGCAGGCAGGTCTGGGGTCCCCCATTCCCAGAACGCCGACAGTAGCCCCCGGGCCCAAGGCGCGCCTGGACTTGGCCGTGCAGGGAGGCGAAAGGGCAAGGGCGAAGCGCCGCGGGCCCTAACAGCCTATGGCCTTGGGCGCCACGTGGCGGTTGATTGGACGTGGGCTTCTCCACTTCCCCATGGCGCCTTGGCAACTGCACGGATTGGACAAGTCCCTGGATGCAAAGCGGGTCATGATTACCTGCGATCGTGGGGGCCGACGGTTGGCCCTCGCTGGCTATAAGTACGGATCGGCGTGCGCCCTTCTAGTTCATCCCCCCTTGCTTCTCCTTCTTCTTCATGACCCCGTCGAGGAGTTTCTCGGCCACAGAAAAGGGGAAGGCTCGCCAGGTTGAGCCTGCCTCTCCCCCGCCCAAGCGCGGCCGAGGGCGCCCTCGCAAACATCCTGTGGCGACCACGGCAGCTCCCCGCGACCGCGGAGACGATTTCCAGCATGGTGACGGGCGGACTGCTGCGGCCGGGGGGCGCGCTTCGGTCGCGCGTCCCCCTAGGCCGCGCTTTCGCGCTGCAGAGGTGCTGTCGGAGTTCGTTGTGTGGTCGGCGGAGCCGACTAGCACCCGGCTTCCACTTCCTCGCTTCCTCCTCGGCGAGCTCCCGGCCAGCGCCCCGGGCGGCCTCTGGCTCTAGGCTGATGGCTGCTGCAGTCGGGCCTCATGGGCTTCACTGGAGGTCTCCACAGCCGGGAGCCTGACCTTGGCCCACGGTTGGCAGACGTTTGCCCGCGCGCGTGGCCTGAGCCGTCGGTGCACCCTGCACTTCAAGTTTGACGATGATGCCACCCTCTATGTGAGGGTGCTTGGGGAAGATGGTCGCCGCGCAGGGTACTGCCCTGAGGATGACGACCGCGGCCGGGAACCTAGCTCCGGCGATGATGGAGAGGACAGCGCTCGCATGACTGTTGGCGCTCAGGGTTCCCCAAGCTTCTCCGGTTCTTCTTCAGGCGGCGACTCTTCTAGCGGTGGCCGCGGTCAGCCTCCACGCCGTTGTACCTACTTGGGAGGCGGTAGCGTGTCTGCCCGCTGTCGCGCCTCGGTGAAGCGTGAGAGGGAGTCTGCCTGAGCCCCGGAGGCAACTCGAGTCTTCCCTGCAGGCCGGTGTGAGGCGAGCTGCGCCTGATTTGTTCTTTCTTTTCCTTTTTCCTGCGTAAAAAGACAGTAGCATGGAGCCCCGCGGGGCGTGTTTGGGTTATTGCTGTTAATCATTGCTTTGCTTCCGTTATTGTGCCTTCCGGCTACGTGCCCGCACGTGGATAGTTCCCGGCCCCAGCCGTGGGGGGCGATCGACCCAGGCCCTGTGTTCGTGTCGCGGTGCCCATGGGGCACGGACTGGAGGGGTGCTCCTGTAATGGACCCAGGTCGCGAAACCTTTGAACGACTAGGACAGGAACACTCGCGAGGGCGCTCGGCTGCCCCCCTCGCGAGGCCTTGCATAAGAGAAATCGAGGCAGGAGAGTGAGAAGTCGAAGAACCACAAGCCAAAGGCGGCAACAACTTCAATAAAACTTCGAATGAGAATGAACAAGCCAACTGCGGAAAGCAAATGAAAAAGCCGCGTCCGGCACCTAATCTAGTCTTCGACGTCTTCTCACCAGCGCGGAGCTAAGTGCTTCCACTGGGCGTGGGAGGGAGCCCCAGGGCCTGAGGATGGCGTTCCTGAGACTCCGGGGCGTGTACAGCCCCAACTCATTATTACGTGAGAGTGTCACGGGTGGCGAGCTTCACAGGCGTTAGCCTTCTTCACAGGCTCCGGGCCTTTTCCAAAACGCGCCGGCTTCACAAGCATTCGCCTTCTTCACAGGCTCTGGGCCTTTTACAAAACGCGACAGCTTCACAGGCATTCGCCTTCTTCACAGGCTCTGGGCCTTTTCCAAAACGCGACAGCTTCACAGGCATTCGCCTTCTTCACAGGCTCTGGGCCTTCTCCAAAACGCGACAACTTCACAGGCATTCGCCTTCTTCACAGGCTCTGGGCCTTTTCCAAAACGCGACAGCTTCACAGGCATTCGCCTTCTTCACAAGCTTTGGTCCTTTTTAGGGGTAGAACCTCCGGAGGTGCTGGATGTTCCATGCGTTCTGGACCGGCGCCCCCCCCCCCTGAGTCTGCAAGCGCGCGGAGCCGGGCCTGGAAACATGAACAACCTTGAACGGGCCCTCCCACATGGGAGAGAGCTTGTGCAGTCCCTCCCTGGAGAGAACCCGCCTGAGCACGAGGTCTCCTACCTCGAGAGTTCTGGGGCGGATGTTGCGGCAGTGATATCGTCGCAGTGCTTGTTGGTACCTCGCCGCTCGCAGCACGGCTTCTCGGCAACGTTCCTCCCCCAGCATGAGGTCCATCCCCCGCATGGTGTCCTGCTGCGCCTCGTCGAATGCCAGGACCCGCGCGGAGCGACGTCTGACCTCATGAGGGAGGACCGCTTCGTCTCTGTAGACCAGGAACAATGGGGTCTCTCCAGTCGGCTTGGTCGCGGTTGTGCGGATGGAACACAACACGGACTGAAGCTTGTCGTACCAACCTCTGCCACAGGCCTCCAGCTTCTTCTTGAACGTCCTGGTCTTGAGGCCCCTCAGGACCTCTGCGTTGGCTCGCTCGGCCTGGCCGTTGCTTCGGGGGTGCGCCACCGAAGCGTAGCATATCTGCGTTCCAAGGTTAGCACAGTATGTTTTGAAAAGGTTACTGGTGAACTGCGAACCGTTGTCCGTGATGATGCGGTTCGGCACCACGAACCGGCTCACGATGCCCCTGATGAACTTGACCGCGGAACCCGCGGGGATGGTGCGGACGGCCTCTACTTTAGCCCACTTGGTGAACTTGTCCACGGCGACGTAGAGGTAGCGGTAGCCCCCTGGCGCCCGAGGAAACGGGCCCAGGATGTCCAACCCCCAGACTGCGAATGGCCACGAAAGGGGTATAGTCTGTAGGCCTCCTGCCGGCTGATGGATCTTCTTGGCGTGGAACTGGCAGGCCTCACAAGCTTTCACTAGTTTGACGGTGTCATTGAGTGCGGTGGGCCAATAAAACCCACTGTGGAACGCCTTCCCGATGAGGGTCCGTGATGATGAATGATTTCCACAGTCTCCGCCGTGTATATCTTCTAGCAGTTCCTTTCCTTGCTCCCTGGAGATGCAGCGCAGGGATACATCGTTTGGTCGCTTACGGTAGAGCTCTCCATCCTTGATGCGGTATGCCGTGGCGTGCCATGCCACACGCTCCGCTTCCTCCTCCTTCTCCGGCAGGGTCCCTTGTGTTAAGTAACTCTGGAGCTCCGTGATCCAGCACCCCTCCTGAGGTTCCATCGTCAGGAGCAGGCGTGCTCCTGAGGCCGGGCCACAGGCCGGGGCTCCTGAGGCAGGTGGCTAGGGGAGCTCCTCCCGAGGCTGAGCCATGTTTGACAATGATGGCAGGGCTGAGGGCTTGAAGAGCCGCTCCTCGAAAACGCCAGGCTCATGAGGTAACCGCCTGGACGCCCGTTTGGCGATGTCGTCGGCCTCCTGATTGGTGCCACGGTGCACATGCTGCAACTCCAACCCCCAGAACTGCTTCTCCATCCTGCGGACCTCCGCAAGGTAGGCTTCCATGTGCTCATCTTTCGGCTCGTACACCTTGTTGGAGAAATTGACAAGGAGCTGTGAATCACCCTTGATGGTGAGGCGTTTCACCCCCAGGGCAGCTGCGGCCTTCAAGCCTGCTATTAAACCTTCATACTCCACTATGTTGTTGGAGACCTTTTCACCTTGCTGGAAACAGAGCTGCACAGCGTAGTAGAGCTTGTCCTGAGTGGGCGATATAAGCACCGCCCCAGCCCCAGCGCCATGCCTGGAGAACGCCCCATCGAAGTACGTGACCCAGCCTTCTGGCGCCTCGCTTCCCGGGGAGAGGGACCAATCCTCGTCGGCCTTGAGGCCTGGTACCTCCGTCCATTCTGCCACAAAATCCGACAATGCTTCTCCCTTGATGACTCTGGTCGTGCTGAATTCGAGCTGAAACGCTTGCAGTTCTATGTTCCACTTAGCGACCCTTCCAGCTGAGTTAGGGCTCCTGAGCACTCACTCCAGGGGGTATGACGAGACGACCTTGATGGGGTGACCCTGAAAATAGTGTCGCAGCTTGCACGAGGCCACCAGTAGCGCGAGGAGGAGCTTCTGAGGCATGGGGTACCGTGCCCTCGTGTCCCGCAACACCGTGCTGACGAAGTACACTGGGTGCTCAACAAGGTTGGGTGCGTCAGTGCTGGTGGCTCCCTCGGAGACCATGGTGCCTCCTGAGGCGATGAAGCCTCCTGAGGCTGGCCATCTGGGAGAGGGGCCTCCTCCGCCTCCGGTGCACTCCTCTGCGGCGGCTGATCCTCCTCAGCCGCGGTGGCGGTTTCTGTGGGCCTTCCTTGTTCCTGTTTTGCCTTGTCTCGGGCTGCTGCTTTTCTGTGGACTGCCGCCTTGCCTTCTGCTTCACAGGGCGCACGTTGGGGCACACGTTGAGGTGATGCTCGATTACACTCCTAGGGATCCCCGCCAATTGGTCAGGCTCCCAAGCGAATACCTTCTTGTCCGCGCGTAGGAACCCGACTAGGGCCTCCTCCTGCTCGGGTTCGAGGTTGGCGCCTATGGTGAAAGTGGCGTTGGTGGACCCGTCCTCATCGACGGGTATCTGCTTAGTTTCTGCCTTGTCTTGGGTGAACAACTGTTTCTTCTTGGCGGGTGCAGCCCCCTTGGGCTCGGGGGTCTCCGAGTCGGCGGGCTGTGCCGACGCCGCCATCTTGAAGGCGAGCTTGAGCACCCGCAGCGCGTCTCCGGTGTCCCCGTGCATGGTGAGGACACCGCTGCTCCCGGGCATCTTCATGAGGTTGTACGCCGGGTGCATCGCGGCCATGAACTGGGCCAGCGCTGGGTAGCCGAGGATGGTGTTGTAGGGGAGGCCGATGGGGGCGATGTTGAAGTCGACCAGCTCCGTGCGGAAGTTGTTGTAGGTGCCGAAGGTTACTAGGAGCCGGATCTGTCCCACGGAGCTGGATCATCCGCCCCCAATGCCTGACAAGGGCCGGCTGGGTTGCAGCCGTTCCAGGGGTATGCAGAGGAGGTTGAAGGCTTCGACCGAGAGCATGCTGAGGCCCGCACCGCCATCGATGAGAGTTCTGGTGACGGCCACCTGGCACATGGTGGGGGTGCACAGCATGGGGAGCGCACCCGAGTAGGCCGAGTTGGAGGGGTGGTCCTCCGAGCTGAAGGTCAGGCCGGCCTTGGGCGCCGCCCGGTCCGGGAGAGCCCCCTGCCGCGTGGAAGCGGCGCTGACCCGGCGGATGAATGGCTTGACGTGGTGACTTGTAGGCGGCGCCTGCGAGCCGCCCAGGAGGGCCGCGACGACCGGGGGTGTTGGTGTAGCGTGGTGGGCGGGGAAGAGGCTGCGGGTCTCTTCCGAAGAGGCCACGGAGGCTGCCGGCAGGTGGAGCAGCCATGCGCGCGGAGCGCCGGTGAGGGCCATGGGGAGCCAGTTGGCCATGAACCTATCGTCACCTCCAGCTTCGAGGATGGCCTCCTCGTACGCTAGCAAGAAAGCCAGCAGATCAGTCGCGCCACCGTAGCGCGGTGGCGTTGTTGGCTTGAACTTGTCCGGCCACTGTACCCATTGCAGGGCTGGGGCCAGGGCTCGGAGCCCCTTGGCCCCCGTGCTGGCGCCGGCGGCCGGAGCGGGCGATGTGCTACTCATCGCGAGGCAGGGTGTGGCGGTGGCGGAAGGGAAAACTCCGGTGCACCCCTACCTGGCGCGCCAAATGTCGGATTTCGGGTTCCGGCAGACCCTTGAGGTTCGAACACTGGGGTGCGCGCAGAGATTTCGCCTTCTACCTAACTGCACCCCTCCGCCTCGCTAAGGTCTAAGCTAAGGAAAGAACAGCACAAGAAACACAATGTTTATACTAGTTCTGGCCACCGTCGTGGTGTAATACCGTACTCCAGTGTGTGGTCTGGTGGATTGCCTCTTGGGCTGATGATGATGAGCAATACAAGGAAGAACAGCCTCGCGAGGGTCTGTTCTTGGCTGGGGCGATGAACTGCTGGGAGAAGTTCAATCACCCTTTTCTCTCTCTCTTCTCGATTCTCTCTCTGATTCGATCTCATCCCCACTACCCTGTGGGTGGCTGGTCCTATTTATAGGCAAAGGCCCTGGGCCTCTTCCCAAATATTGAGCGGGAAGGGCGCCAACAATTGGCCATTCTGAAGGGGAACATCTTGTACACTTATCCTGACTAAAGTTGGTCCTCGCCTGCCAAAGACTCTGGTGGTGACGCTGGCTTGGGCTCCACAATGACTTCCTCCCTGCCGTTGGACTGGTCTTGGTCTCGTTGTACCGAAACGGGCGCCTTTGCTTAATGCTCCCGCGTGCGCTTGCTCCCTTCGCACCAAAGAGGAAAGGAGGACACTGCGCAGGCTGGCGCCCGCCTGGCGCCCTTGGTCGTCATGGCTTGCGTCACGGGCACCTTGTGAGGTACCCCCCCATGATCTATCCGCCTCCTCGCGGGCCAGCCTGATGAGGCCGTGCCTGAGGAAGCTCCGTGTCGTCCACCCCGCGAGGCTTGGCCCCTCGCGAGGGTCTGGAGTCTGTGTTGATGAAGATGGGTCGTGCTGGGCCCCCTTTTGAGCCACGCCGCAGGCCGCAGGCAGGCAGGTCTGGGGAGCCCCATTCCCAGAACGCCGACAATGCCAAAGACAGATCTACGCACCGGATACCTTGTCATTGAAGCCAGGTTCAGGGGCTACTGAGGGAGTCCTGGACTTAGGGGTCCTTGGGCGTCTGGGACATTAGCCATGGTCCGGACTGATGGGCTGTGAAGATACAAAGACCGAAGACTGCACCCGTGTCCGTAGGGGACTCTCCTTGGCGTGGATGGCAAGCTTGGCGATCAAATAAGTAGATTCCTTTCTTTCTAACTAACCTTTTGTAGCCCTAGATCCTCCCGGTGTCTATATAAACCGGAGGACTTAGTCCGAAGGGAGGATAATCATTACCATAGTCATATACGCTAGGCTTTTAGGGTTTATCCATCTCAATCTCGTGGTAGATCAACTCTTGTAATACTAATATTCATCAAGATCAATCAAGTAGGAAGTAGGGTATTACCTCCATAGAGAGGACCCGAACCTGGGTAAACATCATGTCCCCTGTCTCCTATTACCATGGACCTTAGACACATAGTTCGAGACCCCCTACCTATGATCCGCCGGTTTTGACACCGACACCAAGAACGAGGATACACGTTGGATTATAGATCATTTCCAATAAAACATTCTAGTAAATGTTTTCTCACACAACAAATAACAAAGCGATTAAATGAACTTCAGCTCAACCAGTCGTGCTGAATTCGAGCTGAAACGCTTGCAGTTCTATGTTCCACTTAGCGACCCTTCCAGCTGAGTTAGGGCTCCTGAGCACTCACTCCAGGGGGTATGACGAGACGACCTTGATGGGGTGACCCTGAAAATAGTGTCGCAGCTTGCACGAGGCCACCAGTAGCGCGAGGAGGAGCTTCTGAGGCATGGGGTACCGTGCCCTCGTGTCCCGCAACACCGTGCTGACGAAGTACACTGGGTGCTCAACAAGGTTGGGTGCGTCAGTGCTGGTGGCTCCCTCGGAGACCATGGTGCCTCCTGAGGCGATGAAGCCTCCTGAGGCTGGCCATCTGGGAGAGGGGCCTCCTCCGCCTCCGGTGCACTCCTCTGCGGCGGCTGATCCTCCTCAGCCACGGTGGCGGTTTCTGTGGGCCTTCCTTGTTCCTGTTTTGCCTTGTCTCGGGCTGCTGCTTTTCTGTGGACTGCCGCCTTGCCTTCTGCTTCACAGGGCGCACGTTGGGGCACACGTTGAGGTGATGCTCGATTACACTCCTAGGGATCCCCGCCAATTGGTCAGGCTCCCAAGCGAATACCTTCTTGTCCGCGCGTAGGAACCCGACCAGGGCCTCCTCCTGCTCGGGTTCGAGGTTGGCGCCTATGGTGAAAGTGGCGTTGGTGGACCCGTCCTCATCGACGGGTATCTGCTTAGTTTCTGCCTTGTCTTGGGTGAACAACTGTTTCTTCTTGGCGGGTGCAGCCCCCTTGGGCTCGGGGGTCTCCGAGTCGGCGGGCTGTGCCGACGCCGCCATCTTGAAGGCGAGCTTGAGCACCCGCAGCGAGTCTCCGGTGTCCCCGTGCATGGTGAGGACACCGCTGCTCCCGGGCATCTTCATGAGGTTGTACGCCGGGTGCATCGTGGCCATGAACTGGGCCAGCGCTGGGTAGCCGAGGATGGTGTTGTAGGGGAGGCCGATGGGGGCGATGTTGAAGTCGACCAGCTCCGTGCGGAAGTTGTTGTAGGTGCCGAAGGTTACTAGGAGCCGGATCTGTCCCACGGAGCTGGATCATCCGCCCCCAATGCCTGACAAGGGCCGGCTGGGTTGCAGCCGTTCCAGGGGTATGCAGAGGAGGTTGAAGGCTTCGACCGAGAGCATGCTGAGGCCCGCACCGCCATCGATGAGAGTTCTGGTGACGGCCACCTGGCACATGGTGGGGGTGCACAGCATGGGGAGCGCACCCGAGTAGGCCGAGTTGGAGGGGTGGTCCTCCGAGCTGAAGGTCAGGCCGGCCTTGGGCGCCGCCCGGTCCGGGAGAGCCCCCTGCCGCGTGGAAGCGGCGCTGACCCGGCGGATGAATGGCTTGACGTGGTGACTTGTAGGCGGCGCCTGCGAGCCGCCCAGGAGGGCCGCGACGACCGGGGGTGTTGGTGTAGCGTGGTGGGCGGGGAAGAGGCTGCGGGTCTCTTCCGAAGAGGCCACGGAGGCTGCAGGCAGGTGGAGCAGCCATGCGCGCGGAGCGCCGGTGAGGGCCATGGGGAGCCAGTTGGCCATGAACCTATCGTCACCTCCAGCTTCGAGGATGGCCTCCTCGTACGCTAGCAAGAAAGCCAGCAGATCAGTCGCGCCACCGTAGCGCGGTGGCGTTGTTGGCTTGAACTTGTCCGGCCACTGTACCCATTGCAGGGCTGGGGCCAGGGCTCGGAGCCCCTTGGCCCCCGTGCTGGCGCCGGCGGCCGGAGCGGGCGATGTGCTACTCATCGCGAGGCAGGGTGTGGCGGTGGCGGAAGGGAAAACTCCGGTGCACCCCTACCTGGCGCGCCAAATGTCGGATTTCGGGTTCCGGCAGACCCTTGAGGTTCGAACACTGGGGTGCGCGCAGAGATTTCGCCTTCTACCTAACTGCACCCCTCCGCCTCGCTAAGGTCTAAGCTAAGGAAAGAACAGCACAAGAAACACAATGTTTATACTAGTTCTGGCCACCGTCGTGGTGTAATACCGTACTCCAGTGTGTGGTCTGGTGGATTGCCTCTTGGGCTGATGATGATGAGCAATACAAGGAAGAACAGCCTCGCGAGGGTCTGTTCTTGGCTGGGGCGATGAACTGCTGGGAGAAGTTCAATCACCCTTTTCTCTCTCTCTTCTCGATTCTCTCTCTGATTCGATCTCATCACCACTACCCTGTGGGTGGCTGGTCCTATTTATAGGCAAAGGCCCTGGGCCTCTTCCCAAATATTGAGCGGGAAGGGCGCCAACAATTGGCCATTCTGAAGGGGAACATCTTGTACACTTATCCTGACTAAAGTTGGTCCTCGCCTGCCAAAGACTCTGGTGGTGACGCTGGCTTGGGCTCCACAATGACTTCCTCCCTGCCGTTGGACTGGTCTTGGTCTCGTTGCACCGAAACGGGCGCCTTTGCTTAATGCTCCCGCGTGCGCTTGCTCCCTTCGCACCAAAGAGGAAAGGAGGACACTGCGCAGGCTGGCGCCCGCCTGGCGCCCTTGGTCGTCATGGCTTGCGTCACGGGCACCTTGTGAGGTACCCCCCCATGATCTCTCCGCCTCCTCGCGGGCCAGCCTGATGAGGCCGTGCCTGAGGAAGCTCCGTGTCGTCCACCCCGCGAGGCTTGGCCCCTCGCGAGGGTCTGGAGTCTGTGTTGATGAAGATGGGTCGTGCTGGGCCCCCTTTTGAGCCACGCCGCAGGCCGCAGGCAGGCAGGTCTGGGGAGCCCCATTCCCAGAACACCGACAATGCCAAAGACAGATCTACGCACCGGATACCTTGTCATTGAAGCCAGGTTCAGGGGCTACTGAGGGAGTCCTGGACTTAGGGGTCCTTGGGCGTCTGGGACATTAGCCATGGTCCGGACTGATGGGCTGTGAAGATACAAAGACCGAAGACTGCACCCGTGTCCGTAGGGGACTCTCCTTGGCGTGGATGGCAAGCTTGGCGATCAAATAAGTAGATTCCTTTCTTTCTAACTAACCTTTTGTAGCCCTAGATCCTCCCGGTGTCTATATAAACCGGAGGACTTAGTCCGAAGGGAGGATAATCATTACCATAGTCATATACGCTAGGCTTTTAGGGTTTATCCATCTCAATCTCGTGGTAGATCAACTCTTGTAATACTAATATTCATCAAGATCAATCAAGTAGGAAGTAGGGTATTACCTCCATAGAGAGGACCCGAACCTGGGTAAACATCATGTCCCCTGTCTCCTATTACCATGGACCTTAGACACATAGTTCGAGACCCCCTACCTATGATCCGCCGGTTTTGACACCGACACCAAGAACGAGGATACACGTTGGATTATAGATCATTTCCAATAAAACATTCTAGTAAATGTTTTCTCACACAACAAATAACAAAGCGATTAAATGAACTTCAGCTCAACCACTCGTTGGTGTTGGAAACGCTTGCTTTGAACTAGAAGTGATTCTCTGGGAAGGGCCAGCTACTGTCAATCTCGAGACCAACACAGGACTGATCATCCAGGCTATAGCGGCCTATGTCAGGATCCATGTTGGGACGGTAGGGAAGCATAGTAATGTCCGAGGTATAGATACAGTTGCTTCTCATAAATGGTAGTAATGTTGTTTCAACAACGGATGGATCGCCTTCCACCATCATAGGATAGTTTTGTCTAAGGAAGAGCGAGTTTCCTCCAAGACTTTCAATACTGAACCAGGGAGAAGGTGTTGGCGCTAGTACACTAGTATCCATTTCGAATATCCTGCAACGGATGTTGGAATAGGTCTGGAGAGTGCGACCATGCGAGACAACACCTGCTTCCTTAGTAACATCAACAGTGCCCTGTATCCAGACAAGAAGAGGTGATCCATCATAACAAGTTGCCAGGCGCCACTGAGTATATGGGTCCTTCTCGTCCTCATGCTCGTAAAAAATTTCAAGTATAGGTGGTGGAATCCTAGTGTGTGTCGGTGCTAAACAAACGGCTTTTAACCCCTTCCCGTGACGGCATTTGGAACCGCCACCAAGTGAGTGTGGGCGATAGGGGGGTCCTTCCCACACGACCCAGAAACTGTCGGGGATAGGGGGCCTTCATGCATACAGTTGTCCATATATAACCATTTCCGATATCTCGAATATACCAAATGCTTCATCCTTGCTACGCGTTTGTGCTCGCATTTCCATCGCTGTCGGAGTTTTGTGGTTCTGCCTAAAACCAGGTAGATTCAAGGCTCGCGAGTTTTCCAAGAAGTTTGTAGGCACGGGAGTTTTACGATGCCTGGCACATCACAAACAGTTCATGATTATAAAATGTGTATGATAGGTAGCCAATCACACAATTTTAGTTTTCCCGCATCGTATGTGATAGTGTCTGGCATCACACACGCTTTGCAAACAGCAATCGTGTGCATGCTTGCACACGTTTCCTCTATGTGAACTGTCTCGGATTATGGTGTATATCACAAACGTTTGTGTTTTACCAACCGTGTGTGCCATAATGACCTACACAACGTAATTTTTCTCGAATTTAATTGTTTCTATTTACAATTGTACCTAATTTGAACTTGAAAGTAGGCTATAGCTTTATTCATATCCATGAGGTTCAAACAACCAATGCATTATTTGATTCACAGGTAGATATGTTTAAGAATTACATAAGCACCAAATAAAGAATGATGTACCAGGGTTCTATACGTGTACTATTACAGATGGTAAAGAAAGAGGCGACATACATTCCAGTTGTTGAACAAGGTGAAGCGGAATGGCCCTATTATGCTCTCCTGGATGCAGAAGGCATGAAGGACTCTAGTCCAACCCCTTGTGATGGTTGGCCGCCAATCATGCAGTTTGAGATGTAATATTGAGTAAATTGCTTCAGGATCCACTAGAAAAGAAAAAAGCTTCAGATATTTTCATCTAACACAACTCATTACGGCCAGAAAAAAGAAGGCTACATGGTTCTTACTTACCATCATGCAGTTCACTGTTGTCTTGCATAAAGTGTAAACAAATAGTTCGATTGACATATTTTGACCCATTTTAATAACAATCTTTATCAATTTCCTCACTTGATGCTCGTTCATGAATATACCATTGCCCCATAAATAGAAAGGTTCGAAGTGTGGATCTATGTAAATGATATATGTACCTAAAAGCACCAAGTTAATATTAGAAGCTAAACAACAATTGAAAAATGATGTAGTACAACACTCCATCCATCCCATTATATAAGATTTTATTACATGTATATGTAGACATCATCAGAACATTAAGGTAAGACTCTTCCTTGTTGCTATGTAGCCTGGGATTGCATATTTAGTCATTCAGTACAATGCATGTTGTTAAACAACAATTGAAAACGAAAAGGCATGTTAACTGCAGTATCCTTAACAACAACCAAATATCGTAATTCATAGTGGTATTGTTGAAACTGTTATTGATGAAATTGAACTATACGGCAAATAATTGCACATATAGAGCATCACATTGTGAAGAACTGAAATAAACAAGTCATAAGGACATCTCTAGGCGATCCTTAAAAAGTTAAAGGACTAAAACCCTTAGTGGATATATATATACTCCAGCATTTTTTGGCATTTTCTAGTCGATCCCCTAAACTTAAGGTTGTAAACTTCAATTTGATCAAGTTCAAAGCAGGTTCAACCGAAAGTAGCATGCATTCAAACATAAACATAGATAGTTTTGCATAAACGAACATAAAACATAAATTTAAACTAAGCTAAACTACTTTTGATCGAAGTAGAGGTCGAGCCAATCCTTCCTCATCGTGTACGATCTGCCGCGAGCCGGGTCCGGGCCAGCACCGTCATCGGGGTCATTGGGGAAGGCACTCCTCCACTCGTCGACATCGATCTCCTCATCCCCGGGGCCCACATCGACGCCCTCTGCGCCGCTGTCGCATCCGCCTTCGACTTCGTCATCAAAGGAGAGCGCGATAAACTCGCCGCCCTCCGTGCCGCCATCCTCGCCACCTTCGACCTCGTCATCGGAGGAGAGTGCGTTAACCTCGCCGCCCTCCGCGCGTGCAAAGATCGCCCGCTCCGCCTCCACGAGCTCCGGGTGCTGTCGGTGGAGCTCTTGCATGTAGGCCTCGTCGGCGGCCTCGGCCTCGAGGCGCTCCCACACCTCGCGATCCTCCCGTGCCTTAGCCGAGCTCACCACCCCTGGCTCCGGGGGAGCGAGGTCGACCAGATGTGTGCTGAAGGGGAAATTGAGCCTGGCCGCCGTGCTGTTGTAGCAAACCTGCCAGCGGTCATCATCCATGGCCGCGAGCTCGGCCGTGTGGAAGATACCGAGCCACCGGCGGGTGTGGGTATCTTGATCTGTAATCTCGGTGACCCACGCCCCCCTCCGCCGCTACCGGACCCCGAGGTAGGACTTCGTCAGATGCCTGGTCCGTAGGAGGACGGGGAACTCCTCGAACCGGCATAGGGGCGCGGCGGCGGGCGGTTCGGGGGACTGGCGAGGGCGGATCAGGCCCGCGGAGGACGACGGGGATACCTCGGCGGCCACCTCGCCGGCGTCGGGCGAAAAGACCACGATAAACCTCTTTTTGGCCATTGGCTCCTCGAGCTCCGCGGCACACAGGTAGAGGTTGAGGATGGAGGCGCCGGCGATGGCGGCGTCCTATCAATGGTTTCGAGGGTTGTGTGTGTCCGTGTGAGCGGAGGTTTTGTTTGAGGAAATACTGCGGCAACTCAAAATTTCACTAGGCGGGAGTAACAAGGCGGGGCTGCTGAAAATTTGGATCAAGGGTGAGCAGATATTTTTGAGATTGCGAGGGATGCAGAGGTGGGAGTAAAATGTCGGGGCTACTGAAAATTTGAATCAAGGGACTAAAGCAGAGCTGGACTAACAGACATCCCAAACGGTCCGCACATACTAATCATGTGCTATCAAACATTAACACCTTCCAGGCGGTAGATATTTTCCAGATTGCGAGGGAATGCAAAGGCGGGAGTTTTTGGGGAGCGAGCTAGTGTGCTTGACACACCAGCTGTGGACTGTAGCCGATGCACATTCTCGCATAAGCCATAGGCATACTATATACACCCACGGTGATCCAAGATATTTTGTACTACATCTCACACGGTTGGCGATAATACACTATGTGGGGTCTACTAGATTTGAATTACAAAATGGGGTCACAGCGGCAATGGACGATGTTTGAATTGCTAGACGTTTTATCTGCAGTGAACATGCAAATATATGTCTGTCATAAAGGAATTGGAATTATTAAGGGTTCGTTTGGACATTTTATACATTAAACTAGTTTTCTAGCCATTTCAGGTGCACAATTAAAAATTAAACTACATGCACATGCTCCAGTGCATACAAATTGGTTGAAAAATCAAATCTGTGTCCTTCAGTGCAAGCTTTGGTCCCATGCAAGAAATGGGAATGAATTTTTCGGGGTTCTTTTGGCCTTTTTTATACATTAAGTGGGTTATCTAGGCATTTTACGTTCATAATTCAAATTTGAACTACAAGCGCATGCTCCAATGAACTAAAGATGGTTGAAAAAAATCAAATGTGTGTCCTTGGGTGAATTTTGAGGTCCCATGCAAGAGATTGGAATGAATTTCAAACACCAGGGCACAGTTGATTGCCGGCAAAATGTTGAGATACCTATTTTTTAAATTCTAGTAAATCCAAAACTCGTCTGAAATTCATGAAACTTGACATGCTATCACGGAGCGGCATCAACATGCCGTGGTGAATTTTTTTTCCCATTTGGGGCAGGTTTGTGTATATGCTTTTCACAACAAGCATGATGGTTTCGATAGGGAACTTACTACCTTTGGGGACGGGACAATATCCGTTGCCTCTTATTGATTTCAAAAAATTTCTAATGTCAACATAGAACAACACGAGTGTTGTGTTTAATCTTGGAATTTTTTGGGGTTTGTTTGGCCTTTTTTATACATTAACTTGGTTTTCTAAGCATTTGATGTTTATAATTCAAATTTGAACTACAAGCACTTGCTCCAATGCATGAGAGTTGGTTGAAAATTCACATGTGCGTCATTGGATGAAATTCTAGGTCCCATGCAAGAGATGGGAATGAAATTCAAACACCATGGCACTGTTGATTGTCGGCAAAACATTGAGATGCCTGATTTTTAAATTCTAGTAAATCCAAAACTCGTCTCAAATTTATGAAACTTGGCATGCTATCCTGCAGCGGCATCAACATGTCGTGGTAAAAAATTTGTCCCATTTGGGGCAGCTTTGGGTATAACCTTCTCACAAACCAGAGCTTCTCACAACAAGCATGATGGTTTCGATAGGGAATGTCCCACCTTTGTGGACGAAACGATATCCATTGCGTCTTATTGCTTTCAAAAACTTTCTAGTGTCAACATAGAACAACAGGACTGTTGTGTCAATTTTTGTGATTTTTCGGGGCTCGTTTGGACATTTTTAGGCATTAACTAGGTTTTATAGGCATTTTATGTGCATAATTCAAATTTGAACTAGAAGCACATGCTACAATGCACTAAGGTTGGTTTAAAAATCTAATCTGTGTCCTTGGGTGAATTTCTAGGTCCCATGCAAGAGATGGGAATGAAATACAAACACTAGGGGACCGTTGATTGCCGGCAAAACACTGAGATGCTTGGTTTTTAAATTCTAGTAAATCCAAAACTCGTCTGAAATTGAAGAAACTTGGCATGCTATCATGGAGCGGCATCAACATGCCGTGTTAAAAAATTTGTCCCATTTGGGGCAGGTTCGGGTATATGCTTCTCACAAACCAGAGCTTCTCACAACAAGAATGATGGTTTCGGTAGGGAATGTCCCACCTTTGGGGACGAAACGGTTTCCATTGCCCCTTATTGCTTTCAAAAAATTTCTCTTGTTAACATAGAACCACAGGAGTGTTGTGTCAATTTTTGGGATTTTTTGGGGTTTGTTTGGACATTTTTATGCATTAACTGAGTTTTCAATGCATTTATGTGCATAATTCAAATTTGAACTACATGCACATGCTCTAGTGCATATAAATTGGTTGAAAAATAGAATCTGTGTGCTTGGCTGCATGCTTAGGTCCCATTCAAAAAACGGGAATGAATTTCAAACACCAGGACACCGTTGATTGCCGGCAAAACATTGAGATGCCTGGTTTTTAAATTCTAGTAAATCCAAAACTCGTCTCAAATTCATGAAACTTGGCATGCTATAATGCAATGCCAGCCGACCTACTGTGGCATTTTTCGTGTCCATTTTGGGAGAAGGCGGACTTGAATAATGACAACCAACAAAGGCATTTTGAAAAAATAGCTGCCACATTAATATCTCAAATGTTTGTATAATTCAAACCATGTGCATTCTGTTAACCATTCACGTGACACCATGTGTCTTGGTTTTAATGGTTGTAGGAGGTGCCGTGCGGACAGCTGCTTGACCTTGACTGAATGGGAGGCGTGCGAGTGCAGTCCGGTGCGCAGGCTGACCGAGAGGCGTGCAAGCTGTCCTCCAATGCGCAAGCTTTCCTCCAAGTACCTGAGCACACATAGTGTTTCCGCTTGAGGTAGCAGCCATGTCTCATGCATAAAAAGTGATAGTTCAGAAAGGAGCGAGTTCACCTTATCTTCGATAGCCTTTGCTCGTGCTCTTGTCATTGGTCCAAGTGGTGTCATGGGAGAGGTAGGTAAGTCCATGGGGATGACCTTGGGATGCTCCGCGTCATCTCCCCTCCCTTGGGAAACATCTGACCTCGGACCGAGATCTTCATCACCATGGTAGGGCAAAAGATCCTTGACGTTGAAGACGTCGCACATGTTGTACTTGTCGCGCGGGAGGTCGATCTTGTAAGCATTGTTGTTGTACCATGCAAGCACCTTGAAGGGTCCATACGATCGTGGTAGAAGTTTAGACTTGCGTTCATTAGGGAAGCGGTCCTTGCGAAGGTGTAGCCACACAAGGTCTCCAATGTTCAATATCATTGGTTTCTTGTTGGCGTTGAGCTTGGCCACGAGTCATTGTACTTGGCGCTCGATGGTGTGCCTTGTATCTTCATGCACCTTCTTGAGATAGTTTACACGTGCACTTGCGTCCATATTGATGTGCTCTTGTAGTGGTATTGGAAGAATGTCCAATCAGGACAATGGGTTGAATCCGTAGACGACCTCGAAGGGAGGCTTGCTGGTAGTCGAGTGTCTTGCTCGGTTGCAGGCGTACTCGGCGATAGGTAGATACTCCTACTAGTCCTTGACGTTCCTCTTGATCAACACGCATAGTAGAGTGGAGAATGTATGGTTCGTCACCTCCGTTTGGCCGTCGGTTTGTGGATGGTATGTCATGGAGAATAGTATCTTGATTCCGAGCTTGGCGCATAAGGTCTTCCAAAAGTGACTCAAGAATTTGACGTCTCGGTCCGAGACGATAGTCTTTGGCACTCCATGAAGTCTCAAAATTTCCCTACAAAAAAGATTGGCAACATGTGAAGCATCATCTATCTTGTTGCAAGGAATGAAGTGAGCCATTTTAGAAAATCGGTCCACAACAACAAACACGGAATCCTTTCCATTTCTAGTTTTAGGCAAACCAAGAACAAAATCCATTCTAATATCTTCCCATGGTTGGTACGGTATTGAAAGAGGCATATAGAGACCATGCGATTGAGCTTTAGACTTAGCTTTGCTACATGTAGAGCATCGGTTGGTGAAGCGGTTGATGTCGCGAAACATTTTGGTCCAAAAATAGTTCTTGGAGAGCATAGCAAATGTCTTGTCGTGTCCAAAGTGTCCCATTAGTCCTCCTACATGAGATTCTTGCAAAAGCAACAAACGAGGAGAAGACTCAGGGATGAAAAGTTTGTTAGCTCTCATAAGATAACCATCTTTGATGTAAAAATGTTCCGAAGATGTAAGCGTCAAACATTTGGCATAAGGAATTGCAGAGTAGGATCATGCGCATACAAGTCTTTTATATGCTCAAAGCCAACGACATCCAATTCAAGTTGAGTAACAAGCATGCATATACGGGAGGGTGCATCCGGCCCAACATTTTCCTTACCTTTAATATACTTGATGATATAAGGAAATGACTCAATGAATTCACTCCATTTAGCATGACACTTTTTCAACTTAGTTTGACCCTTAAGGTATTTAAGCGTTTCATGATCAGTATGAATGACAAACTCATGAGGGCGAAGATAATGTTCCCATTCAAGCAAAACTCGCACTAATGCATATAGCTCCTTGTCATAGATAGGGAAATTGAGTTGCATTCTGGAAAGTTTCTCACTAAAGTAAGCTATGGGGCGCTTCTCTTGCGTTAACACACCTCCTATGCCATTACTACTAGCATCGCATTGAATCTCAAAGGGTTTGTCAAAGTTGGGTAAAGCAAGCATGGGAGCATGAGTAAGAAAATTCTTAAGCTCATTGAATGTGCTATCTTGCGATGGTCCCCAAACAAAGGATGCATTCTGCTTGCTCAAAGCATGTAAAGGAGAAGAAATAGTGCTAAATCCTTCACAAATCTATGGTAGAAACCGACTTAACCAAGGAAACTATGCACTTGTTGCAAATTGGTTGGTTGGGGCCAAGTTTTAATAGCATTGATCTTAGATTCATCAACATGAACACCATTAGAAGATACTACAAAACCCAAGAAAACAAACTTGTCAACACCGAAAAGGCATTTGTCCATATTAGCAAAAAGGTGCTCTTTTTTAAGATTTTGTAGCACGGTCCTAAGGTGTGTGACATGATCTTTGAGAGATATGCTAAACACAGGAATATCATCAAACTAGACCACAACAAATACACCAATATAAGGTCGAAAAACAAAATGCATCAGTCGCATGAAAGTACCAGGTACTTCAGATAAACCCATTGGCATAACAAGCCATTCGTATAAGACAAACTTGGTCTTAAATGCGGTTTTCCATTCATCACCTTCTTGGATGTGTATTTGATAGTAGCTACTCTTAAGATCAATCTTAGAGAAAATTGTGGCTCCGCTAAGCTCATCAAGCATATCATCTAGGCGTGGAATAGGGTAACAATAACGCATGGTAATAGTATTGATAGGACGACAATCGAAACACATGCGAAATGTACCATCTTTCTTGGGAACAAGGATTACCGGGACGGCACAAGGGCTCAAACTTTCTCGTACATGGCCATTGTTGATGAGTTTTTGTACTTTCCGTTGGATCTCCTTTGTTTCCTCGGGGTTGATGCGGTATGGAGCCTTGTTAGGAAGTGGAGCTCCGGGGATGAGGTCGATTCGGTTCTCGATGCCTCGTAGAGGAGGTAGACTCGGAGGTAGCTCATCGGGGAAAACATCTTGGAATTCCTGAAAAAGAGAAGACAACACTAAAGGATGATTGTGAGAGGTGTTAGCTTTTCATGCCTCGTCCTTGCACAAATGGACATAGTGCATGAAACGTGATGGGTTCTCACACACTTCTCTTATCTCACTTTTGGTGGAAAATATAACTAAGTTCGTCTTGTCGCTCATCATGGAGGCACTCATTTTGGGATTGTGGCGCTCACTCTCTTTTTGCTGGTTCGCTCTCTCACTATTCTCTCCATGATGGGTGGTTGGCTTGCATGCGATCACTTGGCTTGGAGACATAGGGCGAAGTACGTACTCCTTTCATTTCATCTTGAAGATATAGTGATTCATTCGGACATTTTGGATGACACCTCTATCAAATTGCCATGGTTTCCCAAGAAGAAGGTGGCAAACGGTCATTGGAACGACATCACACTCCAAAGTGTCTTTGTAAGCTCCGATTTTTAAGGATACTTGCACTCTATGCTCGACTTGGATAGTGCCGGAGTCGGTAAGCCATACCTTGTAGGGATGTGGGTGCTTCATCTTGAGCAATTGGAGCTTGGAGCATAGTTCTTCACTTGCTAAGTTATGGCAACTCCCTCCATCAATGATGACCTTGATGGAACTTCCCTTGATGCTGGCCTTGGTATTAAAAATATGGCATCTTTGGTCTTCTTCTTGTTGATGTTGAAGAGTCAAGACCTTGGAGACAACGAGAGCGGGGCTTGAATCTTCGTCACAAAAGACTTGTTCTTCTTCATATTCGTTCACTTGCTGGTGCATTGCCACTTGGTCAAGTGCTGCCATTTCTCCTTCACTCATGGAGTCGTAAGTACCATCGTTGTTGAGGATCATGGTGCGCTTGTTTGTACACTCAAAGGACTTCTGACCTTCGCCTCTGGATGTGAAGCACTTAAAGGAACTTGTCTTGACGGTCTCATCAGTTGGGGTAGATGATGATGAAGCTCTTGGCTTGAAGTTGCTTGTAGTAGGAGGATGACTTGGAGTTGTCGAAGTTTTCTCATAACTCGACTTGTCGTTGTTGCTTGTAGATGGCTTGTTTGAGGTAGAAGGTGTTGGAGTCATTGAAGCTTGGTTGTTGGAGAAACCATAGGTCTTGGATGAGAAGTTGGCATACTTAAAGTCATCTTGCACTTGACGTTCCGCTTTGGTAGCTTGATGCACTAGCTCGATGAGGTTTGAGTATGGTTGGAAGTCGGCGATCTTCTTGATAGGATGATTGAGTCCATTCAAGAAACGTGCCATAGTTTTCTCATCATCTTCCGTGACATTAGCTCGTATCATGGCAATCTCCATTTCCTTGTAGTATTCTTAAACGCTCTTGGTTCCTTGCTTTAGGAGTTGGAGTTTCTTGAAGAGTTCGCGGTTGTAGTAGGCTGGCACGAAGTGTGCTCTCATGACATCCTTCATTTGCCCCCAAGTAGTGATGGGTGGTTCACCTATTGCCTCTCAGCGCTCAATGACTTGTTCCCACGAAATGAGGACGTAGTCTTGGAAATCAAGGGATGCCATCGCGATCTTCTTGTCTTCCTCATAATTGTGCAAGCGGGAGATTTTGTCAACCTTCAATGCCCATGATAGGTACTCTTCGGGATCATTGCTTCCGTTGAACTTGGGCATGGTGAAGTTGAGCTTGCCGTATCATTGCTCTTCATTGTGTTGGGGTCGGGGATGATGACGTCCTTCATGAGGAGGATCATCTCTCTCAACTTGTTATTGTCTTGGAGGATCTCCATTGTCTTCTTGCTCTTGTTGAACTTGATGTTCTTAGCGAGCTTGTGGAGGAACTTGTCAAGCTTGGCGATGCACGTGAGCTTGATATATTCATTCATGAGCTTCATCACATAGTGCTTCTTGGTGCTCACAAGCTTGTCGGCTGGCTACGGCTCGAATTGAATCTCAAAGGGCTCGTTGCACCTCAAGTGCTTGAGATTATCGTAATTGTTTCTCTTGACGTTGTTCCTCAGAATCTTGTGCATCTTGGTGTAGCCGCGCTCGCTCTTCATCTTCTTGTTTGCGTTGGCATTGCCGTTGTTTTGCTTGTGTAAAGGTAGCTTTGTTTTGACGATGTCGATGTTCTTGAGAGTTGTTGTCATGTAGAGGATTGAGGTTTTCTTGACAATCTTGGCGCGTGGCACATCAAAGAGTATTTGGTGTCGGTGTACTTGAGTCAGAGATGGTGTAGTCGGAGTGTCGACTTGAGTGGCTCCTTCTTGATGAGGACGAAGTGGAAGAAGAGCGGTTGAGCAAGAAAGCATGAATCTCTTCCATGCTTGTGTCATTCTCTTGCTTGTGGTCATTGAGCTTGTTGTCGAAATAGTCTCTTGTATGTTGCTCGGAGAGTCGCAAGACGGTGGTGAGGTTGTCGATGCGTTCGCTCATTGCTTGTTGCTCTTGATGCAAAGCCTGTTGTGCACCAAAGAGGTGGCTCTTTGTGACGAAGGAAGACATGTCGTCATCTTGCTCGATGAAGAGTGGGTTGGTAGAAGTACTTGGCCTATCCATCATTCCAAGGACATATGTGAGTGGGAGAAAGAGAAGAACTTATACCAAATGTGCCTTGACCGATGTTGAAGACGGATCGATGATCACTCAAATGGGGAACAAGGAAATAGAACAATTGGTACCAATTCTTGTCGGTTTCTCAGACCTACACAAGTAAAAGCTTATAGTGGAGCTCAGTTAGGATGGTGGCACAAAATTTCATGCAATTGTTAGTGAGCTTCAAAAATGTTGGAAAAGATTAGCAAATTTGCAATGCAACAAGTAGACCAATAGAAAAATATGGTACACGCGAACTCACACACGGAGAGATAAATGGGGTCGTGCAACCAAGGAATGAGCCAAAATGTGCAATCCACGAAAATGCTCTTGCTGCACAACACTAGAGAGACACTAGCACGATTGCATAATAGGCGGATACAACAACTTGTGGACAACCTACCAAGCAAAAATGCAACGACATCTATCCCAAGTATGCTCTATGTATTGTATTCCGATGTTATGATCCAAGATGATCTAGTACGACAATCTTAATGTTGTATGATGCTATGGTTCTTGCTTAAAAGTTCTTTGCTTATCTTTCCTTTTTTCTTAAAAGCTTGTTTGGATCTTTCTCTTTTGAGCTCTTTTCTCATGCAATGTTTCATGAACCAAGATAGCAATTGTGTATGCGATGTCAACTTTGTGACACAAGAGATGATACCAAGATATGCACCAATGATATGTATGTATGCTATGGGAAGTATATCACTAATGTGCACAAGTGACATTGCTGGCAATACTCAAAGGCTAGTTTCCATGGGTAAGATAAGCAAAATTGGGCTATGGTGGCTATCAATGTAATGGAAAGAATGATGTATCACGATACCAAGAAGATGTTACCGATTGATGTTGGTTGTTTGTAAGCAAGAAACGGTTGACAGTGTCAAAAATGGTTAAGTGGTCGTTGTTGATGACGAATCCGTGGCGAAGATGAGCGGCGGTGATGTTGATGGCAAACCGTACCTATATAGCCGAAAACAATAGCACGCGGAAACCGCAACTCAAATTCTCAAAGCAAAACGTGACAAAATTGTGTCGGAGTGTGTAGCGAGTCAACGTAAAGCGGTTGCAGAAAGTGGTGGTGGTATGGAAATGCGTATGCGGAAGTGGCGCGGTGGCTGAAAACTTTTGGAGAGAAAAAAATTTAGTTTTGTTAGGGGAATACGGACGTCCGGGGGAGTTACGGTTGTCCGGTCATCGGACGTCCAAGGCTATCGGGCGTCCGGTGCATGTGCGATTTCTGGCACGGGCTAAATAGCTAGGGTTCGACGTCGATGTGGAGAAAATGGTCAAATCCGATCCATTTTGTCGATGGAAATGGTGGAGAGGATGGGCAAAAGCTAGAATCACTCGAGGCAAAGCAAATCCGTGGATCAAATCCAACAAAACTTCATCACACTAACGGATCACAAAAAAATTTGGGGGCCATTTTTGTGTGGAATTTTCAAATTTAGGACGAAATCAACAAAACAAGGATAGAAAACACAACGGGGAGGCTCTGAAATCGTGATCAACGTGGCTCCTGATACCAAGATGATGTAGGGTGGAACCCTATACGGCCAATCTTCTACGAAAGGACCGGACCCCACGATGAACACGAGGGGAAACACAAGGAGAAACACGAGGGAAAACACTAGAGAATCACTCAAACCAACAAGAATGATCACGCATATGCTAGATCCTCAAACACAAAAGAGATCACACGATCTATAGTAAACACGGGATGATACATAGGGTAACCGGTCTTCTCAAATGGAGGTCTTGATGGGGCCACCCAAGAGGGGGTCTTGAATCCAAGGGGATCTTCTCTATAGAGGGGCCACGGTCTCTCGAGGAGTAGATCCGTATGGATGAGCGAGTCTCTATCTCACAAATGAGCTATCACAAATGCTGCCCTAGCAAGGAGGAGGGAGAGGTCTATTTATAGTCGTAGTACAAAAAAGGGGGGTAAAGTGAAGGGGTACATGGGCCTCAGCCCGCAACTAGACACAGCCAGGGGCCGGACGTCCGTAAGGCATCGGTCGTTTGGAGACTCGTGGAGGTCCGGACGTCCGTAGATCTTTGGACTTCCGTAGATTATGTTTTGTCGTGGAGGTAGCGGACTTCCGTGGGAGTCCGGTCACCGGTCGTCCGGTCTTCCTCGGATTTCCGCTATTTTCATTCGGTTGCAGGGGCACCGGTCATCCAGAGATGGTCGGTTGTCCGGAGCATGAGAGGTGTTGGACGTCCGGTCCTGGGCAGTCGTCCGGCCGTTGTAGACTTCGATGGTCTGGTTTCCTTGTGCTGGTGTGGCATTCAGGGGCCGGATGTCCGGTCTGGACCGTTCGTCCGGTGGCTGTAGTTTCCGTGGCACCTCTTCTTCTTGTCGTTTACACTTCATGTTCTCACCGGCTTGTCCGTTGGATGTAGATGTTCCATGGCTTTCCTCCAAGTACCTGAGCACACATAGTGTTTCCGCTTAAGGTAGCAGCCATGTCTCATGGATAAAAAGTGACACTTCAGAATGGAGCGAGTTCACCTTATCTTCGATAGCCTTTGCTCGTGCTCTTGTCATTGGTCCAAGTGGTGTCGTGGGAGACGTAGGTACATCCATGGGGATGACCTTGGGATGCTCCGCATCAACATGGCCCAGAACGAGCTGGCCGCGGTGGTTGATGCCCCCGCTCCCGTCCTAGCTACCATCCTCGTAGCATTGACGGGCTGGTCGCCGAGCACTATCGCAGAGCATGAAGCCGCGGGCGTCAGCGAGGTCCCTACGGACCCAGGCGAGCTCATGTACATGCCAACGCCAACGCCCGTGCCCGTGGGCGCCCCTCCACCCACCTTGGCGCCGGCCCCGTGCGTTTGGCTGCACCCGCTATCGGTGTCAAAATCGGCGGATCTTGGGTAGGGGGTCCCGAACTGTGCTTCTAAGGGCGATGGTAACAATAGACAAGGGACACGATGTTTACCCAGATTCGGGCCCACTCTATGGAGGTAATACCCTACGTCCTGCTTGATTGATGTTGATGAATATGAGTATTACAAGAGTTGATCTACCTCAAGATCGTAATGGCTAAACCCTAGAGGTCTAGATGGAATGGCCATGATAATGAATCTCCCCTATCCGAACTAAGTCCTCTGTTTTATATAGACAGCAGAAGGATATAGGTTTACACAAGGTCGGGTACAAAGAAGGAAATCTACATATCCGGTCGCCAAGCTTGCCTTCCATGCCAAGGAGAGTCTTATCCGGACACGGGTGCAGTCTTCGGTCTTCGTATCTTCACAGCCCATCAGTCCGGCCCATGGCCAACAGGCCGGACGCCCGAGGACCCCTTAATCCAGGACTCCCTCAGTAGCCCCCGAACCAATCTTCAATGACGAGTTGTTCGGCACATAGATTATCTTCGGCATTGCAAGGCGGGTTCCTCCATTGATGACTTCTGAGTAGTGTGTTTGGCTTTCCATTTAATGTTGTACTCCTCGGCTTGTGTGCATCGACAACTTCAGTTTCCACGTGTCGAGCGAATGCAAGACGTTAGGGTATTTTTACATATACCACCCCAACCGTATCACAAAGGTGCCTACTTAAAGAGAATAAATCTCGGATCCATTCCACACCCCGCGAAAAATCCTTAGAGCTTGCTAAGAAAAACCACCCCAACATGGCTAGCGCTCTCCGCTCTACCTCTCGTGCCCACAGCTCCAAGAAGGGTAATTGGGAGAGATGTTTCGTATCCCATAATCAACTTGTGAAGCTACAAAAACAGGGCTTTCTTCTCCCCGCGGACCTGGTTCCCGTCTGATCAGTATTAGCCTCCTTCAATGGTAAAACTCATGCGGAGGATTTCCCCAATCCGTCTGTGGGAGAACGAGTGTGCTTCGTCCCTTTCTTATTAAGAGGTGTCGGATTTCCAATCCATCCCTTCCTCTGAGGTCTGCTGGAATATTATGGCCTCCAACTGCACAGTCTCACTCCCGCCTCTATCCTTCATATTGCGGGTTACGTCGCTCTATGCGAGCTATTCCTGGGCTGCGAGGCCCATTTTGATTTATGGAGAAGACTGTTCTGCCTCGTCCCTTGTAATCAAGGCAGGACAATTTTTCAAGTGGGAGGCGCCCAAGTGTGGCCCATTGCCAGGACCGGATACCTGTCTGGCACGCCGAAGAATGCTTCCGAACAGTGGCCTTTTGAATGGTTCTATATCGATGATGTCGCTCTACCTGACCCCGTCCGTATGGGCCTCCCTGAGTTTTCAAGTGCTCCGCTGAAGAAATGCCATAGCTGGCGTCCTCGGAGCCTCGAGGAAGAGGATAGTGCAGAGATCAGCCTACTTCAGGGCATGATTAAGACGCTTGCCTAGTCTGGATTGTCAATAGTTGAGGTAATGGCGACCTCTATGGCGCGGGGGGTCCAGCCACTCCAATACAGAGGGCTGCCCATGTGGCATTATAACAGGGAAGATGACGCCTCACGCTATGGTCGGAAGGGCCCGAAGACCCCCGCCACCCTAGCCAAAATATTGGCCGAGTTGTATAAAGGGGAGAAAGAGGAGTTCACCTGTCTCCAACATCGAGACGGGTTTTCCATGTATAATCCTCCTAGCTGGCTAAGCTTCAGCTCCACTGTTTTACTCCAGTCCCTGAATCATTCTTGACAGGAAGTATATTATCTGTTTATAACCATGGTCAAGAAATTGTTAACTTGTAGTTGCTCGATCGGTTTAGGAGTAGTGATTCATCGGTGAATTGGCCTATTAACTGGATTAATCGGTCGGCCATTAATTGGTAGATTGAATAGGACCTTGTCAACATATATCTTGATTTTTATGTATTATCCCATAGTCTTATCCTCCCAGCTATGTAGTATACGAAAACATGTTGCCATACGCACAGGAAAAGCATAGAGAGGAGGTAAAATTATTAATCCTGGCTATTAAGGAGAGGGATGGGGCTGGAAGAGGTTATGGGCCAAAATTTGGGCCATGTTTGCCCACCTGTTAATGGGCCAGTAGGGATTAATCGGCATGACAACAGATTAATCGGTCTAACTGACCAATTAATCGGCCTGACAAGTTAACACGACGAATATGTGTTATTCAATTCGGCCAGGCTATAAGTAGCGATTAACTAGCCCGTTATCTGATTAATCGGGTGAATTCTTAAACAGTTGTTTGTAATAGGAATGGAGAAAGGCTGTCCAGGGGATCCATGACCCTGCCCCTCAGCCGGAGAATTGCAACCGAGATCTTGACCCCGGATATGAGGAAGATCCGGACATATTTGTGGAGCTCGAGGATGGTATATTCTATCAGATGAGCTATGACGGTACATATGTACCCATCATCGCCGATTACCCAGCCTTCTTCCTGCTTCACATGTAAGTAATCCGGAGATACCTTGTCCAAGAGAGTCTTCTTATTCCTCCTTACCCACCGCATTATCCTATGCTCAAAAGGGGAGGCGCTCGATGCGCCATGCTGCCCCGGGGTCATCTCCGAAGAGAACATCCCCCACACTAGGCAAGCCTTCATCAAAGATACGGCCAAGCCTTCATCAAAGATACGGCGGAGCCCCGGGGTCATCTCCGAAGAGAACGTCCCCCACACTTAGTAGTCACATCCAACTATGAACTTTCCGTTTATTCTGTATCAGGAAAAAGGTGTGCTGGACGATATCCGAGGGTCCGGCCGGCCATACATCCCGCAGACAAGATCCAGATCCTACCATGAAGATGGGGGCTGATGCGGAGTTATCGCCGGACTGTCATCCAGCCGATGATTCAGATGACGTATCTGTCACAAACTCGGAAGTGGAGAGCGCCATGAATCATTGGCACTGCAGGGCCATTTTACAAGACCCTGGCTTTTTAAAGGAGGCATTTAACGCCTTTAGCTCGGCTGTTGCATATGTCCGAGCTGTTCAAGATGGGCTTCACAGAGCCACAAAGTACCATTTAAAAGATGTGCAGGTAAGATTACTTCGTCTGACTATCATAACCATATGCCAGTAGCCCCCAAGGTTTAAAGTAGTTGGGACAACTGATTTGAGGATTGCTACATGACTAGGTTCTGTCGAAGAAGAACAACGTGCTAGCCCAAGAGCTAGAAAACTGCCGGACGCAATTGAACGCGGTGACCGCCGAACTGGAAAAATCCAAAGCGGTGTCCTCCGGTGATATTTCCCTCCATCGAGAAAAAGTTATTGCATAGCGGCCGTATTAACACTACGACTTTATCTCATAACAGGATCATCGGATCAATTGGAGGAAAAAGAGTCGAAAAGACTGGAGGCCGCAAGCGAGCGGGTTTTGACCCGTGTCAAATAGGAGAAAAACAAACTCCAAGATGCAAACACCCAGCGGGGCGAAGAGCTTAAGGATGTCCGGGCCCAGCTGGCAGACTCCGTGAAGAAGAACAAAACCCTACGAGGCGACATATTTAGTATGTGGCCATATTTGCCGTACAACAGTTTGGAAGTAAAAGTAGCTAATATAGCTGTGATTGCAGGTATATTAACGGGTCGTCCTGAAGAGGAGGTGTCCGGATCATCAAGTGATCTTCTACAACGGCTGTCTCAGATGCACGAGCAAGCTCGGCAGGCAATGCGGAGCGTAGCCAAGGCCTTATGGCCATCTGATTCCCCTCCAGGGAGTATGGAGAAGCTTGTAGAGCTATTGAAGGAAGCGCGGCGGCGTATCCAACTGTCGAAGATATCAGCCTGCCGAGAGGGTGCGCGAGAAGCCTGGGCCATGGTAAAAACACGATATACCAAGCTGGATCCGAATCACATGGCCCGGGTCGGACCGCTAGGGTCAAATGGGGAAGAAATTCCTGTTAGTTTAGTATATGGCCAAGTAGAGGTGGCTGCTAGATACTCCCAACAAGATTGTAAGTTAGACCGCCTATTGGACGGTATAGAGGAGGAAGTTTTTGAGTCCTAAGTGACTATGTACTTTCCTTCTAGCTGGATAATAAAAACAATTTTCATGGCTGACCTTTTCTCTTCGACCTCTGGACCCGAAGCTGCGGAGTGCTTCCGGATACCCTAACCTTAGAATATATCAGGGTATGCATGGGAGCCAGGCGTAGGGGTCATAGTTTCTTGAATAGACAATGTGTATCCGGCTAGTTATGTTATATTTCATTATGTAAGAAACATCTTCCAGAGAGAATAGTTCCGTTAAGGGTTCCTTTCCCTGGGGTTTCTTTAATGTGCATGTCCGAACAGTGATGGAAAAAATCGCAGAGTAAGTAACTTCTGGGGTTTCACAATGGAATGATTGTGGGAACATCTTTAATTCGCTGACCGAATAATCCCTTAAGAACGCTAGCTTTCGGCTTCACCCAGTCTGAGGTACACATCCGGATCACCCGGTAGTAACAATCACAGAGGTGTTGCCTTTATGCCCTAGTCGAACTACCGGGAACGTAGGGCATAAGCACAGGAGCCAGGCAACCCAGCTTGGCAAAACCATAAGTCATATCGATGCATATAATGGCGAAGAAAAGGTACATATGGTAAAATGCATATGTAGTGAGCTTGATGCTCAAAGGATAATAGCAACCTTCTGTACGAGAAGCCCACAGGTATAATGAACGTACATATGTGGAGATGTACGCATTAGGGGAGGACGGTCTAGCCGTACCAAATTCATAGGGCTAAAGAGAAAAATGAAAAAAAGATAAAAAACGAAAAGAGAGAGAAAAAATAACGTTAATAACAGGAGGATGGAGACAAACACAGAGTTCGGCGCTAGGCATAAAATCATCGGAGTCTAACCGCGTTCCAGGGGTTCGGCTCCCGGTGATTGTCTAATGCATCACGCAGGCAGTACGCTTCTCCGATGAGGGCTTCTTCAATGATGAAATGACCCTCCCACTTGGGCTTGAGTTTGTCCTTTTTCTTCTCCGACGGGCGTAGAATAAGTTCACTAACATTATAAGTCTTGGCCGGTACTTCTCTGCTTTGATACCTCCGAGCCTGCTATTGATAAAATGCGGAACGGGCTTTTGCGACGTCGCGCTCCTCCTCTAGGGTATCTAAGTTGTCCTGCCGATCAAGCTCGGCTTCTCTCTCTTCGTACATGCGTACTCGAGGTGAGTCATGAATAATATCGCAGGTTTTCACTACTTCTGCACCGTACACCATGAAGAAAGGTGTATATCCAGTAGTGCGGTTGGGTGTGGTCCACAGTCCCCACATCACGGAGTCAAGTTCCTCCACCCAATGCTTGTCTGATTCTTTCAAAGACCACACTAGTCTAGATTTGATGCCGCTCATAATAAGACCATTAGCCCGTTCGACTTGACCATTTGTCTACGGGTGATAGACAGAGGCGTAATCGAGCTTAATGCCCAGATTAGCGCACCAGGTTTTCACTTCATCAGCTGTGAAATTGGAGCCATTTATCAGTGATTATGCTGTGTGGGACACCATAACGGTGTACCACGCCAGATATGAAATCTATTACCGGCCCCGCTTTGGCCATTTTGACTTGTTTGGCCTCTACCACTTAGTTAATTTATCCACCATGACCAGCAGATACTTTCTCTTATGGCTTCCTCCTTTAAGGGGTCCGACCATATCGAGTCCCCAGAACTCAAAAGGCCAAGTAATGGGGATTGTTTGTAAGGCAGTGGGGGGCATATGGCTTTGGTTGGCGAAGAGTTGGCATCCGACGCAGCGTTGGACAAGGTCATGTGCATCTGCTCGGGCCGTCGACCAATAAAACCTTGTACGGAAGGCCTTGCTAACAAGGGCCCGAGCTGTGGCGTGGTGACCGCCGAGTCTGGTGTGAGTCTCGGCCAAGAGCTGCCGCCCCTCTTCCTCGGAGATACATCTTCGACGAACTCCGGTGGCGCTTTTCTTATAGAGCTCTCCGTCATGAACATTTTAGGCCTTCGAACGCCGGGCGATGCAGCGAGCCTCATTCTGGTCCTCAGGAAGCTCCTTCTTGTTAACGTAGGCCAGGAAGGGTTCGGTCCATGGAGCAATGACTGCCATGATGACATGCGCCGACGGTGTTATTTCGGTGGCTGAGCCTCCGATGATGTCGCTGTTTTCGGAATCTAGGGTTATGTTCGGATCCGGACTAGTGTTGCCATTTTCCCCTTGCCACACCACGGATGGCTTAAAAAGCCTTTGCACAAATATATTGGGTGGAACGGGTCGCGCTTAGCACCGATACGAGCAAGGACGTCCACCGCCTGATTACTTTTTCAAGCCATGATGTCTACTACACAACCTTCTTCTTGTAGACGTTGTTGGGCCTCCAAGTGCAGAGGTTTGTAGGACAGTAGCAAATTTCCCTCAAGTGGATGACCTAAGGTTTATCAATCCGTAGGAGGCGTAGCATGAAGATGGTCTCTCTCAAGCAACCCTGCAACCAAATAACAAAGAGTCTCTTGTGTCCCCAACACACCCAATACAATGGTAAATTGTATAGGTGCACTAGTTCGGCGAAGAGGTGGTGATACAAGTGGTATATGGATAGTAGATATAGGCTTTTGTAATATGAAAATATAAAAACAGCAGGTAACTAATGATAAAAGTGAGAGCAAATGGTATTGCAATGATAGGAAACAAGGACTAGGGTTCATACTTTCACTAGTGCAAGTCCTCTCAACAATAATAACATAGTTTGATCATATAAAAATCCCTCAACATGCAACAAAGAGTCTCTCCAAAGTCACTAATAGCGGAGAACAAACGAAGAGATTATGGTTGGGTACGAAACCACCTCAAAGTTATTCTTTCCAATCAATCCGTTGGGCTATTCCTATAAGTGTCACAAACAGCCCTAGAGTGCGTACTAGAATAACACCTTAAGACACAAATCAACCAAAACCCTAATGTCACCTAGATACTCCAATGTCACCTCAAGTATCCCTGGGTATGATTATACGATATGCATCACACAATGTCAGATTCATCTATTCAACCAACACATAGAACCTCAAAGAGTGCCCCAAAGTTTCTACTGGAGAATCACGACGAAAACGTGTGCCAACCCCTATGCATAGGTTCATGGGTGGAACCCGCAAGTTGATCACCAAAACATACATCAAGTGAATCACGCGATACCCCATTGTCAGCACAGATACGCACGGCAAGACATACATCAAGTGTGCTCAAATCTTTAAAGACTCGATCTAATAAGATAACTTCAAAGGGGAAACTCAATCCATTACAAGAGAGTAGAGGGGGAGAAGAAACATAAGATCCAACTATAATAGAAAATCTTGCGATACATTAAGATCGTGCCAAATCAAGAACACGAGAGAGAGAGAGATCAAACACATAGCTACTGGTATATACCCTCAGCCCCGACGATGGACTACTCCCTTCTCGTCATGGAGAGCGCTGGGATGATGAAGATAGCCACCGAAGAGGGATTCCCCCTCTGGCAGGGTGCCGGAACGGGTCTAGATTGGTTTTCGGTGGCTACGGAGGCTTCTGACGGCGGAACTCCCGATCTATTCTGCTCCCCGGTCGTTTTAGGGTATAAGGAGATATATAGGAGGAAGAAGTACGTCAGGGGAGCCACGAGGGGCCCACGAGGGTGGAGGGCGCGCCCTAGGGGGGTGGGCGCGCCCCCTACCTCATGGCTCCCTCGTTTCTTTCCTGACGTGCACTCCAAGTCTATCAGGTTGCTTTCCTTCCAAAAATAACTTCTCCAGAAGGATTTATTCCATTTCGACTCCGTTTGATATTCCTTTTCTTCGAAACACTAAAACAAGGGAAAAACAGGAACTGGCACTGGGATCTGGGTCAATAGGTTAGTCCCAAAAATAATACAAAAGTGGATAATAAAGCCCAATAATGTCCAAAACAGAGGATAATATAGCATGGAGCAATCAAGAATTATAGATACGTTGGAGACGTATCAAGCCACATGGTGGAACTCGAGACCCTCGAACTGGGCCGGCATTTTTTTGATGGCATTATGGTAAGCTGCCATCATTGGATCTTTTGCGCCGAAGTCTCCATTTATTTGAGATATTGCAAGGTTTGAGTCCCCGCGCACTTCTAAGCGTTGTATGCCCATGGAGACAGCCATCCGGAGACCATGCAATAAGGCGTCGTATTCGGCTGCATTATTGGGGTCTGTGTATAGTATTTGGAGTACGTACTAAACGATGTTTCCAGTTGGTGAAGTTAAGACGACACCCGCCCCTAGCCCTGCCAGCATTTTGGAGCTATCGAAATACATAACCCAATTGGAATATGCGCTGTAATCTTCAGGGAGTTCGGCCTCTGTCCATTCGGTGACGAAGTCAGCCAGTACTTGGGATTTAATAGCTCGACATGGTTTGTATGTAATATCAAATGGAAGGAGCTCAATGGCCCATTTGGCAATCCGGCCCATGGCATCGCGGTTGTTTGCAATGTCGTTGGGTGGTACTTTCGAAGCCACCATGATCGAACACTCCTGGAAGTAGTGAAGGAGCTTTCGGGATGAGATGAAGACCATGTATGCTATCTTTTGATAATGGGGGTACCAGGATTTGCATGGTGTAAGGACAGTGGATACGTAGTGTACTAGCTTCTGAAGCGGGAATTTGTGTTCGTCCTGTTCTTGTTCGACAACGAGCACGGCGCTCACCACCTGATATCTTGTCGATATGTATAGCAACATCGGCTCGATGATATTTGGAGCGGCCAGGATTAAGTTGCCGCATTAGTCCACTCGAAGTGATCGATTTGCCGTAGAAGGAGATAGAGTGGTAGTGCCTTTTCTCCCAATCTGGAGAGAAAGCGGCTTAGAGCAGCCACGCAACCCACGAGCTTTTGGACTTGTTTAAGGTCTGTTGGCGTAGCCAATTGTGACAAAGCTCGGATTTTGGTTGGATTTGCTTCAATTTCTCTATTGGAAACGATGAAGGCCATTAGTTTTCCAGCGGGGATGCCAAAAACTAACTTTTCAGGATTGAGCTTAATGTCATATGCGCGAAGGTTATCGAATGTGAAACGTAAATCGGCTATTAATATTTCGACGTGCCTAGTTTTTATGACGACGTCGTCCATATAAGATTCAACTATCTTGCCGATCTATTTCTCCAAGCATGTTTGAATCATGCGTTGGTATGTGGCGTCGGCGTTCTTGAGACCGAAGGGCATGGTGTTGAAGCAGAATGGCCCATATGGGATAATGAATACTGTTGGAGCTTGATCGGACTCCTTCATTTTGATTTGATGGTATCCGGAATATGCATCAAGGAAACACAGTGAGTCATGTCCTGTGGTAGCATCAATGATCTGATCAATGCGGGGGAGGGGGAGGGGATCCTTAGGGCAATCCTTATTGAGGACTTTAAAATCGACGCACAACCGCCAGGATTTGTCCTTCTTTGGTACCATCACCAGGTTTGCTAGCCAGTCCGGATGTTTTATTTCTCTAATGAATCCGGCCTCAATTACCTTGGCAAGCTCCTCCCCCATAGCTTGACATTTGGGTTCGAAAAAGCGCCGCTGTGTTTTCTTGACCGGTTTGTATCCCTTTAATATATTGAGGTTGTGTTCGGCCAACTCGTGTGGGATTCCTGGCATATCAGAAGAGTGCTAGGCGAATATATCCCAATTCTCGCACGGGAACTCTCGTAGCGCCGCATCGACCATTGTGTCTAATTATGCTCCGATGGATGCTGACTTGGAATTTGACTATTTCTTCTGCTGGTTTGAAGGAGGTGGATTTGGGTCGTTTTTCTAGGACCACATCATCCCTGTCCACCGTGGAGCGCAGCGCGGTTAATTCTTTGGCCGCGAGGGCTTCAGATAATGCCTCAAGGGCCAAGAATGCGGTTTTATTCTTAGTGCGGAGTGCTATGTCCTAAGAGGGTGTTGGGCCCAGGCATCTTAAGCTTCAGGTATCCATAATGGGGTACCGCTTGGAAGCGCGTAAATGCATCTCGCCCTAAGAGGGTGTGATATCCGCTGTTGAAATGGGCCACTTGGAAGGTTATTTCTTCGGACCAATAATTCTCCAGTGTGCCGAATACCACGTCGAGTGTTATTTTTCCTGCACACCGCGCCTCCTAACTGGGAATAATTCCTCGGAAGGTCGTGTTGCTTTGTGTAAGTGCATCTAGTGCCACCCCTAGTTGGTTTTGGAGTATTGACGACAAACCTGGCTGAGGGACTAATGTGTTTGTGAGAATTGCAGGATAACACAGGTGGAAGTCCCTCATGATTCAGTTTTCCTACCAGAGATGACCCCTAAAATGCATGAAGACATTGAAGTCAAAGGTGGTATGTGAAGACATTCACATTTAAGATTGTGACAAGAGAAGACATTGCGCGAAGACTTAGTTGTTTCGTCGTTCTTTTTCTTCTTTGTTGAGTCATAGGAACCACCGTACCATTAAGTGGGGTCCAAGTGAACCAGTCAGAATGACTGAAGTGATGCTTAAGCAAAATCCTATGTCTTGGAGCGAAGGCAATGAGAGCAAATCTTATCTAGAGCTGGATAAGTCAGCTTTGCTTGTAGCCCAAGTAAAGTTGTCGTGTGTGTTTGAAATCTGACCGTTGGAACACATGTCAGTTCCTTAGTGACCCAGGGTCATTTCAGCCAAATCAGGTCGGGTTGCCTAGTGGCTATAAATAGCCCACCCCCTACAACCACAAACGATTGGCTGCTCAGAGTTAGTGTACGGCTTTTTTCGTTTGAGAGCAACCCACCTCGGAGCCTTTGAGAGAGAATTCCTTGCGAGGACAAAGCTCTAAACACCTAGAGCCAAAGAGTGTTAGGCATCACTGAAGTCTTCCTGTCTGTGTGATCTGAAGACTTATTACACTTGAGGACTGTGAATCCTCCAGCCGGTTAGGCGTCGCGTTCTGAGCATCCAAGAGTCATTGTGGATCGCCGGTGAACGATGTCTATGAAGTTTTGGAAGTCTACCTTGAAGACTTACCAGAGTGATTGGCCAAGGACTGGGTGTCCTTAGCTCAAGGGGAATAAGGTGAAGACGCGGTCTTCTGAGTTGAATCTCAGCCTCCCTAACCACACGTACAGTTGTCACAGCAACTGGAACTGGTCCAACAAATCATTGTCTTCAACGAGTCACTGGTTCCATTCTTCCCATCTCTTTATTTGCAGATTGGTCCTTGTGAAGTCATTGCCTGTTTGCATTATCTATTTGTCTTCACTTTGTGACTGCTTGTTCTGTTTGGCTTCATACTATCTTCCATCCTGATCTATACTGCCTAGCTGCTATTAGTCTTTTTGCTTTCATCTCATTTGAATACTTGACTATGGCTTGCTTAGTGTAGTCTACCTTCCACTTCATGGTAATAGGTTTGTTTTTATCGTTTGTCTTTGAAACTTCCATGTTTTGTAGACTTTCATAAAAATCATCTATTCACCCCCCCTCTAGTCGATCACTGGCACTTTTAATTGGTATCAGAGCAATGTACTCCCTTGTTCTGTGTGATTTGGTTTAACCACCTGGAGTTTTAGCTATGTCGACTGCAGGGATAATCAAAGTCTCCGCTGCGTGCCCAGTCTTTGATGGAACTGAATATCCCTACTAGAAGAATAAGATGCGCATGCATCTTGACGCCATTGATGTCGACCTCTGGTATGTCGTCAAGAATGGCGTCCCCAAGGCTGGTGCAGGTGTCAGCGCTGCTAATGTCAAGAAGTTCGTTCAACTGGATTCCACTGCCAAGAACATCATCTGTGGTCATCTGACCAAAGGACAGTATTGACGTGTGAGTGCTCTAGAAACATCCAAGCTAGTCTGGGACTGGCTCTCGAGGGTCAACGAAGGCGTCTCAACCCAGAGAGATCAAAGAATCAGTGTCCTTCGCAACCTCTTCAAGCGCTTCAAGAGAAACGACAATGAGAATGTTTAGCTCACGTTTTATCGACTCACTGACATCACAAATGAGCTTCAAGCCCTCGGCGCTGCTGAGATCACCAAGCATGAAGTCATCAAGACACTCCTGAGATCACTTGACAGCTCGTTTGACACCCTAGCCCTGATGATTCAAGAACGCCCTGACTTCAAGACACTCGATCCGTCTGACATACTTGAAAGGCTCAACACACATGAGTTTCAGCTTTCTGAGAAAAGAGATATCTACGGTCCCAACTATGGGCAAACTCGTGCTTTGAAGGCAAAAGTTGTTTCCTCATCTGAAGAAGACTCTGATTGTAGTTCTGATGATCCTAAAGACATTGGAAAGGAGCTTGCTATGCCTGTGAAGAAGTTCTAGAAATTCACCAAGAAGAAAGGCTTCAGAAAGTTCTCACGATCTAGCTCAAGGAATGATGAAGCTTCTGCTCATGACTACAAGAAGAGAACATGCCACAAGTGCAAGAAACCTGGCCACTACATCTCCGAGTGTCCCAGTGGGACAATGAGAACAACAAGAAGAAGAAGAGTAAGGAATATGATTCTGACGACAAGAAGAAGAACAAATACTCAAAGTCTTCTTCCAAGTCTTTGTCAAAGTCTTCATCACACAAGAAGAGCTCATCTGGGAAGGCTCGTGCGTTTGTTGGCAAGGAAATGGATTCAGAGGAGGAGTCTGCTTCTGAGGAGGCGGAGGTGGAGTCTAAGGAGGAGTCCGATTCTGGCATTGCAAGTCTGGCTATAGCCTACATTGCCAAGTCCATCTTCAACATTGAAGAGAATGACTCCATCACCAATGCCGATGCTAATGACCAGGACGAATCCGCTCCCACCTACTGCTTCATGGCACGCGGTGCCAAGGTAAACTCACGCACTACTCACAATCAAACATCAAGTGAAGATGACTCTGATTGTGGTTCCAAACCCAGCTACAAAACACTTGCTAAAATTGCAACTGAACAACAGAAAGCTATGGAACATATTCAAAAACTGTTAGACAAAAGCGATGACCTGTTAGACGCTGAAATGACTCGATCTCTGTCCTTAACTGAAGACATAATACATCTTCACGTTAAGTATGAGGAACTTGAAAGTCGTCATGAAACGCTCTCAAGAACTCATGAAAAGCATTCGTATGATTATCTTCAAAGGAAGCAAGATCTTGAGAAATTGAGAGCGGCTCATGAAGATCTTCAAAAGGAAAATGAGTCACTTCACACCAAACATATCAGTTCCGCTCAGGAAGGATTTGAACCACCATGTCTTAAATGCATTGAGCGTGACAATGCTACTTCTGTTGCTGGATGTTCTACTGCTGCTACTGTTGCAATATCTTCAACTGTTGATGTGGTAACTAACCCCTCTGCTGAGGATGCCACTGCTATTGCTGATGAAAATGCTAGGTTGAAGACATTGCTTGAAACAGGGATGTACTAAAGTCTCAAAGGGCATCAGACACTATGTGATGTCCTCAAAAGGCAGATCATGAACCGAAACCCTAGGAAAGAGGGTGTTGGGTTCGAAAGGAAAATGAATGCTGATGGCTCTTACTGGAAACCTGAGCAGTACCCCAAAACCACATGGGTTGCTGCAAAGGAACTTTTAGTGGATCCATCCACCCTATCTGGCTTCACTTGTGCTAATCCCATTGTTATTGATGAATCCTTTGATGCAAACTATAAACTGTTTAAGAATCAGAATGGTGAATTATTTGCCAGGTATATTGGTACTAACTGCAGGAATAGGCCACCTATGAAGAAATTCTGGGTGCCGAAAAGATGTCTGGAGAATCTTCTTGTGAATTTCATCATGACATCACAAGTGAAGAAGAGAAACCCTAGACCATAGGCTTCATATGGTCCAAAGGCTTCATACAGACAGAGGACTCACCTGAGTCGCACTAATGCAAATATTTTGCAGGGAAACCATACTCAGGCCTATTCTTATGAGTACTATTACCCTCCTGCAAGACTGTTTGCTAGTGCTCCAAAGCCAAAGTTCTCAGATGCTGCACTTTGACTCATTGCTTCTAAGCCACCCTTGAAGATGTGGGTGGCTAAGAAAGCTTAATTCTCTTTTGCAGGCAAGGGTCTCCAGCCGAAAATCAAATTCGTCTGAAGCTATTGCTGGGGACCTTAAACATCTTGTAGGGCGCAAGATCAAATGCCCAAATGGTCTTATTATGTATTTTGTTCCTGAGTCGCTTGCTACTTGCCCTATCAGTCCTAACCTCGATCTAAGCTTTCATAATCCACTTGCTCATCAAATGTTTATGCTCCACAATTCCCTTCGTGAAGCCTATCCCCCTAACTGCACTGTAGGGTATGGCACCAGCTGCTTCAGAATGGATTATTGATAGTGGGCGTACTAATCACATGACTGGCAAGCGAAGTCTTCTCATGGACTCAACTTTACGTCCATCTGACAAGAGTCTCATCACATTTGCTGATACTGGTAAAAGCAAGGTATTGGGTCTAGGTAGAGTTGCAATCTCAAGGGATCAACACATGGATAAAGTGATGCTTGTTGAATCCCTTGATTTCAACTTAATGTCTGTCTCAATGCTTTGCGATTTAAACATGATTGTGATATTTGGAAAATATCGTTGCCTTGTTCTAATGGAATCTGACAAGTCTCTAGTCTTTGAAGGGTATCGGAAAGATGATTTGTACGTGGTAGATTTCTCAGCAGGACCACAGCTTGCCGTATGTCTTCTAGCAAAAGCTTCAGAATGCTGGCTCTGGCATCGGAGGCTAGGGCATGCTGGCATGAGGAACATGCACACTCTTGCAAAGAAGAAGCATGTCATAGGCATCGAGGGCGTCAAGTTCAAGAAGGATCACCTATGCGGTGCCTGTGAAGCTGGAAAGATGACAAGGGCCAAGCATCCCTCGAAGACAATCATGACAACGACTCAACCCTTTGAACTGCTACACATGGACCTCTTCGGTCCCACTCACTACTCAACTCTTACTACTACTGCCTGTCTCTATTGCTTTGTCATTGTTGATGATTATTCAAGATATACATGGGTGCATATAATCCTCTACAAGACTGAAGTGCAGGATGTCTTCAGACGCTTCGCCAATCGAGTCATGAACAACTATGGCGTCAAGATCAAGCACATCAGAAGTGACAATGGCACTGAATTCAAGAACACTAGCCTCAACGCTTATCTTGATACTTTGGGCATCACTCATGAGTTCTCAGCTCCGTACACGCCGCAACAGAATGGCGTCGTGGAACGCAAGAACAGAACACTTATTGAGATGGCCCGGACGATGCTCGATGAATACAAGACTCCAAGAAAGTTCTGGCCTGAAGCCATTGATACCGCATGCCATATTATCAACCATGTTTATCTTCACAAGCTTCAGAACAAAACATCCTATGAGCTCCTCAATGGTAAGAAGCCAAATGTCACTTACTTCAGAGTATTTGGTGCGAGGTGCTGGATCAAGGATCCACATCACACTTCAAAATTTGCAACGAAAGCACATGAAGGTTTTATGCTTGGATACGGAAAGGATTCGCACTCCTACAGAGTCTTCAACCTCTTTCACTACAAAGTGGTTGAAACTGTGGATGTGCAGTTCGATGAGACTAACGGCTCGCAAAGAGGGCACCTGCCAAATGTGCTAGATGAAGTTCCATCCAGTGAATCCATCAAGCTTATGGGAACTAGAGAAATCATACCGTCTGAAGCTCAGCCTGAATAGGAACTCATCACCTCTGCACCTGATCAACCTGAAGACAATGCTCAGCCTGAAGACAATCCTTCTAACGATGACAATGATCAGCAAGAGCAAAATCTTTGTCCTGTTCATCCTCGTGTTGCAAATGAAGTACAAATTGAGAGAATAATTGGCAGCATCAATGCACCTGGTCCACTCACTCGTTCAAGGGCAACACAACTATCAAATTTCTGTGAACACTTCACATTCATCTCAATATCTAAACCCAAGAAAGTTGATGAAGCCTTCATGGAGCCTGAATGGATTCAAGAAATGCAAGAAGAGCTTCAACAATTTGAGCTGAATAATGTATGGGAACTGGTCAAGCGTCCTGATCCTTGTAAGCACAATTTCATAGGAACTAAATGGATATATCGCAACAAGCAAGATGAGCATGGTCAAGTTGTTAGAAACAAAGCTCATCTCGTTGCACAAGGATACACTCAAGTTGAAGGAATTGACTTCGATGAAACATTTGCTCCTGCGGCTAAGCTTGAAGCTATAGGCATACTGCTGGCCTATGCAAATCAACATAACATTCTTCTGTATCAAATGGATGTGAAGAGCGCTTTTCTCAATGGCAAGATTGAATAAGAAGTGTATGTTGCACAACCGCCTGGCTTTGAAGATCCAAAACATCCTGACATGGTTTGTAAGCTCAACAAGGCACTGTATGGCCTCAAACAAGCCCCTCGTGCTTGGTATGACACACTCAAGGACTTCTTGAAGAGCAAAGGCTTCAAACCTGGTTCTTTGGATCCCACACTCTTCATGAAGACATATGATGGTGAACTGTTTGTGTGCCAAATATATCTGGATGACATTACCTTCGAAGGCACGAACCAGAAATATAGTTATGAGTTTGGATATATGATGCAAGAGCAATATCAGATGTCCATGATGGGTGAATTGAAGTTCTTCCTTGGTCTTCAAATATGACAGCAACGCAACTGCATCTTCATATCTCAAGAGAAATACCTCAAAGACTTCCTGAAGAAGTTTGGAATGCAAGACTGCAACGGTTACGCGACGCCAATGCCAGCTAAACACCATCTAGGTCCCGACGACAATGGTAAAGAGTTCGATCAAAAGGTATACCCTCCCTGGTTGGTTCTTTGCCTTATTTATGTGTATCTAGGCCAGATATCATGCTTAGTGTTTGCATGTGTGCCCGATTCCAAGCGTCACCAAAGGAATCGCATCAGTTAGCTGTGAAGCGAATTCTTCGATATTTGGCTCACACCCCAACACTAGGATTATGGTATCCAAAGGGCTCAGATTTTGATCTAGTTGGATTCTCGGATGTTGATTTTGCTGGTGACAAGGTGGATCGCAAGTCTACATCAGGCACATGTCACTTTCTGGGACGATCACTTGTATGTTGGTCTTCAAAGAAGCGGAACTATGTATCTCTCTCCACTACTGAATCTGAATACATTGCTGCTGGATCTTGCTGCGCTTAGCTTCTATGGATGAAGCAAACACTCAAAGACTATGGCATTCATCTGAAGCAAGTGCCACTCTACCGCGACAACGAAAGCGCCATCAAGATTGCTAACAACCCAGTTCAGCACTCGAAGACAAAGCACATTGAAATTCGTCATCACTTTCTCAGAGATCATGTCATGAAGGAAGATATTGATATCATACATGTCAACACTGAAGAGCAATAGGAAGATATCTTCACAAAGCCCTTGGATGAGAAAAGCTTTTGCAAGTTATGGTGTGAGCTAAATATCTTGGAATCCTCAAATGTCCTGTGATCAAGCACACATCCTAACACTTATGCATGTTGATGACTTAGATGTGCGACACACGAAGTTAAGTATGTCTTCAATCAATGAAGACTTACATTCTGAGTGTGAATACATTAACATGGAATTTGACTTCGGAGCGCCACGATAATTGTGCGCCGTGTCTGGGTCTAACACTTCCTATATGGTGGGTAACGCCACCACCAAATTCTTTCCTTAGAAGTGTTTTTCACATGGTGTTACGTTTGCAAAGTCTTCGCATTTTGTTTATCTTCAATGTTAACATGGCCTCATGTTTATCTTCAATTTAGTTTCTATCCCCTACAGCATTCACTTATAGCTATGTCTTCACGTTGAATCTTTTGAACTAAGTGAATGTGATCGGACCCTAACCTTTCTATGCTCCTGTCTCAAGTCTATCTATCCAAACTGTATGCATTCTATTGAAACTGTCGAATGTCTTCGTTGTGTCCTTGTCAGCAGGAGATACAGAGACAAACATTAAATCCGTTTTTAAATGCTCAATCCTTTTTCCTGAAACCCGGAGAAGTGGGAACGACCACCTGACAATCCAAGCGTGCGTGGGAACATGGAACAACCTCCAATGTGTTGCATGATCGCCACATGTCCTTCAGATGTGAACCACCAGGGGCACCTACGTAATAACGCTATGCCGTCCCTGTCTCTATAAATACACACCTCACCCCAGTAATTATCTGTTCTTCCACTCTCGCACAAACCCTAGCGCCACCGCTAGCACTCAACGACGCCGGTGACGAAGCGCTTAGCTGCCGCGACCTCACCGACACCGTCCTCACGCCTGCCGCAGACATTGTCTTATCTGCCGTCGCCGTAGGTGTCCTCGGTCGCCAAGTTAGGGCACGGAAGATCGAACTGCTCGGCCTCCTCTCCCACTCCGTCTAGCAGTTCCTCGTGTGGTAAATAAAACCTCCTTTCTAAAGTCTTTTTGATCCGATAGATTCATCCTTTTCAACCACAAGTGGTTTCTATTCCCACAAGTTGGATCTATCTCATTCTGCATCTCATAGCATGCCTAGTATGTTCACTTATGCTTCACAAAGTAGTTAGATTCCTCACTTGTACTTATTCATGGATTCGTACAAATCTGGAACCAACTCTCTACATATGAGTGAATGTCTTCGCACTATGAGGTTAATGTCTTCTAAACTGATTTATCTTCGACATCTTCTGAGAATGCATATGACCTCTTCCCCTTCCCTTGCACCTTTAATGCTATAACAGGTACATGTCCATGGCAGAATCCCTTGCTTATCATAGTCTGCATTCATTTGCAGAGTTCTTACAGCATCATATAAATTCTCCTGAAGCCAGTTCTTGTCTGACTAGTAGACGGAAGACTTTGACAGTGTTGAAGCCTTTCAGTCTAAACTTCATGGCAATAGAGAAGTCTGCAAGGAAGGGTGGAAGACAGCGCCATGGAAACACCTCAAGAGATTTGCCTCCTGACCACTATGAGTTGTATAAGACAGATCTAGAGGAGGACTACAATCAGTGGAAAACCCGAATCCAATGGATTCGAAGATATTGGGCAGAACAATGGTTCAAGTACAGGTTCGTGACCCAGGAATATGTTGAGAAGAATGCCATCAAGAGACCCTGGGGAGACATATTGTACAAAAACCTTCAACCCAGGTCCAGAGCTGAAGCCATTGAACAAGGCTTCTATCCTTGCATGGTCCATGGACCACAGCCTGCAGATGCAGACACATCTTCATTACTATGGTGCCGTGACGACAATCTGTTCAAGCGCAACTTCCAGTTTGCCAAGAACTCGGCAAAAGAAAACAAGAAGTCGTGGGGATTAGACTTCAATCCAGGCCCCTCTGCTCCTCGTGCTGACGGCACATGCGAAGCTGAACCCAATCTGGTTGGGCCCTTCTACAACTTAGAAGGTCTCATCACTCACATAAAGGTTCAAGGGGCAGTCGTGGATCAACCTACAGACGGCGCTGATTCTGACGAAGCGCCTGCACTGTAACACCCTCGATGCGACTATAGCTCCCACATGTCGAGGCACGACTTAGAGACATAATCGCATTGAAGGCATATGTCGCAAGTTAGGCAATCTTCACAACATCCCATGTAATAATAATAAAAGGGGAGATAACATAGTTGGCTTACACTATCCACGTCAATCAAGTACATTAATAACATTACATCATCCATACACTCAAGGCCCGACTACGGCGCCAAAATAAAAGAGAACCCAACATGCGACACGGTCCCGACCACCCCCAACTGGGCACCACTACTGATCGTCGGGAAAGGAAACGTAGTATCATTGAGAGTCTTCGTCGAACTCCCACTTGAGCTCATACGCGTCTCCTGGAGCAGAAACATCAGGCCCTGCATCTGGTGTAATAGTAATCTGTGAGCCACAGGGACTCAGCAATCTCGCACCCTCGCGATCAAGACTATTTGAGCTTATAGGTAAGGCAAGGTAAAATATGAGTGGAGCTGCAGCAAGCGACTAGCAAGTATGGTGGCTAACTTATTCGCAAAAGAGAGCGAGAAGAGGAGGCAAAGCACGAGCGAGAAGCTAGAGAACAACCTACGCAAACATTACTCCAACACGTGTCCACTTCCCGGACTCCGCCGAGAAGAGGCCATCACGGTAACACACTCAGTTGGTTCATTTTAATTAATTAAGGTTCAAGTTATCTACAACCAGACATTAACAAATTCCCATCTGCCCATAACCGCGGGCACGGCTTTCGAAAGTTCAAACCCTGCAGGGGAGTCCCAACTTAGCCCATGACAAGCTCTCATGGTCAACGAAGGAATAGACCTCCTCCCAAGATGTTCCGATCAGACTCGGTATCTCGGTAACTCAAGACACTGCGACAGGTTAAAACAAGACCAGCAACACCGCCCGAATGTGCCGACAAATCCCGATAGGAGCTGCACATATCTCTTTCTCAGGGTACACTCAGATGAGACATCCTACGAGTAAAACCAACCCTCAAGTTGCCCCGAGGTGGCCCCGCAGTCTACTCGATCGGACCAACACTCAGGGGAGCACTGGCCTGGGGGGGGGGGGGGTTAAAATAAGATGACCCTTGGGCTCCGGTAACCCAAGGGAAAAAGAGGCTAGGTGGCGAATAGTAAGACCAATGTTGGGCATTGCTGGAAAAGCTTTAATCAAGGCGAACTATCAAAGGGTTCCCATTATAACCCAACCGCATAAGGAACGCAAAATCCGGGAACATAACACCGATATGACGGAAACTAGGGCGGCAAGAGTGGAACAAAACACTAGGCGAGAGGCCGAGCCTTCCACCCTTTACCAAGTATATAGATGCATTAAGACAACATAGCAATATAATGATATCCCAACAAGTAAATAAAGGTTCCAACAAGGAACGGCCTCCAATCTTCACCTGCAACTAGCAATGCTATAAGAGGGGCTGAGCAAAGCGGTAACATAGCCAGTCAACGGTTTGCTAGGACAATGGTGGGTTAGAGGTTTGACATGGAAATTTAGGAGGCTTGCAAGCAAGTGGTAGGCATCGTAACAATGGCATAGCAAAAGAGCGAGCAAACTAGCATAGCAAAGATAGTAGTGATTTCGAGGGTATGATCATCTTGCCAGCACAGTTGTCAGAGTTGACTGGATCCTCAAAAGCAAACTCAACGGGCTCCTCGTTAGCGAACTCATCTCCCGGCTCTACCTAACAAGACAAACAAGCAACAAGGATACAATCAACCACGTGCAAGACCAAGCAATATGATGAAACGATGATATGCTATGCGGTATGCGATGCGGGATGCAAAAATGCAAGATATGACAGGAAATGCATGAACCTGGCCTCAACTTGGAATTCCAAGGGTGCCACTGGAAATATGAGATGAAATCGCTTGAAAACGATATAAAGAACGCCGGAATCGGAGTTACGGTTTGGAAATGGCAAGCGATTCAAAAATGACACTGGTCTGCGATTTACAGCAAGTAGGCATCTAAATGCAATGAAATGAACATGCTACAGCCACCAAACATGACAACAAAATACATGGAAGGGATGCACACAAGATTCTTAACAAAAGTCTAGCACTGAGCTACGGCCACAACATCCATTAACAGGTTCAAACAAGCATGGCAAAAACACAAATGGTAAAACAGATCTCAGACTTTGTGAAATTAACACTTGTCTGGAATTTCATATCATATAGCCCTCTTCGGAGCAAAAAAACAACATGCTACAGGACCTGAACATGACAAAGAAAGACATGGCATGGAGCTACTCAACAAGCTTAACAAAAGTCCCTTAGTGACCTTGAGCCAAAAGGGAACACAAAATATACTAACAAGCACACGAACATAGCAAAAACATAATCAGTTTTCAGACTTTGTGAAAACTGGGACATGCTGAAATATAACTCACGAAGGCATGTTTACGAGCTCGATGCACTCACCACGGTGCAAGTAATGGCAAGAAAAGTATACATCCTTCAAGAAGGCACAAACTAGAAGCTATACATGGCAAGAACAATTGCATAGCATGCACGGATCAACTATAATAACATCGGCAAAATCGCAAACAAGTTGTCGATCTGCCCAGATTCACAATGAAGCAAAAGTAGAGCTCGATTGACTCAAGCTAGGGTTTTCCATAATTTCAAACAAAGACATGGATGGATAGAGCACTACAAGATTAACAAAACTCCCTTACTTATCATCCTCAAAAGTGGCACGGATCACTAGGAAACAACAATAACATATGGCATCATGAACTAAACAATCCCAGGACTTAGTGAAATCACTAAGTCCCTGAAAACAGAATTAGCAAGTGCACCACTTTGCAAGCTTGCACAAGACACCACACACATCCTAAAAATACATGGGTTGCACCTCTTGATAGATGACAAAACCCTTAACAAAACATATGTAGAACTCACAGGCATAGCATGCACACATAAATCATGGCAAAAATGACAAATGTCTAAGATGAACTAGCAGATCTGACAATTAACTCACGAAGCCCTCTTCTAACAGCATTCGGGCATCAAGATGAGCTCAAATGAAAATGATGCAATGGAATGAAAAGATGTACTCTCTGAGATGAACATTTTGATATGCTATATGCCTCAATCGGAGCTATGGATGCGGAGATATCACAGGTCAAAGATTGCATAAAAAATTAACGGAGAGGCAAAAGTCAACCCTAGGGTTTTCGGATCTGAGATCCGGATCGGCACGGATTTCGGAGCATGCCAGAGTTACTGTAGCTGTTCGCAGGAATCGATGGGGGAGGAGGCCGGTGGCTTGACGGAGCTGCGAGGGAGGCCCGGGGCGCGCGGGGAGCGAGGCGGCGGCGGCGGTGGTCGACTGGGGCGGCGGCGGCCGCCAGGCGAGGCGCGGGATGGCGCTGAGCTTCGGGGCGGCGGGCCCTCGCGAGCAGGAACAGCGGTGGGGCGGCGAGGTGGGCTCGGCCACCGGCCGCAGGGAGGACGACGCGGGCGCGGGCGGCGGCCTCTGGCTCGAGCGGCGGGGACGAGGGCCGGAGATGGGCCTCGGCGGGCCGTGGCGGTGGCGGGCGCCGGTTGCCACGTGGCAGCGCGGGTGAGGGCGGCGGGATCCGGACGTTGTCCGACTCCGTCCGGACACGTCCGGCGGTGGCGGAGATCTGTTTTCTAGGGTTTGGGAGAGGGGATCCGTGAATTTTTGGAGGGGGGGGTGTATATATAGGCATAGGGGGAGCTAGGAGAGTCCAAATGAGGTGCGGTTTTCGGCCACGCGATCGTGATCGAACGATCTAGATGATGGAGCATAGTTTGGTGGGTTTTGGGCCAAATTGAAGGGTTGTTGGGCTGCAACACACACGAGGCCTTTTCGGTCCCTCAGTTAACCGTTGGAGTATCAAACTAAGTCCAAATGGTACGAAACTTGACAGGCGGTCTACCGGTAGTAAACCAAGGCCGCTTGGCAAGTCTCGGTCCAATCCGGAAATGTTTAATCCCCACACACGAAAGAAAGCTAGAAATGACCACCGGAGGAGAACGAAGCGCCGGAACGCAAAACGGACAACGGGAAAAATGCTCGAATGCATGAGACGTACACGTATGCAAATGCAATGCACATGATGACATGATATGAGATGCATGACAACGATAACAACACACGGAGACAAAAACCCGAACCCGAGAAATAAATATAACTTAACGCCGGAAACGGCAAGAGTTGGAGTACAAATTGGGAAAGTTACATCCGGGGTGTTACATGCACCAGCGAAGCCAAAGAAGCTGAAGAAACCTAAAGCTTCGAAGCGTTCCCCTGCACCAAAGGTTTCACGGGCGAAGCTCCTGGCCACTGCACCTCCTGAAGACAGTGTGCAGTCTGAAGATCTTTCACGCATCTCCAAACCCGCCAAAGTGAAGAAGCCCATGCAACCCACTGGTCAAGCACTGACCTTTGCTGCTGTTTTGCGAAATGAAAATGACGCCATTGATCTGTCCAGTGATGACGATCTTGGCGATGACGCTCTTGAGCAGTTGATCAAGAGCAAGCAAGAGGCGGAAATCTTCAATGACCTCCCTCTCTTTGATGTGGAAATATTAAACAATTTTATTGATGAGTGGTTCGACAGCCCAAATGTCAGCTTTGATGATCTTCAGCTTCCTATTGACCTCAGCGTTGCCTTCCATGGAGCCATTGCTCCTGAGCTGGCTCTAGCTCAGAAAATTGTTGAGCTGAAGCATAAGATCGATTATGAAAAGGCTCAGTTAAAGAAGCACATGGCCAAGCTCAATGTTGAATACATTCAAAACTTCAAGGTCATGATGCATGAGCTCAAGGAAGCATTCCACAAGAAACGCGAAGTAGCCAAAGATTCTCGTGAGTGCATGAAGGATCTTGCTGCCAAATGTGTTCAAGGATACAATGAAGCTGAAAAGCGCAAGGCTTTCGGGCGACCAGGCATCGACCTAGAATGGCTGCCAAGAAGAAGAAGAAGCCAGTTGTGGAAGAACCAGAAGCATCAAGGCAGGAAGAACCTCGCATTGTCTTCCTTGCCAGGATGACAGGCTTGAAGCCTAAGGTCCCCACAGTGGCTTCCGAACTCAAGAAAACTAGGGCAGCTGAAGCCGAAGCCAAAAAATGCAAGACCAAAGCCACCAGTGATGATGCTCCCCCAACCAAGAAATGGAAAACCAAGAAGAGAGACTGGGCTGCTCCCACGGAGCACCTTGATGTCGAGCCAATCTCAGTGGCTCGTCCTGCGTCCGAACATCGAGAGCGCCAGTTGATAGTTCATGAGCCTGCTTCCACAGAGGCTCCTGAAGTTGAAGACAATCCAGCTGTTGACCCCACCACAGCTGAAGACATTGGTCCTCACGACAATGTTGAAGATGATGAAGTCCTTCCTCAGATCGAGCGCAATTTGGTATCATCCCCTGTGCTCATGCACAGCGAGCTCATCAGCATTGGTCGTCCTCTCACGCCAACTACTCAGGATGCCTCATGGGCTGATCACCCACAACAACAAGACACCCCAAGTGCTCCCCAACAACAAGATGACGATGACTTTGAGGCCCAGCCGACTCCATCTCCACAAGCGTCTCCAGCATTCCGCAGGCTTCACAAAGAATCAAGGCCCCAAGTCCCTCCAACTGTGAACGTCTCTGAGTCTGAAGCCAAAACGGCTGAAGATATTCCGGCTGCATTAGCCGATGAAGAAGAAGAACCAAGAGTTGAAGTAGAAAGAGTTGCTACACCCTGTACCACCAAGATGTTGTTCTCGAGGAGAACGTGTCCGACCCTCCAGCTCCTGAAGTGGAGATTAACAATACTGAGGCGGCCACCAACATCAACACTGAAGCCAATGACGCTATCATGGATGAAGCTAATGTGGCGCCTGAGGCTAATGTGGCGCCTAAAGCTAATGCGGTGCCAGAAGTGCATGCACCTGAAGCCACTGCAGCGCCCGAAGCCAATACTGAAGCACCTGAAGCCAATGTGGCCCCTGAAGCCCATGTCAATGACAATTCCAATGCTCTTGTACCACCTCCAAGACCACATACAATTGAGCTGGCATTTGATCGTGGTCAGCCTGTTATGGTCCAATGGCCCATTCTGGTTCCTCCACCTGCTGTAGGTCCACAATTTGACTATCATGTCGAGCACAGACCTCAAGTCCAGAATCCCAAGCCAAGACTTCCAAGATTCCCAAGCACTGCAACTTCACCTGGGGTCTTCAATGTGAATGGCTTCGTGGCCCATAACACCTTCTTCAAAAACGCCAAGAACCCTTACACCAAACCTCGCATTTCCTTGGATCGGTTCTGGAGCTATCAGCAGCGCAGCTACTATTCTTGCGTCTTATACAATCAAGGGCGCATATTTCCACATATGCGTCTCGACACTGAAGCTATAGCTGGCCTGCCCTGTCTAGAAGAAGCGTTGGATTGCTTCAGAGACGCTGGACTCCTGAAATTTGTCACAGACAAGGAACACTGGAATGAAGAGCTTCTGTTATAGTTCGAGGCTACAACAGGGATCCAAAGACTTGGGTCCTTGAGTGGATGAAAGGCAATGTCCATCATGAAGCCAAAGCTCTTGATATCATTGAGCTCACAGGGCTGCGCACTCCTGGTGAATACTATGAACCAGGTTGTCAACAACACTAGAATGCTTTGGAGAGCATTTTTCAGAAGCCAGAACCCAACATGAGCCAAATTTTGAGCATGATGAAGCCTTTGCCTCACGACGCTGACTACCCATCTGAATTCTTTGTTGAAAACCTAGAGTATCTGCCTTGCACCATTTATCATATCATCAGAAAAACTCTATGGCCAGTCAAAGGACATTCATCTGCAGCGAAGCTTGAAGGAGCAATGAAGACTTTGTTTTTCTATATCTTCAATGGCATCATGTTCAATGCTCAAGAATTTTTCATCAGACAATTGGCTGCATCTGGCTCCGACATTTTTGGGTTGAAGTTCTATGCTCCATGGGTAATGCGTCTTATCAAGCTTCACTCTGCCTTCAACTATCATCCGTATGCGCGCAATCATCTTGTATTCTTGCCAGAGGTTGATCTGTGAGTTGAAGCTATTTACCCAGAGGCTGCTAAGGATCCCATTTATCTTCAACATGCTGATCATCAAAGCTTCACCCAGCCCATTGAAGGAGTTCAGGAAGTCTCTCGTGTTTATCCCTTGCCTGGTAACACAGGTGCTCCTCGTGCTCAAACTGACGCCACTGGAAGCACCATTGCCCAAAGGCCTCGGAAGCAATCTCGTGTTCTCAATGACCGAGAGCTTCTCGTGGTGCTACATCAGAAACAGGATAAGCATCATGACTGGCTTAAGCGTCAGATGCAAAGCCTCTTGGTGGACGTCAATCGCATTCGCAATCTTGCCACCAAGAATGCCTTTGTTACACATGAAGCCTGTCGGAGGTCTTGGAAGAGTTTGACATTGCTTAGTGTTGAAGCTGATCTGCAGGACGATGGCTTCACTGAAAGATTCAAGTTTGACTCAACTCCTCCAAGGAATGCTCACTTGCGTCGGACTCCCTCATTTGAAGACTCTGACTATTTGTCCTCAGCTGTGACAGTGAATGCCAGAGTCATCGATGACCAAGATGATGCAACTTCACCTCCTCCAACTTCAGCGCGTGTCGACACTGCACCAATTTCTTCTGCACCACCGGACCTCAATGACGACCCTGCTGCCTCGCCTGCACCTCATGGGAACACGTAGGCGCTCCATGTCTTCAAACCTTTTTGGTCCTTACTGACAAAAGGGGGAGAAGCATATGAGTTGATAGTCTTCAAGCGGGTCCATATGGGTGGTTGCTTTACTTTTTGCGACTTTTGCCAAGTGCTTACAACTCTCGCTTTTTGATACATTTGGTTCTTTGAGTTGTAACACTTAAACTCGATGGTCGTCTGCTACTTATTTGCTATTCTGTGATGCGATGATAAATTCTGCATGTGCGATAATAACTTCCGCACTTAGGTCATTTTGTAGACGTCCATTTTTCATTATGCATGTCATTATCTTCGTTATATCAAATCATGCATGATGAATTGTCATCATAAGTTGAAGAGGATCTCCACAAGTACAACCTGCCATGTGCATTTGCATTCCAAAAGCAAATTACTTATATGCGCATCTTCAGGGGGAGCCTTTGCCACTTATGAAGACAATAGCCTATCCTTTACAATTTCACATATTTTATTCCCTGTTGAAAACTTCAACCAATTTTTCATCAATCACCAAAAAGGGGGAGATTGTAAGTGCATCTAGTGCCACCCCTAGTTGGTTTTCGAGTATTGACCACAAACCTGGTTGAGGGACTAATGTGTTTGTGAGAATTGCAGGATAACACAGGTAGAAGTCCCCCATGATTCGGTTTTCCTACCAGAGATGACCCCTAAAAATGCATGAAGACATTGAAGTCAAAGGTGGTATGTGAAGACATTCACATTGAAGATTGTGACAAGAGAAGACATTGCGTGAAGACTATGGAGCGTGAAGACTTAGTTATTTCGTCGTTCTTTTTCTTCTTTGTTGTGTCATAGGAACCTCCGTATTGTTAAGTGGGGTCCAAGTGAACCAATCAGAATGACTGAAGTGATGCTTAACCAAAATCCTATGTCTTCAAGCGAAGACAATGAGAGCAAATTTTATCGAGAGCTGGATAAGTCAGCTTTGCTTGAGCCCAAGTAAAGTTGTCGTGTGTGTTTGAAATCTGACCGCTGGAACACGTGTCAGTTCCTTAGTGACCCAGGGTCATTTCGGAAGAATCAGCTCGGGTTGCCTAGTGGCTATAAATAGCCCACCCCCTACAACCACAAAAGGTTGGCTGCTCAGAGTTAGTGTACGGCATTTTTTGTTTGAGAGCCCTAAACAACCAGAGCCAAAGAGTGTTAGGCATCACTGAAGTCTTCCTGACTGTGTGATCTGAAGACTTATTACACTTGAGGACTGTTGTCAGGACCCCGATTCCAAGTCACATCGATCTAGCTGGTAACACCTCATATCACTTTGCGGCCTCACACACGTTATTCCCACGGGTGTCGCCTTACCATGGCCCGGGACCGTTTGTGCCTTTTGGCTCACGTATATGATAGTGTCGCTAGCATCCATATGATATCGTACCCGGGCCGACATGGCTAGTCGTGAACCCGAAGCGGCACTAACCTATGGGGACAGACATACATGAATCACATCGAGCATGTCGGTCAGCAACGTGTGAATCCGGGCTATAGCACTGGGCTAACAGGACTCCGAGAACCCGGGCTATAGCAGGCTAGGCAGGACTCCAGACGTCACCGTGCGACATTTCCCTGAAGGGATAGACACAGGAATGAAGTGAAACACATGCCCGCCAGTCAAGTGTCCTGAGCAGTAGTGCTGGGCTAGCAGGACACCGGTGAACCGGGCTATAGCGGACTACTATGGCTCATGGAGGCACTATACTACATTTCCCCATAAGAGAGGCTGCCAAGGATAAACAACTTAATTGTCGGATCCCACACATACCAAGCATTTCAATCATACACACGATATGCTCGACATGTGTAAATACAACATGGCATCACAACAATACTCTATGACTCAAACATTTATTCATTAGGATCTGAGGAGCGAGATATTACAAACATGGGTCTCATGACCCAACAATCATAGCATACAAATTAAGCACATGCGGAAGCTTAACATGTCTGAGTACAGACATCTACAAATGAAAAAGGCTAAGAAGCCTGACTATCTACCAGATCCTGCCGAGGGCACAAGATCGTAGCTGAGGTAGCAAGCTAAACATCGAAGCCCGCACGGAACTACTAGCGAGACTGACGTCTCTCCGCAAAACATAAATTAAACAAACGTGGGTACAATTGTACTCAACAAGACTTACATCAGAACTAACTACATATGCATCGGTATCAACAAAGGGGTAGTGGAGTTTAACTGCAGCAAGCCAGCTTTGACTCAGTGGCTAACCTGAACTACGACATCAAGCAACTCTTTGAGGAGGCGCACACGAGTCCACATATTCACCATTCAATACACCACTATGGATCCGCTCCCGTCTCCCTACGAGAAGGCCATCCATAGCACTCACACTTATCTTGTGAGTTTTAGAGTATCCACTTTCACTTGTCTATGAACTGTTATAGGCAACCCAGAAGTCCTTTACCGCGGACACGGCTATTCGAATAGATCATTTATAACCCTGCAGGGGTGTACTTCTTCACACACGCTCTCGCCACTTACCACCATGTACACGTCGTGTAACTCGGCAACCTTCAAGCGGAAGCCTGGCGAGGGAGTCGGCCACGACCTGACTAACCACACAAGTCTCTAGTCTAGGTTTATCGCCTATTCGGGTTCCATCCGCGAGGAGATCCGGCCGGAGTTTTGCTCACAGCCGCAAACGATGTGTGGAGGGTTCCCGAGACACCAAACAGGCACCCGATACATCGTGCCATGGTGTATCTACCGCATCATAGCCCACCCCTAGGGTCAGCGCTACGCACGGCCGCCAACACATATCCTATGAACACCAGAAACTAGTTGCAACTCCTGGACAGAGGGCAAGGGCAGTTAATAAGTCGAGAGGGTCCATTGGTTTCGGGCCCAATGCGTGGTAGTAGCTGTTTCATGGATCACAAACACAGAACCCAATTCCCAAGTATGGCTTCAATGAGAAAACCCACCATGTACTCCTACATGGCCTCTCACCGCTACCTTTACCAAATCGTGTTCACACACTTAGCTCACACACAGTAGGACATGTTCATCACCATTCCAATTCATTCCCGATGAATCAGACCCGACTCAACTCTAAGCAGTAGCAGGCATGACAAATAAGCATGAATGATTAGGCACATCAGGGCTCAAACAACTCCTACTCATGCTAGTGGGTTTCATCTATTTATTGTGGCAATGACAGGTCATGCAGAGGAAAAGGGGTTCAGCTACCGCAGCATGTAACAGTTGAATCATTGTTGTCCTAATGCAGTAAAAGAGAGCAGGAGCGAGAGAGTGGGATTGTATCGGCATGAACAAGGGTGTTTTGCTTGCCTGGCACTTCTAAAGATAATATAGTTCTTCATCGGTGTCATCGATCACGTCGTTGGAATCACGTCTATCAAGAGGGGACAATTACCGGCAAGGGAACATAGACAACATTCAATTAATGCAATGCACAAGAGGATGAATGATATGACATATTAAGGTACTGAATTGACTTAATGCGATATCTAGCCAATCTAATTGAAGTGGTCAAACAAGATCAAATTCCAATTCCAAATGTTATTTCATAAGTTGCCCTAATCATAATTTGTCCTATTCAGTGAGGTTAACTTGTTCAAACATGCATGATCATGGCATAAACATATTCTTCATATTTTTCTGATCATTTTTCATATATAATTTATTTCATTTAGAGTTACTGTTTAATTTCTATGAATTTTGGAAGTTTTGGTCATTTTCTGGAATTTCCTGATTATTTTTAAAACCAGAAAATCCTTAATTGCGTTAGCACTACGTCACTGTGACATCAGCAGGACAACGGGGGTGGTCCAGGTCAAACCTGACCTGTGGGGCCTACTGGTCAGTGACACACCGCTGGCATGAGTCACTGACGTGTGGGGCCGGTTAAAGGCCACGTCAGCAAGTCAAACTGACGTGTGGGACCAGCTGGGTTAATAACTAATCTAAACAGAACATTAAGTTAAACTAAACAGGCACTGGGCCCACATGGCAGTGGCTCTAGGGAGTTTTAGCAGGGTCATTAGCACTAATTAAGCCAGTGCCACGTCACCTCGCCGGAGCATGGCCGGCGGTGACCAAATACGCGACGGGGTTTTGCTGGAGTTGCTCGGGTTTCTCGTGCGGGTCGCCGTTTGGCGCACTGTGGACACCAGGAGGAAGCCCTCACTCGGCCGCATCGAGCAGAGGCAGCAGCAGGGCGCAGGGTGGCCGGAGCTCGCCGGAGCAGAGCTCGCGGCGGCGCCAGAGTTCGGGCGGAGAGGGAAAGAGGGCTACGGTGCACGGCAGGGCGAGGGAGTGCGTGCGTTAGGCTCCTGAGGATGCACTCCGTGCGGTGGTGCGCTCGAATGCGTGCTTGCACGGCCGTAGCCACGATAGCGACATGGCCGGCGGCGAGGAGCGCTCGGGCTCGAAGGGGGCGGTGACTACGCGGTGTAATCGAGCACAGGAAGTAGAGGGCGAGGTAGAGGAGCTCATGTCGGATCCATAGAGCTGGTCAGCGACCTTGGGGAAGCGCGGATGGCGGCGAACGACGGTGGCGATCTCCGGTGGCCGAGGCTGAAGAAGACGACGCCGAGGACGAAGCAAGGCTTCCCGGCTCACTTGGCTCGGTGCAGAAGGCGTAGGAGACAGTGGCGGAGCTTCCACGCAACACGGGAAGGCAAGAGGTGGTCGGGGAGCGCGGTGGGTCATGGCGGCGCTTCCATGGCCGCGTCGGCCGCCACGGGAGAGAGCAAGGGAGAGGAGGGGAGAGTGAGCTGCGAGAGAGGGGAAGGACCAGGGGGCTCGGGCGTTTCCAAGCGCGTCGGATCGGAGTGGGGAGGAAGCAGGAGGTGGATTCGCCTCCTGTGCGTGCGCCACGCCGTCGTCCTCCTGGCAAAGGAAGGAGATGACTGGCGCCTAGCTCTGGTGGGCTGGGCCGTGCTGGGCCGTGTCAGGTGAGCGCTAGGTGAGCTCTTCTCTCTCTCTCTTTCCTAATTCTTTCTATTTTGCATTTTCTGTAATTTTTTTGATTTAGTTTTAGACACTAAATCATTTTTGTTGCTTCTGATAATTCTTGTAGGGACTAGTTGGATTATTCCAAAGCCCTTCACCAAAGATCTGAATTATTGGACATATATTAATTAATTAATAAATATATATCCAATGCAAATAGTTATTGATTTAATTCAAAGGCCCAAAATAAATATCTCTGAGATTCCAAAAATATTGTTTTAAGTTTTACCTCTTGCCAATATTTTTAGAGACTAAGAGGAACATTTTTTGGACTTATTTGAAAAGATTTTAATGTTATTATTTTTGAAGTGATTTATGAAGGTTTCAACTAACCTCCATTCAACTTTCAGAATTTAGACATGATGTATGATGCTCACTCACGTAATTAGCTACAAGCAAATTCTAGGGCTGTGACAACTCACCCCCACTAAATAAGAATCTCGTCCCAAGATTCAAGATGTGAGGTAAGAAGACAGAGGGAACACCAATAAAGAATCTTCACGATCCGATTGCCCTTCTCGAAGATGTTGATTCATAGCATCATGTCGATCTTGACATCCTCACTTTTGAGATCTTCATCCACGCGATGACGATGGAAAGAAACTCAACTAGGATTGATCTTCTCGAAGATCGAGCTAAACAATATCAACTCGCGGAATGAGATGTTGAAATCTTGAGTTGAGACACAAAACACATTGAGAGGGATGGAAGAACAACGACAGGGTTTGATTTGGTGGGAAACAATACCACGCCTAAATAGATGGTGAGGGGGTTTGAAAGTAGCGAGAAGTTATGTTGCCAATAATACCATAACGAGGCACCTTAGTGAAGGTGACTCGTAGAGCTATTCCCTTAAGTGGCAAAAAGATTTACTTTTGACCCATAGATCATTGAAACTCTTTATACCAGCCTAAGGCAATCACAATCGATCTTTTGAAGGAGTTCGAAAGAATGACATACTCAGACTAGAATGGATAATGTGGACTACCTTGTTTAAGACAACACAATGGATGATTTTTGCTTATCACCAGAAATGGATGGGACCCATGACAGGACCACTTTTGAAGATGATCCTGGACAACAACTGCTGAGAAGGGCATCCCATGGAAAATTGGCACGATGGGGTGCAAGCTGGGAACAAAATACAAATATTGGGAATGTTCCAACCATCATATCTGCCTGAGATTCAGATCTGGTTGGTGTCAGGATATTCCAGACTAATCAAGTTTAGAATGAAAAATGAAGTTTGCAACACAAATCGACGAGATGACGTTGCGAGATTCTCGGGGAATGAACTACGATAGTAAGCTCCAAAACAAGAGCTAAACGTCGAAGCCCACACGGAACTACTAGCGAGACAGACGTCTCTCTGCAAAACATAAATTAAACAAACGTGAGTACAATTGTACTCAGCAAGACATACATCAGAACTAACTACATGTGCATCGGTATCAATAAAGGGGTAGTGGAGTTTAACTGCAGCAAGCCAGCTTTGACTCAATGGCTAACCTGGACTACGACATCAAGCAACTCTTTGAGGTGGTGCACACGAGTCCACATATTCACCATTCAATACACCACTATGGATCCGCTCCCGTCTCCCTACGAGAAGGCCATCCATAGCACTCACACTTATCTTGCGAGTTTTAGAGTATCCACTTTCACTTGTCTATGAACTGTTATAGGCAACCCAGAAGTCCTTTACCGCGGACGCGACTATTCGAATAGATCATTTATAACCCTGCAGGGGTGTACTTCTTCACCCACAGTCTAGCCACTTACCACCATGTACACATCGTGTAACTCGGCAACCTTCAAGCGGAATCCTGGAGAGGGAGTCGACCACGACCTGACTAACCACACAACTCTCTAGTCCAGGTTTATCGCCTATTCGGGTTCCATCCACGAGGAGATCCAGCCAGAGTTTCGCTCACAGCCCCAAACGATGTGTGCAGGGTTCCCGACACACCAAACGGCGCCCGGTACACCGTGCCACGGTGTATCTACCGCATCATAGCCCACCCCTAGGGTCAGCGCTACGCACGGACGCCAACACATATCCTACAAACACCAAAAACTAGTTGCAACTCCTGGACAGAGGGCTAGGGCAGTTAATAAGTCGAGAGGGTCCATTGGTTTCGGCCCCAATGCATGGTAGTAGCTGTTTCATGGATCACAAACACACAACTCAGTTCCTGAGGACGGCTTCAATGAGACAACCCACCATGTACTCCTACATGGCCTCTCACCGCTACCTTTACCAAATCATGTTCACACATTTAGCTCACACACAGTAGGACATGTTCATCACCATTCCAATTCATTCCAGATGAATCAGACCCGACTCAACTCTAAGAAGTAATAGGCATGAAAAACAAGCATGAATGAGTAGGCACATCAGGGCTCAAACAACTCCTACTCATGCTAGTGGGTTTCATCTATTTACAGTGGCAATGACAGCTCATGCAGAGGAAAAGGGGTTCAGCTACCGCAGCATGTAACAGTTGAATCATTGTTGTCCTAATGCAGTAAAAGAGAGCAGGAGCGAGAGAGTGGGATTGTATCGGCATGAACAAGGGTGTTTTGCTTGCCTGGCCTTCTGAAGATAATATAGTTCTTCATCAGTGTCATCGATCACGTCGTCGGAACCACGTCTATCAGAGGGGACAATTACCGGCAAGGGAACATAAACAACATTCAATTAATGCAATGCACAAGCGGATGAATGATATGACATATTAAGGTACTGAATTGACCTAATGCAATATCTAGCCAATCTAATTGAAGTGGAACTCAAACAAGATCAAATTCCAATTCCAAATGTTATTTCATAAGTTGCCCTATTCATAATTTGTCCTATTCAGTGAGGTTAACTTATTCAAACATGCATGATCTTGGCATAAACAGATTCTTCATATTTTTCTGATCATTTTTCATATATAATTTATTTCATTTGGAGTTACTGTTTAATTTCTATGAATTTTGGAAGTTTTGGGCATTTTCTGGAATTTCCTGATTATTTTTAAAACTAGAAAATCATTAATTGCGTCAGCACTACGTCACTATGACGTCAGCAGGTCAACGGGGGTGGTCCAGGTCAAACCTGACCTGTGGGGCCTACTGGTCAATGACACACCGCTGGCATGAGTCTCTAACATGTGGGGCTGGTCAAAGGCCACATCAGCAAGTTAAACTGACGTGTGGGACCAGCTGGGTGAATAACTAATCTAAACAGAACATTAAGTTAAGGACCCACATGGCAGTGGCTCTAGGGAGTTTTAGCAGCGTCATTAGCACTAATTAAGCCAGCGCCACGTCAGCTGGCCGGAGCTTGGCCGGCGGCAACCAAATACGCGGCGGGGTTTCGCCGGAGTTGCTCGGGTTTCTCGTGCGGGTCACCGTTTGGCGCACTGGGGACACCAGGAGGAAGCCCTCACTCGGCCGCATCGAGCAGAGGCAGCAGCAGGGCATAGGGTGGCCGGAGCTCGCCGGAGCAGAGCTCGCGGGGGCGTCGGAGTTCAGGCGGAGAGGGAAAGAGGGCTTCGGTGCATGGCAGGGCGAGGGAGTGCGTGCGTTAGGCTCCTAAGGACGCGGTGAGTGCGGTGGTGCGCTCGAACGCATGCTTGCACGGCCGTAGCCACGACAGCGACATGGCCGGCGGCGAGGAGCGCTCGGGCTCGAAGGGGGCGGTGGCTACGTGGCGTAATCGTGCATGGGAAGTAGAGGGCTAAGTAGAGGAGCTCAGGGCGGATCCAGAGAGCTGGTCGGCGACCTTGGGGAAGCGTGGACGGCGGCGAATGATGGTGGCGATCTCCGGTGGCCGAGGTTGAAGAAGACGACGCCGAGGACGAAGCAGGGCTTCCCGGCTCGCTTGGCTTGGTGCAGAAGGCGTAGGCGACATTGGCGTAGCTTCCACGCAACACAGGAAGGCGAGAGGGGGTCGGGGAGCATGGTGGTTCATGGCGGCGCTTCCATGGCTGCGTCGGCCGTCGCCGGAGAGAGCGAGGGAGAGGAGGGGAGAGTGAGCTGCGAGAGAGGGGAAGGACCAGGGGGGCTCGGGCGTTTCCAAGCGCGTCGGATCGGAGTAGGGAGGAAGCAGGAGGTGGAAGCAGGAGGTGGCTTCGCCTCCTGTGCGTGCGCCACGCCGTCATCCTCCTGGCAAAGGAAGGAGACGACTGGCGCCTGGCTCTGGTGGGCTGGGTCGTGCTGGGCCGTGTCAGGTGAGCGCAAGGTGAGCTCTTCTCTCTCTCTCTTTTCTAATTCTTTCTGTTTTGCGTTTTCTGTAATTTGTTTTGATTTAGTTTTAGACACTAAATCATTTTTGTTGCTTCTGATAATTCTTGTAGGGACTAGTTGGATTATTCCAAAGCCCTTCACCAAAGATTAGAATTATTGGACATATATTATTTAATTAATATATATATCCAATGCAAATAGTTATTGATTTAATTCAAAGGCCCAAAATAAATATCTCTGAGATTCCAAAAATATTGTTTTAAGTTTTACCTCTTGCCAATATTTTCAGAGACTAAGAGGAACATTTTCTTGGACTTCTTTGAAAAGATTTTAATGTTGATTATTTTTGAAGTGATTTATGAGGGTTTCAACTAACCTCAATTCAACTTTCAGAATTTAGACATGATGCATGATGCTCACTCAGGTAATTAGCTACAAGGAAATTCTAGGGCTGTGACAACTGTGAATCCTCGAGCCGGTTAGGCGTCGCATTCTGAGCATCTAAGACTCATTGTGGATCGCCTGTGAACGATGTCTGTAAAGATTTGGAAGTCTACCTTGAAGACTTACTAGAGTGATTGGGGGAGGACTGGGTGTCCATAGCTCAAGGGGAATAAGGTGAAGACGCGGTCTTCTGAGTTGAATCTCAGCCTCCCTATCCATACGTACAGTTGTCATATCAACTGGAACTGGTCCAACAAATCCTTGTCTTCAATGAGTCACTGATTCCATTCTTCCCATCTCTTTATTTGCAGATTGGTCCTTGTGAAGTCATTGCGTGTTTGCATTATCTATTTGTCTTCACTTTGTGACCGCTTGTTCTGTTTGGCTTAATACTATCTTCCATCCTGATCTATACTGCCTAGCTGCTATTAGTATTTGTGCTTTCATCTCATTTGAATACTTGACTATGGCTTGCTTAGTGTAGTCTACCTTCCGCTGCATGGTAATAGGTTTGTTTTTATCGTTTGTCTTCGAAACTTCCATGTTTCGAAGACTTTCATAAAAATCGCCTATTCACCCCCCCTCTAGTCGATCACTAGCACTTTCAATTTGTTCAATGTGGCTCCTTTCTAATTCCATTTTATGGAGTGTATTTTCATAGATGAGGTTTAGTCCACTGCCGCCGTCCATGAGGACCTTGGTGAGTCAAAAGCCGTCCATGATTGGGCTGAGGACCAAGGCGGCTGGTGCTCGAATTGTCCTGTATTTTGGTTCATCACCGGCATTAAAAGTTATAGCCGTGTCGTTCCAAGGGTTTATCGCTGCTATTCGACAGACTTCGGCGAGTCCACATAGTGCTGTTTTGCGCCTATTGTTTGAGGCGAATGTCTCGAAGACCGTCAGTACTTTGGGGTCGTTGTCCTCTGAGGGCTTTTGTTCTGGGTTATTCTTGGTGAGGATATCCTTGCCGCTCTTGGCCACTTTCTAGAGTATCCAACATGCTCTACGGCTATGTGTTGGTATCCGGGGTTGCGTGTATTTTGCATGGCCCATCGAGCCATCCTTCCAGAATGGTTCCACACCCCATACTGGACTTGCATTTCTTTACTATTTAACCGGGCGTGTTGCCCGGGTGCGCCCTTTTTGCCTGAATAAGGGGTTGAGTGGGGAATGATGATTCCCAACGAGCTGTTTGATTTTTCCAGGCGCTTTCCATTGCACTGTACTTCTGTACGATAGTTGCCAAGTTAGCGAAGTGTAGGATGCGACGGCGGTTGATGGCGTTGAGGATTCCTTCCTCCCTGCAATTGTTGCGGAACACTGAGATAGCTTCCTCGTCGCGGCAATATTTAATCTTGTTTTTGACATGAGGGAATCTGGCCCAGAAGTGGTGGACCGTTTCCTGAGACTACTGTTTTATGCTCATGAGAGCGCTTGTATTTGGGTGGGTGGGTGGATTTAAATATGAACCCTTCCCTAGTCTTGGATCCAGAGTCTAAAGGTCTTCCGAACTTAGTAGATTGGGATCCGGGATGCCCACTAATTTCTTAGGCCCGTCGTCCGATTCTATGTTCGGAGGGTAGGATGCTACGCCTCGCGGGTAGGTGTCCGTGTCTTCGAGACTGGAGATACGGACATAGTCCGTCCTTAATATGGAGGAAGAGTTGTCGACTCGCTCCAAGACTACCGCTATCTGGTGGGTGATTGGCGGAGATTTGATTTTTCTCTGATCGCGTTTAAGCCCAATCCGATCGTAGTCTGTAGCGACCCCTAGGGCGGCGATGCGATCTAGGAGCTCGTTTAAGGCCGAAAGCTCCGCTAGCTCCATCTGCTTGGAGTGTTCAGAATCGATATGAAGGTCGTTTTCGATGACCTGAGAGGTCATCGTCGGCTTAATGATCGAACGGACGGTCATGGTAAAGCTGCCCAGCCGGAGGGTTTGGCCCGGAGCCAACATTCCTCCAGTGGCGATATTATCCTTGAGAACTAGGTGAGGCATCGATCCTGTTGTCGACGGCACAGTGGAACTCTCAATGAAATCACCAATGTCGGTCTCAAAACCGTCGGATCTCGGGTAGGGGGTCCCGAACTATGCGTCTAAGGTCGATGGTAACAGGAGACAAGGGACACGATGTTTACCCAGGTTTGGGCCCTCTCTATGGAGGTAATACCCGATGTACTACTTGATTGATATTGATGAATATGAGTATTACAAGAGTTGATCTACCTCGAGATCATAATGGCTAAATCCTAGAGATCTAGCTGGTATGCCTATGATAATGAATCTCCCCTAACCAAACTAAGTCCTCCAGATTATATAGACACCGGAAGGATCTAGGGTTACACAAGGTCGCTTACAAAGAAGGGAATCTACATATCCGGTTGTCAAGCTTTCCTTCCATGCCAAGGAGAGTCTTATCCGGACACGGATGCATTCTTAGGTCTTCATATCTTTATAGCCCATCAGTCCGGCCCATGGCCAACAGGCCGGACGCCCGAGGATCCCTTAATCTTGGACACCCTCACCCGGCCCTCCAGTGCCCCTTCCCATGCACTCCCCTCCATCCACCATGGCGCCAGTCCCCGTGCATTTGGCTGCAGCATCCAGGCCCATGCCAGTGCCCAAGCGCGTGCCCCCCTTAGCGGTATGGGACGCTGCCGTCGACAGCTACCTCTCAGCAGCACCAGTTGCCGTACTCCCACGCCCCGCCCGTCGACCGCGTGATGACATGATGTATTTACAAGTGAACAACATTTTGTGCCGCCTTGAAGACTGTCGGGACCCCGTTCTAAGTCACATCGATCAACCGGTAACACCTCATATCACTTTGCGGCCTCATGCACGGTATTCCCATGGGTGTCGCCTTACCCTGGCCCGGGACCGTTTGTGCCTTTTGGCTCACGTATATGATTGTTTCGCTAGCATCCATATGACAGAGAACCCGGGCCGACATGGCTAGTCGTGAACCCAAAGCGGCACTAATCTATGGGGACAGGCATACATGATTCACATCGAGCATGTCGGTCAGCAGCATGTGAATCCGGGCTGTAGCACTTGGCTAACAGGACTTCGGGGAACCCGGGCTATAGCAGGCTAGGCAGGACTCCGGATGTCACCGCGTGACATTTCCCCGAGGGGACAGACACAAGAACAAAGCGAAACATATGCCGACCGGTCAAGTGTCCTGAGTAGTAGTGTTGGGCTATCAGGACTCCGGTGAACCGGGTTGTAGCGGACTACTATGGCTCAAGGAAGCACTAGACTACATTTCCCCATAAGAGAAGCTGCCAAGGATAAACAGCTAGATTGTCGGACCCCACACATTGCAATACACGTCACACGTACGCATAACATGCAACTATGTGCTGTACAACATGGCATCAAAACATAAAGCAAACAAATATAGATAAAGGCCAGAAGAGCCACATAGCATTAAATACAAACAGGGGTCACATGACCCATCATTCAGAGCATACAAGCAACAAAAGCATTACATGTCTGAGTACAGACAACTACAAAAGAAAAAGGCTGAGAAGCCTGACTATCTACAAGTCCCTCCCAAGGGTACAAGATCATAGCTGAGGTAACAAGCTACTCGTTGAAGTCCAAGCGGTACTACTAGTGAGACAGATGTCTCACCTGCAAAACATAAATAAAGCAAACGTGAGTACAAAGGTACTCACCAAGACTTACATCATATCCTATCATACATGCATTTGTATCAAGAAGGTAATGTGGGGTTTAGTTGCAGCAAGCCAACTTTGACTCAGTGGCTATCCTGTTCTACGACAACGAGAAACTCCTTTGAGATGAGGCAGCGCACACGAGTCCACTAATCACCACATCAATACACTACTATGGATTCATCCCCGTCTCTCTACGAGAAGGCCATCCATAGCACTCACACCTGTCTTGAGCATTTTAGTGTATCCACTTTAAGTTGTCTATGTACCACGTAAGCATCCAAGAAGTCCATAACCGAGGACACGGCTATTCAAATAGATCATGATAACCCTGCAGGGGTGTACTTCTTCACACACGCTCTCACCACATATCATCATATACATGTCATGTATCTCGGCAACCTTCAAGCGGAAGCCTGGAGAGAGTGTCGGCCACGGCCTGACTAACCACACAAGACTCTAGTCCAGGTTTATTGCCTATTCGGGTTGCATCCGCAAGGAGATCCGGTCGGGGTTTCGCTCACGGCCCAAACGATGTGTACAGGGTTCCCGAGCCCACCATCCGGGTGCCACTCGGTACACCGGGCCATGTTTGCCTGGTCTGTCCCAAGTCCACCCTGCCGGGTGCCACTCGGTAGAAAAATAGCACTACCTATAAACACTAGAAACTATTTGCAACTCCTGGACAGAGATCAAGGCAGTTAATAACTCGAGAGAGCTTGGAGCGCCTGGAGCCCAATGTGTGGTAGTAGCTAGTCATTGGATAACTTACACAGAACTCAGTTCTTAAGGACGGTCCCAATGAGACAACCCACCATGTACCCTACATGGCCTCTCACTGCTACCTTTACCAAATCGTGTCCACACGCTTAACTCTTAGCACCGGATCATATCGTAACACTCCAATTCATTCCCGATGAATTAGACCTAACATACTCTAAGCAATAGTAGGCAAAGCATGTTAGGAACACAACATGGCTCAATCAACTTCTACACATGCTAGTGGGTTTCAACTATTTACTGTGGCAATGACAGGTCATGCAGAGGAATGGGTTCGACTACCGCAGCATAAAGTAGCAGTTGAATCATTGTTGTCCTAATGCAATAAATGAGAGTAGGAGCGAGAGAGTAGGATTGTATCGGCATGAACAAGGGGGGTTGCTTACCTGGTAGATCAACAGGGGGGCACTGCTCCTCAGACAGGTACTCTCGAACACTCTCCGGAGCAGGACCTATCGAGAAGGAACGGTGTCAGAAATCAAACTCAAGCATATGCAACAATATGATGCATGAACATGGCATGAGTATGTGATGTTGTTTGAGCTAATGCAACTAGCATTCATTTGGTTTGAGGTCCATTTGAACCAAAGGTTCAAATGCAACTCCAAAATAAGCTCTTATAAATGCCATTCATATGTTTTCATATATACAGCATGTATAGTTTGGTTTGTCATGCATGAAAATGGTATATATGGATAGATTGAATTTTTCTGATCATTTTTCATATATAAATTATTTCAATCTGAGCTACGGTTGAATTTCTATGAATTTTTGAAGTTTTGTGCATTTTCTGAAAATAATAAATAATTTAAGATTTATTTAAATTCCAGGAAGGAATTATTGCGTCAGCATGACCTCACAGTGATGTCAGTAGGTCAACGGCTCGGTCCAAGTCAAACCTGACGTGTGGGGTCCACACATCAGTGACACAGTTAGCTAACAAGGTTAATTAAAATTAAACTAAACCTAATCTAGTTTAGTTAAGGCCTGGGCCCACATGTGAGAGGCTAATTAAACTAACTAAATAAATTAACACTAACCTGGGTTAATTAGCAGGGCTGGCCCCATGCGTTAGTGACCCAGGGTGGTCAAACCCTGGTCAGACGGGGTCAAACCCCCGGGTCAACTCGGCGGAGTTGACCCGCGGCTCGTCGCCGGCGAAGCCCGGGACGGCGGAGGGGCTCGGGATTCCTCCACCGGCGACCAAATGGCCGGCGAAGGGCATCTACGTGGAGCTGGGACTCGCCTGCATCCATTTCTGCAAAAGGTAGGGGCTGAGGTGGCCTGAGCTCGCCGGAGGCAAGCTCGCGGCGGTGGCCGGAGTTCGGGCGCGGACGGTGTCGATGCTACGGTGCACAAGAGGAGAAGACGAAGAGTGCTACGTGCTCCTGGGAGTGTGCTGAGCGCGCTGATGGGCTCGGACGCGAGCTACAACAGCTGTGGCCGCGGCGGCGCCATGGCCGGCGGCGAGGAGCGCTCGGCAAGGTGGTTAGGGCGGTTAGGGGAGGCAATCGAGAACGGGGTTAGGGGAAAAGGATCGTGGCGCTCATGGCCGTCTCCAGCAGCAGCAGCAGCAGCAAGCAGGAGCTGGCGAGCGCGTGCGCGCGCGCACGGCGGCCACACGCCTCTCGTCCTATTGGTGAGAGGTGGAAGCTGACTCGCAGCCGCGCTGGCTGGGCCGGCCAGGTGGGCTTCCTACTGGGCCGTCGAGGTAGGCCAGGTAAGTGCTTTCTCCCTCTCTTATTTCTATTTTTTAATGTTTTCTATTTTCTGCAATTTGTTTGGACTTAGTAATAATACTAATCCATTTTATTTAATTCTGTGAAATTTTGCAGGGACCTAAGGTATTAATCCAAAGCCCCTCACCAAAATTCAGAATTATTAGACAATATTTTGTATATATAAAAATATTTATCCAATGCAAATAAATACTGGATTAATTCCAAATGGCCAAAATAAATACTTATGAGCTCTTTAAAATATTGGTTTGATTTTTATCTCTGTCCAATATTTTCAGAGAGCAGCATGAGCATTTTCTTGGACCATTTTGGAGCAATTTTTTTACTTGGGTCATTTTCAGAAATGATTCTGAGGGTTTCACAAATCCCCAATACAAATTTAAATGGAATTTAAACATGATGCAAACATGAACGGTAGCCTAGGTCATAACAGAACTAGGGATGTGACAAAGAATTCAACAACGGCGTCTCAGAGGACGACAAGGACGGCGCAGCACGCCGCCTCTGCCGCCGCCGAAAATAGTTTTTTTGGGGTTTAATACTGTATCTCGAATTCTCGATCATATGAATATAAATTTGTAGTGTGACTGAATGAAATATATGGTTTGAGCGAAGTTGCATTTTTCTCTCTTAATGTACAGACTTATCAAACGATTTTCTTTTGAAAAAAGTCAATGGTTTTTAAATATAAAACACTCATCGCAAACACTTTAGTTAGAACACCCCTATGCAAACCGACAGCTTCCCCAGGAAGCCATGGGAAACTGTGCCAAGTAGGATTTTTGCATCCCTTCAATGCAAACGGTTGTTTTGCATGACCCGTTTGCAAGCACGTACAAACAATTGGGTAAGATTTGCATATCTATCATTTTGGGTATGTTGCCATTTGTCAAACTGGAAATATTGACATTTCTTTATCTAGTAACATTGTCATTGGTCAACCTTGTAACACTGCTATTTCTCAAAATATGCAGCAACAAATCACCAGCACTATCTAATTTTTGCAACTAAAATCGCTAGCACTGTTCATATGGAACCACTAGCAGGCGTGAGTTGATGGATTCATATGCAAATGTACCATTGATTACATACAACAAGTTATCAACCCACAATGACAACGAGGATACACATTGGATTATAGATCATTTCCAACAAATCATTCTAGTAAAGTTTTACTCATACAACAAATAACAAAGCGATGAAATGAACTTCAGCTCAACCACTCGTCGATGTTGGAAACGCTTGCTTTGAACCAGAAGTGATTCTCTGGGAAGGGCCAGCTACTGTCAATCTCGAGACCAATGCAGGACTGGTGATCGAGGCTGAAGCGGCCTATGTCAAGACCCATATTGGCACCGTAGGGAAGCATACTAATGTCTGAGGTATAGAGACAGTTGCTACTCATAAATGGTAGTAACATTGTGTCAACAGGAGCTGGATCGCCTTCCACCATCATTTGATAGTTTTGTCCAAGGAAGAGCAAGTTTCGTCCAAGACTTTCACTACTGAACCAGGGGGAAGGTGTTGGCTCTAGTACACTAGTATCCATCCCGAATTCCCTGCAATGGGTGTTGGAATAGGTTCGGAGAGTGCGACCATGTGAGACAACACCTGCTTCCTTAGTAACATCAGCAGTGCCCTGTATACAGACAAGAAGAGGTGATCCATCGGAATAAGTTGCCAAGCGCCACTGAGTATATGGGTCTTGCTCGCCCTCATGCTTGTAAATTTTTTCAAGTATAGGTGGTGTAATGTTCACAGGACCTTGGGAACACAAGAAGGTTAATTAGTAAAGGGAAACTAGCTGACCCGCATGCATGTGGATGAAACAATTATAAGTACGGTGGAAGACAAATGTACCGAAAGCATTAGGATTCCATGCAAAAACAGTGCGACGAGTGGTGGTAGCAAACAGAAGACCCTTATATTGAATTGCATCACAGTACTCATCCGTGTACAGAAATTGGTATTGAGCAATATCCATCGATGCGTGGAAGTAAGGACGGGAACAAGCTTGTCGAAGATAGCAACAACTTCATAGTTCGTGTAATCCCAGGAGCGGTTTGGAACTCCACAAATTGCTATCTTCCGTAGATGACAGTCACCATGATCATATTTGAAGTCACATGGAATACTGGTGTACTCAACCTCTGGGAAGCCGTCTGAGATTTTTGGCAGTGGAACCCGGTGACGAGGGTACACATTCACAAGTTCCCACTCGTAGTTGTACCCAATGTAAACAACCCAATCTCCATTTGCGCCTGCCCAAGCCTTGCCCTTAAGCGATGGCATCTATACATCATCTGTATCATTATCAAGCGGCATCAACTTATGCAAGGCGAGGCTTCCCTCATCCCTGCGCCAGTCAGCAGGATGACGGCAAAGAAGATAGGGGAGATCAAACCGCTTCTGGACCCTTGGGTTCCTTGTAATGATGTTATTAGTTGAGTTGAGAATGGTCTTGAACGAACCTGCCGTGCTAGCCGAGGTGATGACGTCGCACCGATCAATGTGTTCCTCCACTGCGTCATCATTTAGATCGGGGCAAGAGTAACGGGGTCATTTTCGGCCTGATCCCTCCATGGAGAAGAAGATCGAACAATAATGGCAGAAGGAAGGGTCAAGGCAAATGTAGGAGGGAGGAAGAGCGTGCGATAGTAGATCCAAATCAAGAGGGAAGGCGAAGAGTCGGTGAACTATTGCCACAGTACATGAAGAGGCGCCTGGGGAGGAACGGTTGCCACAGAGGTCACACACTGACGACAATGGCCGAGTGAACCACATGAGTATATCGCACACAGCTTGATCTGGCTGACCGTTTCTTTTGTGTTGCCTAATCACAAACAGTTCATCCGAGTGAACCGTATGCTATATATCACGCACACCTTCATCTGGCTGCCCATTTTTTGTGTTGCCTAATCACAAACAGTTCATCCAAGTGAACCGTATGCTGTGTATCGCACACGCCTACATCTGGCTGCCAGTTTCTTTTGTTCCTCCTCATCGCAAACAGTTAATTGAACTGAACTGTATGCCCTTCATCGCACACGCAACTAAAATCTTAACCATGTTTGATGCATCCGTCATCGCAAACGTTTTATACATTTTTGACGGTTTTCATACACCACCGTCTGCGATTATTGCATCACACATAGTTTCTCGAATGGTCTCTGGTCGTAGTGTCGCGTTAGCAGCATCCTGCAGTAGTTAAACTTTCGAGTACATAAGAGGCAGCACAGACAATCTGAACTTTGCTTGGAGGTTTATCCTCAAATAGTGGCCTCCTTCCGAGGGAGGTTTGAGCAACTTGGCCACTACTTTCATCCAACTAGTTTACTGGCTCATCTTGGTGTTTTACCTCAAGAAAATTCTACATTGCAGACAAGAAAGGAGGTGATTGAGAAAATGAACAACCCAAATTTTTTGTGCAGTTCAACTGAAATGGAGCATCCTTGGCGTGCAGGCTGATTAAGTGCCAGATGAATATACGCATCAACCAACTTGTGTGGAATTTTAGACTCCATGCCATACAGTTCGCTGCCATATGTGCCGATAACCAAAAGGCACAAGTTGGGACCAAATACTGGACTGTGTTTTTTTGGGCTATGCACCAAGCAATATTTTTTGCGTTCGCTCTCCTAATACTTGGAGTTTGACAACTGGTTGATGCTGGTTGGTACTCGAATGAATATAGGAACTTCTTCTTGTCAACATTGATGCTTGTGTGAGTGAACTCTGGAGTACGTAGCAGTAGCATAAGTATCTATCCATCTGATCTTTTTATGCAGCTCTACTGAAATCGTCCAATGTAATGATTTGCCTGCGAGTTCAGGCTCCAAGTTACTCCTTTATGATATCAGCAAATAGTAGCACAATACCAAATTACCAATGCATATGAGAAGCACAATAATCAGGATAAAGACCAGTACCAACCCATGTGCGGTAGCATATCAATTAGTATTTCCATTGATTGGAAGCCAAGATAAGAGAAGCGACTGACAGCAAAGGAAGGAAGCAAGCTGAGATAAGAGACTGAGAGGAAAGGAAGGAAAGCAGTCGAGGCAATGAAGCACCCAAAGTTTTGTGCAGTTCCACCAAAATCGAGCATCCCTATTGGCACATATATTGATAGAGTGAGATTACTGTAATAGTGGGACTAGTTGATGAAACACACACTAACAAATAGAAGCACCCTCGTTATCTTAATGGGTAAAGTTAGCAACATAGTAGTCTTTCTTAAAGAGAGGTATTAGTTTATTTAATCAGTGCCATTTAGCTCAACACTCAAAGCATTGCCATGTATCAGAGGTTGCAAAACTTCGACATGCAAAGATAAAGGAGTTTCTCATGACAGTAGCACGATACAAATAGAGATGACAACAAACTAATATGGATGAAGGCCTTAGGCCGGTACCAACCTGAGCAAAAAACCTCATTCATGTAGTCCCAAAACAGATGATAAAGCACTCACTTGAATCACACAACAGTATATATTTTTGTGCACTTCAAGTGTATGGTGCAAATCACTCTTGTTTACCAATGCTGATATTATATCGAAAGATTATCAAAAACTTCCACCAGAGTTAAAGCACGGGTTGGGATACAATTCATTGTATTGTCTTGTGTAGTTCCACTAAAATGTATGATTGGCAGAACATGATCCCTGTTTGCACAAGTAGGAACATGGTGAAACATTCATTAGCTTAGTGAGAATGGATAGAAAGACATTAGCATATTACTCTAACAGTAGCATCAAATTCATGATGGACAACATGTAAAACATTGCCTCATTGAACCAATGGCAATAAATTAACATGCAAAATAATAGCACTATTATCTCATGACACTACCAAGATTCCCTCCCTGCTCCACCACATGATTTACCTCCACAGACACACATACACATGTACATGATTCAACATAGGGTGCTACTAAAGATTTATGTAACTCCGACAGGAATAGTAGGCAGCAATAAATTAGTGGTACTTAGGTAGTCCTAATTAATTAAGTGACCTTGCAGGAGAGACAACAGAAGTCGAAGGGCTCCCTGGAGTATAGTCTCACATGTAAGGTAGATGTTGCCGGAGCCCTTGAATGGCCTCGACTGAGGCCTCGGGATTTAGCAAGATCACCTTGGTACTGTTCATCGTGTAGAGCTAGGTCACAGATGCATCCAGAATCCAGTTAATTAGTATGATGTGTCATCAACCCAAGTACCACTCTGCTGCATTTCTCTATCTATCTCTAGTCTACTCTTATCTACTCTACTCTTATAAAAAGAAGAGTTGGTCATGATGGTGTGCCTGCCATCCTGCAATATAGACCGTCTGATTTATATCTGACGGATAGGAAGGAAACTATGGAAATTTTGCAAAAAGGTACCCACAACCCTCTTCACATTTGCAAATAAGGCCTTCCCTCATTCATCCTTTTCTCTCACAAGATAAACTACTCATACAAATGCATCTGGATGTTACACGCAACGCACGGGCGTCTTGCTAGTCTTCCAAGTAAATTGCGACTAGTAGCAACACAACAATACAATACCACTAGCAAGATGTCAGGATAAAATAGGATGGTACCATCGTGTGATCTCCATTTCCTCTTTATTCTTCTTCTTCCTCCTCTTCATGCTCTGTTTCTCTTTTTCCTCACTAGTTCGTGAAACCAAGTACATGATTGGCCTTCTATTTCAGAATTGGTTTTGTCAGTGAGGGAGTATAAGTGTACTAGTAAATAATAGCATTATTTTTCTCATGGCAGTCGCAAAATAGAGATGAACACATGCATTAAATATCATTCTTACCTAAAGGAAGGTTATGGTGCCAATATGGATGATGATGATGGGAACACAGATCTCCCTTTGTGCAGTTCCACCGAAATGAACCAACTGTTCCATTCTGACATTCCAATTAAACAGCACAAAAGTCACTTATTTTGGTAAGTGTTTTGTGTAGTGCACCAAAAGGTCACAACAGCAACCAGGTGAAATGGATATCCCTGTTTGCACAAAAAGCTACATAGGAAATAGTCAGAGTCTCAAACAATTATAGGCAAAAACATTTGGCTAAACTTGTCATGGCTTATAACAGTGGCATGGCTTCATTTTACCAGGGGCATTAGATTAACAATAGCTAAATATTTGGTATAAGGGCATCAGATAGTGGGTGCACCAGCAGTCCAGCACCATGTACCTAAACCGGGGCATAAAGTGGTGATTCAGAGTTTGTTGCCCCGAGAAACAAACATCCAAGAAACATATCTGGGTTGGTCCCATTTTTGTTCACTATAGCCACCTACTCCTATGTGTGGATAGCAAATCTAGTCCCGGTCATACCACTGTGTACATTGTTTCCCCTATATTTCCCTTTTCGACCAAGAGACCGGTTGGATGACCAGTCTGTACTACTTTCACCCCCTTTCCTTCCTGTTTGTACCAAGTTTGATGTACATACTAAATCCCCCTCCCCTTTATTTATTGTTTGAACCAAGTACAAGATTCAACTCCATGATGTAGCTTTACCTGTAACAATAGAAGAATAAAATTGGTGACATCGTACCATCCCATCGAGAGGGGCTGAGAGGTAGAAAATGATGGACATGTAGCGATGTAGCGAGCTGGGGAAGTAGAGCTAGGGCGGTTTCGAAGGAAGATATACCTGAAGGTCATCGAGATGTGGATAGGTGGGAGGCGAGAGGCCAGATCCGCCCACAGTAGGGAAACAACGAAGGGACCGGAGGATCTCCCGTGCCGGCGCTCGGCCAGAGATAACGGTGCGGCCAGCAGTGGGTCTCCTCCCTCGCAGTTGATAACGGCCTAAACGCTGCCCTCCTCCCCTTCACCGATGGAGGGGGATACATCCGGATCTATAACCAGCGGTGAGGATAGAAAGACAGTGTTACCACCGCCATCTTGTTTTGATCTAGGTAGTACGAGAGTGTGTCAATAGAGCAACCCTAGCAAGGAAGAGCGGGGACTCCGGCGTTTATATATACGTAGTGGGGTAGTTTTCCTATTTCACTCCATCAAAACAATCATTTAAAATTATATACGTGCTAGGTCGTCTTTTTTTAGTTCTGGATTGTTTTTTGAGATAGCTACCCGCTTATTCCAAGTGGTGTTATGGTGTGCCAGGTCGCACTTTGTATCATTTAAGTCTGGTACAAGACCCTCCATTAAATGAACAACCACCACCTCATAAAATTTGTGAACAAGCCCACGGCTAAAATTATCGGAAATGTGGGCTGCCCCAACATGCATTATTATTTATATTTTCTATGTGGGGGTATCCTCAAAACAAAATGTAAGAGTACAATATTTATTGGGCCGCTTTGTAATTGGTGCTAAATTTTGACCAAATATTTAACTGACAAAATGTTAGTTCATGTTAACAAAAATTATATCGTTTGATTCGTATTTGAACATAGTTTTCAATGATGTAATTTTTTGTGACATGCATGAACATTTGGTTAGTTAAATTTATAGTCAAAATTTGGCAAGGTGCAGTAAATAAACACATGCAAGTATCAAAAGGGAAGTCACGACATGCATGCATGTGTTGCAATAAATGCATCGGTAAACACAAATTATTGAAATATATCGAGTGTAGTGCTTTGATGTGTTGCGTCAACTCGTACAACAACGAGAAGTTTGATTACATCACCCTCTCCCTCGCGGACAGAGCTCCGGTGCCTTAACTGCACCTGCCTTTGGCTGTATGACAGGTGGGCCACCCACCTGTTGGGCCCACCTTTCATACACACAAAAGCAGGAGCAGTAAGTCAATGAATATGCGTCCCTCCCTCGCCCATGAGCGTGCTGGCTTGCATGACTAGGAGAAGCATTCGCTACATGCTCTCCCTCCCGCATGTGTTGCACATGCAGTAGTTCATTTGGTGTCAGTTGGTCAGAAGCATACTGTAGTACTCCACTGTAGTAATACTCCATCATTGTTCGACTTCCCGAAGAGGCGACAAGCCAAGCGCAACCCGAAAGCTCGTGTTGCAGTTTCATGTGTAGAGTAGTCTAGGATTGCATGTACCATGCCTCTAAGCTTAAACTTGTTGGGGTTGGCTCCATGCTATGAGGCCGTCTCGGAGCATTTTTCTGATTAAAATAATCTTATGGCCCTACCTGTCATCCTGGTTATTGTAGTTTGCACGCTCATTTGGTCAAGACAGGTATATATATTTTAATTTGTGGCGGGGTAAATGTTAGAGGTTGCAGCAAATATATTGTAAGCTGTGGGTCTATTAGATAAGTTTAGAGGCAAGCATGTGGGCCAGTGCTATGATGTGTCGCGTCAACTCGTACAATGAGGAGAAGCTTGATTTTACTACTACATGCCTTCTCCCTCGCCCATGCACGCGGTGGCTCGCAGAAGAGGACATGCTTTTGCTTATACTACAACAAGCTATCCCTCCTGCACGCAGTGGACAAACATGCAGCAGTGGATTTGATACTGTAGAAGTAGTAGTAACATCATTATTGTTCATGTTCTCGAAGAGGCGAAGAGCCAAGCGCAACCCGAACATGGCAGTTGCGAACGCTCGCATGGTAGTCTTCGTGTAGGGGTGGGGCGTGGTGTGAAGCCTTGGAGCATGCATATAGCTAGGCTCTTGCATGACAAAAAATTGCTATGTGAGCCCACTATTGTAGTACTACTTGCTAGTATAGCCCTGTAAACCGGAAAGGAGTATTTGGCTTTCAAGAGATTTCAACAAGTGACTAGACTACACCCTAAATGAGTACATATGGAGCAAAATGAGTGAATCTACACCATAAATAAATACGTAGTTCTCTCGTTTTACTCTCCGCCTTGGTCGTGGTGCACAATATTGAGTATATGACTAACCACTCTATGTACATGCGGGACATCAAAGGATCCGGGCCCGCATGCCATCCAACAAATCACAACGAGGTCCTACAGTCAAGACTCACCGGTCACCCCGGTGTGGCCGTCATGACCCTTCATATCAAAAAACCCACACCTTTACCAGCAGCGGTAAAGTGGCCTCGAAGTGGCCTCAAAGTTGGACTTGATGAAGCAACCATCATTTCACTGGAACGCTCGTTGAAGCCCTTTGTCCCCTTTCTTGAAGAACTAGCAAGATGCCCATGCATTGGACGGAACATCAAGATCTTATGGGAGAAAAGGATGAACGATAGAAGGCCTTATCTGCAAATGTGGAGAGGAGTGCGGGTAAATTGTCATAGTTTCCTTCCTATCCGTTAGATATAGATCAGACGACCTATATTGCAGGATGGCCGGCACACCATCATCACCAACTCTCCTTTTTATAAGAGTAGAGAAAACCTCACTCCAGGCTACTCACTTCTGCCAGTTTTCTTCTGTACCAACGAAGGAAAGGTGGGAAAATCAGTGATGCTACTATATTTTCATTCCAAGAATCTTCTTTTTGCGAAGCACCGACCAATTCTCATAGCCTATTCTTTTCGAATTTTCATTGCGATTGTGGTTTCCTTTCGATTGCTTTTTGTTTGTCAGTTCATTGATGGATCCTGGAGTACTAGACAAAGAGTTGACGGCGGACAACCCACTGGAGATAGTGATCTCCAGGAAGCGAGCACCGACCAACGAGTTGACCATGTTGGCGGGCCAACCCATGGAGATGAAGAACTCCAAGAAACAAGCACTGGCCAAAGAATTGACGACGTTGGCAGACCAACTCCTCAAAGAAAGCTGGAAGAATAGCAAGGGCCCCACCATGCCTACCCCAGAAACTCTAATGGCCACCTATGTGAGCCTCAAGGCCGAGTTTGAGGAGATAGTCGCTGTTGAGAAGCAGTATTCCCCTGGCAAGGTGATGGCCCCCATCGAGGATGAGGAGATGGCCCCCGGAGGGATGGGAGCCCCCGGTGGTTCTTGATTATTTACAATGTGCTTGCTAATATGTTAGGGTTGTGCAAGTGACGGTGGACGTCCTTGATGATTTCGATGTCGCGGCCCGTCCTGTGGACAACGTCCGAGAGATCGTTTTTGATGTCGCGGTCCATCCTGTGGACATCGCCCTGGAGATCGATTCCGATGCCGCTGTCCATCCTGTGGACATCACCCCAGAAATCGATTCTGATGTCGCGGTCCGTCCTCTGGACATCGCCCCAGAAATCGATTCCGATGTCGCGGTCCGTCCTGTGGACATCGCCCTAGAGATCGATTTCCATGCGACTGTCCTAGCTGTGGTCATTGCGCGAGAGATTAATGACCAGAAATAGTTGGTCGCGCTAATCCTTTAGGGTATTTTGCATTGTGTTTAATTACCAGAACGATGCATGTTATCAAACCATCTTAGGGCTAGTGCACTTTCTTGTGTGGGCAGTACTTGCTACTTTTGTTTGATAGTGAATCATGCGAACCTCTCCGAGTTATGGAAACAGATGTATCCTCACTAGCTTTTGATGTAATATATGGCATGCTTAGATGTAAGTTTGAACTGTTTATCATATCAGCAGGGCTTGTTTGATGATTCTTGGTGTTAGTAGGCTAGCTATTGTGCGAGCTATAGTACTTGCAAAACACTCACCGAAGAGAAATGTTGGTGCTGATGAGCTCGTGGTATGCTTATAGGTATGATCCCTCGTTGTTATTGTGCGAGCTATAGTACTTGCAAAACACTCACCAATAGCCCAAGCTCCTAAAATTGTAGGCTTATCGATCGATCACATACTTGTCGACACGGATACATTTTAGGCCTCATTGTTATTCTTTCTGATATAGAGGATGAGCAACTAGTCTTCATTGTTATTTTTGATGAACGCTATTGTCTCCACTGTTACGACGGAGGAGTGTGAAACACGACAGACCAGTGAACTTGGCATGTGCACCACTCCCTCCTTCCTCATGTAATACTACCATAGTGTTGACTATAAGGTTACAACTTTTTCTCACTTTCTCTCTATCTATTTCCTCTCAAATGTTTTTACCTTCCTTTTTTAGACACAATTTTTTATGCCTCTTTTTTTAGAATTAGTTTTTTATACCTAGGCACACGTGTAGAGACAGGCTCTTGCAGAGCCCACTCCTTGACTTCGTCAATGCCACTCTCCCCTCCACATAAGCGGGTATTCTGGTGGGCCAAGGCAGTCAGAAGTGGGCTTGGAAGCGGTCCTCACTTTCACATGGCCCACCTCACATTATCACCATATATTTCTTGGACTCCATGCGCGACAGGCGGGCGATTTCTTCTCCCTCCCCCATCTCCCTCTTATTAGCCGACGCCTGTCGAGCAATTACATTTCGACTATCGACGGTTTATTCAATTGCAGTCCCACATGTCAGAGAAAATTCAAGACAACGTGGGTCCCCTCTGGTGAACGGCGTGCGAGCCAGACTGTCGGGGGTGCGACGCGAACGTGACGTGTACGAGTCATAAGTGTGCCACCTTTTCCTTTTGACCTTGCAAAGCGTAACATTTTTGTGCGATAAATCGATAGAAATCCAGAACAAAATGATGAGGGCGGGGCTTTCCCGCGCGTTAGGCGGGCTAGTGTGAGTGATATGACGTGCTATAGTGCCATCCACTTGCTCCATTTTTATGTAAGCAAGATTCTAGTCTTACGTGGGAGGAGTGCGGAACACGGCGGATCTGATTTTGATCGGGGGATAACTGTTCCCTGTGAAATAATGGAGCACTATTAGCGATTATAGCATGATAGTTAGGGCATCTCCAGTGCTGGCCCAAAAATTTACACCGGCATCTGTCTGCGGACACTTGTGCCGGAGGATGCCATCCAATGTTGCCCGCATACCTTTTGACAAATATATGAACTAACCAGACGAAATTCCTCCAAACAAAGCAAATTTCAAAATAACCGGATGAAATTCATTACATTTCTAAAACTTTTCGTATAAACTGGACAAAATTAATTAGATTTCCGCCTCCGCATCACCGTCAAGCGACTAATTGACCGCGGATGTTTATCCCACCAAGCTTGGCGTCGACTGAGTGGAGGAGCGGTGCCCTTCTTGGGACTAGAGCGGCGGCGACGTACTGTGTACTACTCTTCCTCGCGGCCGGCTGCGCCTACGCACTTGCGCCGACTTCATGCTCGTGGCGATGGAGGGCGACCGGGGGGGGGGAGCCGGCAATCTCCTTCGTCTACTCCTGCGATAGTACGTCCAAGAGAGCTTTGGAGCACACTCGGAGCGGAGTCGCCGATGTCCTTAGTCTGCTCCTGCGACAGTACGTCCAAGAGAGCTTTGGAGCGCTAGGAGGCCCTGGTTGGAGTGGTGCCGACAGAAGGAAGGGACCGAAGGAGAATGAGTGTGGGTCTTTGGCTATGGCTGGGAGCTGGGGCTCAAGTTAATATAGCGGGTGAATGGCAATGAGCCGCGGTAGACGGATAGACGGCTGGTGCCGCAGTATGTTTGTCGGCACCCACGTGTCATTAATGTGGGTGGTGGACGGAAGGATGGTCGTGGTGTCGTTAACGCGGAGCAGTCGCTTGCACCGGGATGCCGCGCAGGTGGCGCTCTCTTGGCCATTACGCTGCTGCAATGCCGGCGCCAGTGAGAGGTCGTGTCGGGCGTGAATGCGGATGCTGCTTCAGTAACTTAACTGCATGTGCAGTTGGGTCACTGACATGTGGGCCCAACAGGCATCTGGCCTGCATGTCAGTGACACACCAACTGCACCTGCAGTTAAGTCCTTTGAATGCGGCATTGATGTTCTGGAGAGACCATGACTGTTTCAGGTGGGAAGTGCGCGCTAGGGATGGAAGGGGTTTCGGTAGGATCGTTCGGTTGGCCAGGGCGGTCAGACACTGGCATGGTGTTTAAATGTGAACTCGTGGATGACGAGCCATTGAAGCACACGCGGCACGTATTGACAACCAGGTGTCCATGCAACCACTCTTGTCGCGAACTAGCCTTCGACGACCACCATTAGACACCACACAACCATGCATAACTTATGAATATTGGACGAATCAATCAGACACACACTCGTGTGCAATGGCACCATGATCGGTCGCTCATGATACATATATAGGTACCATAGTACCCTCTCTAGCTAGGTTGTTTTATAGATTGTTGTTGTGATGGATGATATACATGAGCAAGGCGCCGAGTCATGAGAATGACCGTTGGTGTTGAGACAGGTGAATACATACTCGGTGTTCGCGGAGGCCTCCAGCAAACATCTAAACAGTAATGTCAAGCACCGCCGGGGCACACAGGTGATGGGCTCGTCGTTTGCGTTGCACCATGAGCAGGACTTTGATTGAGAGGGCGACGTGCATGCATTAGCATGGTTTGGCAGGGTGAGCGTGAGTGTGTACACACGTACATCATACTTGCCTCTATGGATGGTGTGCGCTAATGTGTGCATCACGTATAATATATAAAAAATCGGTTTGTGCATTTAACACAAAGTATTTCATTTTCATTTGGCTGACGTGTGTGCGTTGGAGCGACGAGTCCGTGGTTTGATTCGTCACATACGCATAATTTTGGTTTTTATTTCTTTCTTCCCTAACAGGTAGGCCTGCATACATAGATAGATAAAGAACATGAGCTGGTGAGGCGCACGCGAACTGTCTGACTATTCAACCAGACAAATACAGAGCTATACACTGAGCCAGTGACCGTATAATCACCATATCTCGTATACAATGATCAAAGTGACCTATCAAGACAAGTTCGGTGACCACCAATTCATTTTACTCGGTAATAAATAACCAGGATTGAATGGAAATCCGTATTTCCTTCGTCTTCTGTCCTTGAGCTCTTGACAAACCAATGCACTATACGGTTGTCTGGCCACTCCACCCTAAAGCTCTCACCAAGAGTCGTTCATGCTACCTCGCCGCACACTGGCATACCGCCACGCCGAGTTCCTGGCCACCCATGACCGCATACAAAATGGTAGGGAAGCGATGGCAACCCACCATGCCGAGTTCATCGCCGCTCGCGACCTCGCACCTACATGGGAAGAATTTGAAGCTGCCAAGGCCTAATGGGCGATAGAGCAAGAGGCGGCGAAAGCCACACAAAGGGAGCGCAAAAGTCAGAAAGCACTCAAGAAGAGAGAGGCCCACCGCCGCAAGAAAGAAGAGGATGCACGCGCTGCTGCGGAGAGGTCGGTGGAGACCCAAGCACGGCGGGGTGTCGCCAACAAAGCCGGGAGGAGAACGACGACATCTGGCCAGCATGTGAGAAGTAGTAGTACTAGTAGTTAGTGTGTGTGTGTATGTGTTGCCTGTACGTTTGTTTAAGTAATTACGAGCATGTACCATTACTAGTTACTACTATAGTTTTTAGAGCAAATTGCCAGTACATTAGCCTAGACTCAATGGAAAAATTCCTAACCTATGCATCAAATGGAATCTCTTTCTCTATAGGAATTGAGATGCATGTCATCTCAATTCTCATGATTTTCATATTCCTATAAATTTTCTATCCTATGAACCAAAGGAGGCCTCTGCTGGATTAACTACTGTAGCTAGCAGTACTGCTGGTATAGTAGTTTTCTTCAAGAAGTGGAATGCAACGAAGTCGGTTCCTTCATCCGAGCAACTTCATAGTGGAAAAGGTTGGGCCTGTGATTTGACAGCTCATTAGTCATTATTATTGTGGCATGACGACCAGGGTGACTCTCCCTTGGAGTTCTGCGTGCATGGAAAGTGGACCAGGATGGTCGATGTCCCACATGTCGGCGAATGGAAGTATTCTTTCCTATATCGAGGAGCAAGGAAACCACGTGGTATAGTATCACTGCTGATTTATATTTATTTTTTATTTCTAATGAATGCTAGTGTTTCAACTCTTAAGACGAAGGAGTGCCAAACACGACATGTGCTGGATGTCCCACACGTCAGAGAAGGGAGTGGGACATGAACAACGTGGTAGAGCGTCTCCACTTCTTCCACTTCCGGGTTCAAGACCACACGTAGTAGTACTAGTGGTATGAACGATACAAAGTGCAAGCCGGAGAGAAAGACACGTACAGTTGGAAGGTGTCGGGGCATACACGTAAACAAATATAAAATATAAGATGTACCTCCAATTAATATAGTAGTAGTAGAGTACTTAGGCACGTACTCCATAACATCACCATGCATTGCACGTACAACATTTAGTGGTAGTAAGAGACAAATGCCGATATGCCACACATGTTCATACTATTTGTGCCTTTCTACTTCACTTTCTATGCTACATTACTTAGGTTCGTATGTCCACTCCTAGGTACATGTCCGTATCGTAGTTCCAGTCCCACGTGTTCTTCATAGATGGAACGATCCATAACTATAGGCAACGGGAGTCCACATATCATCGCAGTTAGTGTGGCTCACCATGATGGAGACTCATCCAAACTATGGCTAGCCTTGACACGGAGCAGTCGCGTGCATCGGGAAGCGGCGCTCTCGCGGCTGTCGCGCTGCTTCAAAGCCGGTGCTAGTGAGAGGTCGCCTCCGCTCTGGCTGGGCATTAATGTCGCACTGACACTCCAGGGTGACACTGACCATTTCACATGCGAAGCGCGCGCCGGCAAGGGAGGGGGTTGGGTCGGCCAGGGCGGTCAGACGCGAGCGTGGCGGTGGTATTGGTGTTGAACTGTTTCAAGTGTAGTACTGGTAGTTTGCAAAACTACCCAATTATTGCACTCAGTTTCCTAAGAAATTGTTGTAAAAAATGTTACTCCACAACCCGCTTCCCTTCGCCTTCCTCTTCCACCGCCCGCGCACGTCCGCGGGAAGCGATCGGTCAACCCTTATATAGGAGTGCTAGCACAAAAAGATGCATGCATGACCACTAAAATTTCCAGATTAAAGCGCCGCTCCGGCGGGAGTATGGCATATGTTGTTACCTTCCGCCGGGCCATGGCCACCATGCGACGGCGACCAGAGAAGAGGCAGTGGGAGGCGAATGAATGCAACTACTATTTGGGTTCATCGTCCGGCTTAAATAAATGCACACCATCACGTGTACCCGCGGGCGCACAAATTGTAACACACGTCTCTACTTAAGGTGGTGTCACATAACTGGTGTGTGTTTCTGAGATTCTAAGTGATAGAGTGCGTGTGTGCGACTCTACTCTTGGGACATGTACTCAACCTTTTGCATCGGGATATAAATATAATGGTATTACACTTTAGCTAGTGATTTATGTGGCCATGTTAACATGGTTGTGTAAAAAAATATCACTTCCTGCTCATGATTTGTGTTATATAATCACTAGAAAGATGCCCATGCATTGCGCGGAACATCAAGATGCATTTTTTTTACAAAACACCTGTTGTGATTGACCCATGCAGGAGTAATCCCATGTGTAAAAACTAATGATATCTCGAGAATTTTATCGGAAAAATGGTATCTCTAGATTTTCATCGAAAAAATGAAAGATGAGGGATAAGGTGAGGAGGAGTGGAGCGTGGTGGTGATTGGTGGTTGAACTGGGCGAAGGCATGCGGATGGACGGCGCCGGCGGGTGGCAGCGACCACCATGCTAGATTGTTCCAGAGACTTCCTTTTTTAATTGCTCAGCAATGAGGTTGTGGGTGAAGGAAATATGCCCTAGAGGCAATAATAAAGTTGTTATTTATATTTCCTTATATCATGATAAATGTTTATTATTCATGCTAGAATTGTATTAACCGGAAACTTAGAACATGTGTGAATACATAGACAAACAGAGTGTCACTAGTTTTCCTCTACTTAACTAGCTCATTGAATCAATGATGGTTATGTTTCCTAACCATAGACATGAGTTGTCATTTGATTAACGGGATCACATCATTTGAAAATGATGTGATTGACTTGACCCATCCCTTATCTTAGCACGATGATCGTTTAGTTTCTTGCTATTGCTTTCTCCATAACTATACATGTTCCAATGACTATGAGATCATGCAACTCCCGAATACCGGAGGAACACTTTGTGTGCTACCAAACGTCACAACGTAACTGGGTGATAATAAAGGTGCTCTACAGGTGTCTCTATGGTGTTTGTTGAGTTGGCATGGATCAAGATTAGGATTTGTCACTCCGATTGTTGGAGAGGTATCTCTGGTCCCTCTCGGTAATGTACATCACTATAAGCTTTGCAAGCAATGTAGCTAATGAGTTAGTTACGGGTTGTAGCATTACGGAACAAGTAAAGAGACTTGCCGGTAACGAGATTGAACTAGGTATTGAGATATCGACGATCGAATCTCGGGCAAGTAACATATCAATGACAAAGGGAACAACGTATATCGTTATGCGGTTTGAGCAATAAAGATCTTCGTAGAATATGTAGGAAAACAATATGAGCATCCAGGTTCCGCTATTGGTTATTGACCGAAGACATGTCTCTGCCATGTCTACATAGTTCTCGGACCCGTAGGGTGTGCACGCTTAACGTTCGGTGATGATGGTATTACGAGTTTATGTGTTTTGATGTACCGAAGGTAGTTCGGAGTTCCGGATTCGATCATGGACATGACGAGGAGTCTCGAAATGTTTTATACATAAAGATCGATATATTGGAAGCCTATGTTTGGACATCAGAGTGGTTCCGGATGATTTCAGGCATTTTCCGGAGTACCGGGAGGTTACCGGAACCCCCCGGGGAGTATATGGGCATTATTGGGCCTTAGTGGAAAAGAGGAGAGGGAAGGTGGGATGCGCACCCCTTGCCCAATCCGAATTTGGAGGGGGCCGCACCCCTCTCCTTTCTCCTCTCCTCCCCTTCCTTCTCTCCTACTCATACTACATGGAAGGGGGGAATCCTACTCCCGGTGGGAGTAGGACTCCCCTAGGGCGCGCCATAGAGAGGGCCGGCCCCTCCCCTCGTCCACTCCTTTATATACGCGGAGGGGGGCACCCCATAGACACACAAGTTGATCATTGATCTTTAGCCGTGTGCGGTGCCCCCCTCCACCATAATCCTCCTCGGTAATATCGTAGCGGTGCTTAGGCGAAGCCCTGTTCCTATAGCAACATCATCACCGTCATCACGTCAGCGTGCTGACGAAGCTCTCCCTCGAAGCTGTACTGGATCGTGAGTTCGCGGGACATCACTGAGCCGAACGTGTGCAGATCGCGGAGGTGCCGTATCTTCGGTACTAGAACAATCGATCGTGAAGACGTATGAGTACATCAACCGCATTGTCATAATGCTTCCGCTTACAGTCTATAAGGGTACATAGATGATATTCTCCCCTCTCGTTGCTATGCTTCACTAGGATCTTGCTTGTGCGTAGGAATTTTTTTGAAATTACTGTGTTCCCCAACAGTGGCATCCGAGCCAGGTTTATGCGTAGATGTTATATGCACCAGTAGAACACAAAGGAGTTGTGAGTGTGGGTATATACATATTGCTTGCCGTCACTAGTTGATTCTTGATTCAGCGGCATTGTTGGATGAAGCGGCCCAGACCGACATTACGCGTACGCTTACGCGAGACTGGTTCTACCGACGTGCTTCGCACACAGGTGGCTAGTGGGTGTCTGTTTCTCCAGCTTTAGTTGAATTGGATTTAATGAACAGGGTTCTTTCTGAAGATCAAAAAGCAATCAATATACCACGTTGTGGTTTTTGATGCGTAGCTAAGAACGGTTCATGCTTAGCCCGTAGCAGCCACGTAAAACTTGCAACAACAAAGTAGAGGACATCTAACTTATTTTTGTAGGGCATGTTGTGATGTGATATGGTCAAGACATGATGTTTAATTTTATTGTATGAGATGATCATGTTTTGTAACATAGTTATCGGCAACTGGAAGGAGCCATATGGTTGTCGCTTTATTGTATGAAATGCAATCGCCATGTAATTGCTTTACTTTATCACTAAGCAGTAGCGATAGTCGTAGAAGCAATAGTTGGTGAGACGACAATGATATTTCGATGGAGATCAAGGTGTCAAGCCAGTGACGATGGTGATCATGATGGTGCTTTGGAGATGGAGATCAAAGGCACAAGATGATGATGGCCATATCATCTCACTTATATTGACTGCATGTGATGCTTATCCTTTATGCATCTTATTTTGCTTAGTTCGGTGGTAACATTATAAGATGATATCTCACTAAATTTCAAGGTATAAGTGTTCTCCCTGAGTATGCACCGCTGCTATAGTTTGTCGTGCCGAGACACCACGTGATGATCGGGTGTGATAAGATATACGTTCACATACAATGGGTGCAAGCTAGTTTTGCACACGCGGAATACTCGGGTTAAACTTGACGAGCCTAGCATATGCAGATATGGCCTCGGAATACTGGAGACCGAAAGATCGATCGTGAATCATATAATAGACATGATCAACATAGTGATATTCACCATTGAAAACTACTCCAACTCACGTGATGATCAGACATGGTTTAGTTGATATGGATCATGTGATCACTTAGATGATTAGTGAGGTGTCTATCTAAGTGGGAGTTCTTACGTAATTTGATTAATTGAACTTTAATTTATCATGAACTTAGTACCTGATAGTATTTTGCATGTCTATGTTGTTGTAGATAGATGGCCCGTGATGTTGTTCCATTGAATTTTAATGCGTTCCTAGAGAAAGCTAAGTTGAAAGATGATGGTAGCAACTACACGGACTGGGTCCATAACTTGAGGATTAACCTCATTGCTGCACAGAAGAATTACGTCCTGGAAGCACCGCTTGGTGACAAACCCGCTGCAGGAGCAATGCCAGATGTTATGAACACCTGGCAAAGCAAAGCTCATGACTACTCGATAGTTCAGTGTGCCATGCTTTATGGCTTAGAACCGGGACTTCAACGACGTTTTAAACGTCATGGAGCATATGAGATGTTCCAGGAGTTGAAGTTAATATATCAAGCAAATGCCCGGATTGAGAGATATGAAGTCTCCAATAAGTTCTACAGCTGCAAGATGGAAGAGAATAGTTTTGTCAGTGAACATATACTCAGAATGTCTGGGTACCACAACCACTTGACTCAACTAGGAGTTAATCTTCCTGATGATAGTGTCATTGACAGAGTTCATCAATCGCTGCCACCAAGCTACAAGAGCTTCGTGATGAGCTATAATATGCAAGGGATTGATAAAACGATTCACGAGCTCTTCGCAATGCTAAAGGCTGCGGATGTAGAAATCAATAAGGAGCATCAAGTGTTGATGGTCAATGCCGGCGTTCTGGGAACGGGGGTCCCCAGACTTGCCTGCTTGCAGCCCGTGACGTGGCTGAGCCAGCAGGCCGTACGACCCATCTTCACCAACAAAGCGCCCAAGACCCTCGCGAGGGGCCAAGCCTCGCGAGGCGAATGACAAAAGACCTCCTCTGGAGTGGCCTGGCTAGGAAGGCTCACGAGGAGCGGAGATATCAAGGCAAGCCGAACCTCACGACCATGGACTGCAACAAGACCAAGACCATGGACTGCAAGACGGAGGTCATCGTGGAGCCCAGATCAGCGTCACCACCAGAACTTTGTGTTGGCGAAGACTACTTTTGTTAGGATAGCTTGTACTAGCTGTCCCCTTTCAAATTAGCCCACCATTGTTGGCTCCCTTCCAGCTCGATATTTGGGAAGAGGACCAGGGCCTCTATAAATAGGACTAGCCACCACAGTGGAGGGGGATCACCTCATCTAAGCGAGAGGAAGAGAGACCACCCCACACACACAAGGTCACCGAGCACAAGAACGCCTCAACCTCAGGAGGCCGTTCTTCCCTGGTATTGTTCATCATGATCCCAAGAGGCAATCCACCACCACCACACTTGAGTAGGGTATTACACCACAACGGTGGCCCGAACCAGTACAAATCCCGTGTCTTTCTGTGTTGTGAGTTCGTCGAGTTCGTCCGCAAGATCTTAGCGAGCTAGAGCGTAGATCGGTTGGAGGGAAAGACTTTGCACGCACCCCAGTGTTCGAACCTTAAGGGTTTGCCGGAACCCCACATCCCGATAGTCAACAAGACCACCAGTTTTAAGAAAAAAAGGGTAAAGGGAAGAAGGGGAACTTCAAGAAGAACAACAAGCCAGTTGCTGCTCAAGTGAAGAAACCCATGTCTAGACCTAAGCCTGAGACTGAGTGCTACTACTGCAAAGGAACTGGTCACTGGAAGCAGAACTGCCCCAAGTATTTGGCGGAGAAGAAGGATGGCAAAGTGAAAGGTATATTTGTTATACATGTTATTGATGTGTACCTTACTAATGCTCGCAGTAGTGCCTAGGTATTTGATACTGATTCAGTTGCTAACATTTGCAACTCGAAACAGGGGCTATGGATGAAGCGAAGATTGGCTCATGACGAGGTGACGATGCCTGTGGGAAATGGTTCCAAAGTCGATGTGATCGCCGTCGGCACGCTACCTCTGCATCTACCTTCCGGAATAGCTTTAGACCTAAATAATTGTTATTTGGTGCCAACATTGAGCATGAACATTATATCTCGATCTTGTTTGATGCGAGACGGTTATTCATTTAAATCAGAGAATAATGGTTGTTCTATTTATATGAGTAATATCTTTTATGGTCATGCACCCCTGATGAGTGATCTATTTTTACTAAATCTTGATAGTAGTGATACACATGTTCATAGTATTGAAGCCAAAAGATGCAGAGTTGATAATGATAGTGCAACTTATTTGTGGCATTGCCATTTAGGTCATATTGGTGTAAAGCGCATGAAGAAACTCCATTCTAATGGACTTCTAGAATCACTTGATTATGAATCACTTGGTACTTGCGAACCATGCCTCATGGGCAAGATGACTAAAACTCCATTCTCCGGAACAATGGAGCGAGCAACAGAGTTATTGGAAATCATACATACTGATGTATGTGGTCCAATGAAAATTGAAGCTCGCAGCGGATATCATTATTTTCTCACCTTCACAGATGATTTGAGTAGATATGGGTATATCTACTTGATGAAGCATAAGTCTAAAACATTTGAAAAGTTCAAAGAATTTTAGAGTGAAGTGGAAAATCATCGTAACAATAAAATCAAGTTTCTACGATTTGATCGTGGAGGCGAATATTTGAGTTATAAGTTTGGACTCCATTTCAAACAATGCGGAATAGTTTCGCAACTCACACCACCTGGAACACCACAATGTAATGGTGTGTCGGAACATCGTAATCGTACTTTACTAGATATGGTGTGATCTATGATGTCTCTCACTAATTTACCGCTATCATTTTGGGGTTACGCTTTAGACACAGCTGCATTCACGTTAAATAGGGCACCATCTAAATCCGTTGAGACGACACCTTATGAACTATGGTTTGGCAAGAAACCCAAGTTGTCGTTTCTTAATGTTTGGGGCTGCGATGCTTATGTGAAAAAACTTCAACCTGATAAGCTCGAACCCAAATCAGAGAAATGTATCTTCATAGGATACCCAAAGGAGACTGTTGGGTACACCTTTTATCACAGATCCAAAGGCAAGCTATTCGTTTCTAGAATGGATCCTTTCTAGAGAAGGAGTTTCTCTCGAAAGAAGTGAGTGGGAGGAATGTAGAACTTGACGAGGTAATTGTACCTTCTCCCTTATTGGAAAGTTCAAGTGATTCCTACACCAGTAAGTGAGGAAGCTAATGATGATGATCCTGAAACTTCTGACCGAGTTACTACCATACCTTGGTCATGGTCAACCAGAGTAAGATCCGCACCAGAGTGGTACGGTAATCCTGTTCTGGAAGTCATGTTACGTGACCATGACAAACCTATGAACTATGAGGAAGCAATGATGAGCCCAGATTCCGCAAAATGGTTTGAAGCCATGAAATCTGAGATGGGATCCATGTATGAGAACAAAGTATGGACTTTGGTTGACTTGCCCGATGATCGGCAGGAAATAGAGAATAAATGGACCTTCAAGAAGAAGGCTGACGCTGACGGTAATGTTACTGTCTACAATGCTCGACTTGTTGCGAGAGGTTTTCGACAAGTTCAAAGAGGTGACTATGATGAGACTTTCTCACCCGTAGAGATGTTAGAAATTGCCGCATTTTATGATTATGTAATTTGGCAAATGGATGTCAAAACTGGATTCCTTAATGGATACCTTAAAGAAGAGTTGTATATGATGCAACCAAAAGGTTTTGCCGATCCAAAAGGTGCTAACAAAGTGTCCAAGCTCCAGCGATCTATTTATGGACTGGTGCAAGCCTCTTGGAGTTGGAATATACGCTTTGATAGTGTGATCAGAGCATATGGTTTTATACAGACTTTTGGAGAAGCCTGTATTTACAAGAAACTGAGTGGGAGCTCCATAGCATTTCTGATATTATATGTAGATTGTTGATCGGAAATGATACTAAATTTCTGAATAGCATAAAAGGATACTTGAATAAGAATTTTTCAATGAAAGAGCTCGGTGAAGCTGCTTATATATTGGGCATCAAGATTTATAGAGATAGATCAAGACGCTTGATTGGACTTTCACAAAGCACATACCTTGATAAAGTTTTGAAGAAGCTCAAAATGGATCAGGCAAAGAAAGGGTTCTTTCCTGTATTACAAGGTGTGAAGTTGAGTCAGACTCAATGCCCGACCGCTGCAGAAGATAGAGATAAAATGAAAGGTGTTCCCTATGCTTCAACCATAGGCTCTATCATGTATGCAATGTTATGTACCAGACCTGATGTGTGCCTTGCTATAAGTTTAGCAGGGAGGTACCAAAGTAATCCAGGAGTGGATCACTCGACAGCGGTCAAGAACATCCTGAAATACATGAAAAGGACTAAGGATATGTTTCTCGTATCTGGAGGTGACAAAGAGCTCTTCGTAAATGGTTACGTCGATGCAAGCATTGACACTGATCCAGATGACTCTAAGTCAGAAACAAGATACGTGTTTTTATTGAATGGTGGAGTTGTCAGTTGGAGCAGTTCCAAGCAAAGCATTGTGGCAGGATCTACGTGTGAAGCGGAATGCATAGCTTCCTCGAAAGCAGCAAATGAAGGAGTCTAGATGAAGGAGTTCATATCCGATCTAGGTGTCATACCTAGTGCATCGGGTCCAATGAAAATATTTCTGACAATACTGGTGCAATTGCCTTGGCAAAGGAATCCAGATTTCACAAGAGAACCAAGCACGTCAAGAGACGCTTCAATTCCATCCGCGATCAAGTCAAGGAGGGAGACATAGAGATTTGCAAGATACATGTGACCTGACTGTTGTAGACCCGTTGACTAAACCTCTCTCACGAGCAAAAAAATGATCATCACCAAGGCTGCATGGGTGTTAGAATCATTACAATGTAATCTAGATTATTAACTCTAGTGCAAGTGGGAGACTGAAGGAAATATGCCCTAGAGGAAATAATAAAGTTGTTATCTATATTTCCTTAGATCATGATAAATGTTTATTATTCATGCTAGAATTGTATTAACCAGAAACTTAGTACATGTGTGAATACATAGACAAACTGAGTGTCACTAGTTTGCCTCTACTTGACTAGCTCGTTGAATCAATGATGGTTATGTTTCCTAACAATAGACATGATTTGCATTTTATTAACGGGATCACATCATTAGAGAATGATGTGATTGACTTGACCCATCCGTTAGCTTAGCACGATGATTGTTTAGTTTGTTGCTATTGCTTTCTCCATAACTATACATGTTCCTATGACTATGAGATCATGCAACTCCCGAATATCGGAGGAACCCTTTGTGTGCTACCAAACTTCACAATGTAACTGGGTGATTATAAAGGTGCTCTACAGGTGTCTCCGATGGTGTTTGTTGAGTTGGCATGGATCAAGATTAGGATTTGTCACCCCGATTGTCAGAGAGGTATCTCTGGGCCCTCTCGGTAATGTACATCACTATAAGCCTTGCAAGCAATGTAGCTAATGATTTATTTACGGGATGTAGCATTATGGAATGAGTAAAGAGACTTTCCGGTAACGAGATTGAACTAGGTATTGAGATATCGACGATCGAATCTCGGGCAAGTAAAATATCGATGACAAAGGGAACAACGTATATCGTTATGCGGTTTGAGCAATAAAGATCTTCGTAGAATATGTAGGAAAACAATATGAGCATCCAGGTTCCGCTATTGGTTATTGACCGAAGACATGTCTCGGTCATGTCTACATAGTTCTCGAACCCGTAGGTTCCGCACGCTTAACGTTCAATGACGATCGGTATTACGAGTTTATGTGTTTTGATGTGCCGAAGGTAGTTTGGAGTCCCGGATTTCATCACGGACATGACGAGGAGTCTCGAAATGTTCAATACATAAAGATCGATATATTGGAAGCCTATGTTTGGACATCGGAATGCTTCCTGATGAGTTCAGGCTTTTTCCAGAGTACCGGGAGGTTACCGGAATCCCCTTTCCTTTCTCCTCTCCTCCCCTTCCTTCTATCCTACTCCTACTACATGGAAGGGGGGAATCCTACTCCTGGTTGGCGTAGGACTCCCCTAGGGCACGCCATAGAGAGGGCCGGCCCCTCCCCTGCTCCACTCCTTTATATACGGGGGTGGGGGGCACCCCATAGACACACAACTTGATCATTAATCTTTAGCCGTGTGTGGTGCCCCCCTCCACCATAATCCACCTTGGTAATATCATAGTGGTGCTTAGGCGAAGCCTTGTTCCGGTAGCAACATCATCACCATCATCATGCCGTCATGCTGACAAAGCTCTCCCTCGAAGCTCTACTGGATCGTGAGTTCGCGGGACGTTACCGAGCCGAATGTGTGCAGATCATGGAGGTGCCGTATCTTCTGTACTAGATCGATCGATCGTGAAGACATACGACTACATCAACCGCGTTATCTTAACGCTTCTGCTTACGGTGACGATACTCTCCCCTCTTATTGCTATGCATCACCATGATCTTGTGTGTGCGTAGGATTTTTTTGAAATTACTGCGTTCCCAAACAGTGGGAGATAAGGATGAACGAGGCAAGGCCTTGTCGGTAAATGTGGAGAGAGGTGCAGGTATATTTTGTAAAATTGTCATAGTTTTCTTTCTATCCATCAAATATAGATCAGACGGTCTATATTACAAGATGGTAGGCAGACCATCATCACCAACTCGATTTTTTACAACAGCAGAGATGATAAGTTTGCTAACTACTAAAGTAAAGTGGAATTTGTCCATGTTATGCAAGTAAATTAAGGTGATTGTTTATCATACGGGTAAGGTTGGATGAAGGGTGTGTGAGATGGAGTCTTAGTGTGTGTGTGTGTGGGTGGGTGGGTGTCTGAGGGTGTCCTGGATTAGGGGGTCTCCGGACAGCCGTACTATATCCTTTGGCCGAACTATTGGACTATGAAGATACAAGATTGAAAACTTCGTTCCCTGTCCGGATGGGACTCTCCTTGGCGTGGAAGGCAGGCTTGGCTATACGGATATGTAGATCTTCTCCCTTGTAACTGACTTTGAGTAACCTTAGCCCCCTCCGGTGTCTATATAATCCGGAGGGTTTAGTCCGTAGGACAACACACAATCATACCATAGGCTAGCTTCTAGGGTTTAGCCTCTACGATCTCGTGGTAGATCAACTCTTGTAATACTCATATCATCAAGAACAATCAAGCATGACGTAGGGTATTACCTCCATCAAGAGGGCCCGAACCTGGGTAAACATCGTGTCCCCTGCCTCCTGTTACCATCCGCCTTAGATGCACAGTCCGGGACCCCCTACCCGAGATCCACTGGTTTTGACACCGACATTGGTGCTTTCATTGAGAGTTCCACTGTGTCATCGTCATAAGGAGGGATGGCTCATCTCGTTGTCAAGGACAACATCACCTCTGGGGGAGCCCTGGCTGTAGGCCAAACTCTCCGACTAGGCGGCTTCGTCATGATCGCCCGCTCGGCCACTTTGCCGACGATGACTTCTCGGGTGTCGGGACGCCGATCCTAAGTCACACCAATCTATCATGTAACACATCATATCACTTTGCGGCCTCACGCAAGGTATCCCCACGGGTGCCACCTTACCTGGCCCGGGACCATTTGCGCCTTTTGGCTCAAGTATATGATAGTGTCGCTAGCATCCATACAACAGAGAACCCGGGCCGACATGACTAGTCGTGAACCCAAAGTGGAACTAACTTACAGGGACAAGCATACATGAATCAACGTCGAGCATCTCGGTCTGTAGCAACTGGGCTAACAGGACTCCGGGAACCCGGGCTGTAGCAGGCTAACTAGACTCCGGATGTCTCCGCGTGACATTTCCGCGAAGGGACAGACACAGGAACGAAGTGAATCACATGCCGGCCAGTCTAAGTGTTCCGTAGCAGTAGTGCTGGGCTAATAGGACTCTGGTAACCCAGGCTATAGCGGACTACCAAGGCTCAGTGGAAGCACTAGACTACATTTCCCCATAAGAGAGGCTACCAATGATAAACAACTAGATTGTCGGATCCCACACATAGCAATACACGTTACACGTATGCATAACATACAAGTATGTGTTGTACAACATGGCATCACAACATAACTCAAACTCATATAGATAAAGGCCCAGAAGATCCACATAGCATTCAATACAAACAGGGGTCTCATGACCCATCATTCAGAGCATACGAACAATGGAAGCATTACATGTCTGAGTATAGACAACTACAAAAGGAAAAGACTAAGAAGCCTGACTAAACACGACCCTCCCAAGGGTACAAGATCATAGATGGGATACAAGCTACTCGTCGAAGTCACTAGTGTAACCAACTGCAAAACATAAATAAGCAAACATGAGTATGAAGGTACTTAGTAAGTCTTACATCAGAACTATATATATATGCAACATTATCAACAAAGGGGTGGTGGAGTTTTAACAGCAGCAAGCTAGCTTTGACTCAGTGGCTAACCTATGTTACGATTATCAGAAACTTCTTTGAGGTGAGAAGACGCTCAAGAGTCCACATATTCACCATATCAAAATTCCCTATGGATCCATTCCTGTCTCCCTACGAGAAGGCCATCCATAGCACTCACGCTTATCTTGCGCATTTTAGAGTATCCACTTCAAGTTGTCTATGTACTACATAAGTCCTCCAAGTTTCCATATCCGAGGAAAACGGCTATTCGAATAGATAATGTTAACCCTACGGGGGTGTACTTCTTCACACACGCTCTCGCCACTTATCGCCCTATACACGTCATGTACCTCGGCAACCTTCAAGCGGAAGCTGGGCGAGGGTGTAGGCCACGACCTGACTAACCACACAAGTCTCTCGTCCAGGTTTATCGCCTATTTGAGTTCCATCCGCAAGGAGTTCTGGTCGAAGTCTCCAGTACGGCCCCAAACGATGTGTGCAGGGTTCCCAAGCCCACCATCCGGGTGCCACTTGGTACACAATGCCTAGTCTGTCCCAAGCCCGTCCCGTTGGACACCACATGGTAGACAACTAGCAATACCTACAAACGCGAGAAACAAGTTGCAACTCATGGACAGAGATCAAGTAGATTAATAAGTCGAGAGGGGCCGGATAACCGAAACCCAATGTGTGGTAGTAAGTGGACTTGGATAACATACACAGAACTCAGTGCTTAGGGACGGTTCCAATGAGACAACCCACCATGTACTCCTACACGGCCTCTCATCGCTACCTTTACCAAAACGTGTTCACACACTTAGTCATCATCGGCAGGACATGTTCACCACTCTGATTCATTCCCGATGAATCAGACCTGACACAACTCTAAGCCTAGCTGGCATAAAGGAAACAAGCATGGATGAGTAGGCACATCAAGGCTCAAGCAACTCCTACTCATGCTAGTGGGTTTCAACTATTTACTGTTGCAATGACAGGTCATGCAGAGGAATGGGTTCAACTACCGCAACAGAAAGTAGCAGTTGAATCGTTGTTGTCCTAATGCAATATAAGGAGCAGGAGCGAGAGAGTGGGATTTTATCGAAATGCTCAAGGGGGGTTGCTTGCCTGATAGATCAACGAAGGGGCACTACTCCTCTGACAGGTACTCGGGAACACCTTCCGGAGTGGAACCTATCGAGAAGAAACGGTGCCGGCAATCAATACACAAACAAATGCAACAATATGATGCATGAACATGACATGTGCAAATGCTAGTGTTTGGGCTAATGCAAGATGCTACCAAGTTGGTTGAAGCCCATTTGAATCAAAGATTCAAATGCAATTCAAAATGAAGCATTTAAAATGCCCATATTATGTTTTCACTTATACAACATGTATAAGTTGGTTTTTCAAGCATGGAACTAGCATAAATGGATTCCTTGCATTTTTCTGATCATTTTTCATATATAAATTATTTCATTCTGAGCAACGGTTAAATTTCTATGAATTTTAGAAGTTTATATCATTTTCTAGATTTTCCTAATTTATTTTAATACCAGAAAATGAATAACTGCGTCAGCATGACAGTGGTATGATGTCACGAGTCAAACTGGGCTGACCAGGTCAAACCTGACTAGTGGGTCCCACTGGTCAGTTACCCAGTCAACTAACTAAGTTAGTTAGCCCTAACTAACTGGGCAGGGCCCACTAATCAGTGACTATAGTAACTAACCTAACTAGTTAATTAGTACTAACTAGAGTAATTAGTCGGGCGGGGCCCGCAAGTCAGTGAGAGAGAGGGGGGGAGGTCAGACCGGGCAGTGCGGTCAACCCACGCGTGTCAATGGGTTAGCGGTCGCCGGCGTTTAGCCGCCGGCGAGTCCAGACACGGCGGTGCGCTGCGGGATTCACCTACAGAGCGTGATTTAGTGCGTGGAGCACAGCTACGGGATGCGGATGCTCGTCCGTATCCAACCGTGGTGGTGGCGTGGCCGAGGAGTGGCCGGAGTGGCACCGGCGATGATGAGTGCGGTGGCCAGAGTTCGGCCAGGTGCGCATGGGGTGTTGCGGGGCATGGCAGGAGCTGCGAGCGGGTCCGCTCGACTCGCCGGAGTGCACTGAGTGCAACGGCGAGCTCGACTGTGAGCTGCGGCTGGCCAAGACGGCGAGGGGTTGCGGCGGCGATGGCTTCGGCCGTGGTGGAAACAACATCTACGACGCGGGAATTAGGGGGGGAGAGGGGAAACAGGGAGATGCTCACGGAGATCATGCAAAGCAGCACAGCGGGCTCGGGGGAGACCTGGTGAAGGCGAATCGATGGTGGTGGATGGCGGAGCCCTAGGTGGAAGACGATGCCGATGGCGGTGTTCCAGGGCGTCCGACGCCATGCGTCTCGACGAGGAGGCATAGCCCACAGCGGCGGAGCACGTGGACACGACGGAGGGGCAAGGGGGCGGCGTGGAGCGCGTCGGCGGTGAGCTGTGGCTACGGCAGCGCTTCGGCTGTCGCGGGAGAGGGTGACAGAGGAGAGGATGAGGGCGAGGGGCCTGGGGGGTGCGTGGCGACGCTGTAGGGGGTCGCGGAGCAAGCAAGGAGGCAGGAGGTGGCCGGGCGCATGGCCGCGCGCAGCGAGCGATTGCCCGGCGTCCTCCTGGCGCGGTGGAGACAACGACTGGCAGGGCCAGCTGGGCCACACAATGCCAGGCCTTAGGTAAGTGGCCCAGGTAAGTTCATTTTTTGTTTTCTTGTCTATTTCTGACATTTGTTTTTGACATAAAATAAATACTAGCACAATTCTAAAAATGTTGGGATTCCTTGTGACCACTAGTTATAATATACCAGAGGCCCTTACCAATTTCCAACATTTTTGGAGCCTTTAAAATATTTATATTATTTAAATAGCTCCAATTCAAATACATATGGGTTCATTCAAAAATCCAAAATGTTTAGCAAAAATGTGCATCACCTCTGGTTGTTGTTTCTAACATTTCCCAAAGACCATGAACATTTTTGAAGAGCATTTTGGGTTCATTGAAATTCCATTTTAATTTGAATCTATTTGAATTTGCTTTGTTTCTAGGGTTTGAAACATTCCCCATTTCTATTTCATTTGAAACTTAAACATGATGCACGAAGCAAGCCTAGATCATACCAGAACTAGGGATGTGACAACTCGCCCCTACTCGAAAGAATCTCGTCCCGAGATTCAGGAGTTGGCGGAAAGAAAGCGGGGTACTCAAGTCGAAGACGATCTTGTCGCTCCCAAGTAGCTTCTCTCTCGGAATGATGAGACCACTAAACCTTGAGAAACTTGATGTTATGACATCGAGTGACACGCTCTTCTTGATCCAGAATGCGAACGGGGTACTCTCGATAAGTGAGGTTATCTTGGAGATCAAGCATTTCATGATCCACTCCACGGATGGGATCCGAGAAGCAACGCCTGAGTTGAGAGACGTGGAAGACATCATGAACTCGAGAAATATGTGGGGGTAGTTCCAACTGGTAGGAAACCGCTCCTCGTTTAGCGAGAATGCGAAAAGGACCAATGTAACGAGGATCCAACTTGCCCTTGATACTGAAACGATGGGTACCCTTCAAAGGAGTAACCCGAAGGTAAGCCTTGTCGCCAACTTCATAAGCCACTTCCATATGATGACGGTCATACAGGCTCTTTTTACGAGATTGGGTTGTTTTCAAATTCTCACGAATGATGCGAACTTTCTCTTTTGCATCCTGAATCATATCTGGTCCAAAGAATTGTCTTTCACCGGTTTCTTACCAGTTCAAAGGTGTTCGACATCTTCGTCCATAGAGAATCTCAAAAGGAGCTTCCTTAAGACTTTATTGATAGCTATTGTTATAAGCAAACTCGGCAAAAGGAAGACACTTCTCCGAATCCATACCGAATGAGATAACACAAGCTCTAAGCATGTCTTCGAGAATTTGGTTGACCCTTTCCACCTGACCACTTGACTGAGGGTGGAAAGCGGTACTGAAAGAAATATGGGTTCCCATGGCATTCTGGAAACTTTCCCAGAAATGAGAGGTGAAAAGACTGCTTCGGTCTGAATTGATCTCTAGTGGAACACCATGGAGTGACACTATTCGGGAGATATATAATTCAGCAAGCTGACTAGCAGTGATACTCTCTCGAACAGGTAGGAAGTGAGCCACTATGGAAAGACAACCAATGACTACGAAGATAGCATTATTTCCTTTCTTGGTCCTAGGAAAGCCGGTGATGAATTCCATACCAACTTTGTCCCATTTCCACTCGCGAATAGCTAAAGGTTGAACGGTGCCAGCAGGTCTTTGATGCTCTGCCTTAACGCGATGACAAACGTCATAGTTGCCAATATACTAAGCGATTTCTCTCTTCATCCTAGTCCACCAGAACCTCTGGCGTAGGTCCTGATACATCTTGGTAGTACCAGGATGAATCGTGAGAGGAGATTCATGGGCCTCCTTAAGGATCAGTTTCTGCACCTTGACATTTGGGAACCACCAAACGGTTTCCAAAGTTAACAACACCTCGTTCATCCATAGAGAAACAACCAGCAACTCCCTTAGAAATATTTTTCTTGATCCGGGAGATTCCCGTATCATGCTTCTGAGCCTCTATGATTTGATCCGTAAGGGTAGGTTTCGCCACCAAGGTAGAAAGGGAACCATGAGGAGCTATGTGAAGGTTAAGCTTATAGAATTCCTCATGGAGGGGTGGTTGACATTGTTGCAACATGAGGTTGTTGCAATAGGATTTACGACTTAAAACATCAGCCATGACATTGGCTTTGCCTGGGGTGTAGGTGATTCCTAAGTCGTAATCCGAGATCAACTCCAACCAACGTCTCTGTCTGAGATTCAGATCCGGTTGGGTGAAGTTATACTTGAAACTCTGATGGTCAGTGTAGATTTCGCAACGGTTAGCAAGAAGGTAATGTCGCCAAGTCTTAAGTGCATAGACTACGGCTGCAAGCTCTAGATCATGTGTAGGGCAATTTACCTCATGTGGATGCAACTGTCCAGATGCATAGGAAATCACACGACGATCCTGCATAAGAATGCAACCTAGTCCTTGACGCGAAGCGTCGCAATAGATAACAAAGTCTTTAGTGAAATCCGGTGGCACGAGTATGGGCGCGGAAGTCAGGCGTCTTTTCAGTTCCTAAAAACTGTGCTCACACTGTGGGGTCCACTCAAACTTTTTATATTTCTTGAGAAGTTCTGTGAGGGGTTTGGCCACTGTGGAGAAGTTTTCAACGAAGCGGCGATAATAACTGGCTAGACCAAGGAAACTCCTAACTTGTTTGACCGTTTCGGGTGGAGTCCAATCGAGAACGGCTTTAACTCTCTCCGGATTGACAGCAATGCCCTTACCAGAGATCACGTGGCCTAGATAGGTCACTTCTGGCAACCAAAATTCACACTTGGAGAACTTGGCATAAAGGCGGTGTTCTATGAGTTTTTCTAACACAAGTCTAAGATATTCGGCTTGCTCTTTCTCGTTCTTCGAGTAAATAATAATATCATCGAGGTAAACCATGACGAACTTATCTAAGTACTCCATAAAGATCGAGTTCATCAAGTGGGAGAAAGTAGCTGGAGCATTGGTTAGGCCGAAAGACATCACGGTGTACTCGTATTGACCATAACGACTGACAAAGGCCGTTTTGGGGATGTCCCCATTTCTGATTTTGATTTGGTGGTATCCTAACCTCAAATCCATCTTGGAAAAGATTGAGGATCCAGCGAGCTGATCATACAGGTCGTTGATCCTAGGGAGCAGATACTTGTTCTTTATGGTGACCAAATTAACGGGATGATCTACAACCGTCCGATCCATACGATCCTTCTTCTTGACGAAGAGGACAGTAGAAGCCCAAGGAGAAGAGCTGGGATGGATGAAACCCTTTTGCAAGGACTCATCAAGCTGTTTCTTATGCTCGGCTAACTCCAAAGGTGCCATCTTGTATGGTCTCCTATAGATTGGAACAGTTCCTGGGATAAGTTCTATGACAAACTCTACATCTCTGTCAGGTGGGACACCTGGCAGTTCTTCTGGAAAGACATCCGGGACGTCACGGACAACCGGAATATCTTGAAGGTATGGAAGAGGGCTGGCATTAAGAGAATAGAATTGACGCCTTGCAACTCTAGTGGAGACAGTGACTATTTTGCCAGATGGATGTGTAAGTTGAACAGATCTAGTGTAACAATCGATCTTGGCATGATGAGCTATCATCCAGTCCATGCCCAAGATGATGTTAATATCTGAAGACTTGAGAGATATCAAAGAAGCAAGGAATACCAGTCTGTCAACAAGGATTTCATTACCATGGCTTACCTTGGAGGTTTGCCATTTGGAACCAGGGGTCTGGATTATTAGTGGAGTTGGCATATGACAAAATGACATGTCATGCAACCGAGCATAACCTTCGGATATGAAGGAGTGAGATGCTCCAGTATCGAACAGAACTGAAGCTGGGTGACAATTGACAAGAAGCGTACCCAGTACGACATCGGGATCATCTTGAGCTTCTGTAGCTGAGACGTGGTACACACATGCTCGTTCAGTGGTGGCTGGCTTTGTACTGGTCATCTTGCTTGATGGCTTTTCATGGCCAACAAACCTCTCGGACTGGGGTGGAGTATAACTGGACTGAGGGCAGTCACGTGCATAGTGTCCTGGTTCTCTGCAGGTGAAGCAAGTTCCTAAGGTAGGACCTGGACCTACTTTGAAAAGTGGTCCACTAATAGGCCTGGGTGGAGCATGTTGCTGAGCTGGGTGAGGCGCCACATCGGATGGCCTCGGTGCATATCCAGGTGGAAGAGCTGAGTTTAGAATCCAAATCCATCGCTTCTGAGAGCCAGAGCGGGAGGAAGAACCCAGATCATGTTTGTGCTTACGAGACTCCTCGTAAGTGAGCTGAGCGGTCTCTGCATTGAAGGCTTTGTTCACAAGAGCCTGGAATGTATCACAATGGTGCAGGTGGAGATCACGAGGCAGCTTGGGGTTGAGACCATTCCGGAATCTAGCCTGCTTCTTGGCATCCGTGGACACTTCTTCTGTAGCATAGCGGGCGAGGCTTCCAAACTCTCTACTGTAAGCATCAACAGGCATCTTACCATGGGTAAGACTACAGAAATCTTCCCTCTTGCGGTCAATGAGAGCCTGAGGAATGTGGTGCTCACGAAAAGCCTCGGTGAAATCCTTCCAGGTAGGAATTTGTCCAGCTGGAAGCATAGCCTCATAGCTCTGCCACCAAATACTAGCAGGACCTTCCAAGTGATAGGTAGCATAGGTGACCTTGTCACCTTCAGCCACGTTCGCAGAACACAACTTAAGAGTGATGCTACGGAGTCAGTCATCTGCATAGAGTGGCTGAATGGAATGATGGAAGGTGGGTAGTTTCAGACCAATGAAGTCGGTGATGGAAACCAACTTCTTACGCTGATGTGCAGTGTTCTGCTCAATCTGTGCCAGCAAGCGGTTAGTCTCACTCTTGTTCCTCTCGGATGCTAACAAGAACTCTGCCATCAAAGGCTGGTCAGGAGGATCCTCATCCCTACCATCCCCGTGGTTCTTGCTATGAGCAACTGAACCTCGGTTAGCAGACAATATCTTGGCACAAAAACCAAGGAAACAAGGATGGAATTAGCATTGACATAAGGATGCGGAATGTAATGCAAAAGCATTGGAAACTCTTGAAATCCTAGGACAATTTCGGCAGCATAACGGCTGTAAATTCTCAAAAATGATTTTGAGACATTCACTAAAGGAATAGCGTAATCACTCAACATCATAAAAGGTTTTGGGTCAAACTGATGACACACGGAAGTAGTAGAACTGTACAGAGACACAAACTCAACAATCCTAAGACTTTACGGTTTAGTAACACGTCATCCTGAGAGATAGAGGAGAAGCCTAGTCCTTAACCCTCATAGAAAAGAAGAGGCTGACTCAGAAAGAATGACACGAGGTAAAGGAGTAAAAAGAGCCTTACGTTCCCTTCCACAATCAATTCCCTTATATAACTAAAGCATTTCTAGACTCAACTTCGACCAGTTTGGCTTGGTAATACTATAGTTAGTCAAGCTCTGATACCAACGCTGTCGGGACCCCGATCCTAAGTCACACTGATCTAGCATGTAACACATCATATCACTTTGCGGCCTCACGCACAGTATTCCCACGGGTTCCACTTTACCTGGCCCGGGACCATTTGCGCCTTTTGGCTCACGTATATGATAGTGTAGCTAGCATCCATATGACATAGAACCCGGGCCGACATGACAAGTCATGAACCCAAAGTGGCACTAACTTACAAGGACATGCATACATGAATGAACCTCGAGGATGTCGGTCAACAGCGTATGAACCCGGGCTGTAGCAACTGGGCTAACAGGACTCCGGGAACCCGGGCTGTAGCAGGCTAATAGGACTCCGGATGTCTCCACGTGACATTTCCCCGAAGGGACAGACACATGAACGAAGTGAATCGCATGCCAGCCAGTCTAAGTGTTCCGGAGTAGTAGTGCTGGGCTAACAGGACTCTGGTAAACCGGGCTGTAGCAGACTACCAAGGCTCAATGGAAGCACTAGATTAAATTTCCCCATAAGAGAGGCTACCAAGGATAAACAACTAGATTGTCGGATCCCACACATAGCAATACACGTTACATGTGCGCATAACATGCAAGTATGTGCTATACAACATGGCATCACAACATAACTCAAACTCATAGAGATAAAGGCCTAGAAGATCCACATAGCATTCAATACAAACAGGGGTCTCATGACCCATCATTCAGAGCATACAAACAACGGAAGCATTACATGTCTGAGTACACACAACTACAAAAGGAAAAGACTAAGAAGCCTTACTAAACACGACCCTCCCAAGGGTACAAGATTGTAGCTGGGATACAAGCTACTCGTCAAAGTCACTAGTGTAACCAACTGCAAAACATAAAAAAGCAAACGTGAGTATGAAGGTACTCAGCAATTCTTACATCAGAACTATCTACATATGCAACATTATCAACAAAGGGGGTGGTGGTGTTTTAACAGCAGCAAGCTAGCTTTGACTCAGTCGCTAACCTATGCTACGAGTATCAGAAACTTCTTTGAGGTGAGAAGACGCACACGAGTCCACATATTCACCATATCAAAACTCCACTATGGATCCGTTCCCGTCTCCCTACGAGAAGGCCATCCATAGCACTCACGCTTATCTTGCGTATTTTAGAGTATCCACTTCAAGTTGTCTATGTACTACATAAGTCCTCCAAGTTTCCATATCCGAGGAAAACGGCCATTCGAATAGATAATGTTAACCCTGCAGGGGTGTACTTCTTCACACACGCTCTCTCCACTTATCGCCCTATACACGTCATGTACCTCGGCAACACTACTGGAATCAACTACTTTGCCATCTGCCAGCTCTTTGTCGTCTGCTAGCTGACGGCAAAGAAGCTCTTTGCCATCAGCTACCCAAAAGCAGACGGCAAAGAAATGGCAGATGGCAAAGAAGGTCTTTGCCATTAGCCAGTTCTTTGCCGTCCGCTAGCGGACGACAAAGAGGGAGGTGGCCCACACTAACGGGCTGATGAGCGAAAACCTAACGCGGACCCTATTTGCCGTCCGCTAGCAGACGGCCAAGAGTAATAAAGCGGACGGCAAAGGGGGGCGGGCGGCAGACATCTAGGCTACTAACGGCCGAGCCCCACCCCTGCCCATCTCTGTTTCTGTCCCCCTCCTCCCCGACGACCACCGCCACCCGCCGCCGCCCCCGCCACCCCTTGCCCCACCTCCCCTCGCCCCGTTGCCCCACCGTCCGAACCAGCCGCCCGCCACCGCCCCCTGGCCCCACCTCCCCTCGCCCTGTCGCCCCCACCACCCGCCACCGCCCGGCGCCCCGTCGCCCGAACGGCGCCCCGCCCCGGTGCCCCGTCGCCCGAACGGCGCCGCCCGGTGCCCCGCCGCCCCCACCACCTGCCCGTCGGCCCCTACGCCCGTGCCGCCCCCGGAGCCAGGCTCGCCGCCGACCCTGCGCCCGACCCCGACCTGCCGGAGCCAGGCCCGCTGCCGCTGCCCTAACCGCGGCCGTCCACCACCACCCCTACCCCCGGAGCCAAGGTGAGCATTTTTTTGTTTTTTTCTACTATTTTTCTTTGCTGTTTAGGTTTAATTAGGTTATTGATAGGTTTAGATTAGTGGTTGGTTTAGGTTAGTGCTAGATTTAGGTTTAGATAATTAGAAGAAGAAAGTTGAAAAAAGAAGAAGAAGTATAAGAAGAGGAAAAAGGAAAAAAAGGAAGAAGAATAAGAAGAAAGTTGAAAAACAGAACAATATAAAAGAGGAAAAAGGAGAAGAAGAAAGAAGAAGCAGAAGAAGAAGAAGAGGAGGAGGAGGGGGAGGAGGAGGAAGAGGAGGAGGGAGAAGAAGAAAGAAAAGAAGAAGAAGACCCCAACATGCCACCCGACACCCCGACCCCGACACGCCACCCCCGACATCGCGGCCCGACACCCCGACCCCGACCCCCGACCCCCGACACCCCGACCCCCGACCCCCAACACCCCGACCCCGACACGCCGCCCCAACACCCCGGCCCGACACCCTGACCCCGACCCCCGACCCCTGACACCCCGACACCCTGACACGCCACCCCAACATGCCGGCCCGACACCCCGACCCCGACCCCCGACCCCCGACACCCTGACACCACACCCCAACAACGACACGACACCCCGACCCCCGACACCTCCCGAAAAGGTGTTCTTTGGCCTTCCAGAGGCCGACGGGGTCATATATTTGTGAATTATTAGTTAGGTCATATATTTTTCGATTTTGTTATGAAAAACATCATATATAATTGTGTTGATCAGGTAGTTTTAAATGTGCAGTTGTTTCATCGCTGCGAGGTTTGGTGTTCGACGACCTCGTCGTGCGTATGACGAGCTCTGCCCCTTCGTTCGTGGGTGAGCAAAAATGACATGTTTCTCTATTCCGATGAAACTTGATAGCTAGCTATATATGTGTCTTGAATCATCAGTATGCGTAACCAATATGTGTCTCCCGTTCGAAAGCGTCATAGTTATAAATATGCATGCATTTGCATATTTATAACCTTGATTCTTTCGAATTGTCCAACGCTATCCATGGACAGCCCGAGTATGTGTAGATTGGGTTCGTTTTCCCATATGCTTGATCCGATGCATAAATTTTGTCAGTGCCTCCCCTGTTGTTCTCCGGGTACACATCCTCTCTGTTTATTGTAGAGACGTGTATCAGGAGAAAAGCGGGGAGGTGTTGCCGAAATTTTGCGTCGGATCCGGAGCATAGCATGGGAAAATGAACCCAATCTACACATACTCGGGTGGGATTAGGACCTATCATTACCTATCAGAGTGTAGGTTGCATGGACGTAATAAAATTGACAAAGTAGATCAACTGATGAATATATACATGGTGAATTACATATATAATTGTTGTGTGTCCAGTAGCTCTGAAATTCAAGATGAGTGATCGTGCGTGGATGTATACCGGTCACACTGGTCAGAACAAATGGAGCGCTGAATGGTTCACAAAAACCAAGGGGTTTGTGCAAGACGCATTTGCAAATGGCCATAGGAAAACCTGGTGCCCCTGTTTGCGGTGCGGCAATTGGGAAAAGAGGACAGAGGCTGAAATGGGCAAATACCTGTAGAAGAGTGGTTTTATGCCTGATTATACGGTGTGGACATTTCATGGTGAGTCTGCACAACGTGACCGAGCTGAGGTGGATCGTCGTCGCACTGACGAGCATGGTACCGGGATGGAAAACATGGTGCAAGACTATGATGATGCTCGGGATTCGAACGAGGAGATGGAGGAATCTGCAAAGGCCTTCAATGAAATGTTGGAGTCTTCAAAACATCCGCTCCACGAGCACACTGAGCTTTGTCAGTTGGATGCCATCTCACAAGTAATGGCTCTGAAGGCTTAGTTCAACTTGGGCAGAGAATGCTATGATGCAATTATGACAGTATTTGGATGCTTTCTACCCAAAGGCCATGTAATGCCTGCAAACCTTTACCAGTCGGACAAAATCCTCCGTGCACTGAAGATGCCCTATGAGAAGATACATGCCTGTGAGAAAGGATGTGCCTTATTTAGGCTTGACTGTGCGGACTTGAACTATTGTCCCATTTGCAAGTCTTCTAGATATATTGTGGTAGACAACGGTATGGGTGAGAAGACACAGACCAAAATCCCCGTTGGTGTTCTTTGGTATATGCCAATCGTACCAACACTTCAATGTCTTTTCATGGTCGAAGAGACGGCCAGACAGATGACATGGCACAGAACAGGCAAAAGAACCGAACTAGATGCAGATGGGAATCTGATGATGGTACACACATCGAATGGTGTTGCGTGGAAAAAGTTTGATGAATTACATGCTGACAAAGCGGCAGATGCGAGGCATCCTTGAGTCGGCATCAGCCCGGATGGGTTTAGTGTGTTTGGTATGACGGCAGCCCAATACAGTTGTTGGCCTGTATTTGTCTTTCCACTCAATCTCCCCCCCCGGACAGATTATGCAAAGAAAGAACATTTTCCTGACGTTGATAATTCCAGGGCCCAACTATCCGGGGAAAAATATGAATGTGTACATGGAGCCGCTTAAGGACGAATTGCAAGAAGCCTGGGATAATGGGTTCAAGACATACGACGCCTATAGCAAACGGAGCATCATAATGCGTGTCTGGTACATGTACTCGACGCATGACTTGCCGGCGTATGCGCTATTCGTTGGCTTGTGTGTTCATGGAAGGTTCCCGTGCCCCACATGCAAGGGAGCTTTTGAGTTTCGTTGGCCTCAGGCCGGTCGCAAGTTTTCTTGCTTCGACATGCATAGACAGTTCCTGGATCCTCGCCATAAGTTCAGGAAAGACAAGAAGAACTTCATCAGAGGTAGAGTTGTCAAACACTCTGCACCACCTGCATTGACAGGCCAATAGACCCTGGATCAGTTAAACACTCTCGAGCCAGATCCATAGTGTCTAGGGTACTTCAAGGGGTACAATTCTAAGCACGCCTGGACTCACAAAACATGCTTATGGGATCTGCCTTACTTCAAAGACCTCCTTTGCCCACACAACATCGACGTGATGCACACTGAGAATAATATCACCGAGGCACTTTTTGGTACATTGTTCGGCATAGATGGGAAGTCAAAGGATAATACTAAGGCTAGAGTCGATCTGGAGGCGCTATGTGATAGGCCGTTACAAAACATGAAAGAACCGAAAGGAAAGCAGAACTAGACGAAGCCAAAGGCATGGTTCAATCTTGGAAGGCCAGCTATGAGGGAAATTATCTTGTGGGTGCAACAGCAGTTGCCTGATGGGTAAGCAGCGAATCTAAAGAGGGGAGCGAATCTTGATAAATTGAAGATATTTGGTCTCAAGAGTCATGATTGGCACATATGGATTGAGCGGGTAATGCCGGTGATGTTGTGTGGCTTCATCCCTAACGCTGAATGGCTAGTATTGGCAGAACTCAGCTATTTCTTCTGTGTTCTTTGTGCGACAGAACTATCGCCTGGCGTGCTAGAAGAAATGGGAGAGTTGGCACCGGAGTTGATCTGCAGGTTAGAGAAGATCTTTCCACCGGGCTTCTTTAATCCAATGCAGCATTTGATTTTGCATCTCCCGCCCGAGGCAAGATTGGGGGGGCCTGTGCAAAATCGTTGGTGCTACCCAACTGAGAGGATGCAGAAGACGCTTCGAGAAAAATGTAAAAATAAACGTAGAATTGAAGCATCGATGGCTGAGGAATTCATCACTGAGGAGGCGGCAAACTTCGTAACAGGACACTACGAAGCCAAAAATGGTCATTTGCATAATCCGAAGCCTCGGTACAATGCGGACGACCCTAAAAAGGGTTTATCCAACCTCAGCCTATTCAAAGGGAATCTTGAATCAGCCAGTGTTTCACATCCAGTATCTTTGGATAACGAAGAATGGCGGACCATTTCGTTGTATATCTTCAACAACCTGATAGAAGTGCGGCCGTACATCGAGTAAGTTCTCGGTACATTGTTTCACAACTTCTATTTCCTTTGAACAGCTCTTATTCCTGGATATGTCATATAGTCCATACGTCACCATATTCTCATATGGAGTGGTGATCCAAAAGGATTTCGTCGAAGAGTATGAACTTCTGTTCTATGGTGAAAACCCACCGAATGTTGTAGTCTTCAAATGTTATTGGTTTCAGCCAAAGGAGACTAGAAGGACTCATGAACATATAGGGCTAGTTGAAATCAACCAAAGCACCCATTTAGATGTTCCTGATGTCTATATTACGGCTCAACAGGCGACCCAAGTATTCTATCTATCGTGGGCCTGCCAAACTAATCCAAATCTGAAAGGTTGGGATGTCGTTTATGAAGTGCCGCCACGTGCTAGACTTTCTCCCCCAAAGGAAGAGGATTATGAACCTCACATTAACCCAGACACATATGTAGGAGAATTCTTCCAAGAGACACGTCTTTCCAAAAGCGTTTCAAGAACCGCTATACTTCACCCCAAAAAATTGAAGTAGACAGCGATAGTGAATCCGACATCACCCCAGAGGAGGAACAAGAAGAGCCGGAACAAGAAGAGGTTACTGCTGCGGATGACCTGTCAATGCTTGACCGATTACGTCAAGGTCGCCTTGCACATGTTGTTGCCATTGAACCCTATGAGCCCATCATTGATTATAGTGATGATGATGATTATGCATTTATTGATGATACTGATCGAGATTATTAGTAGTGTCAGGTACTAAATTTTTTTATGTTGTACTTGATGATGATACACTTAACTGATATACATATTATTATTCCTGTCTCGGTACTTTTTTTGTGTTGTACTAATTTCGTTTATTCTTTGTCATAGCAGGTGTTGAAAAATGGTGGGCGCTGGTCGGGAGCGCGCCGAGGCCCCTTCTTCGTCGGCGCGTGGTGTGAGGTCTTCCATTCCACACGCACCTCTCCGCCGAGCGTTGTTGAACAGTATGGCGACACCGCCGGGCCCTTCTTCGTCGACCGCGGTGCCCAGCAGGGGACGAGGTAAGAAGAAGAGAGGAGGTGGAGCACGTGGTCGCGGGAGAGGAGGTAGGGTGACTGCTATGGCGCCTTCCTCGTCGCCACCCCCAGCAGTTTCACCCGAGCACGTGACTGCTAGGGTGGACTCGTTCGAGGAGGAGGCTACACGGACAACGGTCCACAAGCCTCCGGTGCACGGGTCTTCGGCCCACAAGCCTCGGGTCGACGGGCCTTTGGCCCACGAGACCCCGGAGGAGCACACGTCTGGATGGGGTACCTGGGCGGATCAGCATGAGGAGCTGAGTGGCCATGCTGATGATGGCGGAGAGCCGACTGATATTGAGGAGGAGGGGGGCACCGTCTACCAGCGTGGTTGTACACGGCTCCCGTCCGTGCCGGCGACCCGCGAGCAGAGGTGGTTGATTTTCCCTGATGGGGAGAGGTAAGTGCATTTAATATTTTTGTACCTTCTGCATTCATGTTTCTTCAAATAACTAATGTGTTGGCCTTGTCATGCTGCAGGGGTTGGGACCACCATCATAGTGTCCGCCGGCCCAGCTCCGTCCTTGGACTTCTTTGTCGGCAAAACTTCCCGGGGTTTGTCACGTTGCCTGGTGAGGGTCGACTTCCAGAGCTTGGATTGAGTTGGGAGCACTACTTGGCTGCCTCGGCCCCGCCGGGTGAGATTATCGATGGTGTCTTGTGCAAGATGAGGGCAGACATGGTGATCAGAAAGTTCTGGGTAATTTCTCCTTTACACAATTAAAAATCTTCAACTAGCTAGTTATTAATTGTACTAATCAATATTGTCTCATTTGATTGCAGGCATTCTACAGGTGTGAGGAGGGATACGAGGAGGAAGCGGCAAATGTTATCGATAACGTCTACAAGCGCCTACTACAGAACTTACGGCACGAGGCTCGGGTGCAGGCTGTTCGAGACTACTACGCCTCGCGTGGTATCAAGAAGACCAAGCCAGCGTGCCGCGAGAAGTTCTTGACTAAGGATCAGTACATGAAGGTAATTCTTAAGGCCTTGTACTTACTTCCTTCATTTAGTAATTCATAGTGGTAGCGCTCAAGTTTCTATTTGCTAACTTAGGCCCCTCCGAGATGGTGTGCGGATCGGATGGATTGTTGGGAGGTGTTGGTCAATGAGTGGCGCTCAAATGAATGGCTAGCCCTCCACAACTATGCCAAGGAAAAATGTGCCCAAATGGAAGGTGTGCCACACCATCAAGGCAGCTCGAACTTATATCAGTTCGAGTGGAACTGGGTATGTGGTTTGCTTCATGATTCATGCAATTCATTCATCATGGTAGATTGAGCCCTTTAATTACTAATTTACGTTGTTTCTCTCTTTCAACCATGCTACAATAAGGCGGATAAGGTGCCAGAGGTGTACGACCTCTATGCCATGGCCCATACTGCCTCTTACAAGAAAGTCAAGGCATTCTCTCCGTCTGACCTTGATGATGCAAACAACTTGACCAACATCTCCTCCCACGACAAGCTCGTGAAATATAGAGATGAAGGGAAGGCAAGGAAAGGGGAGGACTTTAACCTGAGCCAGGGTCCCATTGATCCAGAGCTGGCGATGATATCTGGTGGCGGGAGGTCCCATGGCTCCATAGCCATAGGAGATGGATTTATCCGTTGTCCTAGCACTCTCCCGGAGATCAAGGCGCGCCAGTCGAGCTCCACTGCTGAGATAAGGCCTCGTGAACGGCCAGTCCAACTCGCCATCAAGGTTAGTTATACGTACTCATCTATCTTTCTCCATTACATTGTGTGTGCTTGCATCAATGATTATAAATGGTCATGTGAGTGGTGTTGTAGGCTTCTATACAGAGTGAGCGAGATAGAACAGAGAAACTTCTGGCGGAGGCGGCGGAGAGGTAGCAGGAGTTGGAGGAGAAGACGACAAAGATGTTGGAGGAGGAGAGGGCACAGAATGACATGCAGGCAAGGGCCATGTACGAGCTCCTTGTGGTAAGTTTCTTCTGCAGATTACTTGCTAGTCTTAACATTTGAGTCTCATTACTAACTAGCATGACTCTGTTGTGAAAACCAAATGTGCAGTCTGTGTGCAAGAAGTCCGGTTAGACCGCTCTGCCGATGCTAGTGATTGCTCCTGGGAGCACGGTGAGTTTAATTTGAATGGACATTACTTGCTAGTCTTAACATTTGAGTGTCATAATGCTAACGAGACATTGGAAACGATCTTTGGTGCAGCTTAACTCCAGACACACATCGCACGATCCTTCTTCAGCTACCGTCACGAGCCAGCCCGCTCCTACACCTCCCTGATCACGGTAAGTTTCTCTAGTGTTTTGCTTAACGTATGCATAAAGACCTAGACCTAGACTTAGCTTACCATAATGACCTAGAGTTAGCTTCTTTTCCTCCAAAAATGACTTAATAAGCTTACTGACCTCATAAACCATCCATTTTACCTAAGTTAGCTCTAAAACGATCTGTACTTAGCTTACTTATGTCAAAAATTGCATAATTAGCTTAATTAGCTCATAAACGATCCATTTTACCTAAGTTAGCTCTAAAATGACTCATTTTACCTTAGTTAGCTTATAAGTGATCCAATTTAACCAAGTTAGCTCTAAAATGACCCATTTTACATAGATTAGCTCTTAAATGATCCATTTTACCTACGTTAGCTTTAAATGACCCATTTCACCTAGGTTAGCTCCAAAATTACCCATTTCACCTAGGTTAGCTCCAAAATGACCCATCTTACCTAGGTTAGCTTATAAATGATCCAGTTTATCCAAGTTAGCTCTAAAATGACCCAATTTACCTAGAGTAGCTCCTAAACGATCCATTTCACCTAAGTTAGCTAAAAACGATCAATTTCACCTAAATTAGCTCTTAAATGATCCATTTCACCTAAGTTAGCTCAAAAACAATGCATTTCACCTTAGTTAGCTCAAAAACGATCCATTTCACCTTAGTTAGATCATAAACGACCCATTTCACCTAAGTTAGGTCAGAAACGATCCATTTCACCTTAGTTAGCTGAAAAACGATCCATTTCACCTTAGTTAGCTCATAAACGACCCATTTCAACTAAGTTAGCTCATAAATGATCCATTTCATCTAAGTTAGCTCATAAATGATCCATTTCACCTAAGTTAGCTTATAAATGATCCATTTCACCAAAGTTAGCTCAAAAATGAACCATTTCACCTTAGTTTGCTCGAAAACGATCCATTTCACCTTAGTTAGCTCGAAAACGATGCCCTTCACCTTAGTTAGCTCATAAACAACCCATTTCAACTAAGTTAGCTCATAAATGACATATACTTCTTGTTCTAGTCTTCTTCTTCTAGTCACCTATTTCTAACTCTCTTATTTGCCATTTTGCAGATTTCATTCACTTCATGGAAGCTTGCTTGCTATGATGGAGTGCTTGCTTTTTCTTTGATGAAACTTTGCATCGTATCTAGCTTGCTATGATGGAACTTGCTATGTTGATGAAACTTTGCATTGTAATATGTATATGGATGGAACAATGTGTATGGATGGAACTTGATGGAACTTGCTTATGTATGAATGGATGAAACTTATGTGTTGGATATGTAATATGATTGCTGTTAAATAGCCCTGTGAAATATATCTATATATGTCATATATATTTGCTGTGAAAATTGTTGAATTAAAAAAAACAGAAGAAAGAGACAATATGCAGGCTCTTTGCCGTCTGCCACCGACGGTAAAGGGTTCTTTGCCATCAGCAACGGACGGCAAAGAGGCCACGTGGCAGGCAACTATTCTTCCTGGGAGGCTGACCAATTTGGTCAGTTTGCCTACAGTGGCTGACGGTAAAGGCTTTGCCGTCCGCGTTAGACGGCAAAGAGCCTACAGCGGCAGACGGCAAAGGCCTGTTGTGTAGTGACGTCCAGCTGACATCACTCGGCGGACGGCAAAGGCCTCCCAAAATTTGTCGTCAACGATGGACGGCAAAGGCCGTCCGTTAACCACCTGACAGAGTAACAGCGCATTTATTGTCGTCTCCATTCTTTGCCGTCCGCTGCTGATGGCAAAGGACCCTTTGCTGTCAGCCGCCCGAAGCAGACGGCAAAGTACCTCTTTGCCGGACCTTACTTTGCCGTCCGCCATCCATGCCTTTGCCGTCTGCCGTGGCAGACGGCAAAGTAGCTGATTCCTGTAGTGCAACCTTCAAGAGGAAGCCGGGCGAGGGTGTCAGCCACGACCTGACTAACCACACAAGTCTCTCGTCCAGGTTTATCGCCTATACAAGTTCCATCTGCAAGAAGTTCCGGCCGAAGTCCCTAGTACGACCCCAAATCATGTGTGCAGGGTTCCCAAGCCCACCATCCGGGTGCCACTTGGTACACCGTGCCACGGTGCCTAGTCTATCCCAAGCTCGTCCCGTCGGACACCAACTGGTAGACAACTAACACTACCTACAAACGCGAAAAACTAGTTGCAACACCTAGACAGAGATCAAGTAGATTAATAAGCCGAGAGGGGCCGGATAACCGGAACCCAATGTGTGGTAGTAACTGGACTTGGATAACATACACAGAACTCAGTGCTTAGGGACGGGTCCAATGAGACAACCCACCATGTACTCCTACACGGCCTCTCATCCCTACCTTTACCAAAACGTGTTCACACACTTAGTCATCATCGGCAGGACATGTTCACCACTCTGATTCATTCCCGATGAATCAGACCTGACACAACTCTAAGCATAGCTGGCATAAAGGAAACAAGCATGGATGAGTAGGCACATCAAGGCTCAAGCAACTCCTACTCATGCTAGTGGGTTTCAACTATTTACTATTGCAATGACAGGTCATGCAGAGGAATGGGTTCAACTACCGCAGCAGAAAGTAGAAGTTGAATCGTTGTTGTCCTAGTGCAGTATAAGGAGCAGGAGCGAGAGATTGGGATTTTATCGAAATGCTCAAGGGGGGTTGCTTGCCTGATAGATCAACGAAGGGGCACTGCTCCTCTGACAGGTACTCGCGAGCACCTTCCGGAGTGGAACCTATCGAGAGGAAACGGTGCCGGCAATCAATACACAAACAAATGCAACAATATGATGCATGAACATGACATGTGCAAATGCTAGTGTTTGGGCTAATGCAAGATGCTACCAAGTTGGTTGAAGCCCATTTGAATCAAAGATTCAAATGCAATTCAAAATGAAGCATTTAAAATGCCCATATTATGTTTTTACTTATACAACATGTATAAGTTGGTTTTTCAAGCATGTAACTGGCATAAATGGATTCCTTGCATTTTTCTGATCATTTTTCATATATAAATTATTTCATTCTGACCAACGGTTGAATTTCTATGAATTTTAGAAGTTTATATCATTTTCTAGATTTTCCTAATTTATTTTAATACCAAAAAATGAATAACTGCGTCAGCATGACAGTGGTATGATGTCATGAGTCAAACTGGGCTGAACAGGTCAAACCTGACTAGTGGGTCCCACTGGTCAGTTACCCAGTCAACTAAGTTAGTTAGCCCTAACTAACTGGGCAGGGCCCACTAATCAGTGACTGTAGTAACTAACCTAACCAGTTAATTAGTACTAACTAGAGTAATTAGTCGGGCGGGGCCCGCAAGTCAGTGAGAGAGAGAGGGGGAGGTCAAACCGGGCAGCGCGGTCAACCCACGCGTGTCAACGGGTTAGCGGTCGCCGGCGTTTAGCCGCCGGTGAGTCCTGACGCGGCGGTGCGGTGCGGGATTCGCCTACAGAGCACCTTCTACGGGATGCAGACGCTCGTCTGCATCCAACCGTGGTGGTGGAGCGGCCGGGGAGTGGCCGGAGTGGCGCCGGCGACGACGAGTGCAGCGGCCGGAGTTCGGCCAGGTGCGAGCGGGGTGTTGCGGGGCACGGATGCAAGCGGGTCCGCTCGACTCGCTGGAGTGCACTGAGTGCAACGGCGAGGTCGGCACCGAGCAGCGGCGGCTGTGGCCACGACGGCGAGGGGCTGCGGCGGCGATGGCTTCGGCCATGGTAGAAACAACGGCTACGACGCGGAATGAGGGGGAGAAGAGAGGGGAAACGGGGAGATGCTCACGACGATCACGCGAAGCAGCACAGTGGGCTCGACGGAGACTTGATGGAGGCGAATCGACTATGGTGGACGGCGGAGACCGACGTGGAAGACGATGGCGATGGCGGCGTTCCAGGGCGTCCGGCGCCGTGCATCTCGATGAGGAGGCGTAGCCCACAGCGGCGGAGCGCGTGGACACGACGGAGGGGCAAGGGAACGGCGGGGAGCGCGTCGGCGGTGAGCTGCGGTGACGGTAGCACTTCAGCTGTCGCGAGAGAGGATGACAGAGGAGAGGATGAGGGCGAGGATAGTGAGAGAGGCCTCAGGTAAGTTCATTTTGGTTTTCTTTTCTATTTTTGACATTTGTTTGTGACTTAAAATAAATACTAGAACAATTCTAAAAATGTTGGGATTCCTTGTGACCACTAGTTATAATATACCAGAGGCCCTCACCAATTTCCAACATTTTTGGAGCCTTTAAAATATCTATATTATTTAAACAGCTCCAATTCAAATACATATGGGTTCATTCAAAAATATAAAATGTTTAGCAAAAATGTGCATCACCTCTGGTTGTTGTTTCTAACATTTTCCAAAGACCATGAACATTTTTCAAGAGCATTTTGGGTTCATTGAAATTCTATTTTAATTTGAATCTATTTGAATTTGCTTTGGTGCTAGGGTTTGAAACATTACCCATTTCAATTTATTTTAAACTTAAATATGATGCACAAAGCAAGCCTAGATCATACCAGAACTAGGGATGTGACATCGGGTCACCGAAAATAGCCTCCACATCGGCTCGAAATTCACCGGGTAGATGGATCCAATGGAGATCTCCTCTTTGAACAAGCTCTTGGATCTCTTCGCTGCTCTGGGAGTCGCTACGGTCTACGATCAGATTGGGCTTAAACCCAACCAAAGGGAGATTAACTCTCCGCCGGTCACCCATCACATAGCGGTGGTGGAGGAGAAATGCGGCGATTCTCCCTCTATCCTGAGGACGAACTATGTCCGGATTCCCGAGCTCTCCGAGCCGGATACCCGCCCACGGGTGGACATCGGCCTAACCCTGAACCTTGAATCAGGTTGCATGTCGAACTCACGGGGAAACATCCCGGAGCCTGAACTTCCAAGATCGGAAACTCCCCCGCCTCGAAGTCTCAGATTGGGTCAAGGTCTGGACTTAAATCCACCCACCCACCCAGATACAAATGATCTTTCCCACATTAGGCAAGACCTCCAAGAGACAGTACATCACTATTGGGCCAGATTCCTCCTTGTAATTAACAAGGCCAAGGACTGTCGCGAGGAAGACACAATCTCGTTCTTTTGCAACAATTGCACGGACAAGGGAATCCTCAATGCCATAAGTCGCCGTGACATAGCACACTTTGTTGACTTGGTGGCCATAGTAAGGAAGCACTGTGCGATGGAAAGCACCTGGAAAACCCAAACAAAATTTTGGGATAATCCGGCTCTGATAAAACCCCCTGTCCGAACTAAAAGGGCGCACTCTCATAAGTCGCCCGACTCAATTACAAAGAATCAAAAGCCCACTAGAGGGCATGGAACCGTATTGGAGGGATGGCTTAACGGGCCCTGCAAAATTCATAGTACAGCGGAAACCATACCAACACATAGCCTTAGACCATGTTGGATAACAATACAGTATTGACAGTCTTCGAGACCTTTGCCTCAAATAATAGGTGTAAGCGAGCACTCCGCAGCCTTGCCAAAGTCTGCCACGTGGCAGCAATAAATCCATGGAGCGACAGGGCTATCACCTTCAATGCCAGTAAAGAACCTAAATTCCGAACAGCCCGAGCACCAGCCGCCTTGGTCCTCAGTCCAATTGTGGACGTCTTTCGGCTCACTAAAGTGCTCATGGACGGCGGCAGCGGATTAAACCTCATTTATGAGTAGACTCTTCAAAAAATGGAAATAGAAAGAAACCGCACTGAGCAAAGCAGCACGACCTTCTGAGGAATCATCCCTAGTTGGGAGGCACGTTGGACTGGGAAAATCATGCTAGATGTGGTATTCGACACTTCGGAGAATTACAGGTCCGAAGAAATTACATTCCAAGTGGCCCCGTTCAATAGCGGATACCACGCCCTTCTAGGGTGGGAGGCATTCATGATCTTCCAAGCCATACCCCATTACAGGTACATGAAGCTCAAAATTCCCAGGCTCAATGGAATCATCACTCTAGCTAGTGATCCGGACCGAGCACTCCGCGCCGAAAACAAAACAACCACACTGGCCCTCGAGGCATTTTCCGAAGCCCTTGTGGTGGAGGAATTAACCACGCTGCGCTCCATAGTGGACAGGGACGACGCGATACTAGACAAAAGATCCAAGTCCACTTCTTTTAAACCAGTGGATGAAATAGTGAAATTCCAAGTCCATCCAACGGACCCCACAAAAACAGCATCCATTGGGGCACAGTGAAACCCCGCTGTAGACGCCGCACTACGGGAGTTCCTGCGCAAGAATTGGGACATATTCGCCTGGCATCCTTCAGACATGCCAGGAATCCCACGCAGGCTGGCCGAGCATAGCCTTAACATTATAAAGGGATTCAAGCCGGTCAAGTAGACTCTTCGGTGTTTCTTCCGAACCTAAGCGACAAGCCATGGGAGAGGACCTATCCAAGTTACTGGATGCCGGATTCATTAAAGAAATAAAGCATCCGGACTGGCTAGCATACCTGGTGATGGTACCAAAGAAGGACAAATCCTGGTGCCTATGCGTCGACTTCAAGGACCTTAATAGGGCTTGCCCAAAGAATCCCTCCCCCTCCCTCGCACCGATCAAATTATCGACGGTACCGCTGGACACGACTCATTGTGCTTCTTCGACGCATACTCTGGTTACCACCAAATTAACATGGCGGAATCTGATCAAGCCGCAACGGCATTTATCACTCCATACGGCCCCTTCTGTTTTAATATAATGCACTTCGGGCTCAAAAATGCCGGCGCAACATATCAGCGCATGATTCAGACATGTCTGGAAAAGCAGATCGGCAAAATAGTGGAGGCATACGTCGACGATATGGTCGTTCAAACTAGACAAGTTGACTCCTTACTAGATGACTTGAGGCTCACGTTCGACAATCTCCGAACATACGACATTAAGCTCAATCCGGAAAAATGCGTTTGGCGTACCCGCCGGAAAACTCCTGGGCTTTATCGTCTCTAGTAGAGGAATTGAAGCAAATCCGGCTAAGATCCGGGCTCTGTCACAGCTGGCTATCCCAACTGACCTCAAGCAAATCCAGAAGTTAACCGGATGTGTGGCGGCCTTAAGCCGCTTTATCTCTCGATTAGGAGAAAAGGCACTCCCCCTCTATCGCCTTCTTTGGTGCACCGAACACTTCGAGTGGACGGATGCAGCCATGGCCGGATTGGAATAAATAAAAGCCATCTTGGCCACCAGCCCAATCTTGGCCGCACCAAATGTTGGCGAACCAATGTTGTTATATATAGCGGCAACTCACCAAGTTGTAAGCGCAGTGCTCGTCGTCGAACGAGAGACGGACGGACATAAGTTCTATCCACTGTCCCCACTCCATGCAAATCACGGTACCCACATTATCAAAAGATAGCATACGCGGTATTCATGGCATCCCGGAAATTACGACACTACTTTGAAGAGTTTTCAATTACGGTGGCCTCAGAAGTACCACTCAACGACATAATAAACAACCGCGATGCCACATGCCAGATTGGCAAATGGGCTATCGAGCTCCTCCCGTTCGACATAACATATAGACCACGGCGAGCCATTAAGCCGCAAGTACTGGTGGATTTCATCGCCGAGTGGATAGAAGCCGAACTCCCTAAAGAGTATGGCGCATACTCCAATTGGATCATGCACTTTGACGGCTCTAAAATGATGGCTTGTCTGGGGGCTGGCGTCGTCCTGACATCCCCCACCGGAGATACAATGCAATATGTACTCCAAATACTCTACACGGACTCCAATAACGCAGCCATATATGAGGCCCTATTACACGGTCTTCGGATGGCAGTTTCCATGGGCATTCAATGCCTGGAGGTGCGTGGGGACTCGAACCTCGCAATATCTCAAATAAATGGAGACTTTGATGCCAAGGATCCGAAAATGGCGACATATCGCAACGCCGTCCTCAAAATGTCAGCCCAGTTCGAGGGGCTTGAATTCCACCATGTGGCTCGGGAAAACAATCAGGCGGCGGATATCCTCGCCCGTATCGGCGCTAAGCGCGACCCTGTCCCACCTAACATCTCCCTGGAAAAACTGTTTAAGCCATCCGTGGTATGGGAAGGGGACACCGGTAACAATAGTCCGGACCCAGCCACAACATCAGATACCGAACACTCTGACACAATCGAAGGCTCTCCCATCGAAATAACACCTTCAGCCCATGTGATAATGGCCGTCATCGCCCTGTGGACAGAACCATTCCTGGCCTACCTAACCAGGAAGGAACTACCCGAGGACCAAAATGAGCCAAGCTGCATAGTGCGGCGATCTAAAGCCTACAAGGTCCACGAGGGAGAGCTTTATAAGAAAAGCACTACCGGAGTGCTTCAAAGGTGCATCTCCGAAGAGGAAGGGTGGAAGATTTTGGCAGAAATCCATGCTGGACTCGGTGGCCATCACGTCGCAGCACGGGCCCTTGTAAGCAAGGCCTACCGTACAGGTTTCTATTGGCCGACGGCCAAAGCAGATGAACATCATCTGGTCCAACATTGCGTCGGTTGCCAGCTTTTTGCAAACCAAAGCCATATGCCGCCTACCGCTCTCCAAACAACACCCATTACTTGGCCCTTTGCGGTCTGGGGGCTTGATATGGTTGGACCCCTTAAAGGGGGAACCCATAAGAAAAAATACTTACTGGTCATGGTGGATAAATTCACCAAATGGATAGAAGCCAAACCTGTCAAAACGTTGAATCCGTACCGATGATAGACTTCATATCTGAGATTGTACAACGTTATGGCATCCCCCACAGCATCATCACTGACAACGGCACAAACTTTACAGCTAACGAGGTGAAACTTTGGTGCAGCAACATGGGCATCAAGTTCAATTATGCTTCTGTCTATCACCCGCAAACTAACGGTCAAGTCAAGCGAGCAAATGGTCTTATCATGAGCGGCATCAAACCCAGATGAGTGCGGTCCTTCAAGGAATCAAACACGCACTGGGTAGAGGAGCTTGACTCCGTACTATGGGGGCTGCGGACCACGCCGAATCGCACTACCGGATACACACCGTTTTTTATGGTGTACAGCACAGAGGCGGTGCTGCCTTACGACATAATTCATGACTCACCTCGAGTGCGCATGTACGAAGAAAAAGAGGCCGAGCTCGATCGGCAGGACAGTTTGGACGTCCTGGAGGAGGAGCGCGATGTGGCAAAAGCCCGTTCCGCATTCTATCAACAAAAGCCTTGAAGGTATCAAAGCAGAGAAGTACGGGCCAAAACCTATAACATTGGCGAACTAGTTCTACGCTTGCCGGAGAAGAAAAAGAACAAGCTCAAGCCCAAATGGGAAGGTCCCTTCATTATTAACCAGGTTCTGACCAGTGGAGCGTACCGTCTGCAGGATGCATCAGACAATCGACTCGAGCCAAACCCATGGACCGCAGCCAGAGTCCGAAGATTCTACGCCTAGTGCCGGACTCCATGTTCATCTGCTTACCTCTGTCAATTTTGTGCATAACAATTATCTGTCTTTTCTCTCTTTCTCTCTTTTTATTCTCCTCAAGGCCTTAAAAGGCTAAACTTGTGTCTTGGTTACACAATCTTGACCCTCTAACCATGCTCATTATACCTGGGGGCTTCTTATACAAAACCTTAATATAACTATTTTTCTAGGCTTTACGCCCGGCACATGTGTTATTCTTCCACATGTACCTTTTTCGCCATTATATGCATCGATATGACTTAAGTTTTGGCCAAGCTGGGTTGCCTGGCTCTTGTATTTATGCCCTACGTTCCCGTTAATTCGGCTAGGGCTTAAGGGGAGCACCTCTGCGCTTGTTACTCTCGGGTCAGCCAGATGTGTACCTCAGACTAGGTGAAGCCGAAAGCTAGCGTTCTTAAGGGAATATTTGGTCGGTGAACAAAAGATGACTTTTATTTAATTTGATACATGCCCCCAGATATTTATAGTCTGTGTCTCTTTTCGCAGTTTGGATATGCACATTAGGGCATGCGTACCCAGGGAAAGGAACCCTTAACGGAATTATTCTCCCTGGAAGATGTTTCTTACTTTCCATGTAATATAACATAGCTAGTTGGGTACTTGTCTGTTCAAGCACTTATGACCCCTACGCCTGGTTTCCATGCATACCCAGGTTTCTACATAACCGAGCGGGTATTCGGATACACTCCGGACTATCTGGTCCAGAGGTTGAAGTGAAAAGGTCTTCCATGATAAATGATTTACAATCCGGCTAGGGACATTATATATGTCACTTGAAGTACACAGTCACTAAGACTGATTAAATTCTTCTTCTATACCATCCAACAGGCTGTCTAGCATAAAATCCTGTTGGGAATACTTTGCGGCTAATTCTGCTTGGTCATACACCAAACTGATGGGGTTCTCTGTCCCATATGGCCCCACAGGTCCGACCTCGGCCATGTGGTTTGGGTCAGCTTTGGTATATCGCGTCTTCACCATGGCCCAAGCTTCCCTTGCACCTTGTCGGCAGGCTGATATCTTCCACAATCGGAAGGGCCGCCGCGCTCCCTTGAGATTCTCTATAAGCTCCCCCATGCCTCCTGGTGGGGACGCGGACGGCCACAAGGCTTGGGCAATACCCTGCATCACCTGCTGAACTTGTTCGTGCAGTTGTGAGAGCTCTGGCAGAAGATCACCCGCAGACCCAGGCATCTCATCCGCGGGACGACCCGTCAGCATACCTGCAGACATTACTCTGTTAGCCGGCTTCTTCGCCGAACTCTTTCAAAAGTTCGTTCAACCACTTACTGAAAATGCCGCGTCGAAGCCGCTTATTCTTCTTCACGGAGTCCGCAAGCTGGGCTCGAACATCCTTCAGTTCCATGCCCAGCTGGATATTGCCGTCCTAGATTTTTCTCCTGCCTGACTCACGTAAGCACGCGCTCGCCAGCATTTAGCTGTCGATCAGCACGTTCCGCATTCACCGGCACGGCCTCCGGATTCACTCCGGGGTCATCTGCAACAAACTATTAGATTTGCATGCATGACGCATACTATCTGGTACCTGTCATTATTTGCAATAGAATGAAGTGTTACCAGAGGGGACCTTCTCGGACTCCTTCAACGCGGCAACAGTGGCCCGTTGCTGGGCTTTGTACTCTTCCAGCTCATGAGACAATTGGCAATTCTTCTCTGTAAGAACCTGCACAAGTAATGATCCTTAAATCAGTTGTGTCAACTGTTTCACGTCTCAGGGGCTACTGATATATATAATCATCTGATTTTCCTACCCGTATATCCTTTACATACTGGTCAGTGGCTCTGGCAAGACCATTTTGAGCAGCACGGATGTACGCGTCTCCTGAGTTGAAGGCATCGAATGCCTCTTGGGAGAAACAAGCGTCATGGAGTACGGCCCGGCAATGCATATGATTCATAGCGCTCTCCACTTCGGAATTTGTAGCGGATAGTCTGTCCGCGTCCTCTGTAGGAGGAGCATCCGGCGTCCGCCCCGTGTTAGCTTCTGCCTCTATGTCTGGCCCTAGAGCCCGACTGGTGGAAGCGTGATCGGCAGCCTCTCCGGATATACTCCGGCAAGCGTTTTTCCTACTAGGAAACATGGACGTCATTATATTTTAAAGAAAGACGACAACCACGGAGTGAGGTTTTGTATCATACCTCTGCGCCGGCATCTCAGTCCTGACCGCCTTCCTTTTTGGCATACCCGGCTATGGTGCCCCTTGTTGGTGAGTCACTGTGGGTTCGACATGGAGTCCCGAAGGCCTTCCCTTTAAAACACCATATGTGTACGGTAGGTGAAGTGCATAAAAGGGGATCCTTGTCAGAAGTTGGGACTTCGGTTTTTCCTTACCTGCGATGCAGGGAGTAGCCCAGGATAGTCGGCTGTGATGGCCACCCTGGCATCATCGCAACTCAATTTATACAATGTCCTATCTATCAGCTCCACAAATAAGTCCGGATCCTCTTCGAGTCCGAGATCGAGGACCCGGTCAGGGTCCTCCGGTTGTGGAGGTGGGCTATTGACCTTCCTTATAGCTTTTCGTAGTTCCTGCCGTGAAACGGCAAGGTGAGTATTTACGATGAATAATGCAGGAAGGTTGGGAGTAAAGAGTGATAGCTCACCCAGCTAGGAGGGTTGTACATGGAGAATCCATCCCGTGGCTTAATACGGGTGAACTCTTCTTCCTCTCCTTTGAACAAGTCAGACAAAATTTTTCCTAGAGCAGTAGATGAGTCCGGTCCCTTACGCCCACAGCGGGTGGCATCATCTTCCCCGTTAAAGCACCATAGGGGGTGTCCTCGATATTGAAGTGGCTGCACCCCCAGCATTATGCATATTGACATAACCTCGATTATCGTCAATCCTGATTGGGCCAGCACTTTAATCCGGTCCATCAGGTAAAGGACTTCTCCGTTGTTTTCCTCATGGGGGCTCCGTGGGCGCCAGCTTCGGCGTTTCTTCAGAGGAGCATTGTTGAACTCGGGAAGACCCGTCCGTATAGGATCTGGAAGGGGGACGTCCTCCATGTAAAACCACTCCGATGGCCAGTCTTCGGACATCTTCATCGGGGTACCAGACAGCTATCCGGTCCCAGCGATGTGCCATATTTCGGCTCCGCCCACTTGATATAGTGACCCCACCTGTGTACGGGTCACCAGGAAGAATAGCCTCTTCCACAGCCCGAAATGAGCCTCGCGGCCCAGAAACAGCTCGCATAGGGCAACATAACCAGCGATGTGTAATGTGGAAGCAGGGGTGAAATTATGCAACTTGAGGCCGTAAAACTCCAGGAGCCCGCGGAGGAACGAAAGGATTGGAAATCCAAGTCCCCTTAGTAAATAGGGGACAAGGCATACCCGCTCCCCCTTGGAGGGATTGGGGAAGCTCTCCGCTTGCTCCCGCCATTATAGGTGGCAAGCCCGGCTCGAACGGGGACCATATATGTTGGAGGGAGGAATCGCTGGGTCTGCAACTCTACTAATTGGCTGTGCGGGACCGAACACTTCTCCCAGTCACCGGGCTTAGGGCTACGGGAGCGGGAGGAGGAGCTGCGGTGGCCGACCATGTTGGAATGGATTTTTCCGAGCACGCTCCGATGGATACTCGCCGTGGGAGGATGGTGTGGTTTGGATCTAAGAATCCCCATCCTTTTAATAGACAGTTTATTTACATGGCTAGGGTGGCGAATGTAAAAATGCCCTGGCTCCTCGCATTCGCTCGACACGTGGGAGATAGCCCTTATTGGGCACAGTAGCCAAGAAGTGCAATATTTATGGGGAGTCGGACACTACTCAGCAGATATTCAGAATTTGGAGAAGAACCCGCCTTGCAATGCCGAAGACAATCTGCGCGCCGGACTCATCGTCATTGAAGCCTGGTTCGGGGGCTACTGAGGGAGTCCTGGATTAGGGGGTCTCCGGACAGCCGGACTATATCCTTTGGCCAGACTGTTGGACTATGAAGTCACAAGATTGAAGACTTCGTCCCATGTCCGGATGGGAATCTCCTTGGCGTGGAAGGCAAGCTTGGCAATACAGATATGTAGATCTCCTCCCTTGTAACTGACTTTGTGTAACCCTAGCCCCCTCCGGTGTCTATATAAACCGGAGGGTTTAGTCCGTAGGACAACACACAATCATACCATACGCTAGCTTCTAGGGTTTAGCCCCTACGATCTCGTGGTAGATCAACTATTGTAATACTCATATCATCAAGAACAATCAAGCAGGACGTAGGGTATTACCTCCATCAAGAGGGCCCGAACCTGGGTAAACATCGTGTCCCCTACCTTCTGTTACCATCCGCCTTAGATGCATAGTCTGGGACACCCTACCCGAGATCCGCCGGTTTTGACACCGACAGTGTGTGTCGGCTTCTAGTAACGGGGGTCCCCAGACTTGCCTGCCTGCGGCCCATGGCGTGGCTGGCTGGCAGGTTCATACGGCCCATCTTCATCAACAAGACATTCAAGACCCTCGCGAGGGGCCAGGCCTCGCGGGGCAGACGATGCAAGACCTACTTAAGAGCGGCCTCATCTGGCAGGCTCACGAGGGGTGGAGATATCAAGGCAAGGTAAACCTCGCAAGGGCCTCGTGACGTGAGCCATGACAATCGAGAACAGGCGGGCGCCAGCGCGCGCAGCGTCCTTGTTTCCTCTTTGGTGCTAAGGGGGCAAGCACACGCACTGAGTACCGAGGCATCAAGCAAAGGTTACCATATTGGTGCAACGAGACCAGGACCAGAAGGACGGCAAGACGGAGGTCACCATGGAGCCCAAGACGGCGTCATCATCAGAGCCTTTTGCAGGCGAAGACCACCTTTTGTTAGGATAGCTTGTACTAGTTGTCCCCTTTCAAATTGGCCCTTGTGGCATCCCTTCCCGCACAATATTTGGGGATAGGATGAGGGCCTCTATAAATAAGACTAGCCACCACCATAGAGACAGAGGGGGATTCCGATCCTCACACACACAAGCACACCAAGCACAAGAACACCTCGACCTCAGGAGGTTGTTCTTCCCCTTGTACTGTTCATCATTAGCCCAAGAGGCAATCCACCACCACCGCAGTGGAGTAGGGTATTACACCTCAACGGTGGCCCGAACAAGTATAAATCTAGTGTCTTTCTGTGTTCAGAGTTCGTCGCGTTCATCTGCGAGATCTTAGAGAGCTAGGGCATGGATCGATAGGGAAAAAACCTTCGCGCGCACCCCAGTGTTCGAACCTCAATGGTCTGCTGGAACCCCAAATCCGACATTTGGCACGCCAGGTAGGGGTGCGTCGTAGCTTCTCGTTCGTCGATCTGCGCTCAGTCGCCACCGCGCTACGCCCACATGGCAGGCGCCCTGCCACCGACTCCAATGACCAGCGTAGACGACGGGGCCAGGGGGCTCCGAGCCCTGGCCCCCGCCCTGCAGCGGGTGCAGTGGCCGCCAAAGTTCAAGACGGAGATGTCGTCGCGCTACGACGGTGCAGCGGACCAGTCAGCCTTCCTGCTGGCGTACGAGGAGGTCATCCTCGAAGCCGTGGGTGATGACAAGGTCATCGCAACCTCGCTTCCCATGGCCCTCACCACGAGCGGAACGCTTGGCTGCTCAACCTTCCCGGATCCACGGTGGCATCTTGGGAGGAGTTCCGCGGCCTCTTCACTGCGTGCTACGCAGCACCAGCGTACCACGCGGTCGCGGCCCTGCTCGGCGGCTCACAGGCGCCGCCCTCAGAGTGCCACATCAAGCCGTTCCTCCGCCAAATCGGTGTTGCTTCCATGCGTTTGGGGGCTCCGCCGGGCTGGGCTGCGCCTGAGGCCGATCTCATCTTCAGCTCGGAAGACCACCCCGTCACCAGCACTGGCTCGGGCATGCTTCCGATGCTCTGCACGCCCACTATATGCGACGTGGCCGTCACCAAAACCTTCATCGACAGCAGCGCCAGCCTCTACTTGCTCTCCGTGGAGGCCTTCAGTATTCTTCATGTGCCACTCAAGCGCCTCAGCCTCAGCAAGCCTTTCTCAGGAGTCGGCGGTGGTGCCGCCCGCTCCCTAGGGCAGATCCGCCTCCCCGTCACCTTCAGCATGCGCGACAACTACCGCACCGAGCTAGTCGACTTCGACATAGCCCACATCGGCCTCCCTTACAATGCCATCCTTGGGTACCTGGCTCTGGCCCAGTTCATTATGGCAACTCATCTAGTCTACAACCTCATGAAGATGCCTAGAGGCAAAGGTGTGCTCACCGTCAAGGGGGACGCCAGGAGGGCGTGATGGCACTCAAACTTGCCTACAGGACCGCCACGGTGGTGGAGCCCGTAGGCGCCGGGGCCCCCGAGGCCAAGGAGGCCGCGCCACCAAGAAGCAGCGGTTCACCCAAAACAAGGCAGAAACGAAGCAGGTGTCGGTTGATGAGGACGACCCCTCAGGAGCCACCTTCACCATAGGAGCCAGCCTCGACCCCTGCCAGGAGGAAGCACTGGTGAAGTTCTTGCGCGCGAACAAGGAAATATTCGCATGGGAGCCCAATCAGCTGGTGGGGGTAATGAGAGAGGTGATTCATCACCACTTGAGGGTATGCCCCAATGTGCGCCCCGTGAAGCAGCGAGCGAGGTGGCAGTGCATGGAGAAGCAGGCCTTCATCATCCAAGAGACCCGCAAGCTGGAGGCGGCAGGTGCCATTCATGAGGTTAGGTACCCCGAATGGCAGGCGAACCCAGTCATGGTGCCGAAGAAAGGCGGGAAGGAGCGAATGTGCGTTGACTTCAGCAACCTCAACAAGGCGTGCCCACAAGATCCATTCCCTCTCCCGCGCATTGACCAGATCGTCAACTCCACCGCCGAGTGCGACCTACTGTGCTTCCTGGATGCGTTCTCAGGGTATCATGAAATCAAGATGGTGGTGGAAGATGTAGAGAAGACAGCCTTCCTGACCCTGTGTGGGTGTACTGTTACACCTGGATGCCCTTCGGGCTGCGCAACGCGGGCGCGGCCTTTCAGCGGCTGATGCACATCGCTTTAGGGCGGCAGCTCAGGAGAAACACGGAGGCCTACGTCGACGACATTGTGGTGAAGTCTCGGGAGGCGAGAACCTTGATCGAAGACCTGGAGGAGACCTTCGAGATCCTGCGCCAGGTGAACTTGTGGCTTAACCCAGAAAAGTGCGTGTTCGGCGTCCCTTCCGGCAAGCTGCTGGGATTCCTCGTATCACACAGAGGGATCGAGGAAAACCCGCAGAAGATCAAGTTCATCGAGGGCATGAGCCTGCAGTAGACCCTCAATGAAATGCAGAAGCTGGATGGTCGAGTGACTGCATTGGGGCGCTTCATCTCCAAGCTGGGAGAGCGCGCCTTACCCTTCTTCAAGCTGATGAAGAAGAAGGGCCCATTCGAGTGGACTCCGGAGGCCGACCGAGCCTTCCAAGACCTCAAGAGATATCTGACCAGCCCGCCGGTGCTGGTGGCGCCACGACCTCTCGAGCCTCTAGTACTCTATCTTGCTGCCATCCCTTACTCCACTAGCGCTGTGCTGGTGGCGCTTCGGGAAGAGCACCAGGCCAAGAGAGCGCCGCGCCCGGCCACGTCGCCAGGCGAGATGACGCAAAACTAGGAAGGAGAGGCAAGAGCCATGGCAGCAGCAACAGAAGACCAAGCTCGGCAAGATGATGCCGTAGAGATTCCCGCAAGCGACCAGGCGCTAGGGGTCACGTCACCTTAGGAGGCACCCTAGCTCGCACAAGACGCGAGCCTCACCAACACGCCTGTCCTCGTCGAGCACCCGGTGTATTTCGTCAGCACGGTGCTGCGGGACGCGAGGGCACGATATCCCATGCCTCAGAAGCTCCTTCTCGCACTCCTAGTGACCTCATGGAAGTTGCGGCACTACTTCCAGGGACACCCCATCAAAGTCGGCTCGGCCTATCTGTTGGACAGGGTGCTCAGGAGCCCCAACTCTGCCAGAAGGGTCGCTGAGTGGAACATCGAGCTGCAGGCATTCCAGTTGGAGTTCAGCACTACCAGGGTCATCAAGGGAGCTGCACTCGCGGATTTTGTGGCAGAATGGACGGACACCCCGACACTGGAAGTGGGCGAGGACCGGTCTACCTCGCCAGGAAGTGATGCGCCCGACGGATGGGTCATGTAATTTGACGGTGCCTTCGCGCATCAGGGCGCGGGGGCTGGAGCAGTACTCATCTCGCCCATGCAGGCAATCGCTACTACACTATGTAGCTCTGCTTTCAAAAGGCGAGAAGGTCTCCAACAACATCACAGAATACGAAGGTCTCATAGCTGTCTTGAAGGTCGCGACGGCTCTAGGAGTGAAGCGCCTCATTGTTAGGGGCTACTTACAGCTCCTCGTCAACTTCTCCAACAAAGTGTACAAGCCAAAGGACGAGCACATGGAGGCGTACCTCAGAAAAGTATGTAAGATGGAAAAATAGTTCCTAGGCCCGGAGGTGCAGCATGTGCCCTGTGGCACCAACAAGGAAGCCCATGACATCGCCAGGAGGGCATCCAAACGGCAGCCCAAAGGGCCCGGCGTCTTCGAGGAGTGGCTCTTTAAGCCAGCGGCGGAGCCACCACTTTCAAGCACAGCGCGGCCTCGAGAAGAGCTGCCACAACCGCCAGCCACGGGAGCCCCACCTTGTGGCCCAACCTCTGGAGCCTGCTTGCTCCTAGCGCTAGAGCCTCAGGAGGGATGTTGGACCCAAGGAATTCAATGAATATCTGATGGAAGGGGAGCTACCGGAGAAGGAAGAGGACGCAAAGCACGTGGCCCGTCAAGCCACGGCATACTACATAAGGGACGATGAGTTGTACAGGAAGCGACCGAATGATCTTTCGCTGCATTGCATTACCAGGGACCAGGGGAAGGAGTTGGTGATGGACATACATGGCGGTGACTGCGGAGACCACTCATCGTCATGGACCCTCGTTGGGAAGGTGTTCCGCAATGGGTTCTACTGGCCCATGGCGCTCAACGACGCAGCTGAGTTGGTGAAGTCCTGTGAAGCTTGCCAGTTCCATGCCAAGCAGATCCATCAGCTAGCTCAGGGCCTCCAAACTATACCACTCACATTGTTGGAGTAATGGCCACGGGTAGGCTAACCAAGGCCCAGAACCTTTCAAGACATTGAGGCAGACTGCGCCCCTCAAGACCCCAGGACGAAGAGTCGCCTTCTGAGAGTCGGCAGCGAGGCGGCCGACTGCCCACTCGCGGCCGAGTCCCAGGGACGACTTCAGGATAAGCCGACTCCTGACTGGCAACTTCTAGAGAAGCCGACCTTGGGGATTCGGTCCGCGACGCCAACAACCCCCATGCCCTCATAAAGAGGGAGGGGACGGGGAGTGGCCATAGTAAGGTCCACTCGCACCCCTTTTCCAAGGGCAGGCGTGGCTACAGTACGCCGTACCCGCAGAGATCTCCACGCGGCGCGACACTATTGCCATGCCGACCCTGACGTCAGCCCCAGAGGGCGGAGTCCTGTGCCCATGACGCCCTGCCGGTACGACCTAGGGATGATGGGTCCCACCAGTCGACAGGCGTACGAAAGACGGCGAGACCTCCACCAGTTGGCCGGATGGGAGTCGGCCCCCAGGAGTTGGCCGGCCCCTCCCACGGGCCCCACGCGCCATTAATCAGACGCGACAGGGAGTGGCCACAATGATTGCCCGCCAGACGGCGGAGCTGTCGCCACGACCTCATGACCGAGCCTGCATCATTAGAGGCATGGCTACAGTAATCTACAGCCGGCAAGACCCGCCCGCGGCAGATGCGGCATGTCGGCTCCGTACCGAGCCAGTCGGCGGGCCCCAGGAGTCGGCGGATAAGACGGCGGCCAGAGAGTCTAACGGCTGGGCCCACGCCCAGCCGGATTACCATTGTACCCCTGGGGGGTAGGCCTATATAAACCCCCCAGGTCATCCATGCAAAGAGTTCGAATCCATTAGCACTAGACCAGGTCATATAGGAAGGAGAGAGCTAGCCTTGCCTTCTCCTACCTCCAGGAAACAACTCCAGGAGGAACCGTGTAAACACTTTGCCATAGTGATCATGCGGAGACCCCGCAGAGTAGCAGTAGGGGTATTATCTCCCCGGAGAGCCCCGAAGCTGGGTAAGATTCGCCGGTGTGCATGGCTTCGCCTTATCCCGTTTCCAGGCACCGGCGACGTTCTACTCGCCCCCACCATGATAAGCCATCCTTTGGCATATGTCGCACCCAACCCCCGACATTTGGCGCCCACCATGGGGCATGGTGCACCGTCGTCCGGAGACTTGCTCTGGACGGGAACCCTTATCCTCCCTGGCGAGCGCAGCCAGCCTGGCACGCCAGACGGAGTTTGCGCTGACGCACTGCACGGCGCTGAGATCGCCTGCGCAGCCAGCTGCCTCGCCGATCTTGTCGGCGAGGTTCGCCTCTCCGACGAGCCTGCATCCGACGCAGGCACGGGCGGCCCCGAGAGCCTCCTCGCGGGCCTCGTCGACCAACTCTACGTCGCCGGCGAGCCTGCCGTGGACTTGGAGTCTGTAGGCTCCATCGACCCGATGCTGGTCGACTCCGACACCGCGTTGCTCGACGCGTTCCCCACCAACGTGGTGGTCTATGATGAGCCGCTCCCTCGCGTGGAGAGCGACGGAAGCACCGTCACCGAGGTGCTCGTCACCGATCATGACGAGCCTCCCGGCGGAGGAGCACATGACCCACTTGGTGCGGCACTACAAGACCTGACTGCGCCCATTCCGGAAGACGCCGACACGGAGACATTGGAGGCACGCCGCCTTCAGCTCGTCGAAGGAGCAAAGAAGCTGGCTAGCATGAGACGCTTGTCAGAAGCCTACCAGCGTGAGATGGATCGTGCTGTGGGTGGCTCGCCAGCCCTAGCTAGGCCCAGCCGCCTAGGCGCGGTCCAGCAGCGCAGCATGGCCATCGCCAACCTGTTCAGGGCAAATCGCCCTGTGTACACCACGCCTGCGGAGAACATTCGAGCAGCCCAGGCGGCGGCGGACGAGCTGGACAACTTTGAGGGCGAAGAGCGCCGCGTGATGATGGAGCGAGTCCAGGCGGCTCCTCAATGCGGCTGCCGCGTAGAACGAGGCCGGCTGCCGCATAGAGGCGCCGCGGCGGCAAAACGACGACCCGCCTCCACGCCGAGACCAAGGCGCGACATCTCCGACACCGACTGGCGGCGCCCGAGGAAGGAAAGACAAGGACCCGGCTGTCAGCCACAATCATACTCGCATTACCATAGAGCACGACCAATAGGGCCGCCCGAGAGCAGTGGAACGACGGGACGACTGTCCGCCTCCTCCTCCTCGCAAGGAAAGGCGAGTCTCGCCGCCGCCTGTTGACCATCCGACTCTCGGCGACCGCCTCGGCTGCCGACAGGGAGTCGGTGAAAATGACGCCCACCACCGGATCAACCGGTTTCACCGATCCCTGGCGCTGGAAGAAGAGGACGAGTTGGGTCTGCCTTGTTTCGGGCCACGCATTCGAGACGAGCCCTTTCCCAGAGGGTTCATGCTCCCAAGAGAAATGCCCAAGTACACCGGCTCCGTGAAGCTGGACGAGTGGCTGGTTGACTACTCCATGACCGTCAGCATAGCGAACGGCAACAAGCGTGTCGCCGTAAAATACGTTGCCCTCATGCTCCACGGAACGCCCCGGATATGGCTGAATAGCCGGAAGCCCCGCAGCATCAACAGCTGGGTCGACTTCACTGATGCATTCGTCCGCAACTTCACAAGCACGTACAAGCGTCCTCCCAAGCCTCGTCAGCTTTCCTTGTGCGTGCAAGGCCCCAACGAGTCGACTCGTGACTACCTCACGCGTTGGGCCGAGCTTCGGAACTCCTGTGAGGGCGTGCACGAGGTTTAGGCTATCGAGTACTTCACCGCCGGGTGCAGAGAAGGCACCCTCCTCAAGCACAAGCTCCTCTGCGACGAGCCAAAAACCCTTGACGAGCTGCTGATCATCGCAGACAAGTATGCCACGACCGACTCCTCCATGAAGGCGGAGATTAAGGTTAGTGCGACTGGCAAAGTGGCCCCTCAGGCTCCTAGAACTCCGGCTGGAGATGCCAGTCGACAACAACAGCAGAGCAACGACAAGCGCAAGGCCCCACAGCCGGCTTCCAGCAGCCGGCAGGTGGCGACAGTCGAAGACCAGCAGCCGGAAGGATAGCCTCCACCCAAGCGACAGAAAGGCGGCAAGCCCAACTGGTTGCCGGCTTTCTCAAACGAGCAGACTCTAGATGGTCCTTGCAAATTCCACAGCAACGCGAAGCCGTTGAATCACACCACCCGGAAGTGCCACTGGCTTACCAAGATTGCCAAAGGAGACGGCCTCCTGCCTCCCCCGCCTGCTGGGCAGCAGCCTCCACCTCCGCCCCAGCAGCCGGCTGTTAGGCCAGTCGGTGCAGTACAAGACGAGTACCCCGAAGACCACGGATCCTACGTGATATTTACCAGCGTGGCTGATGATTGACGCAGTAGGCGGCTGCAGTAGCAATAGGTGAATGCGGTAGCATCAGAGACACCAAATTTCATGAACTAGTCCGAGAAGCCTATCAGCTGGAGCAGAGCTGATCACCCAGAGGTGATGCCGAGTCCGGGCTCTTATGCCTTGGTCTTGGATGCCACCTTTACCACGGATAGATGAGCTGCTCGTTTCTCGCGAGTTCTGATAGACGGAGGCAGCAGCATCAACATCCTGTACAAGGACACCATGGAGAAGTTAGGAATCAAGCAAAGACAGCTTCAGAACAGCCGGACTGTGTTCCACGGCATTGTTCCTGGTCTTTCCTGCTCACCAATCGACAAGATCCTGATGGACGTCCTCTTTGGAAACAAAGATCACTTCCGCCGAGAGTCAGTTTGGTTTGAGGTGATGGATCTCGAGAGCCCATACCATGCATTACTTGGCCGACCCACCTTGGACAAGTTCATGGCGGTCCCCACTACGCCTACCTCAAAATGAAGATGCCCAGTTCCAAGGGCATTCTGACCATAGCCGGCGACTACCGGAAGTCGTCTGCCTGTGCGTCTGAGAGTAATCGGTTGGCCGAGTCCCTGGTGATCGCGACCGAGAAGCGGCTCCTTGACCGGGTTGTGGCGATGGCCGGCAAGCAGCTAGAGGTGTCGCCCAACCCCAAGGAGTCGGAGGCTGAGGGTTCGTTCAAGCCGGCCAAAGAGACAAAGAAGATACCCTTGGATCCGGAGCACCCAGAGAGGTATGCTATCGTAGGAGCAAACCTCGACAGCAAATAGGAAGGCGAGCTCGTCGATTTCCTCCGTGAGAATCGGGACATCTTCGCATGGTCCCCCAAAGACATGCCAGGTGTACCGACGGAATTCGCCGAGCACAAGTTACATGTCCGATCTGATACAAAGCCGGTCAGGTAGCCCTTGCGCCGCCTGTCAGAAGAAAAGAGAAGAGTTGTCGGAGAAGAGATAGCCCGACTCCTAGCAGCCGGCTTCATTATGGAAGTATTCTCTCCAGAGTGGCTAGCCAACCCGGTCCTGGTACTGAAGAAGAACAAGCAGTGGCGAATGTGTATTGACTACACAAGCCTCAACAAGGCTTGCCCCAAGGACCCGTTTGCTTTTCCAAGAATTGATCAGGTGATAGACTCCACAGCCGGATGCGAGCTGTTGAGCTTCTTGGATGCATATTCAGGATATCACCAGATCAAGCTGAACACGGCTGACAGACTGAAGATCGCCTTCATCACACCGTTTTGGAGCCTTCTGCTACCTAACCATGACGTTCGTCTAGAGGAATGTCGGCGCCACCTTTCAGCGTTGCATGCAGAAATACCTCCTCAAGCAACTCGGCAGAAACGCCCACGTCTACGTGGATGATGTGGTGGTGAAGACGGAGAAGCGTGGAACACTACCGGAAGACCTCAAGGAGACCTTTGAGAACTTGCGCCGATTCTAGATCAAGCTCAACCCTGAGAAGTGCGTCTTCGGAGTACCAGCCGGCCAACTCCTTGGCTTCCTGGTCTCTGAACGCGGCATATAGTGCAACACTGTAAAGATCAAGGACATTGAGAGGATGGAGGTACCCAGCCGACTGCTGGACGTGCAAAAGTTCAGTGGCTGCTTGGCATCCATCAGTCGATTCATCGGTCGGCTGGGCGAGAAAGCTCTCCCCTTATACCAGCTCATGAAGAAGACCACTTTTTTCGAGTGGAACCACAAGGCGGACGAAGCTTTTCTCCAGTTGAAGAAGATGTTGACTACTCCACCCTTTCTGGCGGCTCCGACTCCTAAGGACCCTATGCTCCTGTACATCGCCGCCACCAGGCGAGTAGTCAGCACAGTCATTGTAGTGGAACGCAAGGAGGAAGGCAAGGCACTACCTATCCAGAGACCGGTATATTACCTGAGCGAAGTGATGTCAACCTCCAAGCAGAACTACCCCCACTACCAGAAGATGTGCTATGGCGTGCACTTTTGCTGCCAAGAAATTAAAGCCTTACTTTCAAGAGCATCCAATCACTGTGGTCTGCATGGCCCCACTTGCCCAGATCATCGGAAGCCGAGATGCTTCTGGCCGAGTGGCCAAATGGGCCATAGAGCTGGCTCCCTACACTATCCACTACCAGCCCCGCACCGCCATCAAGTCACAAGAACTGGCCGACTTCCTCGTCGACTGGGCCGAGACCCAGTACCTACCTCCAGCGCCCGACTCCACCCATTGGCGGATGCATTTCGACGGCTCCAAGATGCGCACCGGCTTGGGACCAGCGTTGTCCTCACTTCTCCTAAAGGCGACAAGCTCAAATACGCACTGCAAATCCACTTTGCAGCCTCCAACAACGTCACCGAGTACGAGGCGCTCATTCACGGGCTCCGGCTTGCCAAAGAACTTGGCATTCGCAGGATCCTGTGTTATGGCGACTCGGACTTAGTGGTCCAGCAGTCATCTGGCGACTGGGACGCCAAAGATGCAAACATGGCGAGTTACCGTTTCCTCGTGCAGCAACTCAGTGGATATTTTGAGGGGTGCGAGTTCCTCCATGTGCCAAGAAACGACAATGACCAAGCAGATGCCCTGGCATGAATCGGCTCTACCCGCCAAGCAATACCATTCGGCATCGTCCTTCAACGCCTCCTCAAGCCGTATGTCAAGCCTTCACCAGAATCAGACTCCATCTTTGTGCCGGCTCCTCCCAAAGAAATCGGATCCGACTCCAAAGCCCCGGCAGACGGTATGAGGATTTTGGCAGATGGATCCAAAGCCGCCACAGTCGAAGTCGGCCCAGGGACTACAGAACCCGACCCGGGGACTGCGCCAGCCGGCCCAAAGACTCCAGAACTCGGCCCAAGGGCTGCGCCAGTCGGCCCGGGGACTTCATTAATCCAGCAAGCGGTTGCTGACTCCAGCCCGCTGCCTCCCAGCCCAGCCGCCCTCGTCCAAGTCACAGTTCTGGTAGTCGAAGAAATAGCAGCACCCTCATGGGCCCAGCCCATCCTCAAATTCCTGGTGAGCAAAGAGCTGTCGACTGATGAGACCTTAGCTCGGCAAGTACAACGCCGAGCGGCAGCCTACACCATAGTCAACAGAGAGCTGGTCAGGCGCAGCGTCACTTGTGTCTACCAGCGCTGCGTCGAGCCAGAGCAAGGCCAAGCAATTCTCAAAGACATCCATCAAGGCGAGTGCGGCCACCATGCAGCTTCAAGAGCACTCGTCGCCAAAGCTTTCCGACACGGTTTCTTTTGGCCAACAGCCTTAGAAGAGGCCAAGGAATTGGTCCAAAATGCAAAGGGTACCAGAAGTTCCGCTCCAAGCCGCATCAGCCGGCTTCTGCACTCAAGACCATCCCCATTGCCTGGGCTTTCGTAGTTTGGGGCCTAGACATGGTGGGACCATTCCAGATGGCACGAGGTGGCTTAACTCACTTACTTGTCGCGGTGGAAAAGTTCACCAAGTGGTTAGAAGTGAAGCCAATCAAGAAACTGAATGGTCCGACTGCCGTGACTTTCATCTCCGAAATCTCAATTTGGTACGGCATACCACACAGCATCATCACCGACAATGGCACGAATTTTTCCAAAGGCGCCTTGGCCCGTTTCTGTGTGACACAGGGCATCCGACTGGACCTAGCGTTCGTCGCCCATCCACAGTCAAACGGCCAGGTGGAGCGAGCAAACGGCCTCATCCCGTCCGGCATCAAGCCCCGACTAGTCGAGCCTCTGGAGCACTCGGCTGGATGCTGGCTCGACGAGTTACCAGCCGTCCTCTAGAGTCTGTGCACGACTCCAAACAAGTCAACCGGCTTCACGCCTTTCTTCCTCGTCTACGGTGCTGAAGCCGTCATCCCAACGGACCTAGAGTTCGATTCCTCGCGAGTCACCATGTACACCGAGGAAGAAGCAGAAGAAGCACGACAAGACGGCGTCGATATGCTGGAAGAGGGCCGGCTGCTGGCACTCAGCCGGTCCAGCATCTACCAGCAGAGCCTGCGCAGATACTACAACAAGAAGGTCAGGCCGAGATCTTTCCAATAGGGTGACCTTGTGCTCCGACTGATCCAGCGAACAGCCGGCCAGCACAAGCTGTCGGCGCCTTGGGAAGGCCCCTTTATCATCAGCAAAGTGTTGGGTAACGACTCCTACTACCTGATCGACGCTCAGAAGCCCCTAGCACGCAAGAGGGATGACTCCGGCAAATAGACAGAGCGGCCATGGAATGCAAATCTCCTCCGAAAATTTTATAGTTAAACGCAGTATGTATCACGCTACCTTTTGTATTAAAAGTACCAAGACTTCGGGCCCCCTGAGAAGAGCTCAGGGACTGCCCTCTTTTATCTATATGATAAGAAATATGCCTTCGAGTATATTACTCTTTGTTATGCCGCTTGGCATCGGGTTCGACTAATCAGCCCGGGGACTTGTCGTCCTGCGCTATGAAATGCTTCGTGCAGCCGGACAAGTAGTGTGTGGCGTCTAAGCCATCTCCTGCCAGAAGTCGTAGCTCGCAGAGCGACTGTCTGGTGGGCAGGAGTAAGGAAGAATGGGCATCCACATGAAAAATGGCTAAGGACTCAAAGCATAAACATAGCTTAAGGCCGGCTTCCAGCCTTTTTTCGCAAACCGACTCTCGAAACAGTCGGCTTGCCGTCTTCTATCCGGCTTATTAAACAACTCTAAAAACGGCTAAGTACTTGCCTTCCCAAAGTGACCAAGAATTTGATCCAGCAGCAGTCCGCAGAGTGGCTGTCCGACTGACCAAGACGGCAACTGAGGGAAGGCGGCAAAGGAAAAAGCCAAAAGAGCAATGAGCAAGAAAAGATAGAAGTCGGACGAATATTTACATAACAAAGGCCCTTGGCCGAATCTTCGAGCAAAATTTCAAAATACACCTCGCGGGTGGAATTGTGCGAATTAACAAGTTCTTTAAAGACTATTAAAATAGATAAAACAAAGATAAGGTGGCAGCCTAGGAGGCGGCAGACGGGTTCGTTGGATCAGAGGAGATGGCAGTGTTGGATGTTGGGGCGGTCTTGGCTTGATCACCTCCGGCGGCAGTCGGCTCGGGCAGGCACGGCTCGTTGCTGGAGGTGCGGTCGAGCTGAGGCTGGCCGTCTGCTCCGTCTTCCGGTGCGTCCGTCTCGCTTCCGTCCTCCGCCTCGTCTTCCTCCTCGACGCCGGAGCCGATCACCTCTGCCAAGTCCTGGCCGTAGTCTGGGTTCAGCCCAAACCACTCCGGCGGTACCTCCCCGTCGTCTTCAGCCCGCTCGGGGACAAAGATGCTGGTGTCAGTGTACGCGGCGATCGCTGCCGCACGCTTGACAAGGGCGTCTTCCACGGCTGCCAGCTCCGGCTAGGCCTCTGACCAGAGTGTGGCCAGCCAGTCTAGGTCCAGCCCCGGATACCATGCCTTGACGAATTCCAAGGCTTGGTGCGCTCCGGCCCGGGCCGAGGAACCCTTCCAGGCCTCAAGATGGCCAGTCGCGACCTCCAGCCAGTCGGCAGTCCGACTGGGGGTGCACGGAGCCTGCACGTCTGGCCACAGGGCGGCGATCGCTTGGGCGCCGACACGTTGAAGCCGGCGCAGCATCCGATGGGCCAGCCGCAGACGAGCCCCTACGCTCAGAATATGCTCGTCAAGGGTCCGAGGGGCATCGGCAGCGATCTCCATGCCATACGCCCTCCGCTCCTCGTGGTTAGCCTCGATAGCTTGAATGGTGGCTTGCGAGTGGCCGGGTAAGAAATCTGCCAAGACGGAAAGAATGAAGAACAAGTCAAAAACCAGGAGTCGGCTCGACCTATAGTTGGCGGCTCGAAGAAGGAAAGCAAAGAAGCTTACCGTCGACGAGATCCTCGATCTCGTGGAAGCTAGAGGCCAGCATTGCCTCCTTGTCAGTCCAGGAGGAGCGCTCGCTCGCGAACTCGGCCAGGAGGGCGGCCTCCACCTCTTCCGCCTCCTTCTGCGTCTTCTTAAGTAGCTCCTGATGCTCTGCCAATTGTGCGGCCAGCAGGTCGCGCTCTGCGGCAAGCTTGCTGCACTCCTCCCCCATGGCGCACAACACAGAGTTGGCTTCGCTCAGCTGCTGTTGAAGAGTGGCGTTGGCCTCTAAAGAGAAAGAAGAAAGAAGGCGTTAAGTCATCAACAAAGAAGGTCGTCGGGGAGATCTGGCCCGACTGCACAGCAGTCAGCCCGTATCTCGGGGACTACAGCCCGCGGGTGCGCCAGCGCGCCCCCGCAAAGAAGAAAAAGGACTCACTCCGGCTCTCCGACAAGTCGGTAGTCCGCTTGCCCAGATCTTCAACGTTGCGGTTGAAGGCGGTGACACGGAGGTTGTGATAGTCCTGCAACAAGTATTTCAGACAAAGGTTAGTACCCGGAACTCACCAATTGGAGTTCCGGGCCGCCTGCTCAGCAGCCGGCTCGAAACTCGGGGACTACACCCAGTGGGTGCACTGGCGCGCCCCCACAGAGAGGAAAAAGAAAACAGGGAAAAAGGAGAAAGCATACCCGGATGGCTGCCCGCGACGCCAGGTGCGCCTTGGTGCAGTTTTGGATGGCGTCGCTCTCAGCTCGCAGCTTCGTCTAGACATCCAGAAGCGCCTGGTTCAGCGGGCCCGTGCCGCCTCCTCGCACCCACCCAATGGGCGCGGTGCTGGTCGCTTCGGCGTATGGAATCATCGAGCTGGCGGTGCCGGTCTCCAAGGGGCGTGGCACCGAAGTCGCCTTCTCAAGACGGCGGCGCGTTGGCGAGCCGACTTGAAGGAGTAGCCTTGCCACGGCCTCGACTTCACTCAGCGACAAGGGCGGGTCCACCGGCTGTTTGCCTTGCGCGCTCCTAGACGGTGGCGGGGGCGGCGGTGGCGGTACAACCGCGTCTGGCATGGAGGCGTCGCCACCGCCTCTCTCCATGATCGGGAACTCACCGCCGGCTTCCCCTGACTGCCCTATGAACTCCGGGCGCGGCGGCGCAGAGTTCAGAGGGGTGACGAGCACCGCCGACCGCCGGGGCGCGACTTCCTTAGCCTACCGCTTTGCCGCAGCGGCGGCCTCGGCCGTCTCTAGCTTTTTCAGGGTGGAGGTCACTGCCTTCTTGTCCTCCGCTTTCTCCCGGCGGGCAGCCTCTTCCTCCTCGCGCTTCTCCTGCGCGTTCCGCTTCGTCGCCTCCCGGAGGTCGGCAGCGGGGTCAATCCGCTGAGTAGTGGCAGACGTCTCCGCCGACCCCATAACGGAGGCGGCGGCAACCCTCTCAAGAGTGACGGGAGCCCTGAAGCGAGGGAAGCATATGAAAGACTCAGACAAGATCAACAAACAGAAAATAAAGATAAGGGGCGGAGGCGCTTACGCAGAGACCAGCGGCGGCTTCTTCACTTCCTTGCGGAAGCGGTTGGCCTTCGCGGCCGCCTCGTCCCGCTTGGTCGCGGCGGCCGCTCCCTTGAACTTCTTCGCCCAGCCACCAAGCGTACTCGGCCCGTCCCGGCACTTCTTCGCGCCTCCTTGAGCGTCCAAGCCGGTGGAGGAACTCAGGCTTGGCTGGCCAGCCTTTGGCTGGTGGCGTGGGGCGACTTCTCCCTCGGCCTCGTCATCAGGCCAGTCGGTGAAAGTGGCTGAAGGCCTGGAGCCGCCTGGTTCTCCTCCTCCTCCCTAGGCGTCGGCCTCCATGGCCGCTGCCCCCAAGTCAGGATCATCGACGTCGCTTTCTGCCCGATTAGGGACAAACTGACGAGCCGGCCCTGCGGTGCCGGCCGAAGGAGGGACGAGAGGGTTCTGATTCAAAACAAAAATGGTCAGACTTGACAAGTCGGACTCGGCAACAAAATAAACAGAAGAAGAAGGAAGACGACTTACAATAGGCGAGGGGTTAGCGCACGAATACGGCTCCTTGCCGAACCGCCAGTCCACCGAGAGACCGCAGTTCGCGATGTAGTTCACGGTGTTCACCACCTCCGCGTGAGGCATGTCCTTGGAGCTCATCCGAATCGGGTCCCGATGACCTCTCATCTGGCAGAACAGGTGAGGTCGGCCTTGGAGTGGGAGGACTCGGCGCGCCATGAAGGCGGCCAGCAAGTCGGCCCTGGTCAAGCCGTTCGACTGCGTCAGCACTCGGAGTCGCGCGACAGCGGCGGCACCAGCGGGAGACAGCGTCTTGGCTCAGTGTGACCAGCTGGGGAGCCTTCCAGCCGGCGCGCCGGCTTCGTAAGCCGGCAGGTTAACCCAGTCGCCTTCTAGGGCGATGTTCTTCACATAAAAATAGGACCGCTGCCACATCTTCACCGACTTAATCAGTGCGATGGTGGGAAACAGATTGTCGGCCACTGATCTCCGCATCACGATAAACGCACCGCACTGGGCCGACACGCCGGCGACGTGTGTGCCGAGCTTGGACTGGAAGAACTCACCCCAGAGCACGATGGTGGGGAGAACACCAAGGAAGCCTTCGCACAGGGTGGCGAAGGCAGCCAGCAGCACCACCATGTTCGGAGTAAGGTGGTGCGGCTGGAGCCCGTGGAACTCCAAGAAGGAGCGCAAGAAGCCGCTCGCCGGCAGCCCCAGGCCGCGCAAATGGTGCGACCGGAATATGACCCGCTCGCCTTCCTCTGGCGCCGGTGATATTTCCCCCTCCGGCACGAGGCGGACCCGCACTAAGCCCCTGCCGGGAAGCTGTCGTGTCTTGCAGAGGATCTCAACGTCGTCGTCATCAACCTCGGAGCCGTCCCACACTCCGGAGCGTACAGCAGGAGGCATGGCGGCGGAGGAAGAGCTCATCGTTGCAGGCGCGGCGTGGTTCGGAGCACCAGCGGCGAGAGGAAGAAGAAGCGAGAAGGAGCGAAAGGGAGTAGGGAGAATGGCTGTGCGTGCTTCGCCGCCCCCTCCCCCCGCCTACTTGTAGGCTCATGGGCTGAGAAGCCGAGGGGGCGGTCGTGGGATTAAATACACCCAGGACCCCACGACCCCCATGATTTACCACACGAAGTTACCACATGCAATAACCGCGCGGGAACCCCAACCGTCCGCATAGCCACAACGGATCCGTTCGCATGCCGAGGCATGGTAGTGGCGGGCCCCGCCTGTAGGCCTGTATCGTCACGCATGTGGGTGAGCAGACTAGCTCATCCACGTGGCCCTCGCGACGGGTCCACGACGGGCGGCCACCCGGAAGCTTATCAGGCACGCCGCCTGGACTCCGCCGCGACAATTCAAACTTTTCTGGGGGCAAGTCGGCCTTAAGCAAGTCGGACTCCAACTAGTCGGCTTGACAAGAAGACGGCTAGTGAGGCCCAGATCCAACCGCCGAAAGAAGAAACTGTTGAGGCTCCTCGACATGTCGCCCTCAGAGCCTCACCAGCTTCGGGGCCTACTATCAAAGTAATGGCCCACGGGTAGGCTAACCAAGGCCCAGAACCTTTCAAGACATTGAGGCAGACTGCGCCCCTCGAGACCCCAGGACAAAGAGCCGCCTTCTGAGAGTCAGCGGGGAGGCGGCCAACTGCCCACTCGCGGCCGAGTCCCAGGGACGACTTCAGGATAAGCCGACTCCTGATTGGCGACTTCCAGAGAAGCCGGCCTTCGGGAGTCGGCCCGCGACGCCAACAACCCCCATGCCCTCATAAAGAGGGACGGGACGGGGAGTGGCCACAGTAAGGTCCACTCCCACCCCTTTTCCAAGGGCAGGCGTGGCTAATGTACGTCGTACCCGCAGAGATCTCCGCGTGGCGCGACACTATTGTCATGCCGGCCCTGACGTCAGCCCGAGAGGGCGGAGTCCTATGCCCCCGACGGCCTGCCGGTACGACAGAGGGATGATGGGTCCCACCAGTCGGCGGGCGTACGAAAGACGGTGAGAGCGCCACCAGTCGGCCCGAATGGGAGTCGGCCCCCAGGAGTCGACCGGCCCCTCCCACGGGCCCCATGCGCCATTAATCAGTGGCCACAGTGATCGCCCGCCAGACGGCGGAGCTGTCGCCACGACCTCATGATCGAGCCCGCATCATTAGAGGCACGACTACAGTAATCTACAGCCGGCAAGACCCACCCGTGGCGGATACGGCCTGTCGGCTCCGTACCGAGCCAGTCGGCGGGCCCCAGGAGTCGGCGGATAAGACGGCGGCCAGAGAGACTGACGGCTGGGCCCGCGCCCAGCCGGATTATCATTGTACCCCTGGGGGGTAGGCCTATATAAAACCCCCAGGGCATCCATGCAAAGGGTTGGAATCCATTAGCACTAGACCAGGTCATATAGGAAGGAGAGAGCTAGCCTTGCCTTCTCCTACCTCCAGGAAACAGCTCGAGGAGCAACCGTGTAAACACTTTGCCATAGTGATCATGCAGAGACCCCGCAGAGCAGCAGTAGGGGTATTATCTCCCCGGAGAGCCCCGAAGCTGGGTCAGATTCGCCGGCGTGCATGCCTTCGCCTTATCCCGTTTCCAGGCACCGGCGACATTCTACTCGCCCCCACCATGATAAGCCATCTTTGGCATATGTCGCACCCAACCCCCGACACACATGGCCGTTCGCGGTCTGGGGGCTGGATTTTTTGGGCCCATTCCCTTGAGCGCTAGGGGGCTGCCGCTACCTCTACATCGCCGTCGACAAGTTCACCAAGTGGGCGGAAGTGGAAGCCATCCGCACCACCCTAGCTGTATCTGCGGTCAAGTTCATCAAGGGCCTCATGAGCCGTTTCGGGGTCATCACCGATAACGGCTCGCAGTTCACAAGTAACCTCTTCAAAACATACTGTGCATATATTGGAACGCAGATCTACTACGCTTCAGTGGCGCACCCCAGGAGCAATGGCCAGGCTGAACACGCCAACGCGGAGGTCCTGAGAGGCCTCAAGACTAGGACCTTCAAGAAGAAGCTCGAGGCTTGCGGCAGGGACTGTCATGACGAGCTCCAGTTCGTGTTGTGGTCCATCCACACCACCGCCACTAAGCCGACGGGCGAGACCCTATTCTTCCTCGTCTACGGAGCCGAAGCGGTCCTCCCTCACGAGGTCAAACATCACTCCGCACGGGTCCTGGCGTTTGATGAAACGCAGCAGGACGCCACGCGGGGGATGGACCTCATACTGGGGAGGAACGATGCCTCGAAGCTGCGCTAAGGGCGGCAAGGTACCAGCAGGCGCTGCGGCGGTACCACTGCCGCAGCATCCGCTGCAGGACGCTCGAGGCAGGCGACCTTGTCCTGAGGAGGGTCCTCTCCAGGGAAGGGTTGCACAAGCTTTCACCCATGTGGGAGGGCCCGTTCAAGGTCGTCCATATCTCCAGGCCTGGCGCCGCGCGCCTGCAGACGCAGGACGGGGTGCCCATCCAGAACGCCTAGAACATCCAGCACCTCCGGAGGTTCTATCCATGAAGCAAGGCCGAGTGCCTATGAAGCAAGGCCCGGTGCCTGTGAAGCAAGGCCCGGTGCCTGTGAAGCAAGGCCCCGTGCCTGTGAAGCAAGGCCCCGTGCCTGTGAAGCGAGGCCCCGTGCCTGTGAAGCAAGGCCCGGTGCCTGTGAAGCAAGGCCTGGTGCCTGTGAAGCAACGCCGCCTGTGACACTCTCACATAATAATGAGTGGGGCTGTACATGCCCCGAAGTCTCCGGAGAGCCGCCCTCGGGCCTCGGTGGCTCCGTCCCACGCCTAGTGAAAGCACTTAGCTCCGTGATGGTGAGAAGACGTCAAAAACTAGACTAGGTGCCGGACGCGGCTTTTCATTTGCTTTCCGTAGTTGGCTCGCCTTCTCTTAACCGAAGTTTGCTTCTGGTGTTCCTCGCTGATTTGGTTCTGCCGCTTTTTCCGAATCTAGTTCGCTTTTGTTCTCTCTCTCTTGCATACCCCGCGAGGGGGCTAGGCAGGCGCCTTCACGAGGGTCTTTTTTCTCCTGTGTTGGTCCTTCCCTCTGCCTTTGGTCTGCTTTCTCACGAGGCACCCTCATTCGAGCCCACAAGCCGGCACATCTCTCCTAATTCGTGCCCCTCGGGTACCGCGATATGAAGCGCTGGGTCAAGGCTCGGGTGAACGATAAGTCTCCTAATGAGCCCCCTAACAACAAATTTTTTACAGTTCCTGGGAAACCACTAAGCCAAGACGTGCACGAGGGGACAAGTGCCTCGTAAAGAAAAGGCTGCCCCGAGCGTGCGAGGATAAGTTATCTCCAAGCAATTTAAATGACACAGCACCTAAATAACAAGCATAACATAATGATTGAGGAATCACAGTTCGATACACACACATCCGAGCCTATACTTGTTTTGTTTTGATGCAGGAAAGAAAAGAGGAACAAAGCAAAAGCGGCGTTGTAGTGAACCACGGGGGCAGGCCTCCAGGGACGTCCTGAGCTTAGCCGAATCCCTCCTCGCGCTTCACGGAGGTGCGGCGACGGGATGACCCGTCACCACCTTCGAAGCGAGCGCGGCGGCATGGCGGCTAGTCGTAGCACTACAAAAAAAGACACATCCGTGACATTTTGGGCCGAAAGAAATTTTTTTCTATCATACATATGACACTTCTATGACGATAATTGTGACAAAACCCGGTATCATCATAGATGTGGTGGGCTCCTACTTCTATGACAAAAAATCATGACAGAAAATGGGCTTTTCGTCCTGGGCGGGCTGGAGACGCAGCTGCATGACATTCTTTGGGCCGTCCATGACGGAAAAAACCGTGGTAGAAGCGAGGGGGAGGAAAATTTGGGGAGTTCCCGGTTACGGTGGGAGGTTGGGGCCCGAGAGATGCTCGTTTCTCTCGTACACGTACGCACGTGTGTGCGAGGCGTTGGCTCTAACTGAACCCGAGCCAGGCGTTGGGCTCTAACTGAACCTGAGCGATTGCACTGCAGGCTACGCGCTACAAAACCCGAGCGATCGATCGATGGCTGTTAACTAAACCCGATCGAGCGATTCCTTCGCTACAGCTGCTAACTGAAGTCGATCGATGGGATGAACAGTGTGCGTCGTGAGGGGGGGGGTGGTTGGATGAACAGTGAGCAGTGGCGTTGCCTCTGGATGAACAGGACCCCATGGTGTGGTGGAGGGCTGGATGAACAATAGACGGTGGAGGGGTGCCCGTGGAGGGGTGGATGAACAGGACCCCGTGGTGTGGAGGGCTGGATGAACAGTAGACAATGGAGGGGTGGTTGAACAGGACCCCGTGGTGTGGAGGGCTGGATGAACAGTAGACGGTGGAGGGGTCCCGTGGAGGGGTGGTTGAACAGGACCCCGTGTTGTGGAGGGCTGGATGAATAGTAGATGGAGGAGGGGTGGTTTTTCAGTAGCCGGTGGAGTAGCGCGCGGTGGAGGCTGGATGAACAGGAGCCCGTGGATGAACAGTCACAGGTGGAGGGGTGCCCGTGGAGGGGTGGATGAACAGGACCCCGTGGTGTGGAGGGCTGGATGAAAAGTAGACGGTGGAGGGGTCCCGTGGAGGGGTTGTTGAACAGGACCCCGTGGAGTGGAGGGCTGGATGAATAGTAGATGGAGGAGGGTGGTTGAACAGTAGCCGGTGGACTAGCGCGCGGTGGAGGCTGGATGAACAGGAGCCCATGGATGAACAGTCACAGGTGGAGGCTGGAGGAGGTCGATGGTGGATGAACAGTAGCTCGTGGAGGCTGGAGGGAGTCGACGGTGGAGATGAACAGTATCCCGTGGAGTCCCGTTTTGCGGTACGCCACACCCCTCACGATGAACAGGACCCCCATTTCGACCGTAATGCTCCAACACAAGTCCGTTTCGCCCGTTTTGCGGTACGCCACACCCCTCCCGATCAACAGGACCCCCGTTTCGACCATAGGAGGTCCGTTTCCTCCGTTTTGCGGTATGCCAGACCCCTCCCGATGAACACGACGCATTCCGTTGCCTCCCCATGAACACGACGCATTCCGTTGCCTCCCCATGAACACAACGACAACGTTGTTTCTCTGTTCCGACCCAGCCATGTACACAAGCCCTGGCCGTACGTATGTGTGAGTAGGCGTTCGAGACCCCGCCCGTATGTACACATACGTGGCCGTATTTTCTTTCTTGCACCCTGGCCGCTATATGTACGTGTGCATGCTACGTGCGCGCCTCTACATCGACCAGTATATATGTACGTACACGTTCGCGACCAGAATGACAACGCTACTTATGCTTCGACCAGGTGGGATCCCGACTGTCAGGCACTTCCTTGCGTGCGAAGATGTAGCTGGTGGGTCCCAGCAGTCAGGGGGAAACGTTTCTTTTCACGAAATACGGTGGCTCGTCGGGTGGGTCCCGCTGTCAGGTGGAGGAATAATTATTTTGCACGTAATAAGGAGGCACTTCCTTGCTGCGGCCATGGACCCAGCTGTCAGCCTCTCCACGTACAGTCCACGTCCGATGGAATCCGTTCCTTCACCACGTTGACCATGCCGCGCCGAGAGCACCAGGGCGGTGGACGACGGCGAGGCCTACGAAGGGGACGACGCGGACCGGGGAAGACGCGGAAGTGGATGCCCACGCGTAGAGTATGAGGGTTCACTGGTTCGCTGTGGTGTGAGGCTGTCGTCGCCGCAGAATAACAGGGGGTGTGGGTGATTAGAGGGATGGCCTAGCCAGCGGTGGGAGTAGTAGGGGCGAGGAGGCCTCCGCCGCATCGCAACCGGCCACAGGAGACAGGAGCACGAGGCACGACCGGCGCTGGTTTGGGTGGCTGGAGCAAGAAGACCAGAGGTTAAAGAAGCACTACGGCCGTTGGATGGACATCGTATGGTCACTGGAGCTAGAATCGTGCATATTGACTAAGTTGACAAAGCCCTCCGTCCCTGTCAACTTAGTAGGCCCACAAGTCAGCCTGCCACTATACTGGGTCCCAACTAACAGGGGGAGTATTCATTCTTTTTTGCGTAATAAGGAGGCACTTCCTTGCGTGCGAAGATATAGCTAGTGGGTCCGACATGTCAGCGGGGGGAACGTTTTTTTCGCGAAATACAGAGGCCCTTCCGGTGGTTCCCAGCTGTCAGGTGGAGGAATCATTATTTTTCGCGTACATTCCACGGCCGATGGGTGTCGTTTGTTGATCAAGTTGACTAGGCCGCGCCGAGAGCACCATGGCGGTGGACGACGGTGAGGCCTAGGAAGGGAACGACACAAACCCAGGGAAGACTAGGCAATGGTTGCCCACGCGGTGGGGAGTACGAGGGTTTACTTGTTCGGCTGCCGTCGCCAGGAAATAACAGGAGGTGTGGGTGAGTAGAGGAATGGCCTCGCCAGCAATGAAGTAGGGTGGGGCGGTGCAGCCTGTGCGGCAGCACAGCCGGCCACGGGAGGCGGGAGCAGGCAGTCCCACCGGAGCTGGTTTGGGCGGCTGGAGCAAGAAGATCAGATATTGAAGAAGCAGCACGGCCGTTGGATTAACATCCAACGTTGACAAAGCCAAAGTACACGTCAACCTAGTAGACCCACAAGTCAGCCTCCAAATCTGTCCCAAACAGCATACAGCCTGAAATTTCTAGCCAGATTCAAATTAATTTTAAATCCAAATATACCTTAATTTAAATTCATTGAAATTTTACCCGCACAAAAACAATGAAATTTAAAATATCAAAATCCGAAAGAAAACAGTATTTTGGAACTAATTGTGTGTTTGCTGTATTTTTTCATTTTACAGCCCATTTATTATTACTTATAGCCCATTTCTTATTACTTATAGCCCATTTTATGGGCAAAATGCATCCCTCCTCGTCTTGAAAGATTTCCGATGCGGCGGGGCGTAGAAAAGCAAGTAGGCCTACGTTGGTTATTCTGCAAAAGCAAAATAGCTGGCTAGCAATTTTCAGAAAGGAAAAAAACAAACTGGGCTAGCCATGTGCTAAACAGGCCACCGGTCCCGCACAACCCAGTTGATACCCTTCTCCATCCCAAAAAACAAAATTACTGCGCGTGCTGCTGGGTCCCTACTGTCATCCTCACCATGTACAGTCATCTCCTTATTCCTCTCGGTTGTTGACCATGTTGACAACACCAGAGGGCGGCGCCGCGGCGAGCGAACCAAGGCGGAGGACGATGGTGAGGCCTCGGACGGGAATAAATAGGAGCCGGGGCAGATCACAGCCAGCCGTGGGAGGCAGGAGCAGGCGGTCCCGCCGGCACTGGTTTGGCTTTGGCGGCTCGAGGAAGAAGAGACTGAAGAAAGGAGACAGACGTTGAATGTCAATCCAATCGTCAAGGTTGGCAAAATCGTTTTGTTGGCTAAGCGGACACCAAGTAGCATACTTTTTTATATATAGGAAGAAAACTGCGAGGAAAATGTGTTCGTCTGCCGTCCTTCTCACAGGGAACGTTCACCACATAAGTGACTATCACCCTTGGTTTTCAACCAAGAGGTCTTGGGTTTGAGTCCCAGGAACTCTCAATTTTCTCCTCCTTGCTTCCTCGCAAAAAAGGGAAAGAAAATCAAAGACTTGGGAAGGCGTACAAAAAAAGCTAGTGTACCAGTAATGAGACATTGCCGAGTTTTAGAAAAAAGAAAGACGTGTGCCTGTAGCTGGTTCGAATCCAATCCTAGACTATGACTATATATGGTGCTATGCTACTCTGCAAGTAATGAAACTGACATATCCAAAGTTCGCTTCTCCTCTTCTCTAGTTACTCTGCCTAGCATCAGAAGCTCTGGTCGCAGCAACCATGTCCGCTGGCTGCTCGTCCACCTACTCTTCAGCAGGCAACAACCAGATATGCGCCAAGTCGCAACCCGTACAATCGCCTGTGGGTCTCATCACACCCTCGCCGGCACGCGCACCGCAGCCGATTGCTCATCACAACCCGCTGCCGTTGGTGTGGTGCCACTAGTGCAAATCACGCAGAGTCATCTGTCGCGTCTCAACTACAATCCGCAACCCTGGCCGAGTCTTCTACAAATGCCCGAATCATGGGGTAATAATATGTTTAAGTGTTGTTCTGCCGCTTTCAGTTGCTGATTTTTTTAATAGTTTGGTTGATGATCTACAAATTTGATCCGCGCAGAAAAGGGAAGATTTGTGTGATTTGTATTTATGGGTAGTTGCTGATATGGGAGAATGCAACTACGCTGATTATTTGGTTAGCTGAGGAATCCCAATACCAGCAGGTTGGGGTGTTGGACAAGTAACTGAAGGAACAGCGGAAGAGGAAGATGCAGAGAAGAAGCTTAAAGATGCAGTTCCTCTGATCATGTCCAAGCAACAGCTACTGAACGGCCTTGACAACAATGAGGAGATGAAAGATATTGCAAAGATAATGGGCAAAATCGATGTGCTCTATAGGATTATTGTCTCTTTATTTGCAGTGTATGTAGAACTCGCGATGTATTCAGTGGCTACGACATGAGCACTTTGCTGAAACTAGTAATGAATGAAACCTGTGTAGCAGACTGGGCGTAGTGTTGTCAACATCTAATGATTTCTATTAACGGAAATCAGGGGGTATCCCCTTTTTCTCATATAAATAAATAAATAGCAGAGGCCCTAGCGGGTCAGCTTTGTTCTCATTAGAAGACGTCGAGCAAATTGCAGTCCAACAACAAACTATGTCATCAAATTCAAGTTTCACAGCCAAATATGAGTACAACTAAACAACAATGTCATCATGTTTTAGTTGCCATACAATCACCAAACACAAATCAGCATACATAACAAGTGATGTTCTCACAGCAAAATACTAAACAACATGTTCATCAGGTTTCAGTTGTCATAGCAAACACAATTTCACATAGTAGATAAAAAAACATCTTCTGACAGGCAAATATGACAAAAGCAATGTAATCATCATCCGCAGCAGCAGCGTCAACATCTTCGCAATGTGTATCAGTCTGAATCGTAATTCCCCATGGTGTCATCTTCTTCTGCGTTCTCAACGTCCTCGAACGTCGGCTTCTTCTTGATCAACTCTTGTATGACCACAACACGACAGGCAATCTTTTTGCCGGCGTCATTGACGTGATGGTTCTCAAAGATATTAGGAATATCTGTGTTATCTTGTACATCAGGAGCAGTGTAAGCATCATCTTGTTGTGCAACTTCATTAAACGAATTCCTCTGCTAAAACCTTTGCAATACTCTCCAGTAATCGCTACGTGCAAATGTGTCTTCCAAGAAAAATACCTGTGTTGCTTGATTTGCCAAAATAAAAGGCCCGTTGGTCTGGTACGCCGCCTTGACATTGATGGAGTTGAAATAATCATCAGCTGTGGGTTTTGCGATCCTGGAAAACAGGTTATACCAATGATAGCACAACAGAACCACACACCGATGATCCTCGAAACTGGAGATATACTGCAACTGAACAATGTCTGTTATGTTAGCATACATTTCAGTTGTCTCTTTGTCATACGTATCCATGCTCATGATGGCACTGTTTTGTGTCTTACTGCCTTTGTCTCGTGCAAGGGTGTTGTAGCGCACATCTCCAACAACGTAAGATTCATAATGTCTTACCCGAGTATCAGGACCCATTAGTAGTGAGTAAAGGGCATCATCAACTGCCTGCCCATCCTCCCGCATCTTCTTAACCTATGGTTAGAAAATACACAAGCTGATCATCTAATGTACTCAATATATTAAAAAACCTGACAGTGCACTTCAAAAGCTTACATGGTTCTTGAACCATTTCGCAAATCCTGCCATAACTAGTTTGTCAATGTTTTTGGATTTTGCGGCAGTAACTCCTCCTTGTAGATGCCGCACAACATAGTGATCACGTCAAACATATAAACATATAAGAATGTGCTGCCAGTTTAGTAGATTACGATGTATAAGCTGCAGTACTGCACTTACTTGATATAAGGTAGTATCTCAGGACAATTATTCAACACATACCAAACCATTTTGTCCAAATCTTTAGGTTTGTCCTCTTGTAGACTCTTCCCTGTAATTCGAACAGAATAATCGAAAACATTGAGCCCGAGATTGTCTTCACCCACCTCTTTGCTAAGATGATCAACTGTTTCAATGTATTTTGAGCAGAATGTCAACGCTTCTTGTAGGCCTCTGCAATGGAACCCTCGGGTCTAGCTCTGTTCCTAACATAGCCCTTGAAAGTGCCTAGCCGCCTTTCAATAGGGTACATCCAGCCATACTGTACTGGACCTCTAAGTAGTGCCTCGTCAGGTAGATGAACAGCCAAATGCACCATCACATCAAAGAAGGCTGGAGGATATATCTTCTCAAGGTCGCATAGGATAGTTGGTATCTTGTCTCTAAGACGCTCCAAAGCATCTATCCTGATATTCCTACTGCAGAGTTCCCTGAAGAATTGTCCCAACTCTGCAACTTCTCTGATAAGTCAGGGCGGCCCAATCCTCTAATGATAACAGGTAAAACCCTTTGAAGTAGGACGTGGCAGTCATGAGGTTTCAACCCTTGTACCTTGTTTCCATCTGCACTGACTCTCCTTTCAGGGTTGGAAGCAAATCCACGTGGGAATCTCACACGTGACAAGACCTCGCAGAATTCTTTTCTTTTTACCTTGTCCAAGACGTACACAGCTGGTGCCATATCCCGTGGTTTACCTTCATCTTGCACCTGCAAATCCTTTCTGATACCCAGGTGTGTCAAATCAAATCCTAGATTTTAAGGTATCTTTCGTCTTGCCTTCAATATTAAGAAGTGTGCCGATAATGCAGTCACATATATTTTTCTCGATGTGCATCACATCAAGATTATGCCTTAGATCCAAATCTTTCCAATACCCCAAGTCCCACAAAGTGGACCTGCGGGTAAACAATAATCTCTCTTCTACCCTGCCACGCTTCCTTTTCTCGCTACCATTACCAGGATGGTTTCCTGGTGTAATATGCCTGACCTTCTCTAATTCCACTTGCAACTCATCGGCGGTGGGCCTCTTTGGCGCATCACGGGTTTCATGCTTTGCGTTGAACACATGTCTTCAGTATTTTCTAGGATGCGGCTTGTCCTTGGCAAGGAAACGGCGGTGTCCAATGTAACAGATCTTGCTAAGTATTGCGTATGACAGCGGTTCCTGTCACAGCGAACACATGCATTGTAACAATGTGTTGTTCGCCCTGACATAGTGCCCAAAGCCGGATAATCATGGATGCACCAAATTATAACAGCACGCAGAAAGAAATCAGGTGGTGGGCTGCTATATAGGTCTCGAGTGAGAACACCCTTCCATAGCTGTTGAAGTTCCTCCACAAGAAGCTCCATGAACAAATCAAAATCCTTTCCAGGACATTTTGGACCTAGGATGAGCAAGGCCATCATGTAGTTTGATTCTTCGGTGCAGACATTTGGAGGCATGTTGTAAGGGATAACAAGCACTGGCCACATGCTATATGTGGCGCTCTGGTGGCCAAATGGGTTAAATCCATCTGAAGCTAAGCCAGGTCTAATATTTCTCGGGTCAGCAGCAAACTCTTTGTGTTTATCATTGAAGCTTTTCTACTCACTACCATGAGATGGATGGCTCATTACATTCTGATCTCTGTACTCCTGGTTCCTAGAATGCCATAGTACATCCTCTCTTGTTTCAGTATCATGAAACAACCTCTGCAATCTTGGTGTAATTGGAAAATGTCTCAGAACATTATGAGGAATCCTCTTCACAGCATTGCCATCTTTCCAGCTTGATGATTTGCATTTCGGGCATTCACTTAAGTTGGCACAATCCTTCCGGAACAGAACACAATTATTCTTACAAACATGGATCATATCATATCCAATTCCAACCGCACGAAGGAAATTCTTCATTTTACTGTAGGTGTGTGGCAGCTCAGACGCATCTGGGAAAGATTCAGGGAAAGAAGCCAACATCGCATTGAATGATTTGTTGGTCATCCTCTCAAATGTCTTCACCTGAAGAAAGGTGACCATAGCTGAGAATACTGACAGCTTATTTCCTGGGGTGACAGCAACGTTGCATTGTTCCAACATGCGGGCCCACCGTTTTTCTTCTGCAGGTGAAAGTTCACGGAATGCATGAGCATTTCGTAGCATTGTTTCAATGTTGGTCAAACTCACTGGCTCCGCCACCACCACCTCCTCCTCCTCTTCCACCTGAGCATCAGGCAGATCAAGATGGCGATCTGCTGCTTCCACGTAGTCAATAACATTGACGTTCATAGCTTCACCATGATGAACTCACCTAGTATATGTGACCGACATCCCATACAAGTGTAGATGATTTTGCACAGTTGACTGGGGTCTGGTAACTGAATTCATACAACTGCTACACGGGCAGAGCACATCTGATTTCGGACCACCCAGCTCTAACAAAGTTCATGAAGTTTTCAACCCCCTCGACATATGCAGCAGAGAATCTTCGAGCTGAAGTTATCCAAGTCCTGTCCATCTGTTAGACATACAAATTAGTTCTTCTACTAAATATTATAGGAAAAACATATATCCTTTTTTATGAAGTCTAGAAAAAATACCTAGGTCGATGTCTAAAGCTATTGGAAGATATTTGGATGAGCAGATCTAAGTAACGAAATATATGTAAAGCTAATTCAGCAAACAGATTTGAGTGCCAAATTATGGCAGGCTATTTCAGCAGTCAATGAGGCCGAGCACACAGCCATCGAACTATCGAAGGCCATCGCAGCAACAAAGATCGAGTATAAAACGGTGTAGAGCTATTTCAGCTAACACATTGGCTACTAGACCATGGCAATCTATGTCACAGTAAATATATGGAAGGATATTTTAGCAACTAATCGGCCTTGGCATGCCATCTCAGCTAAGCAGATTGAGTGCAGAACAGGGCAAGGAAGCTTCTTAAGCAGAGCATATTGACAGTAAACTTCTTCGGCAAACAGTGAGATTAACAGCGTCTATCAGCTAACATTCAGCGCTACACCAACATGAACGGGGCCTCAGTCTAGAATGCGCGTACCGTGGGAGAAGCTGACCGTCGTGCGTCTCCACATGAACATCGCTAGCGGTGGCGGCGCTGACCATCGTGCGCCTCCACAAGAACATAGCCATAGGTGGCGGCGCGGCTAGAGGACGGCAGTCTACGAGAGCGTACTGTGGGAGCGAGAGGATCACCGAACCGCGGCTCCGACGTATCGGCGCGGCATGGAGGGCGTCTTTGGCGGAGCGAATGGAGTGGAGGGGGACAGGGGGGAGGGTGGTTTGGGGAATATGATTGGCTAGTTGGCCGAAGGGCGGTTGAATCGGATTTGGGGGGAATTTTTGGGTGTGGGGGGGGGACGATTTTCGCGCGGTGGGCGGGGGGAGTTTGGCGCATGGTCGGTTTCTCCAAGTGCAGTCCCACGTGTCAATGAAGAGGCAAGCCGAAGCGCGTTCCGTTTGCGTGAGCCGTGTGCAGGACCGAACGTGTGTGGGGTGCAATGCGACCGCGACAGGAGTGCTTTAAGTGTACCGCATTTTTTCCTTTTAAACTAGGTTCTTCGCCCCCAAAAAAAATATGTTGCTTTGCGCGATCCATCGATACTACAACTACTAATCCGGTAATCCCGACTAAAACGGCGCGGCCGGGTCTTTTCGCGCATGATATCCTGGGAGGTTGGCTTAGTTGGGTTTTTTAGGACGAGTAATGCTACACCTACGTAATCCCAGTTACGTAATTAATGCAATGTGAAACGTGTGAGCTGTTGATTGTAGATTGGGGGGAGGGAGGGGCCCACCACCATGAAAATCAGGGGAGGAGAGAGAGAGGCAATTTACGTTAACCCTTTCGTAGGTTCCCGTAGATGTAGAAAGATGTGTCCGATCCTGCAATATAGGCCGTCCGATCTATATCTAATGGATAGGAAGGAAACTATGACAATTTACCCGCACTCCTCTCCACATTTGCAGATAAGGCTTTCCCTCGTTCATCCTTTTCTCCCACAAGATCTTGATCTTCCGTGCAACACACGAGGATCTTGCTAGTACTCCTACAATATTATATTATTGTGAAAGTTCATATACACCGGCCGAGATTAATGCAAACACGGCAGATTTTCATTACATTTCGAACTTTTATAGGTCAAAAAAATAAAAGAAACCCGGCCCTAAACCTATACTACGGCGGCGACCGACGTCCTCCATCTGTGACCTCCATGTACGGGGGCGGGGCTCAAGACCCGTGAAGTGAAGGTGCGGTCTCCGGCAAGGAAAGGTAGAACACGGGAGACAGACCGGCCAGTTGGCACACCATGCCCTGTCGCCTCCCATGCCCTACTCATCCTCGGAGGAGTCCCCGACCTCGGCGGTGCCGGATGTTGGACGGCGGCAAGTAGGACGCGTGGCTGACGGTGCTCCCGTCATGGGCCTCCAATGTGGCACCGCTTGTGCGGCGACTTGAGCGAGGGCGGCGACCTCGAGCTCCATCCCCAAAGACAAGCTCTCCCGCAGAGCATTCGCGCTTGCGGTCATGGCGGATGTGGTTCCAGGTAGGAGGACGATGCGGGTGTGGAGGTTAGCTGGGCGTTGTCGCTTTAAGTAGCGCATTCCGGTGAGGCCAAGCGTCCGGGTGCGTCATTAAGTCGCCGGAGTTGGTTCTGCGGGCACCGAGCCTCTTAATGACGACATACGAACGTACAGGATGAATGCGGGCAGCTGGCGCCGGCTGGGAACTCACCGCGCGACGGCGCGAGGGACGAGGGTTTTGGTATGCCAGGGTAGTCAGCTACGGTCATGGCAACGTTGGAGATGCCCTTTGCTCACATGCGATCCCCGCATGTCATTGGAAAAGCAAGACGACCCGGCATGGTCTCAGGTCCAGAGGATGTAGTTGGCCGTGCTACACCACTCCACGGACGCGTCGCGGCGCCCCGTGCATCCTCGACGAGCAGGGTGTTGGGGTGTGTTTGGATTGTGGCCAAAGTGCACCTTGCCAAAATTTTGGCCATGACCAAAAGATTAGTATTTGTTTGGATGGTTGCCATTTTTTTGGCATGCCAATGAACTCTAGCCAACTCTAGTTCATTTTTGTAGCCAATGTCGGCCAAATTATGGGCAACCAATACCTCAACCAAAATTTTGGTCATAAACCCAAAGATTGGTCTTTGTTTGGACGGTTGCCATTTCTTTGGCATGCCAATGAACTCTAGCCAACTCAAGTTCATTTTTCTTGCCAATGTTGGCCAAATCATGGGCAACCAATACCTCAATCAAAATTTTGGCTACCCAATGCTTTGATGGGGCAACCTTGGGCACAAACCAAACATACCGTTGGTTGTGCCACAGCACTAACGCCACCCTCGGCAAACTGAAACCGACCGTGTCTAGCGACGATATGAGCGTGTCGCTCACCACGGTCGCCGTGTCCAGAGGTGGTGCTGGAGCCGCGCCCCGTTGTTGGCCCCAACGACCCACATGAACAGTTGTCGGTGGCGAGGAGGTTGTGGGCCAGCTCCTCCATTGGACTAGTGTGCGATACGTCGTCCCGACGGGTGTGCCCCACATGTCTGTTTCCCTGTTTTCCCGTCCATATTCGAGCGTCAGTGCTCCGCGTTGCGCATTAGGCCTTTCACTATGTAGGCCAAGCTAGACAACTTATTGTTTATTTGAGCTGTTCAAGTATAATCATGTGTCGTTTGCTTATTTCTCATTCCTCTCCAACCCTCTTCTCCATCGATCATGTCGCCCTCCAGTCGAGTCCATCCTCCCGCATGCCTCATTTGAACATTCCGCCGAGTATCATTCGCATGTACCCACCCTAGTCCTCTTTCAATAGATCTCCGGACCCCGAGATGAAATCGAGAGGGAACGAGTGGGGGCACGTGATACCTAAGGCGGATTCAAAATTTTGAACCGGTGATCATAGCATCCGCAAATCATATATAAAGGGTATTCAATGTTCGTTTAGTTTCTAAACGTACAATATACTCCCTCCTATCCTTTCTAGTTTACATATAAGTTTTATGTGTAGTCAAAGTATATCTACTTTGATCAAAAAGGTATCAACATTCAACAACCCCAATCAATATTGTTAGATTCGTACGTACTCCTAGATTTGTACTCGAGATGGTTTCCAATTTCACTACTGACAAGATTAATAGTACATGAGATGTATAATGTGAAAATTATATCATTGGAAACTCCTTTCACATACGAATTTCCCGTATGCTTTGTGTAAGTTGCATGTCATATACTATTACTCTAACATTTGGTCAAAGTTAGCCTCGAAAAATGCATTAGACCCTGTATGCTTTGTGTAAGTTGCATGTCATATAGGAGTATATTACTCTAACATTTGTGTAAGTTGCATGTCATATATTATTACTCTAACATTTGGTCAAAGTAGTATAGTGGAAGTGGATCCTCTGACGTAGGTATCCGTGCCTTACCCTCCCTTTCGGTCACTTACTGGCGGACCCCATGCTTGCTAGGACCCGCATGTCAGTTACTCAATGGGTTCGGCCACGTCAGGGGATGCTCATCCGTAGTATACTCCCTCTGTTTTTATTTACTCTGCATAAAACGGAGGGAGTGGTGGTATAATAAATGGCGCGGTGGAGGAGGGGGAGGGACGTCAGTTTGCTCTCAACTGTGGTCCCACAAGCGAGCGAAAATGCGAGACGAAGCGTGTTCCATTCGTTGAGCGACGTGGAGGGTCCAGCGTGCCGGGCTACAACACGAACGCGACAAGAGTGATGTACAGTCAAAACCGTTTGACCAGTCGTCACCGGAACCACTATTCACACCAGAACCTTCGCTGCTCGGCCTACACCAGCCACTGCCCTAAAACCACACCAAATCTCCAGCCCATTCCCCCACCTTTCGATCCCCTAGCCCGCATCAAGCGTCCCCTAGTTCGCCAGAAAGCCATGGTGCGCCGCAAGATCACTTACTACAAGATGCTGACGTCAGAGCGCCGCGCAGAAATTGCGGCGGCGGTCGGCGCCACAGACCTCCGTTCCCAAGCTCGCTTTGCGGCGGGCCAATCCCCGAGTTCTCTGGAGCCAAGCTACGAGGAGGAGGAAGCCGATCCAATGTTCATGGCGGAGGTCGCGACGCAGAAGGCCCCCGATGGGTATGAGACGATGGACCTCGACTTCGTGCCGGCGTCCGAGTCCCCCATGGTGCAGGCGGACCAGCGGTTCAACATGGCGATACTAAAGGAGGACCGGGAGGCAGAGGCTCAACTCGACGCGGAGCGTGCGCATGCCACTGCCATCGAGGCTCTCCGGCAGGCGGAACCGGATGTCGTGGATGTGAACCGGGCAACGGAGGCTCAACTTGAGGCGGAGCGCGCGGATGCCGCTGCCATCGAGGCCCTCCTGCAGGCGGAACAGGACGTCCTGGACTTGAACCGGGCGGCAGAGGCTCGACTCGACGTAGAGCGCACGGATGCCGCTCTCATCGACGCCCTCCTACATGCAGAACCGGACATCCTGGACTTGAACCGGGCGGCGGAGGCTCAACTCGACGCGGAGCGCGCAGATGCCGCTGCCATCGAGGCCCTCCTACAAGCGGAACCGGACGTCCTCGACTTGAAGCGGGCTATGCTCTCGTCCGTGTAGAGCGCCCGCATGGTGCGCTTGAATGAGTAGCTGGAGGCCGAGGACAACCACGGTGCGGAGACACACGTCGGCAGCGACGGCTGGTTCGCGCGAGCAGCCAAAGACGACAAGGTCGTCTCTTTTCGCGAGCAGTGATAGTTTTTCTTTATGTTGTTGTTTTATGGATCTTTTGTTGTGTAAAAACATATATTTTTATGCAAGTCGCCTGACTTGGGTCGGTCTACCATTTCAGGCGGTTGGATGAATATCCTACGTCTCCTAACCCTTCTTTCCTTCTTCCTCACCTCTTCTTCTTCCCCAACAGACCACCGCACGGGCCGTACGGATACTGCCCAACATGCGGTTGGATAAACATACTCTATGAATGAAAATTATGTGTCAGCGATAGGATGGCTGAGTTTGGTGTGTTCCCATGCGACAACACGTGTCAGTGAGGGTGCATTCCCTTGGTTGGGTTTGCGGCGTGCAGGAGCGACCGTGTGAGGGTGCGGTCCGACCGCGATAGCCGTGCGCAAGTGTACCTCCTTCTCATTTTGAAAACTTTAGGCAATCTTGGAAAAAATGTGTGGCGAAGTTTGGTAATGCAAGGCCTAGACCCAAACAGGATAAGTACGTACGTACTAGGAGTACTAGTGTTAAAAAAGAAAGGCTGGGTTTTCCTTCGCGGGATTTAATCAATACAAATCCTCGTTTCACGTGTCAATTAATGCTTTTTTTTTCTCCAAAGACCAAAGAGCTAACCATCTCACTCCTCATCGCTTGATTAATGCAGCGCCATGCAAACCAACCTTCTCACTTTCGCATGCATGCAGGGGATATTAATGTCCTTGGTTGATAACCCCATCAATTTTGCCTTGATTAGTGTTAGTGGCCCTTTGCAAATTGTAATTTTGATATACTGGCCTTGTGTAAAAAAAAATGGAGGTAGTAACTATATTTGACTTCCTTCCCCGTTGCGGTGACGTCGATGATATTTTTTTGGTGGTTTGGCGAAGTGCGTTCGACGGAGAACACCATTGAGGGAGACCACGGTAAGTCGTTCACAAGTTCCGCCTGCAAGCCGAGACAACCGCCTTATTTGCATCCAGGAAGTCCTTTACTAGTACTACTATAACTAATGCGGTGAGATGGCTTCTTGAAGAAGACGATGGAGAAGCGGAGTCAGCGAAGACTAAAATGATGGTTGCTTCGTCCGTCCTTTTGTGATTTGACGCAGCACTGCTTTGTGATTTGTGATAGAAGGGATAGGGGAGTAGACTCTGTGCTCTATACTATACTACATGCGTCCAAGCATGTGAGAAAGAGGAGAGACGTTCATTTTTCTATTCCTTCAATCAATCAATCAGGGAGCTTCGGTTCCATCTTTTTGGCTTTGGCAACACCGTCCACAATGGTTCGCACGATGCCAAAAGCTATTTTCACATTTGGCTACACATTGTGGATGCCTTTAACCATACCACTTGGTTTTGCTCCTGTGTGCTATCTATACAAATCTCAATTATATTGATCTAAAGACTTATAGAATCGAGATTAGTAAAAAGGAGGTGATTTTGCCGCGCGGATGGCGGGGGAGGTTTCTTATTTTCGGAGGACGTTGTCCTGGCGGTTTGCTAACATGCGGTCCCATGTGTCAGTGCTTTACCAAGCCGATCCGCGTCCCACATGAGGCAGAACAATGGCAGAAGCAACACATGGTTAAGTTGAAGAAGGTGAGGGAGAAGCGGATTTAGCAACGAGTGAAATGATGTTTGCTTCGTCCCTCCAACTTAATTGCGGGAAAGGTGCAGCTTTGTGATTTGACGCCTCATTGCTCATTACTACGCCGGTGCCATGACTGAGGTGCTTCACCCCGGCTGCTCTACACTGTATTTCGATATGGCACGTGGACCCGGTAGCTTGATGTCCCACATGTCGGTGAAAGGGACTAGATGATTTATGAAAGCGAGTGCTCCACTCTTACGACGGAGGAGTAGATGGCACAACAGCCCAGTGAACTGTCACTTGTACTGTATAGTACTATAGTTTTGCTGTTTCGCATGATCCATCGATACAAGCCCGATTAAACAGGAAAGGGCGGGATTTTTCCCGCGCAGTAGATGATACTGGCCATACATTTCAATGGCAATTTTAATGTATGCAAACTGAATAATTATAAGTAACAATATGATATCTAGTAAAACTAAAAACACATATAATTTATTGTGTTAGAGTGTAGTAGTAGTGTTGTATTGCATAGTTGTTAGATGCAACATGCGAGAACGTGTAGAGATGTAGTTTTGGAGGGCCTACAGAGAGAAAAGCGTAATACGGTCACCGAACTTCAGAATAAGCTGATTACGGTCACTATATACGTTTTGCAGTGATTATACTATACGGTCACTTGCTCACAGCTCAGCATCGGATTGCACTCTCTTGACCGGCCAAATAGTCTGTGTGGCGCCATGTTGACTAGTTAAATTGACCACGTTCGTTGTGGGTCCCACATGTCAGTTCGCATAGGCAAAAGGTCAGATAAACACAAATTTACGCAGGCGTGACAAGGCTCCAACTCGTGCGCGGGAATCACCTGGTTGTGTATGTGTCTGTCAGGGCCTGATGTGTGCGCATGCACGTGTAGGTTGAGCACTTGAGCGTGAGAGTGTGTGTTGGTCGTGTGATGTACTGGTGTGTGCAAGCATGCGTGCGTGTGTGCGCGTGAGTGTTGCGTGCATGCGTGCGTGGCTGCGTGTGTACGTGTGAGTGTTGCGTGCGTGCATGGGTGCATGTGATTGTGTGAGTGTTGCGTGGATGCAGTTCGTGTGCATGCGTGCGTGTGTGTATAATCACCACACCAGCTCCTGTGTGTTAAAACAGACGGCTCAGCATACCAATACAAGGCCACCTTGTCCGTTGTACCCGCGGTCATGACTTCGAACCACCATCCAAATATATTTTTGTCATTTGTTTTCATTCTTACTAGCAAGATGCCCGTGCGTTGCATGTAACATCAAGATGCATTTGTATGACTTGTTTATCTTGTGAGAGAACAGGATGAACGAGGGAAGGCCTTATTTGCAAATGTGGAGAGGTGTGTGGGTACCTTTTTGCAAAATTGCCATAGTTTCTTTTCTATCCGTCAGATATAAATCGGACGGCCTATATTGCAGGATGGCAGGCACACCATCATCACCAACTCTGTTTTTTATAAGAGTGTATTTTATGTATTTTATAAGAGTGTAGATGTAGAGTAGATGGTAGTGAGATAATGTGATGCAACACTAGAGGTACCACGTGGAGCGTTTAACTGGTCAACTAGTCATGTCATGAGAAAATACAGAGTTGTACGGTGAGCCCGTGACTGCATAATAACCACTAAACGTAAATGGTGACCGTAATGAGTGGATTCTGAAGTCCAATGTATGTATCGTGCTTTCGCTTCAAATACAATGATCGTCATTGCATATATCACGAGAGAAAGATGAAACATGCGTGAATTTTCTGGGGGCTTACTTTTAGAGGACCTGGAGATAGCTTTGTGTGCATACGTGAAAGGGGCGTACAGGGGGGGTATGCTATGGAGAGAGAGATGCTCTTCGTTTCTCTTTATTATGACTAAATTTGTATATAGTATAAAAATATACAAATTCATTCTGCGAAATAAATATCATTGTGAGCACCATGCAATGCAAATTAGCGTTCGTACTCCTCCATATAACTTTGTAATGTTGTATATATGTAGAAACTCTAAAATAAATTTTTGGCCACACTTTATTCAAAAGGAATGTTGTATGCGAAATAAACGTGAAGAGAGGGCTTTTTAGATCAATGGGGTACGTGATGTAACATGTGTGAATGTGTAGTTGATGCATTTGGCGGGGCCTAGAGAGGTATGTGTGTGTATTACGTATACGAGAGAGGCATGGATAGAGGGGCCGACGGGGGGGCGTGGGAGAGATAGCACGAGAAATGAGAGTTGTCTAGAGAGAGAGACTAATATGACGTCACGACAAGAGATTCCATTCCCTTGAGTGTGTATATGCAAGGGGGGAGGGAATAGAGGCACCAGGAGAATTTTTCTGTGTGTGTGGTGTTTGTGTTGGTATGTGTGGGTGTGAGAAGATAATGAGACATGGGGGCAGAGGGTGTGTCACTGCGTGAGGTCCGGTGGGTCGAGGTGAGGCCCTTTGTTCTGTTCCGTCCTGCGCCACATTGGTCGGCCCGTGATGCATTTAGGAAGACCCATGGATGACTAGTCGTACAAGACAAAGATAGAAGAATTGTGAAGGACTCTGTGTCCACTGACAAAGCCGGCTAGGATTTGTAACCCTAGGTTCTTGGACTAAGGTAACCCCTTTATCTCTGATATTACTATTCATCCAACCTATCTTTAAGGGGCATCCTACAGAATGCTCTGCTAGAATCATACTCGTTGATTAGGAAGAGACGTGTGAGACAATGCGTGAGAGATAGGCGTAAAGATAATGTGCGTACATGAGACACGGAGGTAGGTCCATGTATATAGAAATGGTCGATGAGGATTGTGTGTGTGTATGTTTGCGAGAGGAAGAGTGCTTGTGATAAAGGTTAGTGAAAACAGTTGTAAATGGTTACGAGAGGGAGGGGGGTTATATCTAGAGCATGTGTGCGAGAAAGACACCTCGGGAGAGAGTGTGTGAGCATGTGTGAGAGACCACCGATGGAGAGTGAAACTACACGTAAAATATTGATCTACCCATTGATTAAAGATATAAATTGTATCCAAATATTAGGATGGGATCATGATATTTGCAATTCGTGTAAGGAGTGGTCATTGATCCATCAGACATCAAGATTCTATCGAATTTGAGAATCTCTATGTTATTATTCAACACAATTGATCCACATAGTTATTATTTTGAACTCCAGACAATGCATTGCTTTAGCAATCGAATATAAACGTGAGTATAGTTCATGTTGTGTGTGTAAAGCACATTATACATACGAAAGTTACACAATGGACATTATAAATAGCTACTACCTATGAACTAGCATACATTTGAATTCAACTTAAGGTGGTTTAAAAAATCGAATTCAACATGAAGTCCATTCAATTATTTGAATTTGATATCATGGCATCTGTAAATCATACCTAAATTAAGGGGGCACCAATCTTTGCTCTGATTTTGTACATAATAGCATATGTAGTCGTGTACAAAATAGATTCAAATTTAGCTCCTCCATTCCAAAATAATCGTAGTTATAGGATTTTCAAGTGTCAAAAATTCAAAAAGAAGCGGATAATTTAATGAGGTTTTCAAACATACAAGGTCAAATATAACGTTGTATATTTAGGTCAATCCTCATAGTTCAAAAGTACTCTAAACGTGAATGCTTGTGTTTCAAAATTTCGAATGAAGTGCCAAAAGAGCCTCTAATCGCCCGAAACCGCGTGAGACCAATGTTTGGTAGTACAAGGAAATTACTTTTCTAATAACTCTGACCCGTGAAACCTACTGGCCCGACATCCAAAGGTCTAAACCGGGGTAGGTTTGTAGCTTCATCTAGATGCCACGCAACCGCATCCGAAAAACATTCATACACAATGGCCGCCTAAGCACACATGCGCGCGACCGAAATCGCTCCCGCCCACTATTTGGCACACCTGGGATTACCATCCTACCCCCGACCCGTAGTAGGTCTGAAATTTAAGAGGGGGCAAAGTTTGTACATTCCCCAAATTTCAAACAAGCGCGTCCCATTTCTGTTCAAAAAAGCAAAAAACAAGCGCGTCCCAGACCGAAACATGGTTCCCCCCCCCCATCTGATTCCCCATTCGTACTCCGTGGGTGCCAAAACTACCTCTCCACCAGCCGCGAAACCCCGGCGTCCTCCGTCCGCCACCCCATCCCACCCATCAACTGCCGCCCTCCTCCATCATGCCGGAGCCGATACCCCGACGTCGTCGTCCACCGCAACCTCAACCGCAACGCCCTCCACGGCTAGTAGTTGAAGCCGAGGCCGAGCCGTCCGTACCCAAGCCAGTTCAACCACACCGTCCTGTGCCTCACCGCTGCCGCTCCAACTTCGCTACCCTCCACCGTACCGGAGTTGTTCCTGCTACGCCGTCCTTCGCCGCCTCGGATCTGCTTCCCCTCCGCCGACATACGGCCACGGCAACACAGTCAACAATTTGGCCATGGGTTCGTCCAAGCCTGCACCCTCCAGAACATCGATTTCCCCGGTAAAAAGAAGAAAATCGGCGCGACTTGTGGAGGTGACCACACCGGCAACCGAAAAAGGTACTCCTCTTCCCTTATTCGTGCAAATCTGATGTCTCTGCTTGCACGGTATTCATCCCACAGAAGACACTAGTTGACCACTTCCTCTTGATACTAGATGTTCCTAGTAACTCGCGATGCACAAGGTTTCTCCTCATATACTATTTCACCTTAGCTAGAGGTCTGTCGCCCCCCTGAATTTCAATTTTGGGCCACTTGATTCCCAATCAACGGAAGCATTCTCTGGTGTAACAGGCGCTAGTACGCCTATTACGCCGGGGAAGCAACACCTTGGTGTTTATCTTAGGGGTGTATGCGGCCTAGAGCTACTGGCGCCCGATCTGGAGGTCGGCCGGGATTAAAGGGATGGCCTGGGGGCGCTGCCAAGCACGGCAGTGGTGTGAGGTCAATGGGAGGGCGGGGAGGCGGAGGCAGGGGTCTAGGCCGGTGTTCGCTGGCGGCTCGAGAAAGATCGTCAACAGTGACTGGCGGGAGGTAGTTGAAGGCCATCTGCCCGTTCCTTATAGATCGGACGGTTCATTAAAAAAATCGACTGACCTATTTATTTTCAGTCGATTGTTATCTTAGATATGACCACATGTGGTGGTGTGCTGGAGGAGTACCTGCATTTCCTGTGCTCATATATTACAAAATCATACAGAGTAGAATCTAATTTTGTTTGCCATGCAATGTTGTAGAGCTATCATATGTCTCCTATCATTTATTTTTCAGCCACCTCCTACCTGCTACTTTTACAGTGCACTAGTTCTGCACACACTTCACCCTTACTCTCACTGTTGTGTTTTTATGCAAGGGTATTTCAGACTCTGCTGCCATGAGAGAAGCCAAAAAGAAAAGAGAGATGTCGCTCCAGTTTGGTGTGCGAGTAGGCAAGACACGTTTCAGCGCTATAATGGGTGCAGTGTCAGCAGATGGAGACGGTAAACGTAGCTCTGGATTTGATGACCTCGCTCGCAATGAACCACCATCCCAGGTGCTTGCTTTAACTTCGCGGTGTCATATGTGGTTGCATGTTCCATATGGTGTCTAGCTTGTATTCGAAAGGCCGAAGTCGGTAAGATAAGGAAAGATATTTTTTTACATGAACCACCATCCCGTGAGCACCAGAAGACAAATAGCTAGCCTAGCCAGTGACAAGCCTAGAAAAGATAGGCATCACCTGGAAGCCAACTAAAAAGCTGCGATGGTGGCGAAGCAGCCCGCCTCCCACCAGGCTCTCAGGTCCTAGATGATCATGCTCACCACTCCAGCCGGATGTCTAGCTTGTATTGCTTCCAATTTGGTTAAATTGCATCTGCTTAGCTTACACATTATACCTTTGAATATGACATGCCTTTCTGTTTTTGGTACATACTAGTACATCTGTTTATTAACCATGTTCTTACAACAAACTAATGTTCTTGTGTATCCCTCATCAATCACATATGACGAGGCAGGCAGGCAAGGGGACTACTCCTCATTTAAAGAATGCAGCGTCAGCCTCCCGACATGATTCTCAAGAAACAGAAATGCTAGATGAAGATAGTGAACGTAGCTCTGTAGTTGATTACAACATTTCCCCTACACTAGCATCGCAGGTGCTTGCTCTAACTTGGCAGCGTGATATGTGGTTGCATGTTGCATATGGTGTCTAGATTGTAATTCTTCCAATCTGGTTAAACTGCATGTGCGAGTCTGCTTAGCTTATACATTATACCTGTTAATGTGACATGCCTTCCTATATTTAGTACATAGTACATCTGTCTATTAAGCATGTCCTTACATAAAACTATTGTTTTTTTGTATCCCGCATCAATCAACATGACGAGACACCTTTAGTATATGCAGTGCGATATTAGTTGCATCTTTCATATGATTTATAGCATGCGTTGCTTCTAATTTGTTGAAATTCCATTTATGATGTGGCGCTTTTAACTTGGCAGAGTCATATTGGTTGCATCTTTCATGTGGTGTCTAGCTTGCATTGCTTCTTATTTGCTGGAATGGGTTTTGCTTAGTTTAGACAAACAGTTGTGAACATGCCATGACGTCCTGTTTTTCGTACATATTCCATCCTGGTATCATGTGTTTGCCTTACATCAAAGTAGTGATTGTCAGTATCATGCATGAATGAGTTCTGAAGAGAGAATTTTATTGCTTTTTCTTGTCAGTTTTACTTGACAATTCAAAATCAATAAAGTGGAAGGAAGTTAGCAAGGCAGCGGATAAAGGTGCTCCTTCCGAACGGAGGGCCTCTATAGTTTCTACTCCTCCACACCCCCAAGATGATTTCCAAGACAACACATGCATAGACACTCAACAAAGCTGTGTTTATGATGAGCGCGTCTCCCCTAGTGCACCATCACCGGTGCTCCGTCTAACTTGGCACTGTTATATGTGGTTGCATGTTATGTGTGATGTCTAGCTTGTATTGCTTCTAATTTTGTTGAATTCCATATGCTTACTTTACACATTATACTTGAATAAGACACGTGTTCATGTTTCTAGAACATACAATATCTGTCTATCACACCATGTTCTTACATCAAATTACTACTGTTGTGTAACCTGCAACAATCACTTATCATAAGACATGTTTGACTTCGGAGTGTGATACAGATTGCATCTCACATTCTTTTCTAGCTTGTATTACTAATTTGTTGAAATGGCACTTATGACGAGACAATTTTAACTTGGTAGAGTGATATTCGTTGCATCTTTCGTATGGTGTCTAGCTTTCATTGCTTCTAATTTGTTGAAATGCCTTGTCCTTAGTTTACACATCATAAGCTGTGAATATGCAATGACACTAATGACGAGAGACCTCTAACATGGTAGTGTGATGTTGTTTGTGTCTTGCATATGATTTATTTCTTTTACTGCTTCACATTTGTTTAAACGCCATTTATGATGAGACACTATTAACTTGGCAGAGCGATATTTGTAGCATCTTTCCTATGGTGTCTACCTTCCATTGCATTGCTTCTAATTTGGTGAAATGTCTTCTTCTTAGTTTACACATCATAGTTCTGGTTATCTCTTCCGTCCTGTTTTTCATACATATTACATCCTACTATCATGTGGTTGTCTAACATCAAAGTTTAGTTCGTCTGCATCACGCATCAATTTGTTCTGAAGAACTAAATTGTTATTCATTTTTCTTGTCGGCTTGACTTAACATGGCACAGAGAAAGGGGAAGAAACACAGAATGGCAGGGAATGAGAAGCGGATGAATCCTGTAGATTCTACTAGTACTGATGGTGCAATAGAAGGTCAAAGTCCAGCAGAAAATTCGACAAACTGAAAGTGCAACTATCCCTAGGTGGTTTTGGTAATTCATAACAACATATAGCTCATTGAGCTAATGCTATTCCAAGATGACTATTTTAGGAAAGCTCAATGACATGCATGGCATGGATGTGAAAGTGGAACCCTCAAAATGCTAAGGACAAAGGATTGGCTCAAGCTCAAAAGCTCAAGACTCTTCATTTTATATTTTAGTGATCCAAGATCACATTGAGTCTTTAGGAAAAGCCAATACTATCAAGGAGGGATGAGGTGTTGCTTAATGAGCCTCTTTCTTCATGTGCTTAGAGATATGCTCCAAAACCCTCAACTACTTTCCCATATCCACATATGACCTAAACCCTAAGCCAAACTCAGTCCTACCGATTCTTTCTATCCGACGCCACTGAGTTTCACTTGTCATAAGCCACTGCCAAACCCTAGCAATTCGGTTCTACCGATAGGGATATCGGTCTCACCGAGATGGGATTGCAAACTCTATGTTTCCCTTTCGTAACTTTTCGGTCTCACCGAAAGAGCGAATCGGTCCCACCGAGATTGCAGTGTAAACTCTCTGTTTCCTTTTTGTAACTTTTCGGTCTCACCGAAAGAGCAAATCGGTCCCACCGAGTTTACCTGACCAACTCTCTGGTTAGCTTGTTACCAAACTCGGTCTCACCGAGTTTGTGTAATCGGTCTCACTGAGATTACGTTATGCCCAAACCCTAACCATATCGGTCCTACCGAGTTGCATGTCAGTCCCACCGAAAATCTCAAACGGTCACTAGGTTTACCTTTTCGGTCCGACCGAGTTTGTTGATTCGGTCCCACCGAGATTGGAAAACTGTAGGATCGAAAGTATGTCTGGAGGGGGTGATTAGACTACTTGACCAAATAAAAACTTAACCTTTTCCCAATTTTAGTTCTTGGCAGATTTTAGCTATTTTAGGACAAGTCAAGCAATCATCACATAATTCAAGCAAGCATGCAAAGAGTATATTGGCAGCAGAAAGTAAAGCATGCAACTTTCAAGAATGTAAAGGGAAGGGTTTGGAGAATTCAAACGCAATTGGAGACACGGATGTTTTTCCCCTGGTTCGGATAGGTGGTGCTATCCTACATCCACGTTGATGGAGACTTCAACCCCCGAAGGGTAACGGTTGCGCGAGTTCACACAGGGCTCCACCCAAGGGTAACGGTTGCGCGAGTCCACACAGGGCTCCACCCACGAAGGGTCCACGAAGAAGCAACCACCCACAAAGGGTCCACGAAGAAGCAACCTTGTCTATCCCACCATGGCCATCGCCCACACAGGACTTGCCTCACTAGTGGTAGATCTTCACGAAGTAGGCGATCTCCTTGCCCTTACAAACTTCTTGGTTCAACTCCACAATCTTGTCGGAGGCTCCCAAGTGACACCTAGCCAATCTAGGAGACACCACTCTCCAAGAAGTAACAAATGGTGTGTAGGTAATGAACTCCTTGCTCTTGTGCTTCAAATGATAGTCTCCCCAACACTCAACTCTCTCTCATAGGATTTGGATTTGGTGGAAAGAAGATTTGAGTGGAAAGCAACTTGGGAAGGCTAGAGATCAAGATTCATATGGTAGGAATGGAATGTCTTGGTCTCAACACATGAGTAGGTGGTTCTCTCTCAGAACATATGAGTTGGAATGGTGTATGTGTTCTGATGGCTCTCGCCATAAATGAAGAGGAGGTGGAGGGGTATATATAGCCTCCACACAAAATCCAACCGTTACACACAGTTTTCCAATCTCGGTGGGACCGAATCAACAAACTCGGTCGGACCGAAAATGTAAACCTAGTGACCGTTAGAGATTTTCGGTGGGACTGACATGCAACTCGGTAAGACCGATATGATTAGGGTTTGAGCATAACGTAATCTCGGTGAGACCGATTACACAAACTCGGTGAGACTGAATTTGGTAATTAGCTAACCAGAGAGTTGGTCAGGCAAACTCGGTGGGACCGATTTGCTCTTTCGGTGAGACCGAAAAGTTACAAAGGGGAACACTGAATTTACATTGCAATCTCGGTGGGACCGATTCGCTCTTTCGGTGAGATCGAAAAGTTACGAAAGGGAAACAGAGAGTTTGCAACCCCATCACGGTGAGACCGAGATCCCTATCGGTAGAACCGAATTGCTAGGGTTTGGCAGTGGCTAATGACAAGTGAAACTCGGTGGCGCCGGATAGGAAGAATCGGTAGGACCGAGTTTGGCTTAGGGTTTAGGTCAGATGTGGATATGGGAAAGTAGTTGAGGGTTTTTGGAGCATATCACTAAGCACATGAAGAAAGAGGCTCATTAAGCAACACCTCATCCCTCCTTGATAGTATTGGCTTTTCCTAAAGACTCAATGTGATCTTGGATCACTAAAATATAAAATGAAGAGTCTTGAGCTTTTGAGCTTGAGCCAATCCTTTTTCCTTAGCATTTTGAGGGTTCCACTTTCACATCCATGCCATGCCAATCATTGAGCTTTCCTGAAATAATCATCTTGGAATAGCATTAGCTCAATGAGCTATATGTTGTTATGAATTACCAAAACCACCTAGGGATAGTTGCACTTTCAATCTCCCCCTTTTTGGTAATTGATGACAACATATAGATCAAAGCTTCGACAAATGATAATAAGGATGAAATATATCGTCGCTTTGAGAAGTATGTGATAAGTAAGAGCTCCCCCTAAATTTGTGCATATTTAAAATTTGCTTTGGACTGCAAATGCACAAGGAGTTAGAGTCATGGGTTACTCTTCCATGTCACATACATCTTTGTGGAGCGCTTAAAATGATAAGAATGAAATACATTCATCACCAAGAATAGTGAATGATCACATAAGATAGATAAGATAATAGCATTAAGCAAACATTAAGTGTAGCTTATGATCAAACACATGATCATCAATGTCTCACAAATAATGACATAGTATCTCAAGCACTCAAAAGCAAACAAGTTCGAAAAACCACCAAATAAAGCAAGAGAGAAAAGCAACACTCTCTCTCTCGAAGCCTATGATCTATACATCTTCTCCCCCTTTGGCAACAAGTTACCAAAAAGTTCCTAGAAAATGCATAGTGCTAGATCGACGCTCAGGCTTGATCTTTTGGTGGTGGTGGAGTCCGGATCACTCCAAGGACGAAGGCTTCGGTAGACGCTGAAGTAGACGCTGGAGTTGGAGCTGAAGTAGATGCTGGAGCTGGTGGAACTGAGGCTGTAGCTGGTGCTGAAGTGGTGGCTCTGGTGTCAGCAACTGGCACGGCAGATGACCTCGGGCCTCGTGGCACTCTGGCAAAGGCATGAGTGGTAGTCCTGCCTCTCCTCTCCTGCATGTCCTCCTAGAGCTGCTCCACTGCAGACTGAACTTCCGTTACTTTGACATCCAAGTCATAGAACTTCTGTTCCATGATTCTCTCTAGGCTCTGCTGATTCTGAGTGAGGTTGGCCAGACTTTGCTCAATCCTCAGCGTGGATGCAATCAAGTAACCAAGCTGCTCTTGTTTAGTCTTCAAGAAATACTCAGATGCCTCCTCTTGAGTTGGCATCTTGGCAGCTTTCTCCTTTCTTGCCTTCTCCTTCTTTGCGTATGCTTGGGAAGATGATAGCTCGTTCTCAGTCATGACAACTTGATTGTCCTCAAAATCTGGACGGATGGGTAGGTGTTCCTTGTCCAATAAATATATGCCCGTGCCCATCTTGGAGTTAATGAGCTCCTGGATCTGAGGGGCATATCCGCAACTCCTCTTCTGATCTGCTGCAGTCCTTTTGATAGTTTCCACTATGAGGCTCATCACCTTGAACTTCTGAGGCACATCAAATACATGTAGCAAGTTGATAGCATGGCCTCTGATCATCTTGTGATCTCCAGACTTGGGCAATAAGGTGTGCCTCAAGATCTAATTGATAGTTGGCAGCCCTGACAGAAGGTAATGCACAGACCCAAATTTGAAGGTGTCAAGGGCTTCATTGGGAATTTCCATGTACATATTGGACATGGAGTTATGGTCCATCTTCTTCTTGGCATATATGTCCAAGTCATCATCATGCTCCTCTGGGCATTAATGATCTGTGCCCACTCAGCAACTGTGGATTGGTACCTTGTACCCTCAGACATCCATGTGATCCTCCCATCTGAATAAAAATGTGCGGTGGAGTAGAACTGCATTATAAGCTCCTCATTCCACTTTGTGAGCTTCTGCCCAACAAAGTCAGCTACCCCACAAGCTATGAAGCTGTCTTGCACTCCAGGATAGTGCTCCTCGTTGTCCTTGATGTACTGCCAGTCAACCCATCTCATATCACAGACTATTGGCTTCTTATCAAGCAGCACTGTCTCATAGAAGTCCTGTTGTACTTCTGAGGCACATCAAATACATGTAGCAAGTTGATAGCATGGCCTCTGATCATCTTGTGATCTCCAGACTTGGGCAATAAGGTGTGCCTCAAGATCCAATTGATAGTTGGCAGCCCTGACAGAAGGTAATGCACAGACCCAAATTTGAAGGTGCCAAGGGCTTCATTGGGAATTTCCTTGTACATATTGGACATGGAGTTATGGTCCATCTTCTTCTTGGCATATATGTCCAAGTCATCATCATGCTCCTCTGGGGCATTAATGATCTGTGCCCACTCAGCAATTGTGGATTGGTACCTTGTACCCTCAGACATCCATGTGATCCTCCCATCTGAATAAAAATGTGCTGTGGAGTAGAACTGCATTATAAGCTCCTCATTCCACTTTGTGAGCTTCTGCCCAACAAAGTCAGCTACCCCACATGCTATGAAGCTGTCTTGCACTCCAGGATAGTGCTCCTCGTTGTCCTTGATGTACTGCCAGTCAACCCATCTCATATCACGGACTATTGGCTTCTTATCAAGCAGCACTGTCTCATAGAAGTCCTGCTGTTCCTTAGTGTGGAACCTGTAGTCAACAGCAGTCCTCCTCCTTGAAGCATACAGGTCTACTTCTCTCCACTTCCTCAGCCCTGAATCTCTCCTGAGCTTCATGTCCTCAGCCACAGGATGTGCATCGTTGTGGTCTGGGATCTTGGGCTTGAGCTTTCTCAGAACATTCTCTTCCTCTTCTTCAGCAATAGTCTCGGGCACTGGGGCCTTGTTCTTCTCAGCTGCAGGAATGCTCCTTGTATTCCTCTTTGGTTTTGGCTTGGAGGCAGCTTTGGGCTTAGATGCAGTAGCCCCTGATCTTATGGCATCACCCATCAGCTTGGGTGCCTTGGGTGCTGGTGCAGCTACCTCTTCTTCCTCTTCCTCTTCCATGATGGAAGCCTTTCCTAGCACTCTGGCTACGGTCTTCTTGAACCTTTCCTTCCTCTTCTTGCCTTCTACAGCAACTGGCTCTTGGGGAGTGGGCTTCTCAGTTGACGCTCTTGCCTTTGACATGGGCTGCCTGTCTGCTGGCCTTTTGATCTTTATGCCTGGCTTTGTGCCTTGAGCTGTCTCAACGCTCTTGGAAGTGGCCTCTTCCTCTGCCACATAGTCTTCATCTTCGGAGTCTGAAGTTCTCTTCTTCCTCTGTCTCGTGGCAGCCTTTGGCAAGTTGCTAGGGGTGCTCCTGCTGCCCTCATCTGAAGAGCTGGAGGGACTAGTGCCCTCACTCATGTGCACCTGTTGCTCTGACATGTTCTGGCTATCACTTTGATCAGACATGCTGCAAACTCTGACTGCTGACCCTGTGAACAGTTTATAGATGAGGTAGAAAAGATGAGCATCACAAAATGCAGAGATTTTTGCAAAAGAATGATCCAAAAACTTAGTTTTAGTTTCCCACTGAAATCATCTCGGATCTACCGATTTTCAAACTCGGTGATACCGAAGCAGTTTTGGAACCTAAACTAGTGAACTCGGTAGGACCGAGTCACAGTTCGGTGGCACTGAGACTGCTAGGGTTTCACAGAGTTCCAAAATCGGTCACACCGATAAGTAATTCTCGGTCAGACCGAGTCTCACTTGTGCAATGGTATAAGCCAAATCGGTGGGACCGAGTTTTTCAACTCGGTGGGTCCGAGATGGTTTCGGCGGAAACCTAAACCTAGAATTTTCGAATCAAACCTAATCTATGAGTTCATTGACTGGATAGAAGTTTATCAAACGTGGCTAGAATCAATATGATCACAATGTGCTAGGAATCAGATTGGGGAATAGCACAAAGATCGAGTCCATACCCTAGTTCGGCGGAGCCTCGCTACGGCGGCAACGGCGGGGCAGAATTCCCATTGACGGCGATGGAGACCAGCGACTGGAGGCGGCTGGTGGCGAGAAGACGATCCGGAGACCACGAGGGAAGAGCAGGCTATCGCGCGGGCGAAGGGGTTCGGAGAAATTTCCAAAATTTTGCCCGTGAATATATATAGCCCGACCCTGTCGGTGTGACCGAGTGGAACAACTCGGTGGCACCGAGATTCATAACTGCAAGCAGTTACTGAAACTCGGTGTGACCGAAAGGTTCAAATCGGTTGCACCGAGATCGAAAACCTAGATCAACTTAATGATCTCGGTAGGACCGAAAGTGGGGTATCGGTCAAGCCGAGAATCATAAAGAGGTTTTGGAAGTTTAAGTCTATGACGAATCGGGGACTCTGAGCGCTCCTCACACAGAGTGGTTCGAATCTGACTTGATCAAATTTTGTGATGCAGCATGAATAGAGTTTGAGACGAGAAAAGCATAGATAGCTAGAGGAGGTACTTAGGCATTCTTGTCCATCCACTTGGCAAAAGAAAATAAAACCAAACAATCAAAACAACAAGTGGATGTCCTCGAATGAGTAAAATATGCAACCAGCATGCTCACACAATAAGATGGCAAATGAAATATGTGGCAAGGCATGCACAACCAATTCTAGCATCTATCAAGCAATTTGCGATGACAAGGTCATCTATATATGAGTATATTGACTTAGGAGTCAAGTGAGAGCACTTGATCATAGGTCATACTCATTGTTTAAGCTCAAGTGGGGTTACCACTTTTACATAAAGCATTGTTGTGTTCACATCTTTAGAGTTGCTTTAGCTCAAGTCTTAGAGTAAAGCTCCCCCTAGATGTGATATCCCCCCTAAGAGGGATGAACTAACCTTGGGTTTTGTCGATGATGACTTCATGTAGATGTTGAAGGTGTGGATGCTCAATGTTGATGTAGATCACTTGGAGCTATCCATTTGAGTGAATTGCACTTTCAATACCTACATGGGTTAGTCCCACAATGAACAAACAAGGATATCCATAGACATAGAGTGATGCACACAAAAGATGATGTCCATGAAAACTTTTAGGTTACCTTGTCCCTTGTCTTACCAACAAGAGGGTTTGTGACTCCTTGAACTAGTGCAAGCTTGTTCTTGCCAAAATGATAAGAGTGAAGTATGTTGGCGGAGTCACCCTGAAGAACTCTCTAGTTCTTCTTCTTTTGGATCCACATCATCTTGATGGGAATCCTTGGAGTTGTAGTCGTACTTGATGAAGTGGAACTTGAAGTAGTCTTGGGAATCCACTTGACTAAGGTCTTCGGAGCTTCTTCAAATGCGTCAATTTCCTCTTGAAGCTTGTCCTTGCCTTTTTGCTTGTAGTCTTGTGGTGGAAGATCATCTTGAGCTTGTGTCCCCTTGAAAGAAGTATGATACTTCTCTTGTTGAGGAATAAACTTTGTCTTGGGGTATTGATCTTCTTCCCACTCAACTCCATTGGCATTGAACTTTCGTTCAAAACCAACACCTTGATTCTTCCGATGCATTCCTTGCTTGCGCACAATTTCCTCGAATTGCTTACTCCCGTCAAGGCTTTTGTACAATCCTTTCTCTATAATTCCCTTCAATAAGCTATTTTCTTGCTTAAGTGTAACTTGGCTAAGAGAATCATTAGTAGAATCAAGAGAACTACTAGAAGCAACAATATTGGATTTAACATGATCATTGTTACTGCTAGAGGAAGAATCTTTCTTGTTCTTGTTACTAGACTTGACTTGAGGCATGTAAGTGGATAAGAGTAAACGCTTGGCAATGTAAGAAGAACTTTTCTTGCGGAGATCATCATTGATTGCTTTTAAGAACTCATGCTCTTGCTCAAGATTGAGCTTTTCAAAGCGTAATTTCTCATGAGCTCTTAAAAGTTCTCGATGATCTTCGAAGATAGTTTCATGAGCTAACTTAAGAGTGTTTAGTTCTTTAGTTAGAGCCTCAATCTTCTCCTTATCATTGTCATTCGTTTTATCTTGATTAGCATGTTTAATTGACGTTTCATCATAGTATTCATCACTAGAGTTGTCAACAAGCAAATCATCACCTAACAAGTCATCTTCATCACTATTGAAATCAACATACTCGGGGTGTGTTACCTTAGGACCTTTGGCCATGAAGCATCTTCCAATTCCTTCATTTGGTGAGTCAAATATGTCGTAGGAGTTGGTTGACACAAGTGCTAGACCGGCAACACCTTCATCTTGAGTATCTTCGGAGTCGGAGTGATAACTTCTCTCGGAGTGGCTGTCGGAGTCGGAGCCGGATACCCATTCACCAACATGAGCTTGATGTCTTCGTCTTGTGTAGCTCCTTGATGATTTTTCCTTCCTTTCCGAATCCTTGCTTCTCCGTGAGTATCTTCGTTCATAACGATCATCTCTACTCCTCCTCTCTCTTGGTGGTGATTCTTTGCTTCTTCTTTTTGGAGAATCTTCTCTTTTCTTGTAGGGAGCCGTACACTCATTGGAATAGTGTCCGGGTCTTCCACAACTGTAGCAGTTTCGCTCTCGAATGGAAGATCTTTTGTCATTGTCGGACCTTGAGTTGAAGCTTCTATCTTTGCTTCTACTCTTGTAGAACTTGTTGAAGTTCTTCACCATTAAGCTCAATTCTTCATTGAAGTCTTGTTTCTCACTTAATGATGTAGGGGCTTCACATGAGGCTTTATAGGCACAACTAGATTTGTTGTGAAGTTCCTCTTTATCCTTAAGTGACATCTCATGAGCAACAATTCTTCCAATCACCTCCGTTGGTTTGAGATCTTTGTAATTGGGCATCATTTGGATCAATGTGCACACGGTATCATATTTTCCATCCAAGGCTCTTAGAATCTTCTTGATGATGAATCTGTCGGTCATCTCTTCACTTCCTAAGCCGGCAATCTCATTTGTGATGAGAGCAAGCCTAGAGTACATTTCAGCGACACCTTCACCATCCTTCATCTTGAACTTGTCAAGTTGGCTTTGAAGCACATCCAACTTGGATTCCTTGACGGAGTCGGTACCTTCGTGCATATCAATCAAAGTGTCCCAAATTTCCTTCGCATTCTCAAGACGGCTGATTTTGTTGAATTCTTCAGGGCACAATCCGTTGAAGAGAATATCACAAGCTTGAGCATTGTATTGCAACATCTTCAACTCATCCGCGGTAGCTTCACGGTTTGGTTCTCTCCCATCAAAGAAGTCACCTTGCAAACCAACACACACAATAGCCCAAACGGCGGGGTTATGTCCAAGAATATGCATTTTCATTTTATGCTTCCAACTAGCAAAATTAGTAACATCAAAGTAAGGACCTCTACGGTGATAATTTCCCTCGCTAGACGCCATACTCTCCTAGGTTGTGAAAGCAAGGCTATCACCACCAAAGCTATGGAGATAAAAGCAAATGGAGACCAAAGCTCTGATACAAATTGTAGGATCGAAAGTATGTCTAGAGGGGGGTGATTAGACTACTTGACCAAATAAAAACTTAACCTTTTCCCAATTTTAGTTCTTGGCAGATTTTAGCTATTTTAGGACAAGTCAAGCAATCATCACATAATTCAAGCAAGCATGCAAAGAGTATATTGGCAGAGGAAAGTAAAGCATGCAACTTGCAAGAATGTAAAGGGAAGGGTTTGGAGAATTCAAACGCAATTGGAGACACGGATGTTTTTCCCGTGGTTCGGATAGGTGGTGCTATCCTACATCCACGTTGATGGAGACTTCAACCCATGAAGGGTAACGGTTGCGCGAGTCCACACAGGGCTCCACCCACGAAGGGTCCACGAAGAAGCAACCACCCACAAAGGGTACACGAAGAAGCAACCTTGTCTATCCCACCATGGCCATCGCCCACACAGGACTTGCCTCACTAGCGGTAGATCTTCACGAAGTAGGCGATCTCCTTGCCCTTACAAACTTCTTGGTTCAACTCCACAATCTTGTCGGAGGCTCCCAAGTGACACCTAGACAATCTAGGAGACACCACTCTCCAAGAAGTAACAAATGGTGTGTAGGTAATGAACTCCTTGCTCTTGTGCTTCAAATGATAGTGTCCCCAACACTCAACTCTCTCTCATAGGATTTGGATTTGGTGGAAAGAAGATTTGAGTGGAAAGCAACTTGGGAAGGCTAGAGATCAAGATTCATATGGTAGGAATGGAATGTCTTGGTCTTAACACATGAGTAGGTGGTTCTCTCTCAGAACATATGAGTTGGAATGGTGTATGTGTTCTGATGGCTCTCGCCATAAATGAAGAGGAGGTGGAGGGGTATATATAGCCTCCACACAAAATCCAACCGTTACACACAGTTTTCCAATCTCGATGGGACCGAATCAACAAACTCGGTCGGACCGAAAATGTAAACCTAGTGACCGTTAGAGATTTTCGGTGGGACTGACATGCAACTCGGTAGGACTGATATGATTAGGGTTTGGGCATAACGTAATCTTGGTGAGACCGATTACACAAACTCGGTGAGACCGAATTTGGTAATTAGCTAACCAGAGAGTTGGTTAGGTAAACTCGGTGGGACCAATTTGCTCTTTCGGTGAGACCGAAAAGTTACGAAGGGGAAACACTGAATTTACATTGCAATCTCGGTGGGACCGATTCGCTCTTTCGGTGAGACCGAAAAGTTATGAAAGGGAAATAGAGAGTTTGCAACCCCATATCGGTGAGACCGAGATCCCTATCGGTAGAACCGAATTGCTAGGGTTTGGCAGTGGCTAATGACAAGTGAAACTCAGTGGCGCCGGATAGGAAGAATCGGTAGGACCGAGTTTGGCTTAGGGTTTAGGTCATATGTGGATATGGGAAAGTAGTTGAGGGTTTTTGGAGCATATCACCAAGCACATGAAGCAAGAGGCTCATTAAGCAACACCTCATCCCTCCTTGATAGTATTGGCTTTTCCTAAAGACTCAATGTGATCTTGGATCACTAAAATATAAAATGAAGAGTCTTGAGCTTTTGAGCTTGAGCCAATCCTTTTTCCTTAGCATTTTGAGGGTTCCACTTTCACATCCATGCCATGCCAATCATTGAGCTTTCCTGAAATAATCATCTTGGAATAGCATTAGCTCAATGAGCTATATGTTGTTATGAATTACCAAAACCACCTAGGGATAGTTGCACTTTCAAAAACTATGTGTAACGGTTGGATTTTGTGTGGAGGCTATATATACCCCTCCACCTCCTCTTCATTCATGGAGAGAGCCATCAGAACACATACACAATTCCAACTCATATGTTCTGAGAGAGAACCACCTACTCATGTGTTGAGACCAAGATATTCCATTCCTACCATATGAATCTTGATCTCTAGCCTTCCCCAATTTGCTTTCCACTCAAATCTTCTTTCCACAAAATCCAAATCCTATGAGAGAGAGTTGAGTGTTGGGGAGACTATCATTTGAAGCACAAGAGCAAGGAGTTCATCATCAACACACCATTTGTTACTTCTTGGAGAGTGGTGCCTCCTAGATTGGCTAGGTGTCACTTGGGAGCCTCCGACAAGATTGTGGAGTGGAACCAAGGAGTTTGTAAGGGCAAGGAGATCGCCTACTTCGTGAAGATCTACCGCTAGTGAGGCAAGTCCTTCGTGGGCGATGGCCATGGTGGGATAGACAAGGTTGCTACTTCGTGGACCCTTCGTGGGTGGAGCCCTCCGTGGACTCGCGCGACCGTTACCCTTCGTGGGTTGAAGTCTCCATCAACGTGGATGTAGGATAGCACCACCTATCCGAACCATGGGAAAAACATCCGTGTCTCCAATTGCGTTTGAATTCTCCAAACCCTTCCCTTTACATTCTTGCAAGTTGCATGCTTTACTTTCCGCTGCCAATATACTTTTTGCATGCTTGCTTGAATTGTGCGATGATTGCTTGACTTGTCCTACAATAGCTAAAATCTGCCAAGAACTAAAATTGGGAAAAGGTTAAGTTTTTATTTGGTCAAGTAGTCTAATCACCCCCCCCCCTCTAGACATACTTTCGATCCTACAAGTGGTACCAGAGCTTTGTTCTCCATTTGCTTTGATCTCCATAGCTTTTGGTGGTCATAGCCTTGGTTTCACAACCTAGGAGAGTATGGCGTCTAGCGAGGGAAATTATCACCGTAGAGGTCCTTACTTTGATGTTACTAATTTTGCTAGTTGGAAGCATAAAATGAAAATGCATATTCTCGGACATAACCCCGCCGTTTGGGCTATTGTGTGTGTTGGTTTGCAAGGTGACTTCTTTGATGGGAAAGAACCAAACCGTGAAGCTACCGCGGATGAGTTGAAGATGTGGCAATACAATGCTCAAGCTTGTGATATTCTCTTCAATGGATTGTGCCCCGAAGAATTCAACAAAATCAGCCGTCTTGAGAATGCAAAGGAAATTTGGGACACTTTGATTGATATGCACGAAGGTACCGACTCCGTCAAGGAATCCAAGTTGGATGTGCTTCGAAGACAACTTGACAAGTTCAAGATGAAGGATGGTGAAGGTGTCGCTGAAATGTACTCTAGGCTTGCTCTCATCACAAATGAGATTGCCGGCTTAGGAAGTGAAGAGATGACCGATAGATTCATCATCAAGAAGATTCTAATAGCCTTGGAAGGAAAATATGATACCGTGTGCACATTGATCCAAATGATGCCCAATTACAAAGATCTCAAGCCAACGGAGGTGATTGGAAGAATTGTTGCTCATGAGATGTCACTTAAGGATAAAGAGGAACTTCACAACAAATCAAGTGGTGCCTACAAAGCCTCATGTGAAGCCCCTACATCATCAAGTGAGAAACAAAACTTCAATGAAGAATTGAGCTTAATGGTGAAGAACTTCAACAAGTTCTACAAGAGTAGAAGCAAAGATAGAAGCTTCAAGTCAAGGTCCTACAATGACAAAACATCTTCTAGTCGAGAGCGAAACTACTACAGTTGTGGAAGACCCGGACACTATTCCAATGAGTGTACAGCTCCCTACAAGAGAAGAGAAGATTCTCCAAAAAGAAGAAGCAAAGAATCACCACCAAGAGAGAGAAGGAGTAGAGATGATCGTTATGAACGAAGATACTCACGGAGAAGCAAGGACTCGGAAAGGAAGGAAAAATCATCAAGGAGCTACACAAAACGAAGACATCAAGCTCATGTTGGTGAATGGGTATCCGGCTCCGACTCCGACAGCCACTCCGAGAGAAGTTATCACTCCGACTCCGAAGATACTCAAGATGAAGGTGTTGCCGGTCTAGCACTTGTGTCAACCAACTCCTACGACATATTTGACTCACCAAATGAAGGAATTGGAAGATGCTTCATAGCCAAAGGTCCTAAGGGAACACACCCCGAGTATGTTGATTTCAATAGTGATGAAGATGACTTGTTAGGTGATGATTTGCTTGTTGACAACTCTAGTGATGAATACTATGATGAAACATCAATTAATCATGCTAATCAAGATAAAACGAATGACAATGATAAGGAGAAGATTGAGGCTCTAACTAAAGAACTAAACACTCTTATGTTAGCTCATGAAACTATCTTCGAAGATCATCGAGAACTTTTAAGAGCTCATGAGAAATTATGCTTTGAAAAGCTCAATCTTGAGCAAGAGCATGAGTTCTTAAAAGCAATCAATGATGATCTCCGCAAGAAAAGTTCTTCTTACATTACCAAGCGTTTACTCTTATCCACTTACATGCCTCAAGTCAAGTCTAGTAACAAGAACAAGAAAGATTCTTCCTCTAGTAGTAACAATGATCATGCTAAATCCAATATTGTTGCTTCTAGTAGTTCTCTTGATTCCACTAATGATTCTCTTAGCCAAGTTACACTTGAGCAAGAAAATAGCTTATTGAAGGGAATTATAGAGAAAGGAGTGTACAAAAGCCTTGCCGGGAGTAAGCAATTCGAGGAAATTGTGCGCAAGCAAGGAATGCACCGGAAGAATCAAGGTGTTGGTTTTGAACGAAAGTTTAATGCCAATGGAGTTGAGTGGGAAGAAGATCAATACCCCAAGACAAAGTTTGTTCCTCAACAAGAGAAGTATGATACTTCTTTCAAGGGGACACAAGCTCAAGATGATCTTCCACCACAAGACTACAAGCAAAAAGGCAAGGACAAGCTTCAAGAGGAAATTGATGCATTTGAAGAAGCTCCTAAGACCTTAGTCAAGTGGATTCCCAAGACTACTTCAAGTTCCACTTCATCAAGTATGACTACAACTCCAAGGATTCCCATCAATATGGTGTGGATCCAAAAGAAGAAGAACTAGAGAGTTCTTGAGGGTGACTCCGCCAACATACTTCACTCTTATCATTTCGGCAAGAACAAGTGCAATCAACTTCCACATCTTGCACTAGTTCAAGGAGTCACAAACCCTCTTGTTGGTAAGACAAGGAACAAGGTAACCTAAAAGTTTTCATGGACATCATCTTGTGTGTGCATCACTCTATGTCTATGGATATCCTTGTTTGTTCCTTGTGGGACTAACCCATGTAGGTATTGTAAGTGCAATTCACTCAAATGGATAGCTCCAAGTGATCTACATCAACATTGAGCATCCACATCTTCAACATCTACATGAAGTCATCATCGACAAAACCCAAGGTTAGTTCATCCCTCTAAGGGGGGATATCACATCTAGGGGGAGCTTTACTCTAAGACTTGAGCTAAAGCAACTCTAAAGATGTGAACACAACAATGCTTTATGTAAAAGTGGTAACCCCACTTGAGCTTAAACGATGAGTATGACCTATGATCAAGTGTTCTCACTTGACTCCTAAGTCAATATACTCATATATAGATGACCTTGTCATCGCAAATTGCTTGATAGATGCTAGAATTGGTTGTGCATGCCTTGTCACATATTTCATTTGCCATCTTATTGTGTGAGCATGCTGGTTGCATATTTTACTCATTCGAGGACATCCACTTGTTGTTTTGATTGTTTGGTTTTATTTCCTTTTGCCAAGTGGATGGACAAGAATGCCTAATAACCTCCTCTAGCTATCTATGCTTTTCTCGTCTCAAACTCTATTCATGCTACATCACAAAATTTGATCAAGTCAGATTTGAACCACTGTCTGTGAGGAGCGCTCGGAGTCCCCGATTCGTCATAGACTTAAACTTCCAAAACCTCTTTATGATTCTCGGTCTGACCGATACCCCACTTTCGGTCCTACGGAGATCATTAAGTCGATCTAGGTTTTCGATCTCGGTGCAACCGATTTGAACCATTCGGTCACACCGAGTTGCAACAACTGTATACAGTTTTGCATCTCGGTGCCACCGTGTTGTTCCACTCGGTCACACCGACAGGGTCGGGCTATATATAGTCACGGGCAAAAATTTGGAAATTTCTCTGAACCCCTTCGCCCGCGCGATAGCCTGCTCTGCCAACTTGGTCTCGGATCGTCTCCTCGCCGCCAGCCGCCTCCAGTCACTGGTCTCCGTCGCCGTCAACGGAAATTCAACCCCGCCGTTGCCGCCGTAGCGAGTCTCCACCGAACTAGGGTATGGACTCGATCTTTGTGCTATTCCCCAATCTGATTCTTAGCACATTGTGATCATCATGATTCTTGCCACGTTTGTTAAACTTCTATCCAGTCAATGAACTCGTAGATTAGGTTTAATTCGAAAATTTTAGGGTTAGGTTTCCGCCGAAACCATCTCGGACCCACCGAGTTGAAAAACTCGGTCCCACCGATTTGGCTTATGCCATTGCACAAGTGAGACTCGGTCTGACCGAGAATTACTTATCGGTGTGACCGATTTTGGAACTCTATGAAACCCTAGCAGTCTCGGTGCCACCGAACTGTGACTCGGTCTGACCGAGTTCACTAGTTTAGGTGCCAAAACTGCGTCGGTATCACCAAGTTTAGAAATCGGTAGATCCGAGATGCTTTCAGTGGGAAACTAAAACTAAGTTTTTGAATTATTCTTTTGCAAAAATATCTGCATTTTGTGATGCTTATCCACTCTATCTCATGTATAACCTATTCACAGGGTCAGCAGTCAGAGTTTGCATCATGTCAGACCAAAGTGATAGCCAGAACTTGTCAGAGCAGCAAGTGCAGATGAGTGAGGGCACTAGTCCCTCAAGTTCCTCAGATGATGGCAGCAGGAGCACCCCTAGCAATCTGCCTAAAGCTGCCACAAGACAGAGAAAGAAGAGAACCTCAGACTCAGAAGATGAGGATTATGTGGCAGAAGAGGAAGCAACTTCCAAGAGAGTTGAGCCAGCACAGGGCATAAAACCAGGGATGAAGATCAAAAGGCCAGCAGGCAGGCAGCCTATGTCAAAGGCCAGAGCTTCAACTGAGAAGCCCACTCCCATTGAGCCAGTTGCTGCTGAAGGCAAGAAGAGGAAAGAAATGGTGAAGAAGAGGTAGAAGCCAGAGTGCTTGGCAAGGCTTCCATCATGGAAGATGAGGAGGAAGAAGAAGAGGTAGCTGCACCAGCACCTAAGGCACCCAAGCTGATGGGTGATGCCATAAGAACAGGGGCAGCTGCTTCCAAGGCCAAGCCAGCTCCAAGCACAAGCCAAGAAGGAGAAGGCGAGGAAGGAGAAAGCTGCCAAGATGCCTACTCAAGAGGAGGCATCTGAATATTTCCTGAAAACCAAAAAAGAGCAGCTTGGTTACTTGATTGCATCCACCCTGCGGATTGAGCAAGGACTAGCCACCCTAACTCAGAACCAGGCAAGCTTAGAGAGGATCATGGAACAAAAGTTCTATGACTTGGATGTCAAAGTGATAGAGATTCAGACTGTAGTGGAGTAGCTCCAGGATGACATGCAGGAGAGGAGAGGCAAGACTACAACTAATGCCTTTGCCAGAGTGCCACGAGGTCCGAGGTCGTCTGCAGTGCCAGTTGCTGACCCCAGAGCCACCACGTCTGCACCAGCTACAGCCTCAGTTCCACCAGCTCTAGCGTCCACTAAAGCCTCGACTCCGACCACGTCTATAGAAGGCTTCGTCCTTGGAGTGCTCCGGACTCCACCACCACCTGAAGATCAAGCCTGAGTGTCGACATAGCACTATGCATTTTCTAGGAACTTTTTGGTAACTTGTTGCCAAAGGGGGAGAAAATGTATAGATCATAGGCTTCGAGAGAGAGTGTTGCTTTTAGTGTTGCTTTTATTCTCTCTTGTTTTATTTGGTGGTTTTTCGAACTTTGTTTGCTTTTGTGTGAGATACTATGTAATTGCTCGTGAGACATTGATGATCATGTGTTTGATCATAAGCTACACTTAATGTTTTCTTAATATTATCATCTTATCTATCTTATGTGATCATTCACTATTCTTGGTGATGAGTGCATGTATTTCATTCTTATCATTTTAAGCGCTCCACCAAGATGTATGTGACATGGAAGAGTAACCCATGACTCTAACTCTTTGTGCATTTGCAGTCCAAAGCAAATTTTAAATATGCACAAATTTAGGGGGAGCTCTTACTTGTCACATACTTCTCAAAGCGACGATATATTTCATGCTTATTATCATTTGTTGAAGCTTTGATCTATATGTTGTCATCAATTACCAAAAAGGGGGAGATTGAAAGTGCAACCGAGTTTAGCTTATCACCAAACTCGGTCTCACTGAGTTTGTGTAATCGGTCTCACCGAGATTACGTTATGCCCAAACCCTAACCATATCGGTCCTACCAAGTTGCAAGTCAGTCCCACCGAAAATCTCTAACGGTCACTAGGTTTACCTTTTCGGTCCGACCGAGTTTGTTGATTCGGTCCCACCGAGATTGGAAAACTGTGTGTAACGGTTGGATTTTGTGTGGAGGCTATATATACCCCTCCACCTCCTCTTCATTCGTGGAGAGAGCCATCAGAACACATACACAATTCCAACTCATATGTTCTGAGAGAGAACCACCTACTCATGTGTTGAGACCAAGATATTCCATTCCTACCATATGAATCTTGATCTCTAGCCTTCCCCAAGTTCCTTTCCACTCAAATCTTCTTTCCACAAAATCCAAATCCTATGAGAGAGAGTTGAGTGTTGGGGAGACTATCATTTGAAGCACAAGAGCAAGGAGTTCATCATCAACACACCATTTGTTACTTCTTGGAGAGTGGTGTCTCCTAGATTGGCTAGGTGTCACTTGGGAGCCTCCGACAAGATTGTGGAGTTGAACCAAGGAGTTTGTAAGGGCAAGGAGATCGCCTACTTCGTGAAGATCTACCGCTAGTGAGGCAAGTCCTTCGTGGGCGATGGCCATGGTGGGATAGACAAGGTTGCTACTTCGTGGACCCTTCGTGGGTGGAGCCCTCCGTGGACTCGCGCAACCGTTACCCTTCGTGGGTTGAAGTCTCCATCAACGTGGATGTAGGATAGCACCACCTATCCGAACCACGGGAAAAACATCCGTGTCTCCAATTGCGTTTGAATTCTCCAAACCCTTCCCTTTACATTCTTGCAAGTTGCATGCTTTACTTTACGCTGCCAATATACTCTTTGCATGCTTGCTTGAATTGTGTGATGATTGCTTGACTTGTCCTACAATAGCTAAAATCTGCCAAGAACTAAAATTGGGAAAAGGTTAAGATTTTATTTGGTCAAGTAGTCTAATCACCCCCCCTCTAGACATACTTTCGATCCTACACAAACACGGCATCCCATGCTACACGAGTTTCAAAAAAAGACAAACAGAAACAAATAGCTGCCACCAAACAAGCAGAGACAACCCTAGTTCTTGCAACACCTATCACAATACTATCAGCTGCATGACGTACTCGTGCGTGAACTGAGCTAGCAGCACGTTCCCAAGCTCCCTTGCCACCTGACACTACTTCCCAAGCACTCTTCACACAAGACGAGTTGGCAATATCAGATGAACCTTCTGAGCTTCAACAGCAAGAAGGTAGTTGCTGGAGTCAAGTTACAATTGCATGCTTCTTTATATGTAGTCTCACAGTTTGATGTACACTAACACTTCCTATGTTTGTTGTTGGACTAGCACCTAGGCGCAAGAGGAAACAAACATCAGGGATAATGCTCGATAGGTTAACTAAATCTAGAGGAGGAAGAATGGAGATCCGTTTTGAGGCAGGTTTAAAAAGGCCACATGTTGCTACAGAGTCAGCCAAGTTAGTATCAGAGGCAGCGGTTGCTGTTAGGTGTCATGTACGTATCCTCCCAACATGGATTCAGTACAGGAATGACAAAGACGAAACCCAGTTCAACATCTTCCTCGACCATTTATCTGTAAGTATGGTTATGTATGGAAACTAGTAATATCGTCTTCCTCAGTCCAATACTTTCTAGGTTGTTGATAATGAGAGTCCCATAATTTTCAACAGATGAGGTTCAAGTTGGATAGCCAAGATGATGCAACTAGACAAGCTTGCACCCATGTTTTCAAGTCTTCTCTGCGATAGTATCGGTATAACTTGAGGAAAACTCACTTTGAAGGCAAGGATAATAGTGAACTTGCCCAAACATCTCTAGTGGAAAATATATCTGATGAAGACTGGAGAGGCCTCGTTAAACACTGATCCGATCCGAAGTATTAGGTACATTATATATATATGTCATCATATCATATGTTGAAGTCCTATTTACGCATGTGCCACACAAATCTATCTTCTTGTAGGTGAACTGTTCAAAGAACAAGGCCAACCGTACGAAAGTGAAATTCCAATAGACGACAGGATCTCGTAGCTATATTGCACACCGCGAGGCTCTTGTAATTAGCTGTTATTTCACTCTTTTTGCTGTACCATATTATCAGATCTATATTGACTTGTTCCAAATGCAAAGGAAAGCCTGCAAGTACCAAAAAGTACCTGAACCAAATGCTGTGGAAATCTTCAAGGATTGTCACACCAGCAAGAAGAAGGGCATGACTACACCAGTCAAAGCCGCTGTTCTAAGTCCTTAATCCTCATGCCTTTTAACTAGTACTTACTCTGACTTGTGCCTTGAACTACATGGTTTGCAGCCAATGTCTATTACTCTTTTAAATTTTATACACAATTGTCTTAGAGTATCATTGCACCTTACAAGGTTTAAAAGAGAGGAGTGATGTTCATTTGATCTTGACCCATAATCTAGTTCCGTGCTGGACTTTCCCACACAACGTTACAATTGCCTGTTTGTCTGTTCTCAGTTGTTTTGCGATATGAATGATGTCATACTATGCTTACCGTATTATAAACTTCGTCTCTTTATCCTTAGCCCTCAATACAATGTGAAGAAATAGACAATACATTAGCGATGGTACATGGTCATATGTTTGGATCCTGGTTTTATTATGTACTTTGCAATAAAATACAACTAATATTTTACATGGGTTCACCAGAATAAGTTCTGTATATAGACCAAAGCTATTTTGTTTGGTTTTGCTGCCTCCTTAATATCTTCTGTTCTGGTACTAGTAATGTAAAACCTCAACTTTTCAGCGAGCTATGGAAAAAATGGTGGAACCGCCACCTTCTGAAGGTGGCGAGGCAACTATAACCGCAATGTCAGCTCTTGCTGAAGTGGGTTAGTACCTGTCCACTACCAGTGCCAAAAGCACGGTCCTGCGTAATACTGAGTTGGTTGTTAAGGCAATATCGTCCAAACTGCCTCATGATCAAGATATGCAAGCTCAAAGCAATGTTGTCTCTGCGCTCCATACACAAGTCCATTCCATAATAGAGACTCTTTGTGAAACAAGGAGAAACATTGCTCAATGTCGTCAAGATATGCATGGTTTTGAAACCAGACTATCAGACATTTGCTATGTTGTTCAGGAGCCCAGGGGAAATGAAGGCGAGGGTTATGGTGCTCCATCGCACAATACAACATGAAAACGTAACAGTCAGGTCAAATGAACTGAGCTTCTGAACTTCTGGTGGTGCATTTATCTGCTAGACTGTTAAGTTTTATGCCAACCTTCCTTTTGTTATATAATTGTAATTTGTTTTGGTGCGATACAAAATTTATTCTTAACGTGCAGCCACCGCCTGAAGAAAACAGCAAGCCATTTTTGTATAGTGTAGGGTGTTCCCTATATTTGCACTGGTGGCGATCTTTGATGCCGAGTGGATGTAATCTGTGCAATCGCCTTAATAGCCTAGCTTTAGTTTCAGCCTTATTTATTTCCTAGTCTTCTTTTTCCCTGGTTTGCTAGTGGCTGCAACTACCATGGGCCATATACGGGTCGTAGGATCCATGGGTCTCCTACGGGCCGTTGATAAATGGGCCTATAATCGGTGGGCCTTGGGCCGTCGGATAAATGGGTCTACATGGGCCATAATCTGGCGTAATTGGTATCGGCCCAGCATAGTAACAGGCCGTTAACAGGCCGTAGGACAGCAAAGGCTTAATTCTGTCACAGGCATAACGGGTCATTAATGGGCCAGAATATAGGACAGGCTGGAAACGGTGCAACGGGTTAACAGGCCAGAAACGAGCGGACTCTTGCCATGGGCCGAATTTGGCCCATTAGTGGAACAGGCCAATAATGGGCCGACTCTTGCCATGGGCCGAATTTGGCCCATTGGGGGAACAAGCCAGTAATGGGCCGGAAGTAATCGAGGGCTGAAAAGGAGCCCAAGAACGTATGGGCCGTCAATAGGGCGAAAGCTAACATGGGCTGGAAACGGCCCATGTAAATCACGGGCCGTTAACGGGTATAAAGAAAATTACTGTTCATTATGGGCTAGAGTCACCGTGGGCCTTTACCTGGGCCGGCCTATTATGGCACACGAAAATCTTGTGGGCCTTTACCTGGGCCGGCCCATTATGGCCCGCGAAATATTGTGGACCTTTAGCTGGGCCAGCCCATTATGGTTCGCAAAACCTCGTGGGCCTTTAGCTGGGCCGGCCCATTATGGTCCGCAAAATCTTGTGGGCCTTTAGTTGGGCCGGCCCATTTAAACTTGTTGGGCCGTGCCACGTGTCGACATATCAAAGGCGCCTTCTGTGAAGTGAGTGGATGACATATGTCCCGACGATGAGCCGACACGTGTTTCCTCTAGCCAATGATGATTTTTCACGTGGAAAATCCCCATTGGTCGGGGCTGTTAACGGGTTATCGGATCCAAAACCCGACCCGATAGCTTAACGGTGTTCCGTTACGGTGGATGCCACGTGTCGGTCGCCCTTGACGAAAGCACTTCTGTGATGTGCGATTTATCGTCATGAAAGTGGACACTTCTGTGATGATAATTTTGGTAATGTCATGGAACACATCTACGACAGCACAGGTATGACTATCTTGATTCTATCATAAATTTGTCATGGATGTACATGCATGACAAAAAAGCGACCTACTGTGACAAACACGTATCATCACGGAAGTGTATTTTTTTTGTAGTGTAGCCACCGCTGCTGGAGCTTTCGCCAAGAGAAGAGCCACCGTAACTGGACGAGGTGCGGCCGGCGGGTTCGCCCTCGCCGCGACCATCGCCGAGGCCGAGCACCTCCTCGCCATCGTTCGTTTCAGGGCAGCACCCGGCGCGGCAACCATCTTCCCCAAACACCCTCATGAAGAGGGTCGCATCACCGTCATACTTAAAGTGGAGGGTGCACCGCTTGCCCAGGACACGTGCGCGGGCGAACCTCTTCCAACCACAAGCCAGAGCTATGTTGCCCACGACGGAGACTTCGACCGCGACCCAGGAAGCCCTGCTGCAGCAACCATCCGCCAACAGCCAGAGACCGCCCGAACCAAGGGCTGGCAGCTTATCGGCAAAGAAGCGCGGAAGCTGGAGCCAGTGGCCGGCCGGATCCACCGACCAAACAACGAACTCCGACAGCACCTCTGCCGAGTGGAAGCGTGGATAGGGAGGCCATGCAACCACGGCACGTCTCCCCTCACAGACGCAGCTACCACGACCGGATCGACCCCCGCCACGTGTAGCGGCGCTACCCCGGGAGCAGGGGGCCACGGCAGGAGTTGTGGAGAGCTTGCGGGGATGGCTGCTTCCCCGTTTTGGCACCGGGGAGCCGGGTCCCTCGCGAGGGGCCTTTCCTTTCTCCACGATGGTGAACCTCTTCGACGGCGCCATTGGAGTCGGAGGCGGAGCAGAGGAGGAAGAAGCAGACGTAATGGGAAGAAATGGGCGGTGGGGGATCTTCTCCCCTCCCCATTTATAGCAGAGGAAGGCCGACCAGCACCCCCACGATCACAGGTAATGATCATTTTCCTTGCATGTCGCAGGGACTTGTCAAGTCGGGTAGTTGCCGAGGCAGAGTGGGGAAGTGGAGACGCCCATGTACAAATAACTGCCACGCGTCAACTAAGGCCGCTGGCTTTTGGGGCCCGCCACGCTCCGCGCTTGGCCCTTTGGCTTCGCCTCGATTCCAAGCCCGAGCGCTCCTTGGGCCCGGGGGTTACTATCGGCATTTTTGGAATGGGGGTCCCCAGACTTGCCTGCCTGTGGCCCATGGCGTGGCTGGGCTGGCAGGTTCGTATGGCCCATCTTCATCAACAAGACATTCAAGACCGTCGCGAGGGGCCAAACCCCGCGGGGATGATGAAGCAAGACCTCCTCAAGAGCGGCCTCGTCAGTCAGGCTCACGAGGGGCGGAGATATCAAGGCAAGGTAAACCTTGCGAGGCCCTCGTGAGGTGAGCCATGATGATCGAGACCAAGCGGGCGCCAGCGCGCACAGCGTCCTTGTTTCCTCTATGGTTCTAAGGGGGCAATCGTAGGCGCGGAGTACCGAGGCATCAAGCAAAGGTTACCATATTGGTGCAACGAGACCAGGACTAAAAGGACGGCAAGACGGAGGTCACCATGGAGCCCAAGACAGCATCATCATCAGAGCCTTTTGCAGGCGAAGACCACCTTTTTCCAAGATAGCTTTTTCTAGTTGTCCCCTTTCGAATTGGTCGTTGTGGCATCCCTTCCCGCTCAATATTTGGGGAGAGGACTAGGGCCTCTATAAATAAGACTAGCCACCACCATAGAGAAAGAGGCGGATTCCGATCCACACACACACAAGCACACCAAGCACAAGAGCACCTCGATCCTTAGGAGGCTGTTCTTTCCCTTGTACTGTTCATCATTAGCCCAAGAGGTAGTCCACAACCACCACACTAGAGTAGGGTTTTACACCTCAACGGTGTCCCAAACCAGTATAAATGTAGTGTCTTTCTGTGTTGAGAGTTCGTCGCGTTCGTCTGCGAGATCTTAGAGAGCTAGGGAGTGGATCGATAGCGAGAAAACCTTTGCGCGCACCCCAGTGTTCGAACCTCAAGGGTCTGACGGAACCCCAGATCCAACAGTGTGTGTCTGTGTGTGTGTGACGCGGAGTCCTTGGTGACGAATGTAAATTAACTGTGCATGGATTCGTCGTAGAGAGGTGATGTGTATGGCAGAGGCCACCAATGAGGGACTGCGCGAGAGAAAAGGCCCGTAGAGAGGGAAGAGAAGGCGTGTGCTCGTGAGAGGAGTCGACATCGAGAGAACGTGTTTGTTCGAGAGACACCGAGGAAGACTACTATATATCGATGGTCCATGTAGGAGAGAATTAAACGAAGGGATGGTTTTATTGGTTTCAGGGATTTAGTGGAAGAGTGAGAGAGGGTGGTTATCTAGAAGGAGATTGTTTAAGTGTGAGTGTTTGTTTTACCCATCCAGGCGGAAGTTATGTGCACACAAGAAGAGAACGATTCGATGTGGCGTTAGGGCTGAGGGTAATTAACTATGGACGGAGACATATGATACCTTGAACGTGCATGTGCAAGAGGTATACATGCATACATGGGATGTGTGTGTGTGCGCGGGTGCATGATCGAGATAAAAGAAAGAAGACATAAGTCATAAGATCAATGAAATAAGAGATAGTGACGTGGGCTGGCGTATGCATCTATGGCGAGTAGAGGGAGCGAGACACAACGATTGCGCGAAAGAGATCAACCTATAGATGCATGTATGGAGAGACATATATAGTGTGTGTGATAGGAAGCAAGAGTGCGTGCGAGAAAGACATGTTGACGGAGAAACTACAGATAGATACAGAGATAGAGATGCTAGCTAGAGGGACATCGACTAGTTTGAGTGTTGGAGATGACGCCAGGTGGTTCATAGGGTGAAGTTATGTGTGTGTCAGAGAAAGATAAAAAGAGGGCACATGACTGCATGTAGAGTGAAACATATATAGTGTGCTTGATAGGAAGCAAGAGTGAGGGCGAGAAAGAAGTTTCATGGAGAAACAGATAAATAGAAAGATAAAGATGCTAGCTAGTATGTGTTAGAGATAGGAGTCGAGTGGATCAGAAGGCTGAGTTATGTGTGTGGGTGTGAGAGAGATAGAGAGGGTGCATGTGAGTCACATACAAACAAATATCAAAGAGAAATTAGATCCTAGAAGACTGAGTTTTGTGTCTGCGAGAGAGAAAGATATTTCACAACGAGAGTGAAAGCTAGAGAGACACATGAGGGAACACAAGATATCTCTAGGGAGAGATAGTGTGTGTGAGCGACATATGAAAGAATGGTAGGGGCACTACTAGGAAAAGGCTAATTAGTGGCGCACCTATTTTTGCCATTAATGGCGCACTACAGGTCCGCCACTATTATCACGCCACTAGTAACAAATACTAATGGCGCACTATAGGTGCGCCATTACTATCTGTGATAGTAATGGCGCACCTATAGTGCGCTTTAGTATGTGTAGAAGTGCGCCATTACTATCTGACTTAGTAATGGCGCACCACACAGAAGTGCGCCATTACTATTTTTTTTCAATTTTTATTTATTTTTTTTCGTTTTTTTCTTAATCTCGGGTCGCTATGGCTTAATCTCGGGTCAATATGCTTGATCTCAAGTCAAATCACACTAAGTGGTCAAACTTGCCGGAAGGTCACCCATCCTCACACCACTCCTGCCCGAGCACGCCTAACTTCGTAGTGCTATCCAACCCCAGCACCACCTCACTTAACATGCACTTGTTGATATATCTATCACATCAATCCTATTAAACCTTGTTGATGTCTAGGACTTTGCTCATGTTTATCAGTGTGATGAAATTTTGAAAAAATATTTCAAACTTCCCGGTCATATTACGTATCATATTTTTTTAAACATTTCCAAAAAAAATCAAAACCAATTTTTTCTGTTACTAGTGGCGCACCTAGCAAATGGTGCGCCACTAGTAAGTTTGAATTGTTTTCCATTCCCCCCCTCTAGATCTTAAAAGCCCAGTATCTTTCGTTCTGTTAGGTTTTTGGGGATTCTGAAAATCTTGAACACTGTTCCCCCGTTCAAATTGGATGTAACTTTTCGAGTAGATGATTTTTCATATAAAAAACTTTTTAATCCTAGTTCGTATGCAAAAGTTATGCCCATATTACTAAATTCTAGAGAGATTTTGCAAATAAAGTTGAATTTCATATTTGTACATTTTATCAACAACTAGACCACATATCACGTGGGAAACTTATTTTCTTTTATTTTTTGACATTTCCATCATTTTATTTTATTTTATTTTAAACTGAAAAGGCGGTCCACTAGGGGGGGTGCATTTGGTCAAAGCTACCAATGGCGCACCACCTACCAATGCGCCATTAGTAACACTGGTTACTAATGGCGCACCTGTTACATGGTGCACAATAAATAGTTTTGCAAAAAAAATAAAAAAAATTGTCAGTAGTGGCGCACCGTGGTTGTGGTGCGGCATTACTAGTTTGAACTAGTAATGGCGCACTATGCTCTAGTGCGCCATTACTAGTTTTGAAAAAAAAGTAAAAAAATTGTTAGTAGTGGTGCACAGAGTGTGTGGTGCGCCATTACTAGTTCTAGTTAAAACTAGTAATGGTGCACTATGCCCTCGTGCGCCATTACTAGTTTTGGAAAAAAAATTGTTAGTAGTGGCGCACCATGGGTGTGGTGCGCCATTAGTAATGAGGACACAATGGCGCACCTGTATCTGGTGCACCACTGCTATATAGCAGTGGCGCACCACATACATGGTGCTCCATTAATGTCCATATTAGCTATAGCCCTTTTCCTAGTAGTGGGGGATATGAGACCCTAGGAGACAGAGTTTGTGCTTGTGTGTGAGAAAGAGATATTTAAGAGGAAGAGTCGTACCTTCTGAAACCTAAGGAGAGAAAGTGAGAGGGGATGTGCGAGTGGCACACAGGGGAATAGTAGGGAGAAATGAGACCCCGGGAAACAAAGTATGTGTTTGTGTGACAGAAAGAGATTTCACATGGAGAATCATAGTTAGAGACACATAGCAGGGAGCGAGATATACTTAGAGAGAGATAGAGTGATGAAGGTCGAGGGAGAGAGTACCGTCAGTGTGTTACGAAGATAAAATATCATTGTCGACATACATGTAGCACGAGAGACAACCGAGAGATGATGAACGCGTATAGGTCTAGATAGATACTCCTATATAAGCATGAGTGATAGCTATATGAGACGAATATCTGGATTAAAGGGGTTTCAAATATTTAAACTAGAGATCTCGATAATATTATAACGCAAATTGGCGTATCAAACATGCATATTCATTTGAATTTGGGGACACGTGTAATGTTATATAGTTTATCAATATTAGTGATCCATAGATTCTTTAATTAGAGACAATGCATGGTTTATATGCAATTAACGTCTAAACGGGACTACACTATATGTTGCGTGTGTGAAACACATTATGCATGTTTGAGAAGTAAAAAACCCGCATGAAACACACATTAATTAGAGACAGTTAGCGAGGGATGCATACATTGGATTTCAACATAAAGTGGTTTCAAATATTTGAAAATCGATATTAAGATGGATACAGCCTTATGAATCTGAGATCATGCCATTTCTAACCATATTTATGTATAAAGGGTGTTGTGCTTCTGAAAGTATATATAAAAAATGATGAATATAGAATTTTATTCCAATCGAAAATGGATCCTACCTAAACAAAACTAGAATACAAACTTGATTCGAATTGAGTTGGCACGGTAAACATGCACTCTTGCTCTGCAAAAATTTGAACGAAGCGGGGAAAGTCGCAGTAACCGCCCGAAACCAAAATCTATGAGATGTAAATTACTGCCTATCCCTGACACGCACAACCTATCGTCTCGATTGCTATAGGTTTCGATAGGGGTAGGTTTGTAATTTCAATGAAATGTGACATAACCGCCTCTCACCCGAATTCATACACGGTGGGCGCCAGAACATAGTGTCTCCTCGGCCGAAATCGACTCCCTCCCCGATTCATACACGGTGGGCGCCAAAACAAACTATCGTCGGCAAATATTCGGTGTATGCGAGATTATCGTCCTATCCCCAACCGACTAATATTGTTGTGATGTAGGAAATTTTAAACGGGGGCTAAGTCTGTAAATTTCCTTGCATTTGAGACAAGCACGCCCTGAAGACATGGTTACCCCATTCCTCTCTCCCTCCATTTCCCCATCCGTACTCCGTGGGCGCCAAAACAACCTCTCCGTCCGCCACCCCATCCACCGCCATTCTCCTCCACCATGCCGGAGCTCATACCCTAATGCCATCGTCCATTACAAGAGATCGACCTCTCTCATCCATGGGTTTGTCTAGGATCCTTGCATCCTGTCCTCTCGCTTCATCCCCGCCATCGTCCACCTTGCCAGCGCAGCTCCTACGACCGTCTCGTCCACCCTGCCCCGCCGCCACCGCCTACCCTCCTAGATCTGCTTCCACGCTGCCAACAGCCATTGCTAACGCAGCACCATCAAATTCTCAGCAGATGCATACACAGCGCCGCACCAGAGGCGGTACTCTTCCGTATCTGCTTAGCTTATTTATCGCAGCAAGAAAATAGTTCGCCACTTCTTTACTCTGATTTCTTGTCCATCACTTGTTAGTTGAAAGCAAACATTGGTTGTGAAGTTTCCTTTGTCCGATTTCCACCTTCAGATCTGCCATGGCATGCTCAACACTATACTCACAATGCCTATGGTTTTCCCCTTCTATATTCCACACTAGTTAAATGACAGTAGACTAAATTTCAAAATTGAGTCAGTCGATTTTTGAGAGCTCGCCGGAGTTCGTCGAAGCGAAGGAAGGGGCTCAGGTGGGGGAGGTGGTTTTTGGGGCAGTTGTTGTGCCTTGCCGAACGAAGAAAACTCGACGCCGGTGGGGGTGGGGGTGGCAGAGGAACATAGTCAATGGGGGTTGTTCAGGGGAGGGCTGGGGGGGTCGGGGCCGGTGGTTCGGCCGGGCGGCCCGTGCAGTGTTCTGTATGGGAAGAATCAGAGACGAGGAAGAAGAAGGGTTAGAAGATGTATGATCTTCATCCAACTGCCTTAATTGGTCGACTGACCCAAATGACAAAAGTCACACAACTTGCATGCAAACATGCCTTTATATTCAGTACCGTCATCCAACCGCGTTAATTGGTCAGCTAATGTTCCTACTTTACTTTCAAAAAGCACGTGCACCACATATAGAGAAACAACAGGGAGTTGCATTCTTAATGCGCTCTGGTTCATCATGTGTGGGCACTGCGCATGTTTGTTATGCCCAAGATGCGGCTATATCTCCCACGTGTCGAGGCACGACTTAGAGGCATAACCGCATTTTGGTTTTGTCGCAAGAAGGGTCATCTTCACACAATCCCATGTAATGAACAAGAAAGGGATAAATAGATAGTTGGCTTACAATCGCCACGTCACACAATGATCAAATAATTCATATGTCATTCAGAGTACACACATAGTCCAACTATAGATAAATCCAAAAGAAAAGAAGATAACCCCTAATGGTAGATCCCCGATCGTCCCAACTGGGCACCACTACTGATCATCTAGAAAAGGCATGTAGTAATGGCCAAGGTGCTCGTCGAACTCCCACTTGATTTCGGTAGTATCACCTGTACTATTATCATCGGCACCAACAACTGTTTTGGAAGTATCCATGAGTCACGGGGACTCAACAATCTCAAAACCCACGAGATCAAGACTATTTAAGCTTATGGGTAGGATGTGGTTATGAGGTGGAGTTGCAGCAAGTGCTAAGCAAGTATGGTGGCTAACATACAAGTACAAGAGTAAGAAGAGAAAATATGCAACGGTCGTAAAGCTAGAAGTGATCCTGAACAACTTACGTTCATACATAACCCAACCGTGTTCACTTCCCGGACTTCGTCGAAAAGAGACCATCACGGCTACACACGCAGTTGATGCATTTAAATTAAGTCAATTGTCTAGTTCTCTACAACCGGATATTAACAAATTCCCATCTTCCACATAACCGCGGGCACGGCTCTCGAAAGTTTATACCCTGCAGGGGTGTCCGAACTTTGCCCACACAAGTTCTCACGATTCCTTCTCCCGGAACAACCCGATCAAACTCGGAATCCCGGTTACAAGACATTTCAACAAAGTTAAAACAAGACCAGCAAGACCGCCCAATGTGCCCACAAATCCCGATAGGAGACACACGTATCTCATTCTCACAGCACATCGGATCGGCAAGACGTCGGGTTGGCTGAGAGCCTGGTTGCCCGGGGGGCACCGGACATCGCCCAGGTTGGACCAGCACTCAGAGGAACACTGGCCCAGAGGTTGAATTAAGATAATCCTCGGGTTAATTACTCCCTAGGCAAAGTTTTAGTTGTTATTAGGAAAATGTTAGAACCAAGGGTGGGCCTTGCTTGAGTAGTTTTATTCAAAGCGAACTGTCAAGGGCGTCCCATAGCCCCAACCGCATAAGGAACACAAAATCAAGGAACATAACACCGGTATGACAGAAACTAGGGCGGTAAGAGTGGAACAAAACACCGAGCAAAAGGCCAAGCCTTCCATCCTTTGCCGAGTATATAGATGCATTAATTAAATAAGAGATATTATGATATCCCAACATATCCATGTTCCAACATGGAACAACCTGCAAGGCACCTGCAACTAGCAACGCTATAAGAGGGGCTGAGCAAAAGCGGTAACATAGCCAAACAATGGTTTGCTAGGAAGGTGGGATATATGCTTCACATGGAAATATGGGAGGCATGATAAACAAGTGGTAGGTAGCACGACATAGTGATAGAACGAACAACTAGCAAGAAAAGAAAGAAGTGATATCAGGGGTAATGGTCATCTTGCCTGCAAAGTTCTCGGGGTTGTCGAAAGCTTGTCCTCATAAACGTACTCAACAGGATCTTCGCTCACGAACTCTTCTCCTGGCTCTACCCAAAGCAAGAAAACAAGCAACATAACAACAATCAATCATTGTGCAATGCACAAGCAACATGATGCAAGACATGGCATGGAATGCAAGATCTAACGTGCAATGCATATGGGTACACCAGAAGGGAAAAAATGATCAAGGCATCAACTTGGCAAACCAAGCATGCCATTGGAAAGAGTGAGTGATTTTGGTCTAAATCGATATAAGGATCACCAGAAACAGATGCACGGTTTGCAAATGATAAGAAAAACAAGAACGATGCAAAATTGTGCTTAACAGCATCCTAGCGCTTAAGATGCATCACTAAACTATGTACATCACTCCAACATAGCCACAAAGAACATGGAAGCGAAGTACATGTGAAGCTCCACAAATCATGAACACCGAGCTCCTGCTAGAACTCACTAGAGCATATCATAAACAGCATCAGGTAGCAATGTTTCGAGCTAGCAAACAACATGCTACAGGAGCATATCATGGCAAAAAAAGGCATGAAATGCTAGTACTAAAGGCAAAGAACAAAACTTCCTTACAGAACTTTAGCCAAAGATGCATAGAAAATGAGGTCGCACCCATGCAAACATGGCAAGTGATACGATCAGTCTCAGACTTAGTAGAAAACATAGTATAGCAGAAACAGATTCATGAAAGCAACTTTGCAAGCTCATGCCACTCACCACAAAGCATTACATGGCATCACAATGTAACCAACAGTAAGAAGACAGAATTATGAATCTTAACATGGTAAGAGCAAGTTCATAGGGTGCATGGGTCACTAGCAAAACACATGGCAATAATGAACTTCATGTTAACAATAAGCCAACAACAATATTTAGCAAAAGTAGAGCATGGTAATCACAAGCTAGAGTACTCCATAATGACAACCAGAGGCATGAATGGATAGACCATCACCATATCTTCAAGACACTCTTAATGAACTACCTCTACTTGTGGCAACAGGACAACATAGCAACATAATGTGACAGGAAATGACTTTGCATGCTTGTGCTAGTCACCACAAAGCTCATAAAAATACAAGGCTTGCAACAATGTAAAGATGGCATGGAGATTCTCCTAAAACATGTAATCATCATGCTCAAAGGATGCACACGCAAAATGCAATGAAAATGACAAATCAACAAGTTATGATGAATTCCAGCAGACAACATCATATAGCACTTTTGCAATGGAGATTATGGCATCAATATATACAGTAATATGCATGATAATGACACCAACATGAACAGCATCACGAGACGAACATTTTGATATATCATATGCGCGTATCGGAGGTATAAGCATGGATATATGACATGCCAAAGTGGTGCACATAATGTAGAAATTCCAGGACTTAGACGAAATTTATACCCCTCGGATCAAGGGTTTGCACACGCCCTGAGGTTCGTTGTTGAAGTCGCCTGAGACGAGGGGGGCGGCGGTCGGAGTCATGGGAGAGGTTCGGTGAGGTCGGGGTGGATGGATCCGGTGACCAGGGACCAGATCCGGCGGAGGACAAAGGGCGTGGCGTTCGGCGGAGTTGGGCGACGAGCTGGGGGCGGCATGGCACCGGCGCACGGTGGTGGGGTTCGGCACGGCGGCAAGGCGATGGGCGGCGGTGGTGCAAAGGTGCGGGGAGGCGTCGCGCGGCGGCGGCCGGATCGGCCTCGCAGGCTCGCTGCGGGCTCGGCGGGCCGGCGGCGCGTGGAGCGGTGGGGGTGCCACGTGGCGGCACAGGAGTGGCCATAGGTGGCGGCGCGGGTGTGTCTGGTGGCGTGCGGACACGTCCGGTGGCCGAGATGGAGAGGGGTTAGGCTTAGCCCGTGATTTTGGACGGGGAAGGCACATTTATAGGTAGGGGAGCTAGGACAGTCCAAATGAGGTGCGGGTTTCGCCCACACGATCGTGATCCAACGACAAAGAGCGTGGAGGGGGTTTAGATGGGCTAGTGGGCTGTTTTGAAGGGGGGTTGGGCTGCAAAGATAGAGAGGCTTTTGCGGTTTCCCGTTTAGCCTTTAGGGCATCAAACGACCTCCAAATGGAACAAAATTTGATAGGCGGACTACCGGTGATGTACCATGGCCACTTGACAAATCTCGACCCATTCTGAGAACGTTTTTCTCCTGCAGACGAAACGAGATCTAAGAGGTGCAACGGGTGCATGTGGGAGTGTCGGATTCCGAAACGGACAATGGGTAAAATGACCGGATGCATGGGACGAACGCGAATGCAAATGAGATGCATAGGATGACATGAGATGAAATGCATGAAATGAGCAAACTGCGAAACGAAAGAAAAAACCCATCCATGAAGGAAATAATATATCACATAGCCGGAAATGGCAAGAGTTGGAATTACAATTATTGAATGTTACATCCAGGGCGTTACAACGTTCCTATTCCATTCTTCTTTAATAAGTACTCTCTCCGTTCCTAAATACAAGTCTTTGTATAAATTCCACATATACTACATATGGAGCAAAATGAGTGAATCTACACTCTCAAATGTATCTGTATACATCTCTATGTGATTCATAGTGGAAATCTCTACAAAGACTTATATTTAGGAACGGAGGGAGTATGATAGTAGTATAGTATGTTCCTTGTAGTGAAGATGAGCAGGGACATTTGCAGTGTAGAGGTCTATACGGTTGGTTGTGATGGACACTTTGAACTCTTCGGGCCTCTTTGATTCATAGGATTTTGTAAACATAGGAATAGGAATTGTAGTGGCCTGCCCACTAGAATCCTATAAGATTAGCAAGGAAATGCGGGGAGTTGTGTGGCCTTTGAGAGTTACACTTGTATTAAAAGTACCGCACCTTCAGTTGAAGAGAGTTGGTATCCGAAGCCTTTCTAGCCGTATCGGCAATACTAGCACATATATTCCAGCAAATTCCACTTTGCTGATTTTACTCCTGATGCTTACGGTGTGCCTGTTATATCTACACTATGAACTACGTAGGTGATTTGTGTCCTACTAGAAGTTGTTCACCCTTTACAGCTAAATAACACACCAACCATACGTCCTAAGGTTCTTTAAATACGAATGTGATATGATACTAACATTAGCTAACAAAGACACATTTAATTGGTTAGCTAATGCTCCCAATTGAGTTTCCAAATGCATGTGGCCACATATAGAGAGACATCAGGGAATTGCATTTTTTGGGCACTCTGATTCATCATGGGTGGGCAACCAACATTGTATAGAAAGAAGGGGAATCCGAATAATATGATTCCTCTTCTGTTCTTTAACATGTTCCTCTTATGTTATTCTTTAGTAAGCACGGTAGTTCCTTGTCAGGAAGGGGAGCAGGGACATCTACAGTCGACACCTCTATTGGGCTGGTTCTGCTAAATGATTTCGCACTTCGAATTGGTCTGCCATAATATCTCGGAAATGGTGGGAGCCGCGCGGGTAACAGCTATGCGCCTTTAGATGAATAGAGCTGGCATGTAGGTGATCGATAGGCTGCATATTAGTAGCAGAAAAACCCTTTGTTTTCCAGCCAGTTCCGCTTTCCGGATTTATTTATGGTGGTTATGGTGTACCCCTATTATCTACACTACGATCTACCTACTGGCTCTACGCTCTCGTTATCATGGTTTGGCAATAAACTTTCTATATGGTATATTACGAACCTATCATTTGCCAACTATCCTTACATCTGGGGCCCCCAATAGGGAACCTATTTTTTGTGTAGTTGTGCCAGTTTATATTAATCTACTCACCATATTACAGCACACATGGGCTCTCTCATCAGAATCCAGTGATAGCACAGAAGGGTTTATAGGGAGCCTCTATTATATTACAATATCCTCTGCATTACAAAGATAATCTTACTACTATTTGTGTTTTCATGCTTTATAGATATTGTACGTAATCACAATGAATATAAGAATGCGCACATCAGAAGAATATTGCGGAATAGTTCAATGGGTAACAAACTTGGCATCAAGGGATTGAGGTCCATTGTGGATGCAATGAAACCCACATGCTCCTGACCTATAGATTCGTATTCAGAATATGATCCTAATGACTATTCTGAGCTCAAGGAGTCAAAGGCAGATGGCCTATCCTATTCACCCAATAAGGTGCCTATTCTAATTTGGCAAGGTTTTATTGGTTGCACATATCTTGCATAAGGTGTCTTGCATTTCTTTTGCTTCGTTGCACCGCCATCTGCTTAGTTTACTCATAATATATGTGAAGATGCCATGCCCATCCATTATCAACACCTATTCCATTTGTCGTCATAACATGTTTTTCCATTCGAATGCGGTTCTTGTGTTTCAGATATCAAAAACGAAGAGGGTCATTGCAAAACCTGAAGGATTACAAGAAAAGTCCTTGAAAAAGGTGGTGCTACCAGAGATATCACATAGCACCCGACGTATATTGGCGATAGAACCAACGCCGCAAAACCTAGGATATCGCAACTATGTTGGTCGTTGCTTTGCTCTTGTGAGTACCTATTGTCAAATCGCTTTCCTTACATTCATACCTGGTGGATTATGTGACATCATTGTGCATTATAGCTTGCTTATCCCCTGTTCGCTCCAAATTATCAGATCTATATTAATGCTTAAATTAATGTATAATAAACCCAATGCGTATGAATAAATTTAGTTCTGCATTGTTCTTGTAAGTATCTGCTGTCCTTCATCACTCTACCTATATTTCTCTGCTAGTTCTTCATGTACACTTTGCAGCTTATTTCCCCTTGTCCTCCATTTTTCTACACATCAGATGTACATTTATTGTTGCCAAAATATTGAATAAAACCAATGTTACGGAAGAAGTTTAGCTCCGCATTGCTCTTGTCAGTGCCTTTTGCCTGTATGATGCATTTACATTTTTACTCAGCATCTTAAGTTAAATAATCGCCATTTGTTCCTATATTTTCACATCTATATTTACTCTTAACAAAATGTAGAATAAAGGCAATACTCTTGAAGAAGAGTGTGCAGTAAACTTCTTGAATTGCCCCCCATCAATATGGACAAGGCCTTTATAGACCCTGTCTTCACTACTAATGTAAGTTTGTCCTCCTCGAGCCTTCAAACTTTGTTGTGTATATTTGGATAACTATGAGTACAAATGCTAATTATTTTTGTCGTCTGCATCAAATTGCTTGTTCAAAGTTTATAAAGTCGAAGTACATAAACATAAGTTTCTCCTTCTTAATTTTAGTCTTTAGTTGTACAATCTAGTTCCATATTCATACCATGTAAATTAAACTAAACATAGCAAGTTATCTTCTATAGCACTATGTGTATGCTTGTGTTCTTGATCTGTAATCCAGTGGTGTGGTGAGACTACCAACAACAGCACAATGTCATATCCTGCTATCTCTCTACTATGAACAATGCCATATTATATTAATGTTATTTAAATCGTGTCTCTTTATTTACCAATCGGAAATGGTATAAATTGACAGTACACTCACCGTTCATGCTTATACGTTGTTTAGAACTACATTTATGCTTTGTGTTCTTGATCTGTAATCTAGTGGTCTGCTGAAGCTGGCCGCTCCTACACAATGCCATTTGCTTCCGTCTTAACTATGGACAATGCCTGTTATGGTAATGCTATTTTAAACCATGTCTCTTTATTTCTAAAAAATAAATGAGATGAATAGATAGCGCTGATGCTTATACGTGCAAAACATGTTATCTACCGACTTGTTTCTCTTTCAGGGTGACAACACTGCTGCTAGGAAGAACTGCCACAATGATAGTGAGACGAACCCATTATTTGTCCCTCTAACACATATTCCAAAGAAGGCAACACATCTTGACGGTAGGGATACAACCATGAAGTCACATCTTGATGTAGTGTCAAACTTACTCAGTGACACAAGCTCGATGAAGTCGCCACCTGAATCTATTCGACTTCTTCAGTCTAAAATTCAAACAGAAATACATTCTTCCTCTCAAATCCGATTGGGACTCCAATCTCTATGCAAGACTAACCATAAGTACATGAAGTTTATTGATACCATGTAGCTTAAGTTGGTGGATATGAGCGCCAAAGAAGCATTGTCTCGTTAGGTTGCTAAGCTGCTTGCCCTACAGGTCCTGGGCCGGGCTAACCTTTCTTGAACTGTGTTGAAGTGATGTCGGTTCTGTCTATTATTTTGTCCGGCTATTAACTCCACTGGTGGCGACCTACCCAGTTTGTGTAATCTACTGTCTGGTTTCCCTTTATTATTAATGGCGGCGAACTTTGATGCCGAGGGGATGTAATATGCTAGAATTTCTTTGTTGTACAGTCTAGGTTTATTCTTTGTCAAGATGTTGTAATTTATTTGTTGTTTCTGCTGTCGTTGCTCTGAGAAGAGGTCATAATATTCGATCGGTGCGCAATGAGCCAACATGTTGGGTTTATAAAATAATAATTTCTGTACTAAAACTGGTCGGTCGCAAATCGCTAGTACGGGCCGAACCGTGGGCCTACAATCATCTCGGGCCATTAGTTTGGTCTAGTCTTAATCTGGCCCACTATTAGTTTTGGGCCTTCAAAAGGCCGAGTAAACCGCTTTCCTCAATTCGGCCCGAAAACTAAATAGTCTTTGAACAGATTGAAATGTTTTTGGGCCTTGGCTGACCCAATTACATGACGGGTGCGAAGCAGGCCGGACGTATAACGTGCCCAAATTAGGCGCAACAGTCTCAAGGGCCTTTAACGGGCCTACAGGCAGTTTGGTCTAGAATGTATCCACGAATACTACGGGTCATTAAGAGGCTGATAGTTACTACAGAGCATAATTAGGCCCAGGTGCAACTCGGGCCTTTAAATGGCCAAAAGTGAAACTGGGCCGAAAGAGGCCCATATATTGACAGGGCCGCTGACAGGCCGAAAATAGTATTGGACCGAATTGTTAAACGGGCCATTAAGAGGCCGAAGAGAAAATCAGGCCGCCAATGGGCCCAATGGCACAGTAGCTGTTAAAAGGGTCATATCTATTATGGGCCGTAATTTGGCCCAAGAAATAAAAGTCAGTTAACAGACTGGATCAGGTGTGGACCGTAATTTGGCCCAAACTATTGCAGGCTGTTAACGGGCCGAATCTGGCATGGGCCATAAGCTGGGCCTAGAATATTGCAGTCATTTAACAGCCCGTATCTGAAGTGGGCTATAATTTGGTCCAAAAAATGTTAGGCTGTTAATGGGCCGGCCCATTAGATCTGACGAAATCTTGTGGGCATGTTCCTAGGCCGGGTTTTAGACCTATATGGGCCTCTATTGGGCCGTCCCACATGTTAAGGTTTCATTGGAGATTCTTGTCAAATGGACGATTGACATTTGTCCTGTCGGATTACGGGTTCCAGCAAACCCTTCTGAGGTTCGGACTCTAGGGTGCACACGAAGAACACTCTCTTCCTCGCTCATTCACTCAATGATCTCACGGCCTAGCTCGATGGACCCAAAGAACAAGAGACACGAGGGTTTATACTAGTTCGGGCCATCTTGCGGTGTAATACCCTACTTCAGTTTGTTGGTGGACTGCCTCAAGGGGTTGAGGATGAACTAGTACAACCGATGAACAACCTCAAGAGGTGAGGTGTTCTTGGGCTCGATGAGCTGGTGAGCCGATCTGGGTGGAATGGTAGCTAAGTCCTATTTATAGTGGCCTTGGTCCTCTTCCTAAATGTTAGGAAGGAAGGGATCCCACAACAGCCAAGTTTGAAAGGGGACAACTAGTACAAGCTATCCCGAGAAAAGGTGGCCTTCGCCTGCCAAAGGCTTTGGTGGTGACGCTGATGTGGGCTCTGCGATGACCTTCATCTTGCCGTCCTGCTGGTCCTAGTCTTGTTGCACTGATATAGAAACCGTTGCCTGATTCCTCGGGATGTCGCGCCTGCACTTGCCTCCTTAACACCAAAGAGGAAACTGGCACAATGAGCCCGCTGGCGCTCGCCTGGCCTTGGTCGTCATGGCTCACGTCACGTGAACCTTGCGAGCTAACCCTTGCATAGAAATCTCCACTCCTTAGGAGCCAGCCTAGTGTGGCTGCCCCCAAGGAGGTCTTGTGTTGTCCGCCTCCCGAGGCTCGGCCCCTCGCGAGGGTCTTGAGTTGCTGCTCCTGAAGATGGGTCGTACCACGCCGTTGGTGGAGCCATGCTCTCGGGCCGCAGGCAGGCAAGTCTGGGCACACCCAGTCCCAGAACGCCGACAGTAGCCCCCGGCCCAAGGCACGCTCGAACTTGGCTTCGGGGCGAAGCCAAAGGGAAAGTGCGGAGCGCCACGGGCCCCAATGTCCTATGGCCTTGATTGACGCGTGTCGATTGATGGGACGTGGGCGTCTCCACTTCCCCATGATGCCTCGCCCACCGTTCAACTTGACGAGACCCTGCTGCATGCAGAAGAAAACCATCATTACCTGCGATCGTGGAGGCCGGCGATAGGTATCCTTCTGGCTATAAATGAGGGTAGGGTAGATCCCCCTCACTCATCTCTTCTTCCTCGCCGATTTCTCTTTCTTCTACCTCCTCTCCTTGCCGTCTCGCTGGAGTCCCATGGTGCCCATAAAGAGGTTCACCAGGATGGACCCACCAGGAGGGGCCCGACGGAGAAGGGGAAGGCTCGCTAGGAGGGGCCCGGCTCGCCACTGCCCAAGAGGGGCCGGGGCCATCCCCGTAAGCACGCCGTGACCCCTGCCGTGCCTCCTTGGGGGGCGCGGTCGCACTCCTTTAGGGACTGGCATTGTCGTCGGCGGCCACATCAGAATCTCCTCCAACGGCGAGGGCCGCTCTAGGCGGAGTAGCCCCTGCGTCGAGGGGATATGTGTCGTGGTTGCCCGGCCTCCTCGGCCGCACTTCCATTCGGCGAAGGTGCTCCCGGAGTTCGTCGTATGGTTGGAGAGCCCAGCTAGCACCTGGCTCCAGCTCCCGCGCTCCTTTGTCGGCTAGCTGCCAGCCAGGTGTCTTGACGGCCTCTGGCTACAGGCCGACAGTTGCTGCAGCAAGGCCTCATGGGTCACGGTGGAGGTGCCCGCTGCGGACAACGTGGCCCTGGCCCACGGCTCGCAGACATTTGCCCGCGTGCGCGGCCTGAGCGGGCGGTGCACCCTCTACTTCAAATATGATGGTGTCACGACCCTCTTCGTGAGGGTGTTTGGGGAAGATGGTAGCCGCGCAGGGTGCTGCCCCGAAGACAGTGGTGACGATGGTGAGCTCGGTCTGGGCGATGGCTGTGACGAGGTGGAGGGCGAGCTTGCCCTTGGCGACGGCCACAGTTCGCCCAGTGGTGGCAGCTTCTCCGCCGGTGAGAGTACCAGTTGTGGCTGCTACGGCCAGCCGCCTCGTTGCCGGGCCCGCTTCAAGGACGATGGCAGGTCGTCATGCTGCCACGCGGCGATGAAGCGCGAGAGGGGCTCAGATTGAGCTGAGCCCGGGAGGCCCTCGGAGCCGCGCCTCATCAGCTACTGCGGTCGCGCACGCCGCTTTTGTTTGACCTTTCCTTTCTTCCTGCATTTTGAAAAAGGTAGATGGCCCTGCTGGGGCATGTAATGAACTATGTTCTTTATGCTTCTTTGTTATGTTTATTGCTCCAACGTTGTTCATGCTTCACGTAGATGCAAAAAGAAGGGGGAGACTTAGCTTGATACGGTTGGGTTAGTTTCCCGTCTCGAGAGGGCGCGCCTCCTGGCATCTAGTGAGGCCTCCTTGTTACCGACTCGAGGGTTGCTGACCTCGGGAGGCATCGTAAAGTTGCCAAGTATGTTATGTCATCTGTCGGGTGCCTTACTCCTCCTTATGCGAGCCCTCAGGCATGGGCTAGTCATGGCTTAGCGCATCACGTCGCGGTACCCCGTGGGCCATAGACTTAGGAGGGTGCGCCAATCACGAGCTCAATCGAGGGCGCCACGCGGAGATCAAGGGAGCCAAAGCTCTGGGCCAATAGGGCTCTGGTGAGGTGTGTCCATGGTTTAGGTTAGCCCCGTACACGCACGCACCTGCCCAGCCCCCGCGTAAGGCGCATGGCGGAGAACATCGGGTAACTGCCGTCCTCCCTGCCGCAAAACAAAGAAGCGAGCGAAGAAGTAGAGGAAAAGGGGGATCAACCAAGCAATCGAGAAACGCCAGAACTCCAAATTTCATAAAAAGGTTGCAACCAGCTACAAAAAGCAAATGAACAGCCACGTCCGGCACCTACTCTAGTCTTCTCACCAGCGTGGAGCTAAGTGCTGCCACTAGGATGTGGGAGGGAGCCCCTGAGGCCCGAGGGCAGCACTCCGGAGACTCCGGGGCGTGTACAGCCCCACTCATTATTACATGAGAGTGTCACGAGCGGAGACCTTCACAGGCACTGGGCCTTTCTTCATGGGTAGAATTTCCGGAGGTGCTGGATGTTCCAAGCATTCTGGATGGGGATCCCGTCCTACGTCTCCAGGCGCACAACGCCAGGCCTGGAGACGCGGCTAATCCTAAAATGCCCTCCCATAAGGATGAGAGCTTATCCAGCCCTTTGAGGGAGTCCTGGACTAAGGAATCCCCTGGCGTCCGTCCTATTAGACATGGGCCGGACTGATGGGCTGTGAAGATACAAACACTGAAGACTTTACCTGTGTCCGTATGGGACTCTCCTTGGCGTGGAAGGCAAGCTTGGCAATCAAATATGAAGATTCCTTTCTCTGTAACCGACCTTATGTAACCCTAGATCCCTCCTGTGTCTATATAAACCGAAGGGCTAGGTCCGTAGACACATCCTCATAATCATAGTCAGACAGGCTAGACTTTTAGGGTTTTACCAATTACGATCTCGTGGTAGATCAAATCTTGTAACACTAATATTCATCAAGATCAATCAAGCAGGAAGTAGGGTATTACCTCCATAGAGAGGGCCCGAACTTAGGTAAACATTGTGCCCCCTGTCTCTTGTTACCATCGACCTTAGACGCACAGTTCGGGACCCCCAACCCAAGATCCGCCGGTTTTGACACCGACATTGGTGCATTCATTGAGAGTTCCACTGTGCCGTCATCAAGAGGTTTGATGGCTCCTTCAACCATCTACAACGATGTTGTCCAAGGGGAAGTCTACCTCCCTGGACAGATCTTCATGTTAGGAGGCTTCGCACTGCAGGCCAACTCGCTTGGCCATTTGGAGCAGATCGAAAGCTACGCCGCTGGCCACCAGGTCAGATTTGGAAGCTTGAACTATGTCACGGATATCCATGGAGACATGATCTTTGACGGATTCGAGACCACGGCAGCCGCTCCCTGCAACCATGATGAACATGACGTAAATCTGTCATCGGTCCATACATAGGATATAGTACCTGTAGCTGCTCTGGCCATAGATCCGGAGTAGATCACGCCATCCAAAGACAAGAAGCTCAACCCCTCCGCGGAAGCCACAAACTCAGCGGCGTTGGAGCCGCACACAGACTTAACTTCAAGTGACATCTATGTCACTGGTACCACGGACTCATCTCCGGCTATAGGTTCCGAACCTTGTGTGTCCACGTACGTAGACCTTGATCGGTCATCGATCGTTGAATTAAGCTCCGTGGATATCTTCCAACACTTGCCCTTGGGCGACGTGCTAAACTCGTTAAGAGCACTTTCCTTAGCGGGGGGCTCACAGCCGAACTGTATCCGGTTCGAACTAGAGGCTGACAATGGAGAATTTTGTTTACCACCCACTGCCCACTTCATACACACTGTCGAAGACTTAACTGACATGCTCGATTACGGCTCCGAAGACATCGATGGTATGGACGACGATGCCGATGAGGAGCCATGCCAAGACCCACCATTTCCCGGACGCTGGAGGCCACCTCTTCTTACGACGTGTATGTGGTGGATTCACCTAAAAGAACTAACGATGATGACAAAGAAGATCCAGTTGAGGACGAACCTCCTGTGATACAACCAAAACGCCGGCGTCAGCGGCGCCACTCTATGTCTCGTCATGGAAAAACGGCAATACTAGCGCAGGGGGAAATAATATTCCAGACGATGCCAAAGATAACGAAGACACTGTTGAGATAACCTCCGAACATGAGGAATGGGAAAACGGGCAAGTTGGCCTTGACGAACAGGCCAGAAACAATGACTCAGAGGACATCAATTATCTTCCATTCTCCGAGGATGAGGTGAGCCTCGGCAGCGAGGAATTTATCGTGCCTGAGGAACCTCGGGAGCAGGAGCGCTTCAAGCGCTGGCTAATTGCCACTGCAAAGAGCCTGAAAAAGAAGCAGCAGCAACTTCAAGCCAACCAAGATCTACTCAACGACAGATGGACTGATGTCCTAGTAGGCGAAGAACTGGGCCTCAAGTGCCCATACAAAAGCTACCCGAAGCGCAAATTGCTACCTCAGTTCGACGACGAGGCGCCAGAACACATACCATCATCGCGCAATGCGGCTGACCGACCACCACGTGGTCGGGATAAAGAGGCAACCCAAGCCGAACACCAGCCCGCCCTGCCTCATCGTAAAAGCAGAGGGAAAATAGCTCGGGGTCATGCATATGACCTTCGACAGGACGTGGATAATAGAGCTGGATATACCAGATCAATCTACGGATCACAAGGACGTGCCCCGACACGTGACGACGGCCTATTCGGACGTGACAAGCCTAGTCACACCCGAGCCGAAAACCGTAGACTGACTCCATCAGAGCTACGTCGCAATGTGGCCCAACATAGAGGCGCCGCACACCCTCTTTGCTTCACAGACGAAGTAATGGAGCATGAATTCCCAGAAGGGTTGAAACCCGTAAATATCGAATCATATGATGGAACAACTGATCACGTGGTATGGATTGAGGATTTCCTTCTCCATATCCACATGGCCCGCGGAGATGACCTTCATGCCATCAATTACCTCCCACTAAAACTCAAAGGTCCATCTCGGCAGTGGTTAAATAGTCTGCCCAAAAACTTTATCGGCAGCTGGGAGGATTTGGAGGACGCTTCCGCGACAACTTCCAAGGTACATATGTCCGACCACCAGATGCCGATGACTTAAGCCATATAGTTCAATAGCCCGAAGAATCGGCCAGGAAGCTCTGGACTAGGTTCTTAGTTAACAATTACCAAATCGTCGACTGTCCAGACGTGGAAGTCCTAGCGGCCTTCAAACACAACGTACGGGACGAGTGGCATGCCCGCCACATCGGTCAAGAAAAACCAAACTCCATGTCACCCCTAACCGCTCTGATGAACCGCTTCTGCGTGGGAGAAGACAGCTGACTTGCTCATAGAAGTAACAGCGCCGATGATCCGGGCACTTCCGAAGTCCGAAACGGCAATGGCAAACCTCGACGCAACAAACACAAACGTCACAATGATAATGAAAGAACGCATGACACAGCGATCAACGCCGGATTCAGCGGCCCCAAACCCGGTCAACGGAAAAAGCCATTAAAGGTAAACAGAGACGAACCATCCAATTTAGAAAAGATATTGGATCGGCCCTGCTAGATTCATGGCAATCCCGATAAACCAGCTAATCACACCAACATAAGCTGTTGGGTCTTCAAGCAGGCTGGTAAGCTCAATGCTGAACACAAGGGGAAAAGGCCGCAAGTGATAGGTAAGACTAAGAGACACCCAAACCAAATACCGGGTGTCAGAAGCAATTTCCCCCTAAGGTAAAAATAGTGAACATGGTATATGTGGCACACGCACCTATAGAGGAGCATGAGACGCATTCCCTTCAGACTAAGGATCATACTACATTCCCTCCAGCCGAAGTACAAATCGGTCTTATTAAACCACATACCTTGTCCGCCATTAAGCCGCCGGTCTCCATTCAGCAGGACCGACCAATCACGGAGTTTGACTAGTAGTTCGGCTTCCGTCGTCTGCCTCATACACCCGCGAAATCTGTACCGTGCATACATAACTATGCACTTAAAATACCATAGACATCGGCTGAGGCACAATACGGATGGGCCTATAAGTACTCCTATAACCTCCTTCTTTTCTTTTCTAACCACCCTTTCTTTTTCATTATCCTTTACCACAGGTGACTCGTAAGCTGGTCATCTCACCGACTCTATCGGAGTTCTGGTTTGTACATTCATCCAAAAGCTACAACCTTTAAGGAGCCCCTACATCGAGGAAAGGCGATGTAGACGTGCGATAGGAGGTCCAAAACAACTTTATGTAGACTGCACTCTCTATTTTGCGAGCCTGCAAGGTGCCTTCTACCTCAGCCGTCGACCCTTGGCATGTCAAATAGCCAGGGGCGGGGCGTTATTATATACATAACAATGATTGGCATATCATTCAAGTTCTAGTGAATATAATCTGTATCCAGTATTCACTTTTCTCTAAAAAACTGCATTTTTCTCCTTGTGTTATTTCACACGCCCCGACATAACTCACCAGGGGCTCGATATGAGAACAAAATAAATTGCCAACAAGTCTGAATATCTTTATAGCATGCTTAGGCATCGCGAGTTTGGCCTTATATGCACCAGCTCCGAATCATGTCTTGGGTCAGTAGTTGGGTTTCCCGGCTCCTGTGCTGCCTACCTTATGTTCTGCTCTATCGGCTAAGGTAGTAAAGGGAGAACTACTACGATTGTGTGTTCGGTTCATCTGGTCAAACACCTCAGTAGAGAAAGCTGAAAATTGACTGTCATGATGCGGTGAGAGCTGGTCAACCACTCGACGACTTATCGGAATCTTTCGCGATCCCCTCGTATTACACGAAGGTCCTTTCTTTAGGTCATATAGGTACATTCACCACATTGGGATAACTGCGTACATACCAGGGTTTATATTGTAGACCCACCATAAAACTCCTATGGCTAAGTGAAAGTGTTAACACCTTATAGTCTGATTGCCTCATTCACCAAATTAACACCTCCTTCACGGACCAAGACGTTGGGTTAAGAGTGATGAAGTGCTTTTCCGATCACCCTCGTATTTTTCCACGAGGGGGCTGAAGCCGACGACAGGAAAACTTTTAGATTATACACAAACGGCCGCACAGGAGGAACCAAAAGCTGTTTAGCAAATATCATAATATCATCATAATATTGTCTTTTACAATGTCAATACATTTCATTCGAATATCATATCTTTCGAGCACTGACCCTCTATCAAGCGGGCACCCTCTAAGACGTCCTCGAAATAGTGTTCGGGTGCGTGATGGTCCTTACCCTTGGGGGACTCCTCGCTGCAACGTCGGCGGCTTTCATCTTCGCCCAGTATGTTTTGACATGGGCAAAGGCCATCTGTGCACCTTCAATGCACGTCGAACGCTTAACGGCGTCGATACATGGCACCACTTCCACAAGACGCTACACCAAACTGAACTAACTATTCGGAATGGGCTCAGTAGGCCACATCCGGACTATGACGTCCTTCGTGGCAGAACCGGATATCCTGTGGAGCTTGGCCCACTGAGCCATCTGTTCATTTAGTAACAGCGGACGCTTTGGCACGCCGAACTGTGACCAAAAAAGCTTCTCCATGGCACAACCTTCCTGCACTAGGTAAAATTGCACCGTGTTGGAGGCTCCCTTCGGCAGGTCCAAGAATGTGTCCAGAGAACTCTACATTTGATTAAGCAGGGAATACTTCAGATCATCGAACTTCGTCTATAATAAGAAGGGCTTACCGGCCACTATCTCCCCAGCTTGTCGGATCTCCTCCCGAGCCGCTCTAGACTCAGATCGTGCTTATTTCGCCTCTTGCAAGGCCTTGTCGAGATCGGACACTTTGGATTTATTCTCACTCTAGAGGAATTCGCACTATACAGTGGTTTCCTCTAGCTTGCGCGCCATGATAGAAATTCTCTCCTCACACTGGCGCCGAGCAGCCCATTCGGTTTTTAACTCGTCAGTTGCCTTATTGGCAGCCGAATTACTCATCCGGGCTTGCTCCTTGGCGAGGACAAGCTCAGCCCGAAGGGCCTCCACCATAGCAGCACCATCTATAGTTATGCGTGTCTCGGTATAAAATTCTAGCTGTGTGCTCATGTCATCATACATACATATACTGATTGCCCCAAAAACAAACCTTGCGCCTCGTCAAGCCGCCTGTTGATAAGCGTGATGTCACCATCCGCTACATCAATCTTCCACTGCAGATCTGCAACCTCTGTGGATCGGGCAGTAGCAGGGGAGGTAACAGCCTGTGTTACAAGTAGTTAGATTATTTCCTGGCTATATCTTTTTGATCCTCTGATTGCCTCCCTTGAGCAGCCAATCAGAGTCTCAGGGGCTACTATCTATGCACAGGAGTATTTTGCGAACAAAACACAACTGAAAGCACTACAGTACAAACCTCGAAGCCCCTTAGCAGGCTCGTGAAGGCCTCATTCAATCCGCTTTCCGTGGATAGAACCTTTTTAACCACCATACCCATCAAGGCACGATGCACTACTAGGGAAAACCTTATACACAGAATCTTAGCAGCAGCGCGGCACAAAAAGAGGCGTTGCTGCTAATTACTACAAGCGCGGTTAGGGAAAGCACGCTACGGATGTAAACTTAGCAGTAGCGCGTGATGTCTAAACCGTGCTGCTACGAAAATCCATCGATAGTACACAACGACCTAAGTTTACCAGCAGCACGGTGTTAAGAATCGCGCTCCTGCTAACATCGTAGTAGTAGCGCGCTTTTTAGTCACGTCGCTGCTGCTAATTTTGAAATTGTCCACACAGTTGTCCCGTTTAGCAGTAGCGCGTGATAGGAAAGTGCACTGCTGCTATGCTCATAGCAGCGGCGTGTTTTTGTTACCGCGCTACTGCTAACACGCAGGACCCACCACCTTTTTCCACCTCTCCCTCCCCATCTCCCTCTCCTCCCTTTCCCCTCCCACATCCTCCCTCTCTCACTCTTCTTCTCCCTCAATACTTCTCCCCCATTACTCTCCCTCTTCTACCTACCTTTCTCTCACTTCATTACTCCTAGCTAACTACACCACCTCCATTAATGCATATCCTTTCTTTTTTTCCTTCCCCCTCCACTAGTTGAAGTTGTCTCCTCCCAAATTAGCTAGCTAGGTAGATGTAGCATTTATTTAGGTGACCTATTTTCCCCCTAACTAGATCTTTCTTTGTCAGGAAGAGCTTTGTGCACTTTTGATCTCCCTACATCATCATCCACACACCATGTGCTCGATCTCGAGATAGAGGTGATTAAAATTTCATGCTTTTGCAAAATGGAAATATGCGTGTGTGTGTGTGTGATATGATAATTAGGAAATATGATGGAAATTGTAGGTGTGGCATGAGTTGATGCAAATTGTGCTTTTGAGTTGCTATGTTTTGCCGAAATGTCAATTTATTTCCGTTTCGGTGAATTCCGGGCAAACTCTAGATCTATATATGTCCTACTTTTAGGGAAGTTCATGCCGAATTTTTGTATGACTTTGATGCATGCACACATTTTTGTAATCGATTTGTTTATTACTACCGTGTTGGTGTTCATGATGGTCAGTGGAACGATGGTGGACAGGTGGTTGCGGTCGGCGGTGCAGGACATGAAAGAAAATAATGAGACAGAGGTTTTATGTCCATGTCGAAGATGCAAAGGAATATTTTGGATCGCCCCCTATGACGAAGGTCGTGTCGAAGCACACCTGCTCATGACTGGTTTCTTGGATGGCTATACTCGATGGATAATTGAATATGAGGATGAGGATGTTGAGGACACCAACGGGGTTGCCAATGACGACACTGGGCAAGACAAAGAGATGATCGATAATGGCGGTGGGGAAGAGGCCGTACATGGCAGTAGAGAAGGGGCCGAACATGGCGGAGGAGAAGGGGCTGGACATGTCGGTGGAGAGAATGTGGACTCCACGCAGCAGAGTTCATCGGTACTAAGTTCAATTGTGTGGGACCCTCATGTTCAAGCACTGCTTCGCAAGGAGACAAGTACTGAGAGAGCTACTTATAGAGAGGAGGCTAAGCTGGAGCAACTGGTGGTAGACTTGAACACTCCATTGTATGATGGTTGCAATCCTGATGCGACCCGCTTGAGTTTCATGCTCCAACTTCTGAAGACGAAGGCTAAAAACAAATGGACCAACACTAGCCTCGATGAGCATCTGAAGTACCTAAAGGATGTTCTTCCCGCGGCGAATCTATGTCCTACTAGTGTTGATGAGGCCAAGAAGATCGTGTGCCCTCTTGATCTGCCGCATGTTAGATACCATGCATGCATCAACGATTGAATAATTTATCAGACGCAGCACGCGGAAAAAACAAGTTGTCCGGTGTGCAATGCTTATCGATACAAGAAGGCCTGGAAGAAATGTCCCCAGAAAGTTGTATGGTACTTACCGATCACTCCCCGTCTCCAGCGGTATTTCGTAGATCCCAAGGAAGCAAAGCTAATGCGCTGGCATGCGGAGAGGAAGAAGCCCGATGAGGAGAAGATCCGAAGCTGAGACACGTCAAGGATGGAAGCCAGTGGAGAGCGTTGAATAGCTTCTATCGGTATTTCGAATGTGATGCAAGGAACATCATGCTCGGCGCATGTACTGATGGCATGAATCCGTTTGGCAACCAGAACACCAACCATAGCACATGGCCCGTGTTTGTATGGATGTACAACCTCCTCCCCTGGTCGTGCATGAAGTCGAAGTACATTGACATCAACATGCTAATTCAAGGGCCGAAACAACCAGGAAATAATATTAATTTGTATCTGGGGCTACTTGAAGAGGAGTTAGACACTTTATGAAAAACACCAGCCAAGACATGGGACGCCAGCAAAGGCGAGTATTTCTACATGAGAGCCGCGCTGATCACGACGGTGCACGACTATCTCGGTTACGGATATGTCGCAGGCCAGGCGTGCGATGGATATTGCGGATGCACACGGTGGATGGATGAAACGATGTCTCAGCAACTAACATCATGGAAAGATGGCGGGTCTGGGAAAATCGTGTGCATGGGGCATCAAAGATGGCTCGAACAGGACGACCCGTGGAGAAACCGTGGAGATCTATTCAATGGTCACGCTGAGCATCGAGGACCTCCATGTAAGGGGAGCGGTGCCGAAATCGATGAGCTATTGAAAAACTAGAAGGAGTGCCCCATGCCGGGAAAGACGATGAAAAAGGAGCTGGAGCCGCTGCTGAAGGTATGGAAGATGAGGTCTGTGTTCTGGGACTTGGAGTACTGGCACAAACTTGATACACCTCATTGCCTTGATCAAATGCACATCTGTAAGAATGTCCTTGTGAGCTTGCTCGCGACACTGATGAACATGCCGGATAAGACCAAGGATGGGCCAAAGGCAAGAAAAGACTTGCAAGATTTGAAAATTAGGGAAGATCTGCACATGCCGCCCCGTAAACAGTCAGACGAGACAGAGACGGAGACAGAGGCGCAGGATAAGAAGGGCAAGAAAATAAAGAAAGAGGATTATTGCCCCCTTCTTGCTTCACCTTAATTCAGGCTGAAATCAATCAATTCTTTAAGTGCCTTACCGGAGTCAAAGTTAGTTCCAGTTACTATGGGAAGATAAGCAGATATCTAGACACGGACAAGAAAAGGTTCAGCGGGATGAAGTCCCATGACTGTCATGTGATGATGACGCATATACTACCTGTTGCCCTTAGAGGGTTAATGGACAAGCATGCCCGTGACACGCTTATTGGTCTCTACAACTTTTTCCGCATCATCTCTCGAAATTTGATCATTCTGAAGCAGCTCCGAAGGCTACAGGAAGAGATCGTTGTGATACTGAATGAGCTTGAGATGTACTTCCCGCCCGCGTTCTTTGACGTGATGGTGCATCTGTGTGTCCATATTGTGGACGACATAATAGACTTGGGGCCGTCATTTCTGCACAACATGATGCCGTTTGAGAGGATGAATGGGATGATCAAGGGATTCGTTCTTAACATGTCCCGTCCAGATGGAAGCATCGTCCAGGGCTATCTGACACAAGAGTGCATCTCTTTCTGCGAGAATTTTCTATATGGCGCAGACCAGCCGCCTGATGTTAGTGTTGGTTTGCCCATTAACAAGCATGATGGGAGGCTCGAAGGAGAAGGTCACTCCAACGGTCGTAGGGAACTTCACGTGGCATACTCAGATCGACGCAACGACTTTGACATAACAAACTTGGTAGTGCTACAACACCTTGACGAGCTAGATCCTTTCTTGGCACTGCATAAATAAATTATCGCAAAGAAGTATCGTGACCGGGGGGTATGCAGGACAGACACCGAAGCTACAAAGAAGCTAGATACTTTCTTGTCTCCTCATCTGAAGAAGAATCTGACAGCAGTTCTGATGATCCTGAAGACATTGGAAAGGAGCTTGCTATGCTTGTGAAGAAGTTCCAAAAATTTACCAAGAAGAAAGGCTTCAGAAAGTCTTTGTGATCAAGCTCAAGGAATGATGAAGCTTCTGCTCATGACTACAAGAAGAGAACATGCCACAAGTGCAAGAAACCTGGCCACTACATCTCTGAGTGTCCGCAGTGGGACAATGAGAACAACAACAAGAAGAAGAGCAAGGAATATGATTCTGACGAAAAGAAGAAGAAGAAATACTCAAAGTCTTCATCCAAGTCTTCCTCAAAGTCTTCATCACACAAGAAGACCTCATCAGGCAAGGCTCGTGCGTTTGTTGGCAAGGAAATGGATTCAGAGGAGGAGTCCGCTTCTGAGGAGGCGGAGGTGGAGTCTGAGGAGGAGTCCGATTCTGGCGTTGCAAGTCTGGCTACAGCATACGTTGCCAAGTCCATATTCAACACTTAAGACAATGACTTCATCACCGACACCGATGCAAATGACAAGGACTACTCCGCTCCCACCTACTGCTTCATGGCACGCGGTGCCAAGGTAAACACACGCACTACTCACTATCAAACATCCAGTGAAGATGACTCTGATTGTGGTTCCAAACCCAGCTACAAAACACTTGCTAAAATTGCAACTGAACAACAGAAAGCTATGGAACATATTCAAAAACTATTAGACAAAAGTGATGACCTGTTAGACGCTGAAATGACTCGATCTCAGTCCTTAATTGAAGACATAAAAAATCTTCATGTTAAGTATGAGGAACTTGAAAGTCGTCATGAAACGCTCTCAACAACTCATGAAAAGCTTTCCTATGATTATCTTCAAAGGAAGCAAGATCATGAAAAATTGAGAGCGGCTCATGAAGATCTTCAAAAGGAAAACGAGTCACTTCACGCCAAACAGATCAGTTCTGCTCATGAAGGATTTGAACCACCATGTCTTAAATGCATTGAGGGTGACAACGCTACTTCTGTTGCTGGATGTTCTACTGTTGCTACTATTGCAATATCTTCAACTATTGACGTGATAACTAACCCCTCTGCTGAGGATACCACTGTTATTGCTGATGAAAATGCTAGGTTGAAGACATTGCTTGAAACAGGGATGTACAAAAGTCTCAAAGGGCATTAGACACTATGTGATGTCCTCAAATGGCAGATACTGAACCAAAACCCTAGGAAAGAGGGTCTTGGGTTCTAAAGGAAAATGAATTCTGATGGCTCTTATTGGAAACCTGAGCAGTACCCCAAAACCACATGGGTTGCTGCAAAGGAAACTTTAGTGGATCCATACACCCTGTCTGGCCTCACTTGTGCTAATCCCATTGTTATTGATGAATCCTTTGATGCAAACTATAAGCTGTTTAAGAATCAGAATGGTGAAGTGTTTGCCAGGTATATTGGTACTAATTGCAGGAATGGGCCATGTGTGAAGAAAGTTTGGGTGCCGAAAAGGTTGTTGGAGAATCTTCCTGTGAATGTCGTCATGACACCACAAGTGAAGAAGACAAAACCCCAGACCACCGGCTTCATATAGTCCAAAGGCTTCATACAGACAAAGGACTCACCTAAGTCGCACTAATGCAAATGTTTTGCAGGGAAGGCATACTCAGGCCTATCAATATGAGCATGTTTCATAAAACCGCCATGTTCATAAGACCAAGAACTACTCTGCTTATTCTTATGAGTACTATTGTCCACCTGCAAGACTTTTTGCTAGGGCTCCAAAGCCAAAGTTCTCTGATGCTGCACTTAGACTCATTGCTTTGAAGCCACCCTTGAAGATGTGGGTGGATAAAAAAGCTTAACCCTCTTTTGCAGGGAAAGGTCTCCAGCCGAAAATCAAATTCATCTGAAGCTATTGCTAGGGACCTTAAACTTCTTGTAGGGCGCAAGATCAAATGCCCAAATGGTCTTATCTTGTATTTTGTTCCTAAGTCGCTTGCTACCTGCCCTATCAGTCCTAACCTCGATCTAAGCTTTCATAATCCACTTGCTCGTCAAATTTTTATGCTTCACAATTCTCTTCGTGAAGCCCCCCTAACTGCACTGTAGGGTACGACACCAGCTACTTCAGAATGGATTATTGATAGTGGGTGTACTAATCACATGACTGGCAAGCGAAGTCTTCTCATGGACTCAACTTTACGTCCATCTAACAAAAGTCACATCACATTTGCTGATACTGGTAAAAGCAAGGTATTGGGTCTAGGTAGAGTTGCAATCTCAAGAGATCAACACAAGGATAAAGTGATGCTTGTTGAATCCCTTGGTTTCAACTTATTGTCTGTCTCAATGCTTTGCGATTTAAACATGATTGTGATATTTGGAAAATATCGTTGCCTTGTTCTAATGGAATCTGACAATTCTCTAGTCTTTGAAGGGAATCGGAAAGATGATTTGTACGTGGTAGATTTCTCAGCAGGACCACAGCTTTCCGTATGTCTTCTAGAAAAGGCTTCTCAATGCTGGCTCTGGCATCAGAGGCTAGGGCATGCTGGCATGAGGAACTTGCACACTATTGCAAAGAAGAAGCATGTCATAGGCATCAAGGGCGTCAAGTTCAAGAAGGATCACTTATGCGGTGCCTGTGAAGTAGGAAAGATGACGAGGGCCAAGCATCCCTCGAAGACAATCATGACAATGACTCAACCCTTCGAACTGCTCCAGATGGACCTTTTCGGTCCCACTCATTACTCAACTCTTACTACTACTGCTTGTCTCTATGGCTTTGTCATTGTTGGTGATTATTCAAGATATACTTGGGTGCATATAATCCTCTACAAGACTGAAGTGCAGGATGTCTTCAGACGCTTCGCCAATCGAGCCATGAACAACTATGGCGTCAAGATCAAGCACATCATAAGTGACAATGGCACTGAATTCAAGAACACTGGCCTAGACACTTATCTTGATACTTTGGGCATCACTCATGAATTCTTAGCTCCATACACGCCGCAGTAGGCGTCATGGAACGCAAGAACAGAACACTTATTGAGATGGCCCGGACGATGCTCGATGAATACAAGACTCCAAGAAAGTTCTGGCCTGAAGCCATTGATACTGCATGCCATATCATCAACCGTGTTTATCTTCACAAGCTTCTGAACAAGACATCCTATGAGCTCCTTACGGCAAGAAGCCAAATGTCAGTTACTTCAGAGTATTTGGTGCCAGGTGATGGATCAAGGAGCCACATCACGCTTCAAAATTTGCAACGAAAGCACATGAAGGTTTTATGCTTGGCTATGGAAAGGATTCGCACTCCTACAGAGTCTTCAACCTTTTTCACTATAAAGTGGTTGAAACTATGGATGTGTGGTTCGATGAGACTAACGGCTCGCAGAGAGAGCACCTGCCAAATGTCCTAGATGAAGTTCCATCTAGTGAATCAATCAAACTTATGGGAACTGGAGAAATCATACCATCTGAAGCTCAGCCTGAAGAGGAACTTATCATCTCTGCACCTGATCAACCTGAAGACAATGCTCAGCCTGAAGACAATCCTTCTAACGATGACAATGATCAGCAAGAGCAAAATCTTCGTCTTGTTCGTCCTCGTGTTGCAAATGAAGTACAGATTGAGAGAACAATTGATAGCATCAATGCACCAGGTCCACTCACTTGTTCAAGGGAAACACAGCTAGCAAATTTCTGTGGGCACTTCACATTCATCTCAATATCTGAACCCAAGAAAGTTGATGAAGCCTTCATGGAACCTGAATGGATTCAAGCTATGCAAGAAGAGCTTCAACAGTTTGAGCTGAATAATGTACGGGAACTGGTTAAGCGTCCTGATCCTCGTAAGCACAATATAATAGGCACTAAATGGATATATCGCACCAAGCAAGATGAGCATGGTCAAGTTGTCAGAAACAAAGCTCATCTCGCTCCTCAAGGATATACTCAAGTTGAAGGGATTGACTTCGATAAACATTTGCTCCTGTGGCTAGGCTTGAAGCTATACGCATACCGCTGGCCTATGCAAATCATCATAACATTCTTCTATATCAAATGGACGTGAAGAGCGCTTTTCTGAATGGCAATATTGAAGAAGTGTATGTTGCACAACCGCCTGGCTTTGAAGATCCAAAACATCCTGACATGGTCTACAAACTCAACAAGGCACTGTATGGCCTTAAACAAGCCCCTCGAGCTTGGTATGACACACTCAAAGACTTCTTGAACAGCAAAGGCTTCAAACCTGGTTCCCTGGATCCCACTCTCTTCATGAAGACATATGATGGTGAACTGTTTGTGTGCCAAATATATGTGGATGACATTATCTTCGGCTGCACTAACCAGAAATACAGTGAAGAGTTTGGATATATGATGCAAGAGCAATATCAGATGTCCATGATGGGTGATCTGAAGTTCTTCCTTGGTCTTCAAATACGTCAGCAACGCAATGGCATCTTCATATCTCAAGAGAAATACCTCAAAGATTGCCTGAAGAAATTTGGAATGCAAGACTACAAAGGCTACACGACGCCAATGCCAGCCAAACACCATCTGGGTTCCCACAACAATGGTAAAGAGTTCGATCAAAAGGTATACCGCTCCATGATTGGTTCTTTGCTTTATTTATATGCATCTAGGCCAGATATCATGCTTAGTGTTGGCATGTGTTCCCGATTCCAAGCGGCACCAAAGGAATCGCATCACTTAGCTGTGAAGCGAATTCTTAGATATTTGGCTCACACCCCAACACTAGGACTATGGTATCCAAAGGGCTCAGAGTTTGATCTAGTTGGATTCTCGAATGCTGATTATGCTGGTGACAAGGTGGATCGCAAGTCTACATCAGGCACCTGACATTTTCTGGGATGATCACTTGTATGTTGGTCTTCAAAGAAGCAGAACTATGTATCTCTCTCCACTGCTGAATCTGAATACATTGCTGCTGGATCTTGCTGCGCTCAACTTGTATGGATGAAGCAAACACTCAAAGATTATGGCATCCATCTGAAGCAAGTGCCACTCTACTGCGACAACGAGAGCGCCATCAAGATTGCCGACAACCCAGTTTAGCACTCGAAGACAAAGCACATTGAAATTCGTCATCACTTTCTCAGAGATCATGTTATGAAGGAAGATATTGATATCATACACATCAACACTAAAGAGCAATTGGCAGATATCTTCACCAAGCCCTTGGATGAGAAGAGGTTTTGCAAGTTACGGTGTGAGCTAAATATCTTGGAATCCTCAAATGTCCTCTGATCAGGCACACATCCTAACACTTAAGCATGTTGATGACTTAGATGTGCAACACGCGAAGTAAAGTATATCTTCAATCAATGAAGACTTACATTCTGAGTGTGAATATATTAATGTGGAATTTGACTTCGGAGTGCCACGATAATTGTGCGCCGTGTCTGGGTCTAATAGTTCCTATACGGTGGGTAACGCCACCACCAAAATTCTTCCCTTTGAAGTGTTTTTCTCATGGTGTTACATTTGCAAAGTCTTCGCATTTTGTTTGTCTTCAATGTTAACATGGCCTCATGTTTATCTTCAATTTGGTTTCTGTCCTCTACAACATTCACTTATAGATATGTCTTCACGTTGAATCTTTTGATCTAAGTGAATGTGATCGGACCCTAACCCCTTTATGCTTCTATCTTAAGTCTATCTATCCAAAGCATATGCATTCTATTGACACTATCAAACTGTCTTCTCTGTGTCCTTGTCAGCAGAAGACACAGAGACAAACATTAATTTGTTTTTCAATGCTAAATCCTTCAACCTAAAACCCGGAGAAGTGGGAACGACCACCCGACAATCCAGGCGTGCGTGGGAATGTGGAACAACCTCCGATGTGTTGCATGATAGCCACGTGTCCTTCAGATGTGAATCGCCAGGGGCACCTGTGTAATAACACTGTGCCGTCCCTGTCCCTATAAATACACGCCTCACCATAGTCATTATCCTTTCTCCCACTCTCGCACAAACCCTAGCGCCACCGCTAGCCCTCGACGACGCCGGCGATGAAGCGCTTAGCTGCCGCGACCTCACCGACGCCGTCTTCACACCGGCCGCGGACATCGTCTTCTCCACCATCGCCGTAGGTGTCCTCCGTCGCCAAGTTAGGGCACGGAAGATCGAACTGCTCGGCCTCCTCTACCAATCCATCTAGCAGTTCTTTGTGTGGTAAATAAAACCTCCTTTTTACGGCCCCTTTTATCCTATCGATTCATCATTTTCTACCACAAGCAGTTTCTATTCACACAAGTTGGATCTATTTCATACTGCATCTCATAATATGCCTAGTATGTTCACTTATGCTTCACAAAGTAGTTAGATTGCTCACTTGTACTTATTCGTGGATTCGTACAAATCTGGAACCAACTCTCTATCTATGAGTGAATGTCTTCGCACTATGAGGTCAATGTCTTCTAAACTGATTTATGTTCAAAATCTTCTGAGAATGCATATGACCTCTTCCCCTTCCCTCGCACCTTAATGCTGTCACAGGTACATGTTCGTGGGAGAATCCCTTGGTTCTCATAGTCTGCATTCATTTGCACAATTCTTACAGCATCATATAAACTCTCCTGAAGCCAGTTCTTGTCTGACCAGTAGATGGAAGACATTGACAGTGTTGAAGCCTTTCAGTCTGAACTTCATGGCAAAAGAGAAATCTGCAAGAAAGGGCGGAAGACAGCGCCGTGGGGGTACATCAACGGACCTGCCCGAAGATCTTTATGAACTGTACAAAACTGACCCCGGAGAAAGCTATGGTCAGCGCAAGACACGAATCCAATGGATTCGAAGATACTGGGCCGAGCAATGGTTCAAGTACAGGTTCGTGACCCAGGAATATGCTGAGAAGAATGCCATCAAGCAACCCTAGGGAGACATCTTGTACAAAAACCTACAACCTAGGTCCAGAGCTGAAGCCATTGAACAAGGCTTCTATCCTTGTATGGTCCGTGGACCACAGCCTGTAGATGCAGACCCATCTTCATTACTATGGTGCCGTGACGATAACCTATTCAAGCGCAACTTCCAGTTTGCCAAGAATTCGGCCAAAGAAAACAAGAAGTCGCGGGGATTAGACTTCAATCCAGACCCCTCTGCTCCTCGTGCCGATGGCACACGAGAAGCTGAACCCAATCTTGTTGGGCCCTTCTACAACCTAGAAGGTCTCATCACTCATATTATGGTTCAAGGGACAGCCGTGGATGAACCTGCAGACGACGCTGATTCTGATGAAGCGCCTGCACCACCGAAGCCAAAGAAGCTGAAGAAACCTAAAGCTTCGAAGCCTTCCCCAGCACCAAAGGTCTCACGGGCGAAGCATCTGGCCACTACACCTCCTGAACACAGTGTGCAGTCTGAAGATTAGTCACGCATCTCCAAGCCCTCCAAAGTGAAGATGCCCTTGCAACCCACCAGCCAAGCACTGACCGTTGCTGCTGTTCTGCGCAACGAGAATGACGCCATTGATCTGTCCAGCGACGACGATCTTGGCGATGACTGCTCAAGAGCAAGCAAGAGGCAGAAATCTTCAATGACCTTCCTCTCTTTGATGTTGAAATCATCAACACATTCATTGATGAGTGGTTTGACAGCACAAATATTAGCTTTGATGATCTTCAGCTTCCCATTGGCCTCAGTGTCGCCTTCCATGGAGCGATTGCTGCTGAGCTGACTCTAGCTCAGAAGATTGTTGAACTGAAGCATAAGATAGATTATGAAAAGCCTCAGTTTAAGAAGCACATGGCCAAGCTCAATGTTGAAGACATTCAGAACTTCCAGACCATGATGCATGAGCTTAAGGAAGCATTCCGAACCAAACGCGAAGAAGCCAAAGGTTCTCATGAGCGCATGAAGGATCTTGCTGCTAAATGTGTCCAAGGATACAATGAGGCTGAAAAACGCAAGGCCTTGCGGCAACCAGGAATCAACCCCAGAATGGCGGCCAAGAAGAAGAAGAAGCCGGCTATGGCAGAACCTGAAGCACCAAGGCAGGAAGTACATCCAATTGTCTTCCCAGCCAATATGATAGGCTCGAAGCCTAAGGTCCCCACAGTGGCTTCAGAACTGAAGAAAACAAGGGCTGCTGAAGCTGAAGCCAGAAAATGCAAAACCAAGGGCACCACTGATGATGCTCCTCCAACCAAGAAACACAAAACCAAGAAGAGAGATCGGGCTGCTCCCACAGAGCCCCTCGAGGTCGAGCCAATCTTAGTGGCTCGTCCTGCGTCTGAAAATCAAGAAGGCCAAGTAATAGTTCATGAGCCTGCTTCTCCAGAGGCTCCTGAAGCGGAAGACAATCCAGCTATTGACCCCACCACAGCTGAAGACATTGGTCCTCACGAGAATGTTGAAGATGATGAAGTCCTTCCTCAGATCGAGCATGAATTGGTATCATCGCCTGTGCTCACGCACAGCGAACTCATCAGCATTGGTCGTCCTCTGACGCCAACTGCTTAGGATGCATCGTGGGCTGATCACCCACAATGACAAGACACTCCAAGCTCTCCCCAACCGCAAGCTACCCCACCAGTGCAAGATGATGATGACTTTGAGGCCCAGCACACTCCCTCTCCGCAAGCGTCGCCTGTATTCCATAGGCTTCGCAAAGGACCAAGGCCCCAAGTCACTCCCACTATGCACGTGTCTGAGTCCGAAGCCAAAATGGCTAAAGATATTCCGGCTGCATCAGCCGACGAAGAATAAGAACCAAGAGTTGAAGCAGAAAGAGTTGTTACACCCCTGTCCCACCAAGATGTTGTTCTCGAGGAGAACGTGTCCGACCCTCCAGCTTCTGAAGTGGAGGTTAACAACCCTGAGGCGGCCACCAACATCTCCGCTGAAGCCAATGATGTTGTCATGGCTGAAGCTAATGCGGCGCTTGAAGCTACTGCAGCACCCGAAGTCGATGTTGAAGCACCTGAGGTACAAGCACCTGAAACCAATGTGGCCCCTGAAGCCCATGACGACAATGCCAATGCTCCTGTTCCCCCTCCAAGACCTCATACAATTGAGCTGGCATTTGATCGTGGTCAGCCTGTTATGGTCCGCTGGCCTGTTCTGGTTCCTCCACCTGCTGCGGGTCCACAATTTGAGTATCATGTCGAGCACAGACCTCAAGTCCAAAAGCCCAAGCCAAGACTTCCACGATTCCCAGGCACTGCAACTTCACCTGGGGTCTTCAATGTGAATGGCTTCGTGGCACATAACACCTTCTTCAACAGCGCCAAGAACCCTTATACCAGACCTCGCATTTCATAAGATCGGTTCTGGAGCTATCAACAGCGCAGCTACTATTCCTGCGTCCTATACAATCAAGGGCGCATATTTCCACATATGCGCCTCGACTCTGAAGCTATAGCTGGCCTGCCCTGCCTTGAAGAAGCGTTGGATTGCTTCAGAGATGCTGGCCTGCTGCAGTTTGTCCCAGATAAGGAACACTGGAATGAAGAGCTTCTGTTAGAGTTCTATGCAACTCTTCACATTCGAGGCTACAACAGGGATCCAAAGACTTGGGTCCTTGAGTGGATGACAGGCAATGTCCATCGTGAAGCTAAAGCTCTTGATATCATTGAGCTCACAGGCCTTCCCACTCCTGGTGAATACTATGAACCAGGTTGTCAACAACACCAAAATTCCTTGGAAAGCATCTTTCAGAAGCCAGAACCCAACATGAGTCAAATGCTGAGCATGATGAAGCCTCTGCCTCACGACACTAAATACCCATCTGGGTTCTTTGTTGAAGACCTAGAGTACCTACCTCGCACCATTTACCATATCATCAGGAAGACTCTATGGCCTGTCAAAGGACATTCATCTGCCGCGAAGCTTGAAGGAGCAATGAAGACTTTGGTTTTCTATATCTTCAATGGCATCATCTTCAATGCTCAAGACTTCTTCATCAGGCAGTTGGCTGCATCCGGCTCCGACATTTTTGGGTTGAAATTCTATGCTCCATGGGTCATGTGTCTTATCAAGCGTCACTCTGCCTTCAACTATTAGCCGTCTGCGCGCAATCATCTTATATTCTTGCCAGAAGTTGATCTGTTAGTTGAAGCTATTTACCCAGAGCCTGCTAAGGATCCCATTTATCATCACAATGTTGATCAGCAAAGCTTCACACAGCCTATTGAAGGAGTTCCGGCAGTTTCTCGTGTTTATCCTCTTGCTGGTAACACACATACCCCACGCGCTCAAACTGACTCCACTGGTAGCACCATTGTGCAAAGGCCTCCAAGGTGATCTCGTGTCCTAAATGACCGAGAGCTTCTCGTCGCGCTACACCAGAAATAGGACAAACATCACGACTGGCTTAAGCGTCAGATGCAAAGCCTCTTGGTGGATGTCAACCGCATTCGCAATCTTGCCACAAAGAATGCCTTTGTCACTCATGAAACCTGTCGGAGGTCGTGGAAGAGTTTGACCTTACTTAGTGCTGAAGCTGATCTGCAAGACGATGGCTTCACCGAACGGTTCAAGTTTGACTCAACTCCTCCCAAAAATGCTCACTTGCGTCGGACTCCATCACTTGAAGACTCGGACTATTCGTCCTCATCTGCAATAGTGAATGCCAGAGTCATCGATGACCAAGATGATGCAACTTCACCTCCTCCAACTTCAGCGTGTGTCGACACTGCACCAAGTTCGTCTGGACCACCGGACCTGAAAGACGACCCTGCTGCCTCGCCTGCACCTCATGGGACCGAGTAGGCGCTCTATGTCTTCAAACCTTTTTGGTCCTCACTAACAAAAGGGGGAGAAGCATATGAGTTCATAGTCTTCAAGCGGGTCCATATGGATGGTTGCTTTACTTTTTGCAACTCTTGCCAAGTGCTTACAACTCTCGTTTTCGATACATTTGGTTCTTTGAGTTGTAACACTTAAACTCGATGGTCGTCTGCTACTTATTTGCTATTCTGTGATGTGATAATAAATTCCGCATGTGTGATGATAAATTCCGCACTTAGGTCATTTTGCAGACGTCCATTTTCCATTATGCATGTCATTATCTTTGTTACATCATATCATGCATGATGAATTGTCATCATAGGTTGAAGAGGATCTCCACAAGTACAACTTGCCATGTGCATTTGCATTCCAAGAGCAAAGTACTTATATGCACATCTTCAGGGGGAGCCTTTGCACCTTATGAAGACAATACCCTATCCTTTACAATTTCACATATTTTATTCCCCGTTGAAAACTTCAACCAGTTTGTCATCAATCACCAAAAAGGGGGAGATTGTAAGTGCATCTACTGCCATCCCTAGTTGGTTTTGGAGTATTGACGACAAACCTGGTAGAGGGACTAATGTGTTTGTGAGAATTGCGGGATAACACAGGTAGAAGTCCCTCATTGATTCGGTTTTCCTACCAGAGATGACCCTAAAAATGTATGAAGACATTGAAGTCAAAGGTGGTATGTGAAGACATTCACATTGAACACTATGACAAGAGAAGAAATCGCGTGAAGACTATGGAGCACGAATACTTAGCAGTTTTGTCATTCTTTTTCTTCTTTGTTGAGTCATATTAACCACCGTACTGTTAAGTGGGGTCCAAGAGAACCAATGAGAATGACTGAAGTGATGCTTAACCAAAATCCTATGTCTTCGAGTGAAGACTATGAAAGCAAATCTTATTCAGAGTTGGATAAGTCAGCTTTGCTTGTAGCCCAAGTAAAGCTGCCGTGTGTGTTTGAAATCTGACCATTGGAACATGTGTCAGTTCCTTAGTGACCCAGGGTCATTTCGGACAAATCAGGTCGGGTTGCCTAGTGGCTATAAATAGCCCACCCCCTACAACCATAAACGGTTGGCTGCTCAGAGTTAGTGTACGGCTTTTGTCGTTTGAGAGCAACCCACCTCGAAGCCTTTGAGAAAGAATTCCTTGCGAGGATAAAGCCCTAAACACCCAGAGCCAAAGAGTGTTAGGCATCACTTAAGTCTTCCTGTCTGTGTGATCTGAAGACTTATTACACTTGAGGAGTGTGAATCCTCCAACCAGTTAGGCGTCGCGTTCTGAGCATCCAAGAGTCATTGTGGATTGCCGATGAACGAAGTCTGTGAAGGTTTGGAAGTCTACCTTGAAGACTTACCAGAGTGATTGGGCGAGGACTGGGTATCCTTAGCTCAAGGGGAATAAGGTGAAGATGCGGTCTTATGAGTTGAATCTCAGCCTCCCTAACCAGATGTACAGTTGTCACAGCAACTGGAACTGGTCCAACAAATCATTGTCTTCAACAAGTCACTGGTTTCATCCTTCCCATTCCTTTACTTACTGTTGGCCCTGGTGAAGTCATTGTATGATTTCATTATCTCTTGTCTTCACTGAGTGACTGCTTGTTCTGATTGGCTTCATACTATCTTCCTACCTGATCTATACTGCCTAGCTGCTATTAGTCATTGTGCTTTCACTTCATTGAATATTTGACTATGGCTTGCTTAGTGTAGTCTACCTTCCGCTGCATGGTAATAGGTTTATTTCTATCACTTGTCTTCGAAACTTTCATGTTTTGAAGACTTTCATAAAAATCGCCTATTCACCCCCCCTCTAGTCGATCACTAGCACTTTCATGTTCAAAGAGCATATTATTGCTAATCCCCCGGAGGAGGGCTCTAAGGACGGATTGCTCATATACGCCTTAGCAGATGGCCCCTCGCCCAACCTCCTAACCTATCAGGCATACGATATCAACGGATACACGTTCTACATTGAGGCCAAAGATATGGACAATGATGATCAGAACTCAGGGGTGACGATGGAATGCATGACCGGCAGCGACAACGGCGCAACTGAAACATTTTACGGAAGGGTCGAGGAGATCTGGGAGCTTGACTACTCTGGACTGCACAACACGACGATGTTCCGTGTCAGATGGGCTAAGAATGTCGAAAGAGAAAACTGGAATTTCACTACCATGACTATACCCAACGCCAAGAGCGCTACCGTGAATGCTATCGCAAAAAATGAGCCATGGGTACATGCTAAGCACGTGACACAATGCTTCTTCATAACCGACACGCGCAATCCCAGCCGTGTTGTCGTGAGGAGAGGCAAATGGAACATCATTGGAATGGATGGAGTCGCCAACAAGGAAGACTACGATCAATACGGCAACCCAATGAGGGAAGATGACGATGATTATGAAGTATACGTTAAAAGAAGAATCAATACTACATTACCTAAGAAAAATCGTACTCCATGGAAAAGGCAAAGTCACAATGAGGGGCTCAATTATTCTTCAACGAACAAGAAGGGAAAGAAGCTCACTCAAAAACGAAAATTTCAATGCTAAGGAACCGTGTGTTATCGGTCAAATAATGTAATATATATATGCTCCTATTTTGTATACACACTTAGCCATTATTATGCATGGGTCCAATGATGTAATATATACGTTCCTATTTTGTATACATATTTAACCGTCAAATGATGCAATATATATCGCCTTCCCTTCGTTCACTGCTCTTGGAAAAAAAGAAAAGTGGGAGAAAATAAAGGAAAAGAAAAAGGAAAATTGTTGGTTATAGCAGTAGCGCTTTACTGAAAAAGAGCTACAGCTAGTCAATTTAGCAGTAGCGCTTTCTGCAGAAAACCGCTATAGCTACCTGTAATAGTAGTAGCGCTTTTTCTCTAAACGCGCTACTCCTACGTCCACTTAACCCAAAATCCTTACTCTCTCTGCTCCATCCTGCCTCTTTTCCCCCCAAATCCCGTCGGGGCCCTGCCCTCGCTGCGCCCCTGCGCTCGCCCTCGCCGTGCCACTGCGCTCGCGCCCGACCCCGGCCCTGACCCTGGTGTCGGCTCTAACCCCGGCGCTCGCCCCCATCCCCGGAGCTCGCCCCCGTCCCCAGCACTCGCACCAACCCCGACGCGCCATGCCTCACTCCTCTGCTTCCTCCCCTCCCAACCTGTTGATCAGGAGAGACCCTGCGGGACGACACCTCGAAGTCGTCCGACCTATTGGGCGAGGAGACTGGTGGAGGCATCTCGCTTTCCATCATCTCCGGGAGAAGATCCCCCAAGGAAGAGGATTGTTTAAGAACACTGTGTGTCGTGCTGCAAAAACATATACTCTAGATGTTACCCTGGTCATAGTAGAGGAACGGGACATGTTTAAAACACCCTTGTTCACTTACGATTTAGGCTTGCCCTCGCCAGGGGACTGCGTGATGACGTCGTCCTCCAAGCCCGAGCCGCCTGACAGGGGCATCTTGCCTCGCTTAGGAGCCTTTTCCTCCTAATCTTCAGAGACAGCCCTTTTCGTACCATGGGGAGAAGGAATGTTGGCTTCTCCTTTACTTTTTTCTTCAGGCGATGGGATTTTCATCCCCCTGGACACAACATCTAATATATCTTCACGGTGAAGGCCACCTTCGGTCCTCCCTCTCTCTGTCTTGTCCTCCTTCACAGGCATCTGGTACGGTGCTAGGGCCAGCATCCTTGCTAATACGGGATCCGTTGAGTCTTCGGGGAGGGTCCGAACACCTAATTAGCTCTGCTTTCTTTATCCAGCCCTGGAAGAAGGATAGTGAAAGGATCGAGAAGAGGTGTCTTGAGGGGGGTGAATAGACTCTTAGCAAGAAAAGATGCAGATTTTAATTTCTTTGAGTTGAAGTGGAGTTTTGGCACAAGTTTAAACATTCACAATACATATCAAGCAAGCATGATAAGAGTATATGAACAGCGGAAAATAAATCATGCAAGTTGCAAGAATGTAAAGGGATGGGATTTGAGTGTGCAAACGCAATTGGAGACACAAAGATTTTTGGCATGGTTCCGATAGGTGGTGCAATCGTTCATCCACGTTGATGGAGACTTCAACCCACGAAGGGTAACGGTTGCGCGAGTCCACGGAGGGCTCCACCCAAGAAGGCTCCATGAAGAAGCAACCTTGTATATCCCACCATGGCCATCGCCTACGAAGGACTTGCCTCACTAGGGTAGATCTTCACGAAGTAGGTGATCTCCTTGCCCGTACAAACTTCTTGGTTCAGGTCCACAATCTTGACGGAGGATCCCAAGTGACACCTAACCAATCTACGAGACACCACTCTCCAAAAGGTGATAGATGGTGTGTTCATGATGAACTCCTTTCTCTTGTGCTTCAAATGATAGTCTCCCCAACACTCAACTCTCTCTCATAATATTGGATTTGGTAGAAAGATGATTTGAGTGGAAAGCAACTTGGGGAAGGCTAGAGATCAAGATTTATGTGGTTGGAATGGAATATCTTGACCTCAACACAAGTGTAGGTGGTTCTCTCTCAGAAAATGTATGTTGGAAGTGTAGGCATGTTCTGATGGCTCTCTCCATGAATGAAGAGTGGGTGGAGGGGTATATATAGCCTCCACACAAAATCTTACTATTACACACAAATCTCCAAACTCGGTGGGACCGAATTATAAAACTTGGTCGGACCGATTTGGTTCATAATGTGACCGTTAGGAATTTCGGTGGGATAGACACGATCAACTCGGTGGGACCGATGTGCTAGGGTTAGGGTAAAGCCTTATCTCGGTTGGACCGATTACACAAACTTGGTGGGAGCAATTTTGGTAATGAGCTAAACAGAGAGTTAGCCGAGAAAACTCGGTGGGACCGATTTCATATTTTGGTGAGACCAAAATTAATGGAATATGCAACAGAGAGTTTGCAAGCCCATCTCGGTGAGACTGTCATCCCATCAGTGAGACCGAATTGATTAGGGTTTCTGGCAGTGGCTATGTCAAGTGAACTCGGTGGCGCCGGATAGAAGATTTCGGTGCGGCCGAGTTTGACTTTTGGTTTGGGACATATGTGGATATGAGAAAGTAGTTGATGGTTTTTGGAGCATATCACTAAGCATTTTGAGCAAGTAAATCATTAAGCAACACCTCATCCCCTCTTAATAGTATTGGCTTTCCTATGGACTCAATGTGATCTTGGATCACTAAAATGAGAAATGTAGAGTGCTGATCTTTGAGCTTGAGCTAATCCTTTGTCCTTATCATCTCGAAGGGGTTCCTCATCCTCTAGTCCTTGCCACTCCATTGTTGAACTTATCTGAAGCATACTAGATGAAAGCATTAATCCAACAAGAGATATGTTGACATTAATTACCAAAATCACCCAGGGAGCACTTGTGCTTTCAATCTCCCCCTTTTTGGTAATTGATGACAACATACATCAAAGCTTTAGATAAAGATATAGAGAATAACAAGTAAATCTTTGGAAAGACATGTAACATGCATAGGCCCCCCTATATGTATGCAATCATGTAAATATTGAATATAAGAGCATGTGAATGCATAAGAATGACAGAGTAAGGAATGTGTTACATGTATCTTGGCTATATGCATCAGAGAAAATGATGTAAGTAGGAAATGTACCTTCATGTTCATGATTCCTTCTTGCAAACAGTATGTACATCAGCAAGAAATCCTCATGCACATGAGTGTGATGCATAAACTTACCTTGTGGTCTTGAGTTGGCTTAGAAAGTAATGAACTTGAGTAAACAAGGTTAGATAACACAGATACATCTACTAGCCAGAGCAAACAAAAGGAACCACAAGAGTACCAAGATTGGGATGACATGTAGAGTGTGAGCACTAGATACTATATTAGATATAGACATGTCCCCAAAAGGTAAAGATATGCAATGAATTCGAAGATTTCCTTCCCTAGAAGTCTTTCTCCCCATGAATCTTGTATTGGCTAATGGGAGAACGTACAGAAACAGAATTAGAGCAAAAATAGATCATAAATATAAACATGACATAGGCATGTCTTTCCCCTTTTAAAGACATGTGACTTCTCTCCTCTTGAACACCAAGCATCTGGGGCCTCTGATGTGATTTCTCTCTTTCCCCTTTTATTCTCTCCCCCCCTTTGAAGAGAATAAGCTTTGATGTGATCTCTCTCCCCCTTTGACATCAATTTCCAAGAAGGGATCTTCTGGAGTGTGAGTTAAAAGGTTTGGTCCTTGAGTCACAGAGTAAAGCAGCATATAGGTTGTGATGCTGGTAGAGGACAAGAATCATCGAGTGGAGCTGGAACAAAAGTGCAGGAACAAGTAGCAAATTGTCATCTCTGCAGTGAAATTGGTGATACCGAGTTGTGGTCTTCGGTGGTACCGAATTGGTTCGGTTTGACTGAAAACAACATATCGGTATGACCGAGTTCACCACAGAGAGAACACTTGTCATCTCAGCTCACTAGGCAAATTAGATCTCACAAATATTTGCAAGGAATTAATCGAAGGATTTGCAATGAATTGGATGCAAGGAATGCAGAACAAAACAGAGAAAAGAAAATCTAGATGAAGTTTTTTTTTGATAAAGGAAAGGGGAATAAATATGCAAAGGGCAATAGGAAAAAACACAAAGGAACACTAGAGAACTTCATCTAGAATTGGGCAGTGACAAAGTCACCTATGTTAGAGTATATTGACTAAGGAGTCAAGTGAGAACACTTGATCATACGTCATACTCATCATTTAAGCTCAAAATGGGGTTACCAACTTTCGGTTAAGCATTTGATGTATTCTTCATCTTGTTGAGTTGCCTGAGGTTGATGTAGCTCATCAAGAGTCGGGAGCACCACTTTTGAAGTGAGTTCATCTACCTACATGGGTTAGTTTTTGCAAGGAAAAGAACTTGTGTATCAAAAATGACAATCATGAAACTTGATATCAAATGAAATTTGATATATATATAATTTGTCAAAGGATATGTTGAAGGATTTCATGCTTCCTCGTCATCAACCACCATTGTCTAGAGACTTGGTGATGTAGAGATTGCTCAAGATGTGAGTGAGTTGCATTTTCATAGATTTAGATTCAACCAAGTACCTACAAGGGTTAGATAACATGCAGGGGTGCAAGAATATCCAAGACATATGATGATCATCATAAGCGAAGTATCAAGGATTAGTCATAGGCTCATGCCTTGCATGCATCCAAATGCAGTTCCTACTCCAAGTTTGAAGCATCAATGATGCTCAATTCACCTCTCAAACGGCAAAAGACTTTCTCGTCAAGCGGTTTGGTGAATATATCCGCCAATTGCTTATCGGTACAAACATTTTTAAGATCAATGTCCCCTTTAGCAACATGGTCTTGAATGAAATGATGATGAACTTCAATATGATTAGTTCGAGAATGTTGCACGGGATTATTGATACGTCTCCAATGTATCTATAATTTTTGATTGTTCCATGCTATTATATTATCAACCTTGGATGTTTTATATGCATTTATATGATATTTTATATGATTTTTGGGACTAAACTATTAACCTAGAGCCCAGTGCCAGTTTTTGTTTTTTCCTTGTTTTAGAGTATCGCAGAAAAGGAAAATCAAACGGAGTCCAATTGACCTGAAACTTCACGGAACTTGTTTTTGGACCAGAAGAAGCCCACGGAGTATCGGAGTTGGACCAAGAGAGGCCCGGGCTGCCCACGAGGGTGGGGCGCGCCCACCCCCTGGGCGCCCCCCCCTGCCTCGTGGACAGCCCGGAGGTCCACCGACGTACTTCTTCCTCCCATATATACCCATATACCCTAAAAACTTCAGGGAGCACATTAGATCGGGAGTTCCGCCGCCAGAAGCCTCCGTAGCCACCCAAAGCTAATCTAGACCCGTTCTGGCACCCTGCAGGAGGGGGAATCCCTCTCCGGTGGCCATCTTCATCATCCTGGCGCTCTCCATGACGAGGAGGGAGTAGTTTTCCCTCGAGGCTGAGGGTATGTACCAGTAGCTATGTGTTTGATCTCTCTATCTCTCTCTCGTGTTCTTGAGGTGGTACGATCTTGATGTATCGCGAGCTTTGCTATTATAGTTGAATCTTATGATGTTTCTCCCCCTCTACTCTCTTGTAATGGATTGAGTATTCCCTTTGAAGTTATCTTATCGGATTGAGTCTTTAAGGATTTGAGAACACTTGATGTATGTCTTGCATGGGATAACCGTGGTGACAATGGGTTATTCTATTGATTCACTTGATGTATGTTTTGGTGATCAACTTGCGGGTTCCTCCCATGAACCTATGCATAGGGGTTGGCACACGTTTTCGTCTTGACTCTCGGTTAGAAACTTTGGGGCACTCTTTGAAGTACTTTGTGTTTGTTTGAATAGATGAATCTGTGATTGTGTGATGCATATCGTATAATCATACCCACAGATACTTGAGGTGACATTGCAGTATCTAGGTGACATTAGGGTTTTGATTGATTTCTGTCTTAAGGTGTTATTCTAGTATGAACTCTATGATAGATTGAACAGAAAGAATAGCTTCGTGTTATTTTACTACTGACTCTTGAATAGATCGATCAGAAAGGGTAACTTTGAGGTGGTTTCGTACCCTACCATAATATCTTCGTTTGTTCTCCGCTATTAGTGACTTTGGAGTGACTCTTTGTTGCATGTTGAGGGATAGTTATATGATCCAATTATGTTATTATTGTTGAGAGAACTTGCACTAGTGAAAGTATGAACCCTAGGCCTTGTTTCCGAGCATTGCAATACCATTTGTGCTCACCTTTATCATTAGTTACCTTGCTGTTTTTATATTTTCAGATTACAAAAACCTTTATCTACCATCCATATACCACTTGTATCACCATCACTTCGCCGAAATAGTGCACCTATACAATTTACCATTGTATTGGGTGTGTTGGGGACATAGGAGACTCTTTGTTATTTGGTTGTAGGGTTGCTTGAGAGAGACCATCTTCATCCTAGGCCTCCTACGGATTGATAAACCTTAGGTCATCCACTTGAGGGAAATTTGCTACTGTCCTACAAACCTCTACACTTGGAGGCCCAACAACGTCTACAAGAAGAAGGTTGTGTAGTAGACATCAAGCTCTTTTCTAGCACCGTTGCCGGGGAGGTTAGCGCTTGAAGGTATATCTTTAGATCTTGCAATCGAATCTTTTTTTTCTTGTTTTATCACTAGTTTAGTCTATAAAAGAAAACTAAAAAAATGGAATTGAGTTTACCTCATACGCTTCATCTTTTTAATATCTTTCGTGAGTATGATGGGAAGGAAAATTGTGCCAAAGTGTTAGAAGAAGAATGCATTAAAATGTTTGGCACTAAATCTTTGAATGATGAGCATGATTGCAATGTTGTTAGTATGAACTCCTTGAATATCCATAGTAATAATGATGATTGCACTAGTTATGATGAAAATGCCTCCTATAAACATGTCAAGTTTTGTGGAGTGCATTGGGTTTGCAAGTACACACCAAATAGGGAAGATAGATAAGAGGCATAAGCATTTATAAACTAAATGGTTGCAAGAAAGGGTAGAAGTTTGTGCTGAAAATTTAAATTTTCTTAGCCATACTTGTGAACTTTGCAATGAACATGATCATTTCAGGACCCAATGCAAATTGTTTCATGATCGTATCGTGTCCAAAAATTGTGATGACTTGATTTCCCTTACACATCATAATGAACTTAGTTTGCTCTTGGGTTATGAAGAAATGAAACGTATAACTAAGGTTATTCCAGAATTTGCCCTTGATAGAGTTCTTCATTTTGATCTAGAGGAAATTGATATGTATTGTGCGGTGAATTGTATTTGAAAATCCTTATATTGCCAATTATACAAAGAAAATAAAACAAATAAAAGATGAAGAGAATACTAACTAAAGGGAAGAGACTTCCCAATATCCTCCTATTATTTCTTATGATGAATCAGGTAACGAGGAGGAGCCTTGTATTCAACCAATCTCATTAATAAGGAGCTCCAAAAATAGGATTGAACCCACACATGATGTGAAGAAGAAGAAAAGAAAAAGGAAGAGAGGTAAAAAGATATCTGCCCCAAATAATGTTGCTCCTATTACTATTGTGCCTCATGAAAGTATAATTCTGGAAGATAATGATACTTCTTATGATCTTGAAAATCTTTCTGGCACTTGCTTGGAAGAATATGATATCTGATATACTATTGGTGCTATCCATACTATTAATGATCAGAGTGATTATGCTTATGATATGAAAAGGCCCAAGCTTGGGGATGCTATGTTTGAAGAAGATGATGTTTTTGAGAATATATTTGCTGAAATTAATGTTTGTCCCAAGCTTGGGGATGCTATGTCTAATGAAATTTTTAGCCTCTCAAGTTTTGATATGCAAATTTATGATGATGATAGCATGACTCCTACTTATGATAATTATGAAAGTGGATTTGGAGAGGTCGTGACTTTATTTAGTGACGATTCCACTATCTCGGAAGAGGTTTCAATCGATTATGATGAGAACAAAGTTGCTACTTATGATGATTATTATGATTACCCTTTTTCTGAACATTACTCTTTTAATGTGGAAACAATTTATAGTATTCAAGTCTCTTATGATACTCCCACTATCCCGAATGAGAAGAATTTTGCTTATGTGGAGAGTACTAAATTTTCTATGCTTGTAGATCATGAAAAGAATGCTTTATGTGATGGTTATATTTTTGAATTCATTCATGATGCTACTGAAAATTATTATGAGGGAGGAATATATTCTTGTAGGAATTGAAATAATATCAAGTTTCCTCTCTATGTGTTGAAAATCTTGAAGTTATGCTTGTTTTGCTTTCCTATGCAAGTCGATTCTTGTTCTCACATGTTGTTTTCTCACAAAATCCCTATGCATAGGAAGTGGGTTAGACTTAAATGTGCTAGTCATATTCTTCATGATGCTCTCTTTATGTTACAATTCTTATCTTTTATGTGAGCATCGTTGAAATCATCATGCCTAGCTAGGGGCGTCAAACGATAGCGCTTGTTGGGAGGCAACCCAATTTTATTTTTGTACCTGTTTAGTAATAGATAAATTTTCTAGCCTCCGTTATGATTGGTTTTTATGCTTTAATTAGTGTTTGTGTGCCAAGTAGAACCTTTGGGAAGACTTGGGGAAAGTCTTTGTGATCATGCTGTAAAAAACAGAAACTTTAGTGCTCACAAGATTGGCTGCCATTTTTTACTGGAGAGTGCTATTTAGTTAATTCTTTGTGCAGATGATTAATAGATAAATTCCTCTGGTCCTGCAATTTATTTTAGAATTTTTTGGGTTACAGAAGTATACGTTTGATCCAGATTACTACAGACTGTTCTGTTTTTGACAGATTCTGTTTTTATTGTGTTGTTTGCTTATTTTGATGAATCTATGAGTAGTATCGGAGGGTATGAATCATAGATAAGTTGGAATAAAGTACATATTACACCAATATGAATTTAGAATGAGTTCACACCAGTACCTAAGTGATGATTTATTTTCTTATACTAACGGAGCTTACGAGTTCTCTGTTAAGTTTTGTGTTGTGAAGTTTTCAAGTTTTGAGTAAAGATTTGATGGACTATGGAATAAGGAGTGGCAAGAGCCTAAGCTTGGGGATTCCCAAGGCACCCCAAGGTAATATTCAAGGACAACCAAGAGCCTAAGCTTGGGGATGCCCTGGAAGGCATCCCCTCTTTCGTCTTCGTTCATTGGTAACTTTACTTGGAGCTATATTTTTATTCGCCACATGATGTGTGTTTTGCTTGGAGCGTCATTTTATTTTCCTTTGTTTTGCTTGCTGTTTGAATAAAATAACAAGATATGAAATTATTAAATGTTAGAGAGTCTTCACATAGTTGCATAATTATTCGACTACTCATTGATCTTCACTTATGTCTTTCGGAGTAGTTTGTCATTTGCTCTAGTTTTTCACTTATATCTTTTTAGAGCACGGTGGTGGTTTTATTTTATAGAAATAGATGAACTCTCATGCGTCACTTATATTATTTATAGAGTCCTAAACATCATGGTAATTTTCTTTGGTTGTGAATTTAGTCCTAATATGATGGGCATCGAAGAGGGGTATAATAAAAACTTCCATATAGAGTGCATTGAATACTAAGAGAAGTTTGAAACTTGATGATTGTTTTGAGATATGGATATAGTGATATCAAAGTTGTGCTAGTTGGGTAGTTGTGAATTTGAGGAATACTTGTGTTGAAGTTTGCAAGTCCCTTAGCATGCACGTATGGTAAACGCTGTGTAACAAATTTGTAACATGAGGTGTTATTTGATTGTCTTCCTTATGAGTGGCGGTCATGGACGAGCGATGGTCTTTTCCTACCAATCTATCCCCCCTAGGAGCATGCGCGTAATGCTTGGTTTTTGATGACTTGTAGATTTTTGCAATAAGTATGTGAGTTCTTTATGACTAATTTTGAGTCCATGGATTATACGCACTCCCACCCTTCCATCATTGCTAGCCTCTTCGGTACCGTGCATTGCCCTTTCTCGCCTTGAGAGTTAGTGCAAACTTCGCCGGTGCATCCAAACACCGTAATATGATAAACTCTATCACACATAAACCTCCTTATATCTTCCTCAAAACAGCCACCATACCTACCTATTATGGCATTTCCATAGCCATTCCGAGATATATTGCCATGCAACTTTCCACCGTTCCGTTTATTATGACACGCATCATCATTGTCATATTGCTTTGCATGATCATGTAGTTGACATCATATTTATGGCAAAGCCATCGTTCATAATTTTTTATACATGTCACACTTGATTCATCGCAATCTCGGTACACCGCCGGAGGCATTCATATAGAGTCATATCTTGTTCTTGAGTTGTACGTAAATAAAAGTGTGATGATCATCATTATTAGAGCATTGTCCCAGTGAGGAAAGGTGGATGGAGACTATGATTCCCCCACAAGTCGGGATGAGACTCCGGACGAAAAAAAGAAAGGACAAAAAAAGAGAAGGCCAAAAAAACAAAAAAATAAATACGAGAGAAAAAGAGAGAAGGGACAATGTTACTATCCTTTACCACACTTGTGCTTCCAAGTAGCACCAAGATCTTCATGATAGAGAGTCTCTTATGTTGTCATTTTCATATACTAGTGGGAAATTTTCATTATAGAACTTGGCTTATATATTCCAACAATGGGCCTCCTCAAGTGCCCTAGGTCTTCGTGAGCAAGCAAGTTGGATGCACACCCACTGAGGGAGTCTTGGATTAGGGGGTCTCCGGACAGCCAGATTATATCCTTTGGCCGGACTGTTGGACTATGAAGAGACAAGATTGAAGACTTCGTCTCGTGTCCGGATGGGACTCTCCTTGGCGTGGAAGGCAAGCTAGGCAATACGGATATGTAGATCTCCTCTCTTGTAACTGACTCTGTGTAACCCTAGCCCCCTCCAGTGTCTATATAAACCGGAGGGTTTAGTCCGTAGGACAACATACAATCATACCATAGGCTAGCTTCTAGGGTTTAGCCTCTATGATCTCGTGGTAGATCAACTCTTGTACTACTCATATCATCAAGAATAATCAAGCAGGACGTAGGGTACTACCTCCATCAAGAGGGCCCGAACCTGGGTAAACATCGTGTCCCCTGCCTCATGTTACCATCTGCCTTAGACGCACAGTTCGGGACCCCCTACCCGAGATCCGCTGGTTTTGACACCGACTGTTGCTTTCATTGAGAGTTACATTGTGTCGTCACCATAAGGCTTGATGGCTCCCTCGATCATCGGTAGCGATGCGGGCTAGGGTGAGGTTTTCCTCCCCGGACAGATCTTTGTATTTGGCGGCTACGCACTGCGGGCCAATTCGCTTGGCCATCTGGAGCAGATCGAGAGCTATGCCCCTGGCCATCAGGTCAGATTCGGAAATTTAAACTACACTACCTACATCCGCGGAGACTTGATCTTCAATGGATTCGAGCCCGTGTCAGGTGCGCCGCATAGTCACGACGAGCACGACGTAACTCTGCCGTCGGACAGTGTTCAGGAGATCACATCTACAACTACTCCAGCCGTCAATCCGGAGCAAATCACGCCATCCGAGAGCGGAGGGTTAGACCCCGCCATGGAGGCGGCACTCTCAGTAGCGATAGAGCCAGATACTGACTTCACCTCTTACGAGAGTCGTGTCGCCGAACTACTGAATTCACCTCCGACCACGGACTCCGAGCCGCTTACATCCGTGCCCGTCGAATCCGACTGGGCGCCGGTCATGGAGTTCACCTCTGTGGATATCTTTCAGCACTCGTCCTTCAGCGATGTGCTAAATTCATTGAGGTCCCTCTCCCTGTCAGGAGAACCTTGGTCGAACTATGTCTAGCTAGAATGGGATGCGGACGACGAAGAAATTAGATGCCCACCCACCACCCACTTAGTAGCCACTATCGACGATTTAACCGACATGCTCGACTTTGACTCCGAAGACATCGATGGTATGGACGACGATGCAGGAGATGAGAAGGATCCACCGCCCACAGGGCGCTGGACCGCTACCTCATCATACGACATATATATGGTAGACACCCCTAAAGAAGGCAATGGCGATGAGACAGTGGAGGACGACCCCTCCAAGAAGCAACTCAAGCACCGACATCAGCGGCGCCACTCTAAGTCCCGCCACAGCAAAAGTAGTGATACCGGCATAGGAGACAATAACACTCCGGATAGTGCCGAAGACAACCACAATCCCCTCCAGCACAATGTAGAGTAGGAGGATGAACAAGCCAGCCCTCAAGAGCAAGCAACAGATGGAGAACCGGAGGAGGACAATTACATGCCTCTCTCTGAAGACGAGGCGAGCCTCGGTGACGAAGAATTTATCGTGCCTGAGGACCCCATCAAACAGGTGTGCTTCAAGCACCGGCTTATGGCCACAGCAAATAGCCTGAAGAAAAAGCAACAACAGCTTCAAGCTGCTCAAGCCTTGCTAGCAGACAGATGGAACGAAGTCCTTGCTACCGAGGAATACATACTCGAGCGCCCCTCCAAGAGTTACCCAAAACGCAGGTTGCTACCTCACCTCGAGGAGGAAGCATTGAAACCTCACGCACCAGTGTACGATGCGGCTGACTGGCCACTACGTGGCCGAGCCAAAGAGGCGTTTCAGCCTGAAGTTTATCCTGCACCCCGCCGCCACTCAATCAAAAATAGCAAGGCCTGGGGAAACACACGGGACCTGCGAGACATATGGGAAAATAGGGCAAAACTCGCAAGGTCAATATATGGGTCACGGGCACATGCACCAACGCGGGACGATGATCGTCGCGCCGGATACACCAAAAGTAAATCCAACTGGGCCAAATACAGCAGTCAAGACTCATATGAACTGCGTCGTGATATAACCCGGCACAGAGGCGCCGCACACCCCCTATGCTTCATGGATGAAGTTATGGATCACGAATTCCCGGAGGGTTTCAAACCCATAAATATCAAATCATATGACGGTACAACAGATCCCGCTATATGGATGGAGGATTTCCTCCTTCACATCCACATGGCTCGCGGTGATGATCTACATGCCATCAAGTACCTCCCACTAAAACTCAAAGGACCAGCTCGGCATTGGCTGAATAGCTTGCCAGCAGACTCCATCGGCAGTTGGGAGGATCTAGAAGACGCATTCCTTTACAACTTCCAGGGCACATATGTGCGACCACCGGATGCTGATGACTTGAGCCATATAACTCAGCACCCTAGGGAATCGGCCAGGCAATTCTGGACACGATTCCTAACAAAGAAAAACCAAATTGTCGACCGTCCGGACGTAGAGGCCTTAGAGGCATTCAAGCATAACATCCGTGATGAGTGGCTTGCCCGACACCTCGGCCAGGCAGGCCGAAGTCTATGGCAGCCCTCACGACACTCATGACCCACTTTTGCGCGGGCAAGGATAGCTGGCTGGCTCGCAGCAACAACACATCCAGGAATCCGGGCAGTCCGGATAACAAAGATGCCAACGGCAAATCACGACGCAACAAACACAAGCGCCGCAAATATGGTGATAAAACCAATAATACGACAGTTAATGCCAGTTTCAGGGTCTCAAAGCCCGGTCAGCAGAAAGGGCCCCACTAAAATACAAATCTGGGTCCATCCAGTCTGGACCGTATACTTTCTCGCCAATGCCAAATTCATGGCACCCCAGAAATGCCAGCCACCCATACCAACAGAGAATGCTGGGTCTTCAAACAAGCCGGCAAGGCATGCACCAAACACAAAGAGGGATCTCAAAGCGACGATAGCAATGAAGAGCTCAGTTTCCGAACACAGGAGGGCAAAAGAAATCCCCCCCCCCATACTCAATCGGTGAATGTGGTAAATACCACCCAACCGGGATATAAGCTAGGGCCGGTCACCTTTAACCGCATGGATAGTCCGGTTAAAGCCAATTGGGGCAATCCAGCCGCACTAATCCTCGACCCAATAGTAGATGGGTTCCACCTCACTCAAGTCCTTATGGACGGAGGTAGCAGTTTAAACCTGCTTTACCAGGATACAGTGCGCAACATGGGAATCGATCAGTCAGCGATCAAGGCCACTAAAGCCACTTTTAGAGACATCATACCAGATATGGAGTAACTATCAAGCACTTCTCGGGCGAACCACTTTCGCTCGATTCAACGCGGTACCACATGGTGCCTACCGTAAGCTCACAATGCCCGGTCCACGCGGCATCATCACGGATCATGGCAAGGACGAATTTTCTTTCGACGCCGACAAATACATCGCTGCCTTAGTAGTAGGAACACCGAGCAGCACCTCGCAGCCGAACCTCGAGTCGACACCTAGGCTCTCAGACACTGTCAAGGGGCTCCGAACTACTTCATGGAAGGATACTCTGGCTCGTCCAGGGTTCAATTGAACACTCCGGCGAAGGCCACGACAGGATGAACTCAGCGGCTCAACCGCCCTCCGGCACGCAAACATTTCTTATATTTCCTTCGCAGGTCCACCTTCGCACTGACCAGGACGGACTCCACAGAAGCAGCTCGAACGCGCCTGGGGATCCTTAGACATTTCCTGCAGTGACCGTCCGGGCACAATACGAACCCGCACTCAACCTTTACCCCTAGTCACAGCAGATTATGCTATCACAACTCCTTTTTTATTATTATTTATCACATTACTTGTACCATACGCATAGACATATTATTTATACAACATGTCGATTCATATGATGTTTACCTACTGGTTATTTCTTATCGAAATCATTTCGTCAAATGGCATCCGTACACAGCGGTATGCCCTATATATGCCAGGGGCTTCATCTTCCCGATAACACGGCAATAAAAGTCGGAAGACCTTCACGGAAGTTCGGCACCCCGAACTTATAGCATTATATGCATCAGCTCCGAATAATGTCTTGGGTCAATAGTTGGGTTTGCCCGGCTCCTATGTTTTGGTACCTTACATTCCGCTATATCGGCTAAGGTAGCACTGGGAGAACTACTGCGATTGTGTCCCGGTTCTTCCGGACGAGCACCTCAGTAGAAAAAGCCGAAAACTGACTGTCATGACATGGCGAGAGCTGGTCAGCTATTCGAGCTGTCACAAAATCTTTAAGGATTTCTCCCGCACAATGCCATAACCAATGTAGCGTGCGACGGATCGACATTTTTTCCAGATCAGGCGTTTATAGAGCCCCTAGTACAGTCTTCCAAACACAAGGGGCTGCGCCGACCATACTAAAGCTCCTCTGGCTAAGTGAGAATGATAAAGCCCTATAGTCCGATTGCCTGGTTCGTTGTGCTGAGCACTTCCCTTGGAGGACCCAAAACTGGGATAAAGAGTGCTCAGGTTTATCCCGAACACCCCCGTACTCCTTAGGTGGGGGCAGAAGCCGACGACTGGCCAACTCTCAACCTTTATATACAAACGGCCGCACATGAGGGTAAACTTTTATATAACACTCGACATATCAATGACCTTGTTTAAACATTACAACGGACAATATGATCCGCATTCAGGGAAATACAATGTCCTTGGTACATAGCTCCGCCGCAAGGTAGGATCCTTTCAGGACAGTCTTATAATATGATTCGGGCTTGCGGTGCTCCTTCCCCTCCGGTGGTCCTTCGGTCAATAGCTTTTTGGCATCCATCTTCCCCCAGTGCACCTTTGCAAGGGCGAAGGCCATTCGCGCTCCTTCTATACAGACCGACCGCTTGATGACATCAAGTCGAGGGCAAGCGCTTATAAGACGCCTTACGAGCCCAAAGTAGGTGCTTGGAATCGGTTCAGCAGGCCATAGCCGGAGAACCACATCATTCATGGCTAGTTCCGCCGCCTTATGCAGTTTGATCAGCTGTTTCAGTTGATCGGCAAAAGGCACCGGATAATTCGGTGCCAAATACTGAGACCAAAAAAGCTTGTCGGCGGTGTTCCTTCCTTCGGCTCGGTAGAAGTGAGTGGCATCTGGTATACTGTGCGGCAGCTCGGTAAATACACCTGAGAAGTCCGGATTCGCAATCAATAACATAGTTTTCCCTTCAAATATTTTCTTTACATGGGAAAAACTTACCTGCCGCGATATGCCTCGCCTCTTGGATCCCCTGCAGTGCGCTTTGGGTTTCCACCTGGGCGTCGCTCGTGGCTTGGCGTGCCTTTCTGAGTTCGGACTCTTTCTCCGTTAAACTCTGCTCCAAGGCCTCGCATTTACTTACGGCCTCTTGCAGCTCCTGCTCAGCTTTAATAACTCTGGCTTCGTGTTTCTCATGAAGAGTCCGCTCCGTGGCCCCCTTTTTATCGGCCTCAGCAACGGCCCTTTTGAGGGCCTCAACTTTGGTTATAACTCCTAGCACAAATTATGCGGCTCATTTCATACCGAACATTTATCTCCCAGTAAATACACATAATACTGGTGCATACCTTGCTTATCCCTCAACTGCATTTGCAATTGGCCAATTTCTTCTCTAGCCCGCTCTAGACTTTGATTCAGTCCAACGATCTCCGCAATATGAGAGGCAACAGCCGCTATAGGTATCTGCTCGAAACAGGAGAGAAATAAATGTCATTCAGTAAGTCTTCCTGAGATCACAAATTCGATCCCCAGTCTGGTTCTTTATTTCACCGAGCAGTGTATCAGGGGCTACTATCTATACTATGACACTCTTCGATAACTCATATAACATACCTCAAAGCCTTTTATAAGGCTGATATAGGCTTCGTTTAGTCCATTCTCGGTTGACTAAATTTTCTTAATCACCGCGCCCATCAGGGCACGGTGTTCATCAACTATGGAGGCATCTCGTAGCACCACTAGCAAAGCATCTGACACTTCTAGATGGACAGAGGTCGCCGGGGGAATCTTTTTCCCCACGTCTCCGGCCCCTGCGGTTTGACCTCCAGGCACCGCCTTCGCGGTTTTTTCCTTTTCTCCTTGGCCGGGGTCCTGTCGGGACGAGGCCTCGGTGTTTGGCACCTGTTTGGTGGAAGGGTCCTTCGGGGGCGTCCCGCTCTCCACAGCGTTTGAGCTCAGCATGTCCTCTGATGAGGATTGTTCGGTACGGGACCTCACCGAACTACAAGAAATATACGTCTTAGGTCAAAATACTAAGCCACGATGAGTCTGGACGCTTAAACGTATTCGGATACTCACAAATTCACTAGGAGCTAGGCCCTGGGATCCCATGTCGTGCTGCTGTCAGCGGTGGCAGGAGACTCCTCTTGACGAGGAATCTTTCCTCTTTTGGGTAGTTCGGCCTCCAAGGATGCGGAGGCCGTCCTCTTCCTTCTTCCCTCCACAGGGGATTCATCTCCCTCCTCCTTTTTGTCCTCTTCGAAGGCGGAATGGGCTTCAGAGCCTTTGGGTATTGTGCCCGAAGTGCCGCAACGACGAAGGCCGCCTCGGGTCTTTTTAGCCCCCTTCTCGGCCGTCTTCTTCGGCACCTTGCAAGGCGCCGGGACCAGCGGGATGATCGGGTCTTCGGGCAGCGGGGCTGGACAATGGATCCACTCCGCCTTCTTCATCCAGCTCTAGGAAAGTTGAATAAAGACGCGTCAAGCGCGTCCATTGGGTCATGCGGAAGGAAAAGTTTGATAAACTCACCGAACTTGCAGGGCGGGACAATTGGTACCCGCGGTCTTCGGCGGAGTCCGTCCATGATTTGCTGGACTTCAAAAGCACCTTCCAAATATCCTCGTGCGACGAGCCAAAGAGCCTTCGCAAGGTTTGGTGCCTGGCCGGATCAAACTCCCATAGATTGCGAGTCTGGTGTTGACAAGGCAGTATCCAGCGGACTAACATAACCTGGACTACGTCGATGAGTTCAATGTTCTTATCCCCCATATCCTTAATGTGCGTCTGGAGCACCGACAGTTCATCAGACGAGGACCAATCCAGTCCTTTCTTGACCCAGGACGTAAGCCGCAGAGGGATGCCAGATCGAAACTCGGGAGAAGCGGCCCGCTCCTTGCGGCTCGGCTCAGTGATGTAAACCACTGTTGTTGCCACTCCTTGACAGAATCATTAAAGGTTCATGTTGGCCATATGACGTTGGGCATCTTGCTCACCATAGCACCCCCACACTCGGTGTGCTCGCCGGCCACCACCTTGGGCTTCACATTAAAGACCTTCAGCCATAGATCGAAGTGTGGCAAAACGCGGAGAAAAGCCTCGTACACGACAATGAATGTCGAGATGTTGAGGAAGGAATTAGGGGACAGATCGTGAAGATCAACCCCATAATAGTACATGATACCGCGAACGAATGGGTGAAGGGGAAATCCCAGCCCGCGGGTGAAGTGAGGGAGGAATAAAACCATCTCGTGGGGTTCCGGAGTGGGGACGATCTGTCCCGACGGCGGCCGATTTTCTTAGCCAGATACCCGGCCTCCTGAAGCTTTTTGATATCCTTCTCTTGGACAGTAGAGGCCATACATTTGCCTCCTACTCCGGATCCAGACATCTTTGGAAGACCTCTTGTGGGTAGAGGAGGTGAACGCTCGCGCGTTGGAGCCTGAGCAGAATGGAATGAGTTGGGAAGAAAGTATGGGTGAAGAGGGTGAATTCTTATCCCTTTATTAGGGCGGAAGAGGCGATGCGCCCCCCCCCTCGCTTGGTAAAACCTCTTATTCCCCAAGCGCTGTAAGTAATGGTACGGTTGCGTTACCCGCGTCCGTATTGATGAGAATCTCGTAATAAGGGGAACGCGATCTCTGCTTTGACAGGACATGTCAAGAAAACCGCCCCATGTTATGTGCGGTGCAAGTTGAGAAAAATGGTTCGAATAATGACCGGGCCATGACGTAACGTCGTGCTATCTAAACACGTCAGCAGATTAGATTTGTGGAAATATTGTTCTCTCTATGGTGGTATGTGGAAATTATTTTGCAGAGCCGGACACTATTCTGGTGCTCAAAATCTTCTATGGAGTATTCGAAGGGAGAACCCTCCTTGCAATGCCGAAGACAATACTGCGCGCCGGACTCATTGCCATTGAAGCATGGTTTAGGGGCTACTGAGGGAGTCCTGGATTAGGGGGTCTTCGGACAACCGGATTATATCCTTTGGCCGGACTGTTGGACTACCAAGATACAAGATTGAAGACTTCATCCTGTGTCCGGATGGGACTCTCCTTGGCGTGGAAGGCAAGCTAGGCAATACGGATATGTAGATCTCCTCCCTTGTAACTAACTCTGTGTAACCCTAGCCCCTCCGGTGTCTATATAAACTGGAGGGTTTAGTCCGTAGGACAACATACAATCATACCATAGGCTAGCTTCTAGGGTTTAGCCTCTACGATCTCGTGGTAGATCAACTCTTGTAATACTCATATCATCAAGAACAATCAAGCAGGACATAGGGTATTACCTCCATCAAGAGGGCCCGAACCTGGGTAAACATCGTGTCCCTTGCCTCCTGTTACCATCCGCCTTAGACGCACAATTCGGGACCCCCTACCCGAGATCCGCCGGTTTTGACACCGACACCCAATTAGTTCTTTTGTTGAGCTTTCATACATTTATAGCTCTAGTGCATCTGTTGCATGTCAATCCCTACTCCTTGCATTGACATCAATTGATGGGAATTTCCCTAGCCCATTGATTAGCCGCGTCGATGTGAGACTTTCTCCTTTTTTTTCTTCTCCACATAACCCTCTCATTATATTCTATTCCACCCATAGTGCTATATCCATGGCTCACGCTCATCTATTGTGTGAAAGTTGAAAAGGTTTGAGATTACTAAAGTATGAAACAATTGCATGGCTTGTCATCAGGGTTGTGCATGATTAGAGCATTCTTGCGTAACGAAAATGGAGCATGACTAAACTATATGATTTTGTATGGATGAACTTTCTTTGGCAATGTTATTTTGAGAGGACATAATTGCTTAGTTAGTATGCTTGAAGTATTATTATTTTTTTGACAATATTGAACTTTTATCTTGAATCTTTTGGATCTTAATATTCACGTCACAATTAAGAAGAATTACATTGAAATTATGCCAAGTAGCACTCCACATCAAAAATTCTGTTTTTATCATTTACCTACTCGAGGACGAGCATGAATTAAGCTTGGGGATGCTGATACTTCTCCAACGTATCTATAATTTTTGATTGTTCCATGCTATTATATTATCAACCTTGGATGTTTTATATGCATTTATATGCTATTTTATATAATTTTTGGGACTAACCTATTAACCTAGATCCCAGCGCCAGTTTCTGTTTTTCCTTGTTTAAGAGTATCGCAGAAAAGGAAAATCAAATGGAGTTCAATTGACCTGAAACTTCACAGAACTTATTTGTGGACCAGATGAAGCCCATGGAGTATCGGAGTTGGACCAGGAGAGTCCCGGGCTGCCCACGAGGGTGGGAGGCATGCCCACCCCCCTAGGTGCGCGCACCCCCCTGGGCGCACCCCCCTGCCTCGTGGACAGCCCGGAGGTCCACCAACGTACTTCTTCCTCCCATATATACCCATATACCCTAAAGACTTCAGGAGCACAATAGATCGGGAGTTACGCCGCTAGAAGCCTCCGTAGCCACCGAAAGCTAATCTAGACCCGTTCTAGCACCCTGCCGGAGGGGGAATCCCTCTCCGGTGGCCATCTTCATCATCCCGGTGCTCTCCATGATGAGGAGGGAGTAGTTTTCCCTCAGGGCTGAGTGTATGTACCAGTAGCTATGTGTTTGATCTCTCTCTCTCTCATGTTCTTGAGGTGGTACGATCTTGATGTATCGCGAGCTTTGCTATTATAGTTGGATCTTATGATGTTTCTCCCCCTATACTCTCTTGTAATGGATTGAGTTTTCCCGTTGAAGTTATCTTATCGGACTGAGTCTGTAAGGATTTGAGAACGCTTGATGTATGTCTTGCGTGGGACAACCGTGGTGACAATGGGTTATTCTATTGATTCACTTGATGTATGTTTTGGTGATCAACTTGTGGGTTCCGCCCATGAACCTATGCAGAGGGGTTGGCACAAGTTTTCGTCTTGACTCTCTGGTAGAAACTTTGGGGCACTCTTTGAAGTACTTTGTGTTGGTTTGAATAGATGAATCTGAGATTGTGTGATGCATATCGTATAATCATACCCACGGATACTTGAGGTGACATTGGAGTATCTAGGTGACATTAGGGTTTTGGTTGATTTGTGTCTGAAGGTGTTATTCTAGTACAAACTCTATGATAGATTGAAAGGAAAGAATAGCTTCGTGTTATTTTACTACGGACTCTTGAATAGATCGATCAGAAAGGATAACTTTGAGGTGGTTTCGTACCCTACGATAATATCTTCGTTTGTTCTCCGCTGTTAGTGACTTTGGAGTGACTCTTTGTTGCATGTTGAGGGATAGTTATGTGATCCAATTATGTTATTATTGTTGAGAGAACTTGCACTAGTGAAAGTATGAACCCTAGGCCTTGTTTCCTAGCATTGCAATATCGTTTGTTCTCACTTTTATCATTAGTTACCTTGCTGTTTTTATATTTTCAGATTACAAAAACCTTTATCAACCATCCATATACCACTTGTATCACCATCTTTTCGCCGAACTAGTGCACCTATACAATTTAGCATTGTATTGGGTGTGTTGGGGACACAAGAGTCTCTTTGTTATTTGGTTGCAGGGTTGCTTGAGAGAGACCATCTTCATCCTACGCCTCCTACGGATTGATAAACCTTAGGTCATTCACTTGAGGGAAATTTGGTACTGTCCTACAAACCTCTGCACTTGGAGGCCCAACAATGTCTACAAGAATAAGGTTGTGTAGTAGATATCAATTGTGAGCAATCTTAATAGCACTCTCATTGTCACAACGCAATGGAACATGTTTCACGTTGATCCCATAGTCTTTAAGAGTTTGGGTCATCCAAAGTAATTTAGCACAACATGAACCGGCGACAATGTATTCCGCTTCGGCGATGGATAAGGATACCGAGTTTTGTTTCTTGGAAGACCAAGACACAAGAGATCTACCAAGAAATTGACAAGTACCCGAAGTGGACTTCGTATCAACCTTGTCTCCGGCATAGTCCGAGTCGGAATAGCCAACAAGATCAAAACAGGACCTCTTAGGATACCAAATGCCAAAATTTGGTGTATGTATTAAGTATCTCACTATCCTTTTCATAGCCTTAAGAGGACATTCTTTGGGGGCCGCTTGATATCGTGCACACATGCACACACTTAGCATAATATCGGGACGGGAGGCATATAGATATAAAAATGATCCAATCATATAGCGGTAAACCTTTTGGTCAACCGATTTGCCATCCTGGGTCAAATCAAGATGTCCACTAGTTGGCATGGGAGTTTTCATACCTTTGCTTTCTTGCATGTTGAACTTCTTGAATAAGTCCTTGGTGTACTTTGTTTGAGAAACAAAGGTGCCTTCCTTAGTTTGCTTAATTTGCAACCCAAGAAGGAACTTGAGTTCACTCATCATATACATCTCAAACTTCTCTGACATTAGCTTTCCAAACTTCTCACTAAAATGGGGGTTAGTTGAGCCAAATATGATATCATCAACATAAATTTGGGACACAAATAATTCACCACTAACCCTTTTAGTAAAAAGAGTAGAGTCTATCTCTCCAATCTCAAAGCCTTTCTCAATAAGGAACTTGGTCAAGCATTTATACCACGCTCTAGGAGCTTGTTTAAGACCATAAAGATCTTTGTGAAGTTTGTAAACATGATCGGGTTTCTTAGGATTGACAAAGCCGGGGGTTGTTTAACATAACCTTCCTCCTCAATTTCACCATTTAGAAAAGCACTTTTAATGTCCATTTGGTATAAAGTGATATCATGATGATTAGCATAGGCAAGTAAGATGCGGATGGACTCAAGTCTAGCAATGGGGCATATGTCTCACTATAGTCCATACCTTCGACTTGAGTGTAGCCTTGGGCGACGAGATGAGCTTTGTTGCGAACGACTTGACCATCTTTGTCTTGCTTGTTGCGAAACACCCATTTGGTACCGATGATGTTGTGTCTGTTGTTAGGCTTCTCGACAAATGTCCATACTTGATTTCTCTCAAAGTTGTGTACCTCTTCATGCATGGCGTTTATCCAATATGGATGTTCCAATTCTTCTTCAACCTTCATATGTTCAATACTAGAGATGAATGAATAATGTCCACAAAAATTAGCCAAACGAGTTTTAGAGCGAGTGATTCTCCCGGTTTGAATATCATTAAAGATTTGTTCGGCGGGATGATCTCTTGAGACTCTTGCTCGAACTCATGGGAGCTTTTGCTTGGGTCAGGGTGGAACATCTTCTTCATCTTATCCTTCTTGGCCTTCTTCATTGTTGACGTTGTCGTTCTCTTGTCATGGTGGAGAAGGAGGTTGATGAGGTTCATCTTGGTGTACTTCCTCATTTTCTTCATCTTGATGTGTCCCACTCGTGGATGCTTCCATGTCGACTCTTGGTTCACCTTGTCGTGAGGTGGAATCCTCCACTTGGACGGACGAGGTACTCTCCTTCACCTCCTTTGGTCGAATCTTTCCAATAGACAAGTCTTGGATTGCTTCCTAAGGGTCTTTATCCCCTACATCAATTGGCAATTGCTCTACTTGCGAGCTGTTAGATTCATCAAACTTCACATCTACCATGTCTTCAACCTTTCGGGTGAAACTATTGTAGACACGGTAAGTGTGAGAGTTTGATTCATAACCAAGTAGGAAACCCTCGTGAGATTTAGGAGCAAATTTAGAATGACGATGCTTATCAAGAATGTAACACTTTGCGCCGAATACTCGAAAGTATCCAACTTGGGGTTTGTTACCATATGCAGGAGTGTTATAAGATGTTAGGTGCTGATTCTTATCAGATTATGAGCATTTGTCATTTTTGCCATGATTATTGTGTGCTGCATATGGTAATGAGCTCTACATGTGTTTTGGGCTATGCCATGCCATCTTTACAGGGGTGTATGCCGTATATTTTTATGATCAATGTGGTGACTAGCACAAGCATGCAAAGTAGCTCTCGTAATATTGCTAATTTCAGGGACTTCGAATTTCACTAAGCCATTTCCCTGCTGTTATTTTTATGCCATGTATTCATGTGGCTACAGAGTGATCCATGCTTCTTTTGAGTATGTTCAGTAAGGATGATTTTTGAGATATTGTTATGCTCTATCAATCCATGCCCTTGTTTTCATTTATGGAGTGCCCTAGAAGGACTCAATCTTGCTCTACTTTTGCTATAAAATGTTCCTGGCAGATTGTTTACATGTTAATCAATTTTGCCAAGGTTGTTGTAGTTGATATATGCATGCTATGAGATTGTTCTCGCCATGTTTAGCTTCTTGATCATGTCTTATTGCTGGTAGTATGCTTAGCTTGTCATGCAATGCCTTGGTGTTGAGTGCATCGAGCTCGCAAACATGCCTACATAACTCTGTTTATGCCATGTCCAGTTTTCTGCTAAGTCTGAATCTGTTAACGAAACTTGCTATGTTTACATGGGTGCCATCATATCTTCTGATCCTTTTTGGCTTATGGTCAGTAAGGGACTATTGTTATATGCTTTGAGTAGATTCATGCCATGCCTTTGTTTGCTATGTTCTGTTCCTGTAGAATGTTGTTATCTAGCTCTAAACATTGCTTCCTGATGTTAATTCCTGACATGTTAGTATTATCACTAAGTCTGTGATGCTGATATATTTTGCCCTTTTTCCATGCTTGTTTGAGCCTGCTATTTTGTGATTTAGCCGTATCTCAGTGCTCATCTTTTGTCAAGCATCTTGAGTAGATCACTGCCATGTGCTTTTTGCTATGTTGGAGTGCAATAGCTTAGATTCTTGTTGCATTCTAGATGGCATCGTGCTGTTAATCGCGGAATTGTGCCATTCTTGTTTGGCTTGCCATTTGCAAACAGTGCAACTGTTTCCGGTGATCTTTATATCGATTTCGACCGAAATCAACTCATATTTCCAGCGGCACTCTTGGTTTGCCAATTTGATGCCTTGATCAATCTTTTCCTTCCGGAGCATGCATATGCATTGCATATCACATCCCGCATATCACGCCATGTTTTGCATCATATTGCTTGCGCACTGCACCGTGGTTGATTGTTGTTCTCGTTGCTTGTGTTATTGTGTTGGGTAGAGCCGGGAGACGAGTTCGTGATCGAGTAACCCGTTGAGTATGCTTACGAGGATCAATCTTACGTCAACTCGGAGAACTTTGCAGGCAAGATGACCATACCCTCGAAATCACTTCTATCTTTGCTTGCTAGTTGCTCGCTCTTTTGCTATGCTGCGATACCTACCACTTGCTATATCATGCGTCCCATATTGCCATGTCAAGCCTCTAACCCACCTTTCCTAGCAAATCGTTGTTTGGCTATGTTACCGCTTTGCTCAACCCCTCTTATAGCGTTGCTAGTTGCAGGTGAAGCTGGAGTTTGTTCCATGTTGGAACATGGATATTATTGGGATATCATTATTATATCTTGTTTACTTTAATGCACCTATATACTTGGTAAAGGGTTGAAGGCTCGGCCTTATGCCTCTTGTTTTGTTCCACTCTCGCCGCCCTAGTTTCAGTCATACCGGTGTTATGTTCCTTGATTTTGTGTTCCTTACGCAGTTGGGTAATAATGGGAACCCCTTGACAGTTCGCCTTGAATAAAACTCCTCCAGCAAGGCCCAACCTTGGTTTTACATTTGCACTAACAACCTATAACCTTCCCTCGGGTTCTGCAGACTCAAGGGTCATCTTTATTTTAACCCCCTTGGGCCAGTGCTTGTCTAAGTGTTGGTCCGAACTAGAGCCCCTTGCAGCGCCACCTCGGGGAAACTTGAGGGCTGGTTTTAGTTGTACGGATTTCTCATCTGGTGTTGCCCTGAGAACGAGATATGTGCAGCTCCTATCAGGATGTCGGCGCATCGGGCGGCTTTGCAGGTCTTGTTTTACCATTGTCGAAATGTATTGTAACCGGGATTCCGAGTCTGATCGGGTCTTCCTGGGAGAAGGAATATCCTTCGTTGACCGTGAGAGCTTGTGATGGGCTAAGTTGGGACACCCCTGCAGGGATTTGAACTTTTGAAAGTCGTGCCCGTGGTTATGGGCAGATGGAAATTTGTTACTGTCCAGTTGTAGAAAACTTGACACTTAACTTAATTAAAATGCATCAACCGCGTGTGTAGCCGTGATGGTCTCTTCTCGGCGGATTCTGGGAAGTGAACACGGTTCTTGTGTTATGTTTGAACGTAAGTAGTTTCTGGATCACTTCTTAATCACTTCTAGTTCACGCCCGTGCTTTGCTTCTCTTCTCGCTCTCATTTGCGTAAGTTAGCCACCGTATATGCTAGTGCTTGCTGCAGCTCCACCTCACTACCTTTTCTTACCCATAAGCTTAAATAGTCTTGATCGCGAGGGTGTGAGATTGTTGAGTCCTCGTGACTAACCGATTACTTCCAAAACCCAGTTGCAGGTGCCGATGATACCGTGCAGGTGAAGCAACCGAGCTCAAGGAGGAGCTCAAAGAAGATCGTGTTTGTTGCGTTGTTTCGTTTTCGAGTCGATCAGTAGTGGAGCCCAGTTGGGGCGATCGGGGATCTAGCATTAGGAGTGGTCTTCTTTTATTTTGGTTCCGTAGTCAGAGCGTGATTGTATTCTGGATGTTGTAATGCTATATTTATGTATTGTGTGAAGTGGCGATTGTATGCCAACTCTTTATCCCTTTCTTAGTTAGTACATGGGATGGGTAAAGATTACCCCTCTTGCGACATGCCAACAATGTGGTTCTGCCTCTAAGTCGTGCTCCTACACATGGGAGATATAGCCGCATCGTGGGTGTTACAAGTTGGTATCAGAGCCTTCCCCGACTTAGGAGCCTCCTGCTTGATCGAATCGCTGGCATTGTTGAGTCTAGAAAAATGTTTTGAGTCTTATAGGATTATATATATCGGAGAGTAGGATTCTTTTTACTCCTCAGTCCCTTCGTCGCGCTGGTGAGTCCTCCTGACGTAGAGTTTTGACTCTTCTCTCCTCAAATTTCACTAAAAAAAATTTAGGATCACGCGGGTATCTTGGAATCGTTCCGATGGTTTTGTGATGAGAACATTGTTCTTGGTGCCTCCTGACATTTAGAGGTTGTGGCAGTGCCCCGGGGAGTTGAGCTCCAAGGTGTTGTCCTCACAATTTTATCGTTTCAGTTCTGGAATACCTGAGTTCGCCGACATCGAAAATCTCTTTTATGCAGTTGTTGGTGAGATAACCTCGACGCCACCCAGTACTGGGGCAGGAGTTCGGGAGTATTGCCATAACTCGTATAACGGATGCTTTTCGAAGGTTGAGGTAAATGATTTCCGAAGGTTTCTTGGTTATGTGTTGAAGGATGGATACAGCTGGATGTAGGATTTGTTAGTTTGGGTGAGATATTCTGCTTCCCCTGTATCCCCAACACCTGATTGCATAACCAGAATGTTTCGGGAGTTTATAAGTGGGAGTTTATAAATTGGGGTTCGACGTCTAGTGGTCCGCCTATCCACGGTTGGTGTTACAGTGGTCACATTGTGTATTAAAGAGTCCTTGGCTATGCTGACTCGGGAACGCTTCGTATGTCATGTGCACTACCTTGTACATGATGGTGTTGTACGATCGAGCCCGTGTGGGCCCCACCACGAAAACTTCGGATGAAATATCTATCATATGTTTGTTCCGGCTTATTCTGCAAGCCAATCCTTTGTTTTGTTTTGAGTTGTGGTATTCGAGTTGCTTCAATGTCAAGTGTCGATTCCATACCTTCCCTAAGCATATTTCTATGTGGATGCTAATCCTTCTTGATCATCAAGAATTTCATGTCAATTCTTTCTAACCGGTGTGTTTCTCTTCAAGTGGATCCGATCATTTTAAACATTCGCAAGATCAACTCTAAGTATTCTCAACGGTGTTCGTTTCATCACTTCCAAGTTGTCTTTGTTTTTCTCGCCCTCCCACCCTTTTTCTTCAAGGACTCGGTTTTCTTAATCAAGTATCCATTTTATTGATGGGAAGTCACTCCATTCTTTTCCGTCAATGTTCTTATACGGTGATTCTCATGAAGATGCTAACGGAGTTTCAACTTCATCATTCGTCATTCTTTTCTTCTCCGGTGGTTTCTATCCAAGCCTTTGGTGTTGATCATATCCCTTTTCCTCGTTTCAAATACCTTCTCATACCTATGCACCTCATAATCATTCACTTTTTGCTATTCATGCGTTCGGGAGTGCTGAAGATATCTCAGAAGGCTCGTCTTTTAATTCAAGATCCATTCAAACCTATCTCGAGGTTGTTATCATATTCAAGCCATTTAATTCAACCGGTGTAATCTCTTTTAAAAATCACTCAACGGTGTTTTCTTTTGAGTGGGCCCTAACCCACAGGTATTTTTCTAGGATCTTACCTGACTCTTCTAATTTTACCGGAGCTATTCTCAAATCTTTCAATGTTTGACGTAAGAATGGATTATCGTCAGTCATATGTCTTTCTCCAAGATCTTTCAAATTCTTTTCATCGTTGGTTCAACCTTTCTAATTTTCATCCCGGAGTATCTCAACAATTTATGGTGGTGTTTCTCATCGTCATTCTCAACATTTGAAGACCGAAGAAGAGTTTTTCCTCCAAATCTTATCCGTTCTCTCAAAGATTCGTGATTCTAGCTTGTTGCCATCCTCTCTTAATTGTTTCGATTGTGAGAATTCTTTTCAACTATCCGGAGCATTTCAGGAACCTTTGTCAGTTTGATTCTCCGGAGGCTATCATTTCAGAAGATTTATTCATTCTCAGCTTTTAGCTCTCGTTCTCCAAAATCTTACCGGTGCATGATTCAAGTATTATCTAATCAGTTCACGATCTCTTCGTTCACTTGTATCTAAATCCCCTCAAGTATCTTCATTCGTTCTCCAATCCTTCCCGGTGAAATGTGCCTTTGCTACTTTATTTTTCAATTCTTACGGTGGTTCGTTCAAGATTTCTCTTCCTTCGTTGGTTCAAATCCTACTGGTGGTCCATTGAGTTTGCGCTATATCTATTTTAATCCTTTCTACGAGAATAAGTAGTATGCCAAATCCGTTGCTTGTCATCAATATAAATTGTTGAAGGATGAGCATAACATAATTCTTATTCTTGATTCACCCAAATGATTAATTCTTTATTCCGGAGGCTCATCAAATTCTCGGTTTCACTTGATTCATCTTTTCTTTCCCCGGAGTTCCAAGCTCTCTCAATTTTCTCGTCATGAAGATCCATCTAATCATTGCAAGGATTCACCTTGTGTTTTCAACTTATCTTTCCTTTCGTTTGATCATTCTTTTATTACTAGAGTTCTTCATGGAGGTTACATGGTGGTTCATCAAGGATTCCTCTCATTCTTCAATTGTTCATCAAGAATTCTCTCAAAGCGATGATCCGCCAAGCTATACTCTCAAACAAACATGGTGCTCAACACATGTTTTCTTTTGAGTAGTTCAAGTATCCTTCATCTTGCAATCCGGAGTGCAATTCTTTATACTTTATCTTTTGAGGTGGTGTTATGTTATTCTTGATAATTTCCCTTCGTGTTTTACGATTCACAAGTTATCAAGAATGAGGTATTTTAAATCCATTAATCTCTTCATTGGAATTATCTTGGTTATATTTCACCTAAAGCTTTCCCTAACGATAGTCGCTATTTATGGTGCTTATAAATGATCCAATTTCTTCATGTATCCTCCTGGTGAATTAAGTTTCTGGTCTCCTCGTTGATATCAATCCAATCTATTGTTTCGGTTAGTGGCAGAATTTCACCTCATAGTTTTGAGATGTTTTCCATAAGCCCACAACAACCTTATTCTTTTTTTGTTTACTTTTCAACAACTCCATCGAATCCTTCTTTCTAAGGATGCTTCCAAATTCATTCGACGTAGAAGATGTTGTTTTCTTCTTTGTTACTTTCAGTCCGTTCTATCTTTTGTTCCGGAGGCATTGTGATGTTGCTCTCTTTGACCCATCGTCTCATTTTGTTAAATATCATGTTCTTTTCCTTGCTTATTATGTTTCAACCGGAGTGGTTACATGTTCTTCCTTGTCGCGGGAGCTCTTCATTCATGTCTTTCAACCCACAAGGTTCCCATATTATTCCTTGTTCCACTTTCCTAACGGACTGTTTTCAACTTTGTTCATCTTCATTGCTTTCTTTCTTTCAATTTGATCAAACTTTCAAGGTTCTTTGGTTTCACTCGTTTGTCAAGGAAGCAACTTAGTTTTACCTCTTCTATTTCTCTTCCATTTTCTCTCCAGTGCCATCCTAGGTCTCGGGACGAGATCCTCTCGTAGTGGTGGAGTGTTGTAACGCCCCGAGACCATTGCGCCAGGTGTCTTCCTGTTATTCGCTGTTGTTCCCTTATCATTTGTTTGCGTGTCATGCATTTCATATCATGTCATCATGTGCATCGCATTTGCATACGTGTTCGTCTCATGCATCCGAGCATTTTCCCCGTTGTCCGTTTTGCAATTCGATACTCCTATGTCCTCCGGCGCCCTCTTTTTGCCTCCTTTCGTGTGCGGGTGTTAAACTTTCTCGGAATGAACTGAGATTTGCCAAGCGGCCTTGGTACACCACCGGTAGACCTCCTGTCAAGTTTCGTGCCATTTGGAGTCCATTTGATACTCCAACGGTTAACCGGGGAACCGTAAAGGCCTCGTGTGTGTTGCAGCCCAACACCCCTCTAAAGTGGCCCGAAACCCATCCAAACCCCCTCCATCCTCTCGGTCGTTCGATCGCGATTGTGTGGCCAAAAACCGCACCTCATTTGGACTCTCCTAGCTCCCTCTACCTATAAATGAGTCCCTCGCCCCAAAATTCGCGGTGCAAACCCTAGTCATCTTCCTCCTCGCGCCGCCGGACGCGTCCACGATGCGCCGGACATGTCCACTGCCGCGCGCCGCCAATCAGAGGTGGACACACGCCTCCCTACACGTCCCCACAGCAGCCCTGCAGGCCCACATCCGGCTCGCTCCGGGCCCGAGTCAGCCGTGCCCCTCCGTGCCCGTAAGCCCGAGCGCTCTAGATCAGGAGAGGAGCTCCCGATCCAGAGCCGCCTCCCACCGGCGAACCTCATCGCGCCACCCGCCGGCGAACACGACCTGCAGGCCAAACCCCTCGCGCCATGCTCCTCCTTCCACTGCCCGTCTCCTTCTCCTCTCACCTCTCCCGTGCTCTCTCCCGCAGGAGCTCTGCCATGGCTGCCACTGACCCATGGAGCTTGGTGCTCATCGCTGGTCGCGTCCCTCGCCCGATCGGGCCGGGATCCACCTGATCCGGCCACCCTCGAGCCATTCCCGGCCTTCCCGAGTCCTCCCGGAGTCCCGGCTCGCCGCCGTAGGCCATGGAGCTTCGTCAACCTCCGTCCGGGAACTCCCTGTTCCGATTTCCGCTGGGTAAAAAAAACTGCTATCCCAGATCTGTTACAATATGTTGCCCTCTTTGGTATGCCATATCTCCTAGCATATTGCTCCGTTTTGAGTGTATGATATGTCGAAATGTTCATCATGAGATGCTCTTCATTTCATTCCATTACACCATGCTTGTTTGAGTCCATCTTGATGCCCAAATTGTTGTTGCAAGAGTGCTATAAGATGTTAGGTGCTGATTCTTATGAGATTATGAGCATTTGTCATTTTTTCCATGATTATTGCGTGCTGCATATGGTAATGAGCTCTACATGTGTTTTGGGCTATGCCATCCCATCTTTTCAGGGGTGTATGCATGTATTTTTATGATAAATTTTGTGACTAGCACAAGCATCCAAAGTAGCTCTCGTAATATTGCTGATTTCAGGGACTTGGAATTTCACAATGTCATTTCCCTGCTGTTATTTTTATGTCATGTATTCATGTGGCTACAGAGTGATCCATGCTTATTTTTAGTATGTTAAGTAAGGATGATTTTGAGATGTTGTTATGCTATATTCATCCATGCCTTTTTTTGCATTTATGGAGTGCTCTAGCATGACTCAATCTTCCTCTACATTTGCTATAAAATGTTCCTGGCAGATTGTTTACGTGTTAATCAATTTTGCCAAGGTTGTTGTAGTTGATCCATGCATTCTATGAGATTGTTCTTGCCATGTTTAGCTTCTTCATCATGTCTTGTTTATGGTAGTATGCTTAGCTTGTCATGCAATGCCTTGTGTTGAGTGCATCGAGCTCGCAAACATGCCTACATAACTCTGTTTATGCCATGTCCAGTTTTCTGCTAAGTCTGAATCTGTTAACGAAACTTGCTATGTTTACATGGGTGCCATCATATCTTCTGATCCTTTTTGGATTATGGTCAGTAAGGGACTTTTGTTATATGCTAAGTCTGTGATGCTGATATATTTTGCCCTTTTGCCATGCTTGTTTGAGCCTGCTATTGTGCGATTTAGCCGTAGCTCAGTGTTCAACTTTTGTCAAGCATCTTGAGTAGATCACTGCCATGTGCTTTGTTGCTATGTTGGAGTGAAGTAGCTTAGTTTCTTATTGCATTCTAGATGGCATCATGCTATTAATCGCAGAATTGTGCCATTCTTGTTTGGCTTGCCATTTGCAAACCGTGCATCCGTTTCCGGTGATCTTTATATCGATTTCAACCAAAATCATCTCATCTTTCCAGGGGCACTCTTGGTTTGCCAAGTTGATGCCTTGATCAATATTTTCCTTCCGAAGCATGCATATGCATTACATATCACATCCCACATATCATTCCATGTTTTGCATCATATTGCTTGCGCATTGCACCATGGTTGATTGTTGTTCCCGTTGCTTGTGTTCTTACTTTGGGTAGATCCGGGAGACGAGTTCGTGATCGAGTAACCTGTTGAGTACGCTTACGAGCATTAAGCTTATGTCAACTCGGAGAACTTTGCAGGCATGATGACCATACCCTCGAAATCACTTCTATCTTTGCGTGCTAGTTGCTCGCTCTTTTGCTATGCTGCGATACCTACCACTTGCTATATCATGCCTCCCATATTTCCATGTCAAGCCTCTAACCCACCTTTCCTAGCAAACCATTGTTTGGCTATGTTATCGCTTTGCTCAACCCCTCTTATAGCCTTGCTAGTTGCAGGTGAAGCTGGAGTTTGTTCCATGCTGGAACATGGATATTGTTGGGATATCATTATTATACCTTGATTACTTTAATGCACCTATATACTTGGTAAAGGGTGGAAGGCTCGGCCTTATTCCTCGTGTTTTGTTCCACTCTTGCCGCCCTAGTTTCCGTCATACCGGTGTTATGTTCCTTGATTTTGCGTTCCTTATGCAGTTGGGTTATAATGGGAACCCCTTGACAGTTCGCCTTGAATAAAACTCCTCCAGCAAGGCCCAACCTTGGTTTTACATTTGCACTAACAACCTATCACCTTCCCTTGGGTTCTACAGTCTCAAGGGTCATCTTTATTTTAACCCCCCCGGGCCAGTGCTTGTATAAGTGTTGGTCCGAACTAGAGCCCCTTGCAGCGCCACCTCGGGGAAACTTGAGGGCTAGTTTTAGTTGTACGGATTGCTCATCCGGTGTTGCCCTGAGAACGAGATATGTGCAGCTCCTATTAGGTTGCTGGCGCATCGGGCGGCTTTGCTGGTCTTGTTTTACCATTGTCGAAATGTCTTGTAACCGGGATTCCGAGTCTGATCGGGTCTTCCTAGGAAAAGGAATATCCTTCATTGACCATGAGAGCTTGTGATGGGCTAAGTTGGGACACCCCTGCATGGATTTGAACTTTCGAAAGCCGTGCCCGTGGTAATGGGCAGATGGGAATTTTTTAAAGTCCGGTTGTAGAAAACTTGACACTTAACTTAATTAAAATGCTTCAACCGTGTGTCTAGCCGTGATGGTCTCTTCTCGGCGGAGTCCAGGAAGTGAACACTGTTCTTGTGTTATGTTTGAACGGAAGTAGTTTCAGGATCACTTCTTGATCACTTCTAGTTCACGACCGTGCTTTTCTTCTCTTCTCGCTCTCATTTGCGTAAGTTAGCAACCATATATGCTAGTGCTTATTGCAGCTCCACCTCAGTACCTTTTCTTACCAATAATCTTAAATAGTCTTGATCGCGAGGGTGTGAGATTGTTGAGTCCCCGTGACTCACAGATTACTTCCAAACCCAGTTGCAGGTGTCGATGATACCGTGCAGGTGACGCAACCGAGCTCAAGGAGGAGCTCGAAGAAGATCATGTTCGTTGCGTTGTTTCGTTTTCCAGTCTATCAGTACTGGAGCCCAGTTGGGGCGATCGGGAATCTAGCATTAGGGGTGGTCTTCTTTTATTTTGGCTCTGTAGTCTGACCGTGATTGTATTCTGGATGTTGTAATGCTATATTTATGTATTGTGTGAAGTGGCGATTGTAAGCCAACTCTTTATCCCTTTCTTATTCGGTACATGGGATGTGTAAAGATTACCCCTCTTGCGACATGCCTACAATGCGGTTATGCCTCTAAGTCGTGCTCCGACACGTGGGAGATATAGCCGCATCGTGGGTGTTACAATCAGTAGATCCACTATCAAGGACCCATTCCTTTCCTCCAGCCATGTAGCCACGAAGATTAGCCATAATACCAAAGTGTCTCATAGCATCATCAAGATCATAGTCACTATCATCATCCTCATCATAGTATCCATGTTCAACATCGTCATGTGGTGGATCAGTTCCTAGAGAGAGTGATTCCTTACAAGTATGACCGTAATAATGTTCACCTCTTTGAATTCTAATGACTTCGGAAATGATATTGCTAATAATTCCAACATCTCCTTTTGCACCCGTGAGATTTCTAAGCTCAAATAAACAATTACCAAATTTGGGATCATCGGAACTCATCTTACTCAAGGCAATAGACTTATGAAGGATATCATCTTAGTTTTTCAAGGAATAGTTTGGAAATCGTTCGTCAAGGAATCTCCATATGGTGTAGGCACAATCAAGAGTAGGCAAGATAGCAACCAAGTTTCTAGGAAAACCTCTATTGATTAAATTGACATTTCTAAGATGACGGATCATGTCAATAGACTCATCAAGAGTAGGATGCAAAGGATCAACATGAGGTGCACAAGGGCTAGTAATGTACTTGGTCAAATGATATTTATTGAAGATCTCAAGCATCTCAATTTTGCACTCATGAAAGTACTCTCCATCAAGTATAGGCACTCTATGTCTAAGACTCCCCAATGTAGACTCATCCATCTTCCTCCAAAGGTGTTTAAACCAAAGTAATGGAGACCAATGCTCTGGCACCAATTGAAAGGATCGAGAAGAGGTGTCTAGAGGGGGTGAATAGACTCTTAGCAATAAAAGTTGCAGTTTTTAATTTCTTTGAGTTGAAGTGGAGTTTTGGCACAAGTTTAAACATTCAGAATACATATCAAGGAAACATGATAAGAGTATATGAGCAGCGGAAAATAAATCATGCAAGTTGCAAGAATGTAAAGGGGTGGGATTTGAGCATGCAAACGCAATTGGAGACACAGAGATTTTTGGCGTGGTTCCGATAGGTGGTGCTATCATACATCCACATTGATGGAGACTTCAACCCACGAAGGGTAATGGTTTCCCGAGTCCACGGAGGGATCCACCCACGAAGGGTTCACGAAGTAGCTGTTGGGGAACGTAGTAATTTCAAAATTTTCCTGCGCACACGCAAGATCATGGTGATGCATACCAACTAGAGGGGAGAGTGTAGTCTACGTACCCTCGTAGACCGACAGCGGAAGCGTTATGACAACGCGGTTGATGTAGTCGTATGTCTTCACAGCCCGACCGATCAAGCACCGAAACTACGGCACCTCCGAGTTCTAGCACACGTTCAGCTCGATGACGACCCCCGGACTCCGATCCAGCAAAGTGTCGGGGAAGAGTTCCGTCAGCACGATGGCGTGGTGACGATCTTGATGTTCTACTGTCGCAGGGCTTCGCCTAAGCACCACTACAATATTATCGAGGACTATGGTGGAGGGGGGCACCGCACACGGCTAACAGAACGATCTTGAAGATCAACTTGTGTGTCTAGAGGTGCCCCCTGCCCCCGTATATAAAGGAGCAAGGGGGGTGGCCGGCCGGCCCTTGGGGGCGCGAACGAGGAGGAGTCCTCCTCCTAGTAGGAGTAGGACTCCCCTCTTTCCTACTCCTACTAGGAGGGGGAAAGGAAGGGGGACAGGGAGAAGGAAAGGGGGGCACCCCCCCCCTCTCCTAGTCCAATTCGGACCAGAGGGGGAGGGGGCGCGCAGCCCACCCTGGCTGCCCCTCTCTCTCTCCACTAGGGACCATAAAGCCCATTACTTCTCCCGGGGGGTTCCGGTAACCCTCCGGCACTCCGGTTTTCTCCGAAATCACCCGGAACACTTCCGGTGTCCGAATATAGCAGTCCAATATATCAATCTTTATGTCTCGACCATTTCGAGACTCCTTGTCATGTCCGTGATCACATCCGGGACTCCAAACAAACTTCGGTACATCAAAATATATAAAGTCATAATGAAACTGTCATCGTAACGTTAAGCGTGCGGACCCTACGGGTTCGAGAACAATGTAGACATGACCGAGACATGTCTCCGGTCAATAACCAATAGCGGAACCTGGATGCTCATATTGGCTCCCACATATTCTACAAAGATCTTTTATCGGTCAGACCGCATAACAACATACTTTGTTCCCTTTGTCATCGGTATGTTACTTACCCGAGATTCGATCGTCGGTATCTCAATACCTAGTTCAATCTCGTTACCGGCAAGTCTCTTTACTCGTTTCATAATACATCATATCGCAACTAACTCATTAGTTGCAATGCTTGCAAGGCTTATGTGATGTCCATTACCGAGAGGGCCCAGAGATACCTCTCCGACAATCGGAGTGACAAATCCTAATCTCGAAATACGCCAACCCAACATGTACCTTTGGAGACGCCTGTAGAGCTCCTTTGTAATCACCCAGTTACGTTGTGACGTTTGGTAGCACACAAAGTGTTCCTCCAGCAATCGGGAGTTGCATAATCTCATAGTCATAGGAACATGTATAAGTCATGAAGAAAGCAATAGCAACATACTAAACGATCGGGTGCTAAGCTAATGGAATGGGTCATGTCAATCACGTCATTCTCCTAATTATGTGATCCCGTTAATCAAATGACAACACATGTCTATGGTTAGGAAACATAACCATCTTTGATTAACGAGCTAGTCAAGTAGAGGCACACTAGTGACGTTTAGTTTGTCTATGTATTCACACAAGTATTATGTTTCCAGCTAATACAATTCTAGCATTAATAATAAATATTTATCAAGATATAAGGAAATAAATAATAACTTTATTATTGCCTCTAGGGCATATTTCCTTTAGTAGCAACCTTGTCTATCCCACCATGGTCATTGCCCTCGAAGGACTTGCCTCACTAGAGTAGATCTTCACGAAGTAGGCGATCTCCTTGCCCGTGCAAACTCCTTGGTTCAACTCCACAATCTTGACGGAGGCTCCCAAGTGACACCTCAATCTAGGAGACACCACTCTCCAAAAGGTAATAGATGGTGTGTTGATGATGAAATCCTTGCTCTTGTGCTTCAAATGATAGTCCCCCCAACACTCAAATCTCTCTCATAGGATTGGATTTGGTAGAAAGATGATTTGAGTGGAAAACAACTTGGGGAAGGCTAGAGATCAAGATTTATGTGGTTGGAATGGAATATCTTGACCTCAACACAAGTGTAGGTGGTTCTCTCTCAGAAAATGTGTGTTTTAAGTGTAGGCATGTTCTGATGGCTCTCTCGATGAGTGAAGAGTGGGTGGAGGGGTATATATAACGTCCACACAAAATCTAACCATTACACACAAATCTCCAAACTCGATGGGACCGAATTATAAAACTCGGTCGGACCGATTTGGTTCATAATGTGACCGTTAGGCATTTAGGTGGGACCGACATGATCAACTTGGTGGGACCGATGTGCTAGGGTTAGGGTAAAGCCTTATCTCGGTTGGACCGATTACACAAACTCGGTGGGACCGATTTTGGAAATGAGCTAAACAGAGAGTTGGCCGAGCAAACTCGGTGGGACCGATTTGATATTTCGGTGAGACCAAAATTAATGCAATAGGCAACAGAGAGTTTGCAAGCCCATCTCGGTGAGACCGAGATCCCATCGGTGAGAACAAATTGATTAGGGTTTCTAGCAGTGGCTATGTCAAGTGAACTCGGTGGCTCCGGATAGAAGATATCGGTGGGGACAAGTTTGACTTTCGGTTTGGGAAATATGTGGATATGAGAAAGTAGTTGACGGTTTTTGGAGCATATCACTAACCATTTTGAGCAAATAATCATTAAGCAACACCTCATCCCCTCTTAATAGTATTGGCTTTCCTATGGACTCAATGTGATCACTAAAATGAGAAATGTAGAGTCCTGAGCTTTGAGCTTGAGCCAATCCTTTGTCCTTATCATCTCGAAGGGGTTCCTCATCCTCTAGTCCATGCCACTCCATTCTTGAACTTATCTGAAGCATACTAGATAAGAACATTAGTCCAACAAGAGATGTTGACATTAATTACCAAAATCACCCAGGGAGCACTTGTGCTTTCAGATAGTGTGATTAGTATCGCATTACTGCATATGTTGCTAAAAATTGTTCGGAAGTCAAGAGCGTACCGTGGTACCCGGATGGTTGTGGTCGAGGCCGATGTCCTCGGTGGTGTCCGACCACTGTTTTCGTTTCCCGAAAAACAGCTTCCACATTCCTTTGTGTGTGGTACCGAAGAAGTCCTGAAGGGTCTTTGGTCCTTCCAGATTAAACTCCCACATACGGAGAGGCCGTCGCTGGCACGGCAGAACCCGGCGAACCAACATTACTTGGACCATGTTGATAAGACTGACGTCCTTCTTAAGGAGGCTTTGGATGCGGCTATGTAGAGTCTGCACTTCGTTAATTGATCCCCAGTATAGCCCCTTGTTAATCCATGATGCAAGCTGCAATGGAGAGCCAGGTCGAAACGTAGTATAGCCGCCCACTTGGTACCACGGTGTTCAGTGACGTAAAACCACTCCCGCTGCCATAGGTGGGGAGCTTCGGTGAAAGACCCTTCTGGCCAGGGAGCATCGGTAAGCTTGCTCACTGTAGCACCTCCGCACTCTGCGTGTTCCCCATCGACTACCTTTGGCTTCACACTAAAGGTCTTGACCCATAGGATGAAGTGTGGCGGAATACGGAGAAAGGCCTCGCACGTGATAATGAACGTCAAGATATGGAGGATAGAATCTGGGGCTAGATTGTGAAAATCTAGTCCGTAGTAAAACATGAGCCACCGAACGAAGGGATGCAGCGCGAATCCTAGCCCTCGCTGGAAGTGGGAGTTGAATACGACCCTTTCGCCAGATCTGGGAGTAGGAATAACCTGTCCTCGAGCAGGAAGCCCGTGGGGGATCTCCACAGTCAGGTATCTGGCCGCACGAAGCTTTGCAATGTCTTCCTCTGTAACAAAGGAGGTCACCCATCGGCCCTGTCGTCTGGGTCCGGACATGATTGGAAAGCTTCAAGCGATGAAGTTGAGACTTGGGTGCTAGAACTTGAAGTTGGGAGGGCTAAGGAAAAGGTTGGTGCAAAACAAGGTGGCCCTTGGTTCCTTTATAAAGGCAACGGATATCGAATGCCTCCTCCTAAACCCGAAAAACTGCCTATTCCTAAGGAATCATAAAAATGGAGTGGTTGGGTTACCCATGCTCGTATTGATGAGAATCCCGCAATGAGGGGACACGATCTCTGCTTCGACAAGATGTGCCACTAAAACCGCGCCTCGAAACATGGAACGGCAGGGCAAGAAACGGTTCGAAATAATGACCAGGCAAACGTGACGTCACATTACAAAAAATTGTCTGCAGATTGACTCATGCAGTATTATGTTCTCTACGGTTGTGCGTGGTACTTGTGTTGTAGATTCGGATACGTTCATCCCAAGACTATGTCGTAGTATTCGGAAAGGGGAACCCGCCTTGCAATGCCAAAGACAATATGCACGCCGGACACCTCATCATTGAAGCCTAGTTCAAGGGCTACTAAGGGAGTCCTAGACTAAGGGGTCCTCGGGCACCCGACCTATTAGACATGGGCCGGACTAATAGGCTGTGAAAATACAAAGACCGAAGGCTTTACCCGTGTCCGGATGGGACTCTCCTTGGCGTGGAAGGAAAGCTTGGCGATCAAATATGAAGATTCCTTTCTCTGTAACCGACCTTATGTAACCCTAGATCCCTCCCGTGTCTATATAAACCGAAGGGCTAGGTCCGTAGACACATCCTCATAATCATAGTCAGACCGGCTAAACTTTTAGTGTTTTAGCCATCACGATCTCGTGGTAGATCAACTCTTGTAACACGCATATTCATCAAGATCAATCAAGCAGGAAGTAGGGTATTACCTCCATAGAGAGGGCCCAAACCTGGGTAAACATTGTGTCCCCTGTCTCCTATTACCAATGTGACGCCCCGAGACCGGCGCTCCAGATGTCTTCCATGGATTTCAAGTTCCGCCGTGTGTTTTATTTGTCTTTTGCTTTCTTCATAGCATCATTTGCATTGCATCATGTCATCATGTGTCATATCATTATTATTTTTGCAACTCAACTAAATAAATCGTATGGATCTTTGGTCCATTTAAATCGAGGGATATTCACAATGGTAATTTCTCTTTAGAACATATATTCCAATAGTATTAGGGAGCTATAATAAATATTCCATTCTTATGGATTCAACCAAAACACACTTGCATCTTTCTCTTGCCACCAAATCCCTCGTCTAGTTGAAACCCAATCACTAGCTTCCTTCTTTCAATTTGCCCATTCATTCTTTTCCTATAATTATTGGACCATGCCACTTACCTCTCTGCCAAATCTCATCTATTTCTGTTTGGTTGGGTTAAAAATGCATCAAGTTTGAATTAATTCAAACATGGATTATTTTTCTACCTCTAATAATTCCCAAAGCATTTAATTCAAATATGTCAGAAACCCAGGATCCTCGGGATATTTTTATACACTCTATACCCTTCTCCTTACCCCCTAATCTTTTCTTGTAACTCCTAGTTATTTTTATTAAACAAAATATGAGAATTAAGAGGGCGAAGACAGTGCACAACCCATCTGGCCCTCCATCAAGCACTAGTAACTGGACTGGCCTCTAAGGCCCATCTGCACCGAAGGTCAGCTCAGCCTCTCTCCCTCGCTAACCCTAGCGCCAGGGGATAGCCCGTCTGCCCAATCCCCACTCCCCCTCCATTTTCTCCCGCAGCGTCACCATCTCCCCTCGAACCTTTCTCCTCCAACCCCTCATCCTCGTCCCGATCAGGAGGACCTCCCGATCCGCCGCCATCCTCCATGCGCGAGGTCGTCACCACGCTGTCTCACCGCCTCCCCGCCCCCTTGTAAGCCTTCACCGCCGCCCCTCGCCCTCCTGCTTCTCCTCCTCACCTCGACCCCACGCCCGATCTCCTCTGTGCCGTCCTCATCGAACCAGCAGTTGAGCGCCGCACCTCCCTCTCCTTCCCCTACTCTAGTCAACGCCGAAGCGCCGTCCTCGGCCACCCCGACGCGCCCCTCTTCTCCCCTCCTGCTTCGTCCCCATGGCACTGTCGTCGCCCCGCCCTCTCCTTCCTCGCGTCGCACCACCATGGAGGCCCAAGTAGCCGTCCTCACTGGGTGTCCACCTCTGTACCGCGCACGCGACCATGCTCTAGGGCGAGAGGAGCTCGATCCAGAGCCCCTTTGCCCGTCATGTCCGTGCCGCAGCCCCGCGTTGACTTCCCCTGCTTCTCCTTCCCACGCGCCGGCTCCTTCTCCCTCGCGCCCAAAGCCTTGTTGCTGCCTGCGTTTGCCCACCACTTGCAGCCGATGAAGCAGGACCACCTCGCCGTGGCTCGGCCTCCTCTAGAATCCTCCTGCGACCTGTCATCGCCATGGCCTTGAGGAGCCACCCAAGCTGTCGGTCACTCTGGCCCTTGCACATCATGTTTGACCTGAGGAGACTGACACCGCCAAGTCCCAGGATGATCCCCGAACATTTTGGACGCGCCAAGTTCCTCTCTGAGACATGTACCGCTACTTCCCACGACCGGCAAAAACCAAGACCGAGACCTCCTCGAATAGGAGTAATTTTGGGTTGCCAAGTACCTCTTCGGATTCGTCAAGACCCTCTTGTACGACTAAACCCGGTGATGCGTCTACTACCTCTACCGATGACCCGAACACTACGACTATGTGTACAGCTACTGTCGCAAGAATCGAGATCGACAAGTCCGAAGACGCAAGTACCACTCCGAACCATGTACAACTACCGTCGCCGAAGACCCATGTAACGCAAGCGTCAAGTTCAACTACCATCGCGTGAACCACTACTTCCATGACGGCCATGAACGACTAATTCCCTCGACGAATTCGATCCACTTCGAAAATGCACGCTTCAAAGGTATACCGCGAGACGACACCCGTGAACGAATGCTTGTGTTGTAATAGATGTCGTGGTTGCCCCGTGTTCGAGTTGTCGCTTGCACGTTCCTCGTTTGCCTTGCCACTAACTCATGGGACACCTGGAATCCAGGAACACCCCACCATCTTGCCCAACTCGCTCACGCCCTTTCTTTTGCCATCGGTATCTCAGTCGAGTTACTGGAACTGATATGTTGCCATGGCATCATTTTTGGGTTCGTTGCCGTGGCACACTTCCTTTCCATCACGGTGACAAATGTTCATAATATGCTCATGTCAACATTTTCATAAAAATTGCATAAAACTTGTACGCCATCCGCATCATGCTAACAATTTTTAAAATGTTTAAATTGGTGTTTGCATTAAATTGCTAAATGCATATGGGGATTTACCGGAATTATTGTTTGTTATTTCTAGCCTCATTTAAACTTGCCTAAATAGATAGTTTCTTTATGCTTCACCCATTGCCATGTTTAAATAACATTTAATATTGTTGGGTACATACACGGGAGAGAACTAAATAATCGAATGTGTTGTTTCGTCAATATGCAACTCATTGCATATTGAGCTCCACTTAACTTGTAGTTTTGTTTCTGCACTTAGCCATGCTATGCATATTTAAACCGCACATGCATCATGCCATGTTTTGCTTGTGTGTTTACCATGTTGCTTGCTTATTTCTGGTTTGCTTCTCTCATTAGCTTTGGTTCCATTCCAGAGTTGTGAGGATTCGTTCGACTACGTCCATTTGTCTTCTTCATGGACTCGTTCTTCTTCCTTGCGGGATCTCAGGCAAGATGACCATACCCTCGATATCACTTTTATATTTGCTTTCTAGTTGTACACTCTATCACTACGTTGCGCTACCTACCACTTGTTATACCATGCCTCCCATATTGCCATGTCAAGCCTCTCACCCACCTTTCCTAGCAAACCATTGTTTGGCTATGTTACCGCTTTTGCTCAGCCCCTCTTATAGCGTTGCTAGTTGCAGTTGAAGATGAAGCTTGTTCCATGTTGGAACATGGATTTTGTTGGGATATCATTATTATATCTTACTTACTTTAATGCACCTATATACTTGGTAAGGGTGGAAGGCTCGGCCATATTCCTAGTGTTTTGTTCCACTCTTGCCGCCCTAGTTTCTGTCATACCGGTGTTATGTTCCTTGATTTTGCGTTCCTTACGCGGTTGGGGATTATGGGACCCCCTTAACAGTTCGCTTTGAATAAAAATCCTCCAGAAAGGCCCAACCTATACCTTTCCCTTGGGTTCTGCAGACTCAAGGGTCATCTTTATTTTAAACCCCCGGGCCAGTGCTCCTCTGAGTGTTGGTCCGACCTAGAGTCCTTTGCAGCGCCACATAGGGGAAACTTGACGGATGGTTTTAGTTGTACGGAGTGCTCATACGGTGTACCCTGAGAACGAGATACGTGCGACTCCTATCGGGATTTGTCGGCACATCGGGCGGCTTTGCTGGTCTTGTTTGACCATTGTCAAAATGCCTTGTAACCGGGATTCCGAGACTGATCGGGTCTTTCCGGGACAAGGAATATCCTTCGTTGACCGTGAGAGCTTGTGATGGGCTAAGTTGGGACACCCCTGCAGGTTATAAACTTTCGAGAGCCGTGCCCGCGGTTATGTGGAAGATGGGAATTTGTTAATGTCCGATTGTAGATAACTTGACACTTGACTGAATTAAAATGCATCAACCGCGTGTGTAGCCGTGATGATCTCTTTTCGGTGGAGTCCGGGAAGTGAACACGGTCTTGGGTTATGTTTGAACGTAAGTAGTTTCAGGATCACTTCTTGATCACTTATAACTTTTCAACCGTTGCGTAGGTTCTCATCTTACTCTTATTTGCGTAAGTTAGCCACCATATATTGCTTAGCGCTTGCTGCAGCTCCACCTCATCACCTTACCCTACCCATAAGCATAAATAGTCTTGATCTCGCGGGTGCGAGATTGCTGAGTCCCCGTCGCTCACGGATACTTCCAAACAGTTGCAGGTGCCGATGATACTAGTGCAGGTGACGGAACCGAGCTCAAGTGGGAGCTCGATGAAGATCTTGGTCATTGTTTTGTGTCTTTTCCGGATGATCAGTAGTGGTGCCCAGTTGGGACGATCAGGGATCTAGCATTTGGGGTTGTCTTCTTTTATTTTGGTTCTGTAGTCGGACCTTGATTGTACTCTGGATGATGTATGTTTAACTTGTTATTTGTGTGAAGTGGCGATTGTAAGCCAACTCTTTATCCCTCTCTTATGCAGTACATGGGACTGTGTGAAGATTACCCCTCTAGTGACAAAGCCACTATGCGGTTATGCCTCTAAGTCGTGCCTCGACACGTGGGAGATATAGCTGCATCGTGGATGTTGCAACGATCGACCTTAGACGCATAGTTCGGGACCCCCTACCCGAGATCCGCCTATTTTAACACCGACACCCTTCCCTAGAGAGCACCCGCCTCAGGACGAGATCGCCCACCTCGAGCGTCCTGGAGCGGACGATGCGGCAATAGTACCGTCGCAGCGCCTGCTGGTACCTTGCCACTTGGCGGCGGTGTTCCTCCCCCAGCACGAGGTCCATCCCCCGCATGGCATCATGATGTCCCTCGTCAAACGCCAAGACCCGCGTGGAGCGATGCTTGACCTCGTGATGGAGAACCGCTTCGGCTCCGTAGACAAGGAAGAACGGGGTCTCGCCTATTGGCTTGGTGGAGGTGGTGCGGACGGACCATAGCACGGACTAGAGCTTGTCGTTCCAGCCCCTGCCACAGGCCTTGAGCTTCTTCTTGAAGGTCCTTGTTTTGAGGCCTCTCAAGACTCCGTGTTGGCACGCTCAGCTTGGTCATTGCTCCTAGGGTGTGCCACTGAGGAGTAGCATATCTGTGTTCCAAGGTTTGCACAATATGTTTTGAAGAGGTTGCTAGTCAACTGCGAGCTATTGTTTGTGATGATGCGATTAGGGACTCTGAACCGGCTCATGAGGCCCTAGATGAACTTAACTACGGAGCCGGCTGGGATGGTGCGGACGGCCTCCACCTCCACCCACTTGGTGATCTTGTCGATGGCGACGTAGAGGTAGAGGTAGCCCACGGGTGCTCGAGGGAATGGACCCAGGATATCCAGCCCACAGACCGCAAACGGCCATGAGAGCGGGATGGTCTGGATGCCCTAGGCAGGTTGGTGGATTTGCTTGGCATGGAACTGGTAGGCCTTGCAGGATTTCACCAGCTCAGCTACATCGGTGAGTGCCGTGGGCTAGTAGAATCCGCTGCGCAACGCCTTGCCCACCAAGGTGCGCGACGACGAGTGATGCCCACAGTTTCCGACGTGTATGCTAGCTAACAGCTCACACCCCTGCTCCCTGGAGATGCATCGGAAGGAAACATCATTCAGTCATTTTCGGTATAGCTCATCGTCCTGAATGCAGTAGGCTGTAGCCTGCCAGGCTACTTGCTCCACCTCCTCCTTCTCTGGCAGGGCCCCTTGTAGTATGTATGCCTTGAATTCTTCAGTCTAACACCCCTCCTGGGGTTCAAGCGCGAGGAGCAGGCGTGCTTCTGAGGTCGGGCTGCAGGAGGGAGCTCCTGAGGTTGGTGGCGGGGGGAGCTCCTCCTAACGTGAAAGTGCAACTATCCCTAGGTGGTTTTGGTAATTCATAACAACATATAGCTCATTGAGCTAATGCTATTCCAAGATGATTATTTCAGGAAAGCTCAATGATTGGCATGGCATGGATGTGAAAGTGGAACCCTCAAAATGCTAAGGACAAAGGATTGGCTCAAGCTCAAAAGCTCAAGACTCTTCATTTTATATTTTAGTGATCCAAGATCACATTGAGTCTTTAGGAAAAGCCAATACTATCAAGGAGGGATGAGGTGTTGCTTAATGAGCCTCTTGCTTCATGTGCTTAGTGATATGCTCCAAAACCCTCGACTACTTTCCCATATCCACATATGACCTAAACCCTAAGCCAAACTCGGTCCTACCGATTCTTCCTATCCGGCGCCACCGAGTTTCACTTGTCATTAGCCACTGCCAAACCCTAGCAATTCGGTCCTACCGATAGGGATCTCGGTCTCACCGAGATGGGGTTGCAAACTCTCTGTTTCCCTTTCGTAACTTTTCGGTCTCACCGAAAGAGCGAATCAGTCCCACCGAGATTGCAATGTAAACTCAGTGTTTCCCCTTTGTAACTTTTCGGTCTCACCGAGTTCCACTCGGTCTCACCGAAAGAGCAAATCGGTCCCACCGAGTTTGCCTGACCAACTCTCTGGTTAGCTAATTACCAAATTCGGTCTCACCGAGTTTGTGTAATCGGTCTCACCGAGATTACGTTATGCCCAAACCCTAACCATATCGGTCCTACCGAGTTGCATGTCAGTCCCATTGAAAATCTCTAACGGTCACTAGGTTTACATTTTCGGTCCGACCGAGTTTGTTGATTCGGTACCACCGAGATTGGAAAACTGTGTGTAACGGTTGGATTTTGTGTGGAGGCTATATATACCCCTCCACCTCCTTCTCATTCGAGGAGAGAGCCATCAGAACACACACACCATTCCAACTCATATGTTCTGAGAGAGAACCACCTACTCATGTGTTGAGACCAAGATATTCCATTCCTACCATATGAATCTTGATCTCTAGCCTTCCCAAGTTGCTTTCCACTCAAACCTTCTTTCCACCAAATCCAAATCCTATGAGAGAGAGTTGAGTGTTAGGGAGACTATCATTTGAAGCACAAGAGCAAGGAGTTCATTACCTACACACCATTTGTTACTTCTTGGAGAGTGGTGTCTCCTAGATTGGCTAGGTGTCACTTGGGAGCCTCCGACAAGATTGTGGAGTTGAACCAAGGAGTTTGTAAGGGCAAGGAGGTCGCCTACTTCGTGAAGATCTACCGCTAGTGAGGAAAGTCCTGTGTGGGCGTTGGCCATGGTGGGATAGACAAGGTTGCTTCTTCGTGGACCCTTTGTGGGTGGTTGCTTCTTCGTGCACCCTTCGTGGGTGGAGCCCTGTGTGGACTCGCGCAACCGTTACCCTTGGGTGGAGCCCTGTGTGGACTCGCGCAACCGTTACCCTTCGTGGGTTGAAGTCTCCATCAACGTGGATGTAGGATAGCACCACCTATCCGAACCGCGGGAAAAACATCCGTGTCTCCAATTGCGTTTGATTTCTCCAAACCCTTCCCTTTACATTCTTGCAAGTTGCATGCTTTACTTTCCGCTGCCTATATACTCTTTGCATGCTTGCTTGAATTATGTGATGATTGCTTGACTTGTCCTAAATTAGCTAAAAACTGCCAAGAACTAAAATTGGGAAAAGGTTAAGTTTTTATTTGGTCAAGTAGTCTAATCACCCCCCCCCTCTAGACATACTTTCGATCCTACAAGTGGTATCAGAGCTTTGGTCTCCATTTGCTTGATCTCCATAGCTTTTGGTGGTCATAGCCTTGGTTTCACAACCTAGGAGAGTATGGCGTCTAGCGAGGGAAATTATCACCGTAGAGGTCCTTACTTTGATGGTACTAATTTTGCTAGTTGGAAGCATAAAATGAAAATGCATATTCTTGGACATAACCCTGCCGTTTGGGCTATTGTGTGTGTTGGTTTGCAAGGTGACTTCTTTGATGGGAGAGAACCAAACCGTGAAGCTACCGCGGATGAGTTGAAGATGTTGCAATACAATGCTCAAGCTTGTGATATTCTCTTCAACGGATTGTGCCCCGAAGAATTCAACAAAATCAGCCGTCTAGAGAATGCAAAGGAAATTTGGGACCCTTTGATTGATATGCACGAAGGTACCGACTCCGTCAAGGAATCCAAGTTGGATGTGCTTCAAAGCCAACTGGACAAGTTCAAGATGAAGGATGGTGAAGGTGTCGCTGAAATGTACTCTAGGCTTGCTCTCATCACAAATGAGATTGCCGGCTTAGGAAGTGAAGAGATGACCGATAGATTCATCATCGAGAACATTATAAGAACCTTGGATGGAAAATATGATACCGTGTGCACATTGATCCAAATGGTGCCCAATTACAAAGATCTCAAGCCAACGGAGGTGATTGGAAGAATTGTTGCTCATGAGATGTCACTTAAGGATAAAGAGGAACTTCACAACAAAGTAAGTGGTGCCTATAAAGCCTCATGTGAAGCCCCTACATCATCAAGTGAGAAACAAGACTTCAATGAAGAATTGAGCTTAATGGTGAAGAACTTCAACAAGTTCTACAAGAGTAGAAGCAAAGATAGAAGCTCCAAGTCAAGGTCCTACAATGACAAAAGATCTTCTAGTCGAGAGCGAAATTGCTACAATTGTGGAAGACCCGGACACTATTCCAATGAGTGTACGGCTCCCTACAATAGAAGAGAAGATTATCCAAAAAGAAGAAGCAAAGGATCACCACCAAGAGAGAGAAGGAGTAGAGATGATCGTTATGAATGAAGATACTCACGGAGAAGCAAGGATTCGGAAAGGAAGGAAAAATCATCAAGGAGCTACACAAGACGAAGACATCAAGCTCATGTTGGTGAATGGGTATCCGACTCCGACTCCGACAGCCACACCGAGAAAAGTTATCACTCCGACTCCGAAGATACTCAAGATGGAGGTGTTGCCGGTCTAGCACTTGTGTCAACCAACTCCTACGACATATTTGACTCACCAAATGAAGGAATTGGAAGATGCTTCATGGCCAAAGGTCCTAAGGTAACACACCCCGAGTATGTTGATTTCAATAGTGATGAAGATGACTTGTTAGGTGATGATTTGCTTGGTGACAACTCTAGTGATGAATATTATGATGAAAGAACAATTAATCATGCTAATCAAGATAAAACGAATGACAATGATAAGGAGAATATTGAGGCTCTAACTAAAGAACTAAACACTCTTAGGTTAGCTCATGAAACTATCTTCGAAGATCATCGAGAACTTTTAAGAGCTCATGAGAAATTACGCTTTGAAAAGCTCAATCTTGAGCAAGAGCATGAGTTCTTAAAGGCAATCAATGATGATCTCCGCAAGAAAAGTTCTTCTTACATTGCCAAGCGTTTACTCTTATCCACTTACATGCCTCAAGTCAAGTCTAGTAACAAGAAAGATTCTTCCTCTACTAGTAACAATGATCATGTTAAATCTAATATTGTTGCTTCTAGTAGTTCTCTTGATTCCACTAATGATCCTCTTAGCCAAGTTACACTTGAGCAAGAAAATAGTTTATTGAAGGGAATTATAGAGAAAGGAGTGTACAAAAGCCTTGCCGGGAGTAAGCAATTCGAGGAAATTGTGCGCAAGCAAGGAATGCACTGGAAGAATCAAGGTGTTGGTTTTGAACGGAAGTTCAATGCCAATGGAGTTGAGTGGGAAGAAGATCAATACCCCAAGACAAAGTTTGTTCCTCAACAAGAGAAGTATGATACTTCTTTCAAGGGGACACAAGCTCAAGATGATCTTCCACCACAAGACTACAAGCAAAAAGGCAAGGACAAGCTTCAAGAGGAAATTGATGCATTTGAAGAAGCTCCAAAGACCTTAGTCAAGTGGATTCCCAAGACTACTTCAAGCTCCACTTCATCAAGTACGACTACAACTCCATGGATTCCCATCAAGATGATGTGGATCCAAAAGAAGAAGAACTAGAGAGTTCTTGAGGGTGACTCCGCCAACATACTTCACTCTTATCATTTTGGCAAGAACAAGTGCAATCAACTTCCACATCTTGCACTAGTTCAAGGAGTCACAAACCCTCTTGTTGGTAAGACACGGGACAAGGTAACCTAAAAGTTTTCATGGACATCGTCTTGTGTGTGCATCACTCTATGTTTATGGATATCCATGTTTGTTCCTTGTGGGACTAACCCATGTAGGTATTGAAAGTGCAATTCACTCAAATGGATAGCTCCAAGTGATCTACATCAACATTGAGCATCCACATCTTCAACATCTACATGAAGTCATCATCGACAAAACCCAAGGTTAGTTCATCCCTCTTAGGGGGGATATCACATCTAGGGGGAGCTTTACTATAAGACTTGAGCTAAAGCAACTCTAAAGATGTGAACAAAACAATGCTTTATGTAAAAGTGGTAACCCCTCTTAAGCTTAAACGATGAGTATGACCTATGATCAAGTGTTCTCACTTGACTCCTAAGTCAATATACTCATATATAGATGACCTAGTCATCGCAAATTGCTTGATAGATGCTAGAATTGGTTGTGCATGCCTTGTCACATATTTCATTTGCCATCTTATTGTGTGAGCATGTTGGTTGCATATTTTACTCATTCGAGGACATCCACTTGTTGTTTTGATTGTTCGGTTTTATTTCTTCTTGCCAAGTGGATGGACAAGAATGCCTAAGAACCTCTTCTAGCTATCTATGCTTTTCTTGTCTCAAACTCTATTCATGCTGCATCACAAAATTTGATCAAGTCAGATTCGAACCACTCTGTGTGAGGAGCGCTCGGAGTCCCTGATTCGTCATAGACTTAAACTTCCAAAACCTCTTTATGATTCTCGGTCTGACCGATACTCCACTTTCGGTCCTACCGAGATCATTAAGTTGATCTAGGTTTTCGATCTCGGTGCAACCGATGTGAACATTTCGGTCACACCGAGTTTCAGTAACTACACGCAGTTATGAATCTCGGTGTCACCGAGTTGTTCCACTCGGTCACACCGACAGGGTCGGGCTATATATAGTCACGGGCAAAATTTTGGAAATTTCTCCGAACCCCTTCGCCCGCGCGATAGCCTGCTCTGCCCTCATGGTCTCCGGATCGTCTTCTCGCCACCAGCCGCCTCCAGTCGCTGGTCTCCGTCGCCGTCAACGGGAATTCTGCCCCGCCGTTGCCGCCGTAGCAAGTCCCCGCCGAACTAGGGTATGGACTTGATCTTGGTGCTATTCTCCAATCTGATTCCTAGCACATTGTGATCATATTGATTCTTGCCACGATTGAAACACTCCTATCCAGTCAAAACGCTCATAGATTAGGTTTGATTCGAAAATTCTAGGTTTAGGTTTCCGCCGAAACCATCTCGGACCCACTGAGTTGAAAAACTCGGTCCCACCGATTTGGCTTATGCCATTGCACAAGTGAGACTCGGTCTGACCGAGAATTACTTATCGGTGTGACCGATTTTGGAACTCTGTGAAACCCTAGCAGTCTCGGTGCCACCGAACTGTGACTCGGTCCAACCGAGTTCACTAGTTTAGGTTCCAAAACTGCTTCGGTATCACCGAGTTTGAAAATCGGTAGATCCGAGATGATTTCAGTGGGAAACTAAAACTAAGTTTTTGGATCATTCTTTTGCAAAAATCTCTGCATTTTGTGATGCTCATCCTTTCTACCTCATCTATAATCTGTTCACAGGGTCAGCAGTCAGTTTGCAACATGTCTGATCAAAGTGATAGCCAGAATGTGTCAAAACAGCAAGTGGTGATGAGTGAGGGCACTAGTCCCTCAAGTTCTTCAGATGAGGACAGCAGGAGCACTCCTAGCAACTTGCCAAAGGCTGCCACGAGACAAAGGAAGAAGAGGACTTCTGAGTCCGAAGATGAAGACTATGTGGCAGAGGAAGAGGCCACTTCCAAGAGAGTTGAGCCAGCTCAAGGCACTAAGCCAGGCCTAAAAATCAAAAGGCCAGCAGGCAGGCAGCCCATGTCAAAGGCAAGAGCCTCAACTGAGAAGCCCATAGAGCCAGTTGCAGCTGAGGGCAAGAAAATAAAGGAAAGAGTGAAGAAGACTGTGGCTAGAGTGCTTGGCAAAGCTTCCATCATGGAAGAGGAAGAAGAAGAAGAGGTGGCTGCACAAACACCCAAGGCACCCAAGCTGATGGGTGATGCTATCAAATCAGGGGCTACTGCATCTAAGCCCAAGGCTGCACCAAAGGCCAAGACAGCACCTAAGAGAAACACAAGAAGCATCCCAGCTGCTGAAAAGAACAAGGCCCCAGTGCCTGAAGCTGCAGAAGAAGAGGAAGAGAATGTCCTAAGGAAGCTAAAGCCCAAGATCCCAGACCACAACGATGCCCATCCTGTGGCTGAGGATATGAAGCTTAGGAGAGATTCAGGACTAAGGAAGTGGAGAGAAGCAAACCCATACGCTTCAAGGAGAAGGATAGCAGTTGACTACAGGTTTCACACCAAGGAGCAGCAGGATTTTTATGAGACAGTGCTGATAAGAAGCCCATTGTCTGTGATATGCGATGGGTTGATTGGACATACATCAAGGACAATGAGGAGCACTATCCTGGAGTGCAAGACAGCTTCATAGCTTGTGGAGTAGCTGACTTTGTTGGGCAGAAGCTCACAAAGTGGAATGAGGAACTTATCATGCAGTTCTACTCCACAGCTCACTTTTATCCAGATGGGAGGATCACATGGATGTCTGAGGGTACAAGGTACCAATCTACAGTGGCTGAGTGGGCACAGATCATAAATGCCCCATAGGAGCATGATGATGACATGGACATATATGCCAAGAAGAAGATGGACCACAACTCAATGTCCAATATGTACAAGGAGATCCCAAATGAAGCACTTGATACCTTCAAGTTTGGCTCAGTACATTACCTTCTGTCAAGGCTCCCGACTATCAATTGGATCTTGAGGCACACCTTATTGCCTAAGTCTGGAGATCACAAGATGATCAGAGGCCATGCTATCAACTTGCTACATGTGTTTGATGTGCCCCAGAAGTTCAAGGTGATGAGCCTCATAGTGGAAACAATCAAGAGGACTGCAGCAGACCAGAAGAGGAGCTGCGGATATGCCCCTCAGATTCAGGAGCTCATCAACTCCAAGATGGGCACGGGCATATATTTATTGGACAAGGAACATTTTCCCATCCGTCCAGATTTTGAGAACAATGAAGTTGTGATGACTGAGAACGAGCCATCGTCTGCACAAGCTTATGCAAAGAAGGAGAAGGCGAGGAAGGAGAAAGATGCCAAGATGCCAACTCAGGAGGAGGCATCTGAGTATTTCTTGAAGACTAAACAAGAGCAGCTCGGTTACTTGATTGCATCCACGCTGAGGATTGAGCAAAGTCTGGCCACCCTCACTCAAAATCAGCAGAGCCTAGAGAGAATCATGGAACAGAAATTCTATGACTTGGATGTCAAAGTAATGGAAGTTCAATCTGCAGTGGAGCAGCTCCAGGAGGACATGCAGGAGAGGAGAGGCAGGACTATTACTCATGCCTTTGCCAGAGTGCCAAGAGGTCCGAGGTTGTCTGCCGTGCCAGTTGCTGACACAAGAGCCACCACCTCAGCACCAGCCACAGCCTCAGTTCCACCAGCTCCAGCATCTACTTCAGCTCCAACTCCAGCGTCTACTTCAGCGTCTACTGAAGCCTTCGTCCTTGGAGTGATCCGGACTCCAGCACCACTTGAAGATCAAGCCTGAGCGTCGATCTAGTGCTATGCATTTTCTAGGCACTTTTTGGTAACTTGTTGCCAAAGGGGGAGAAGATGTATAGATCATAGGCTTCAAGAGAGAGAGTGTTGCTTTTCTCTCTTGCTTTATTTGGTGGTTTTTCGAACTCGTTTGCTTTTGAGTGCTTGAGATACTACGTCATTATTTGTGAGACATTGATGATCATGTGTTTGATCATAAGCTACACTTAATGCTATTATCTTATCTATCTTATGTGATCATTCATTATTCTTGGTGATGAGTGCATGTATTTCATTCTTATCATTTTAAGCGCTCCACCAAGATGTATGTGACATGGAAGAGTAACCCTTGACTCTAACTCCTTGTGCATTTGCAGTCCAAAGCAAATTTTAAATATGCACAAATTTAGGGGGAGCTCTTACTTATCACATACTTCTCAAAGCAACGATATATTTCATGCTTATTATCATTTGTCAAAGCTTTGATCTATATGTTGTCATCAATTACCAAAAAGGGGGAGATTGAAAGTGCAACTATCCCTAGGTGGTTTTGGTAATTCATAACAACATATAGCTCATTGAGCTAATGCTATTCCAAGATGATTATTTCAGGAAAGCTCAATGATTGGCATGGCATGGATGTGAAAGTGGAACCCTCAAAATGCTAAGGACAAAGGATTGGCTCAAGCTCAAAAGCTCAAGACTCTTCATTTTATATTTTAGTGATCCAAGATCACATTGAGTCTTTAGGAAAAGCCAATACTATCAAGGAGGGATGAGGTGTTGCTTAATGAGCCTCTTTCTTCATGTGCTTAGTGATATGCTCCAAAACCCTCAACTACTTCCCCATATCCACATATGACCTAAACCCTAAGCCAAACTCGGTCCTACCGATTCTTCCTATCCGGCGCTACCAAGTTTCACTTGTCATTAGCCACTGCCAAACCCTACAAATTCGGTCCTACCGATAGGGATCTCAGACTCACCGAGATGGGGTTGCAAACTCTCTGTTTCCCTTTCGTAACTTTTCGGTCTCACCGAAAGAGTGAATCGGTCCCACCGAGATTGCAATGTAAACTCAGTGTTTCCCCTTTGTAACTTTTCGGTCTCACCGAGTTCCACTCGGTCTCACCGAAAGAGCAAATCGGTCCCACCGAGTTTGCCTGACCAACTCTCTGGTTAGCTAATTACCAAATTCGGTCTCACCGAGTTTGTGTAATCGGTCTCACCGAGATTACGTTATGCCCAAACCCTAACCATATCGGTCCTACCGAGTTGCATGTCAGTCCCACCGAAAATCTCTAACGGTCACTAGGTTTACATTTTCGGTCCGACCGAGTTTGTTGATTCGGTCCCACCGAGATTGGAAAACTGTGTGTAACGGTTGGATTTTGTGTGGAGGCTATATATACCCCTCCACCTCCTTCTCATTCGAGGAGAGAGCCATCAGAACACACACACCATTCCAACTCATATGTTCTGAGAGAGAACCACCTACTCATGTGTTGAGACCAAGATATTCCATTCCTACCACATGAATCTTGATCTCTAGCCTTCCCAAGTTGCTTTCCACTCAAACCTTCTTTCCACCAAATCCAAATCCTATGAGAGAGAGTTGAGTGTTGGGGAGACTATCATTTGAAGCACAAGAGCAAGGAGTTCATTACCTACACACCATTTGTTACTTCTTGGAGAGTGGTGTCTCCTAGATTGGCTAGGTGTCACTTGGGAGCCTCCGACAAGATTGTGGAGTTGAACCAAGGAGTTTGTAAGGGCAAGGAGATCACCTACTTCGTGAAGATCTACCGCTAGTGAGGCAAGTCCTGTGTGGGCGTTGGCCATGGTGGGATAGACAAGGTTGCTTCTTCGTGGACCCTTTGTGGGTGGTTGCTTCTTCGTGGACCCTTCGTGGGTGGAGCCCTATGTGGACTCGCGCAACCGTTACCCTTGGGTGGAGCCCTGTGTGGACTCGTGCAACCGTTACCCTTCGTGGGTTGAAGTCTCCATCAACGTGGATGTAGGATAGCACCACCTATTCGAACCACGGGAAAAACATCCGTGTCTCCAATTGCGTTTGATTTCTCCAAACCCTTCCCTTTACATTCTTGCAAGTTGCATGTTTTACTTTCCGCTGCCTATATACTCTTTGCATGCTTGCTTGAATTATGTGATGATTGCTTGACTTGTCCTAAATTAGCTAAAAACTGCCAAGAACTAAAATTGGGAAAAGGTTAAGTTTTTATTTGGTCAAGTAGTCTAATCACCCCCCCCCTCTAGACATACTTTTGATCCTACATAAGGCGGCGTAGGCTCCGCAGCTGGAGGGGCCGCAGAAGTCTTGAAGAGCCACTCCTCGAAGACGTCAGGCTCCTGGGGCTGACGCCTTGACGCCTTCTTGGCGATATCATCAGCTTCCTTGTTTGTGCAGCAAGGCACATGCTGTAGTTCTAGGCCCAAGAATTGCTTCTCCATTTTGCGCACCTCCGGGGGATGTGCCTCCATGTGCTTGTCCTTCGTCTTGTAAAACTTTTTGGAAAAGTTGACGAGGAGCTGGGAGTCGCCCTTGATGGTGATGCGCTTTACCCCCAGGGCCGCCACAGCCTTAAGGCCGGCGATCAACCCTTTGTATTCTGCGATGTTGTTAGAGACGTTCTCACCCCGCTGGAAGCAGAGCTGCATAGTGTAATAGAACTTCTGCTGGGTGGGCGAAATGAGCACAGCTCCAGCCCCCGCGCCCTGGCGCGCGAAGGTGCCAATGAAGTACATGACCCAGCCGTCTGGTGCTTCGTTCCCTAGCAAGAGGGACCGGTCCTCACCCGCTTCGGGGCCTGGGGCGTTAGTTCACTCCGCCACGAAGTCGGTAAGTGCAGCTCCCTTGATGACCCTGGTGGTGCTAAACTCTAGTTGGAATGCCTGCAGCTCGATGTTCCACTCAACGACCCTTCCTGCTGCATTGGGGCTCCGGAGTACCCTCTCCAGTGGGTACGCCGAGATGACCTTGATGGGGTGGCCTTGAAAGTAATGGCGTAACTTGCATGAGGCCACAAGGAGCGCCAGCAGAAGCTGCTACGGCATGGGGTAGCATGCCCGCGTGTCTGGCAACACCGTGCTAACGAAGTACACCGGGTGTTCGACTGGGGTGGAAGTGTTGGTGGAGTCTGAGATCTCGTGAGGCTGAGGAGCTCCCTGAGGCTGGGGGCCTCAGGAGCGCCGTCTTGTGGTGCCCAGTCATCTGATGGCTCCGTTGTGGCTTGAGGGGCGCCGTCTTGGTGATGTACCATTCTGACAGGATGCACGACGTTAGGTGACAGGCTCTTGGCCTGGCGCTCCTCCCAAACATCCACTAGCGCAGCGCTAGCGTAATGAGGTGTGGCGGCCAGGTAAAGCACTAGGGGCTTGGGAGGACGAGGCGCCACCATCACCAGTGGGCTGGTTAGGTATTTCTTGAGGTCTTGAAACGCCACGTCAGCCTCCAAAGTCCACTCGAACGGGCCCTTCTTCTTCATCAGCTTGAAGAACAGGAGGGTTCGCTCCCCCAGCTTGGATATGAAGCGCCCTAGCGAGGTTATGCAACCCGCGAGTTTTTGCATTTCCTTGAGAGTCTGCGGCAGGCTCATGTCTTCGATTGCTTTGACCTTCTCTGGGTTCGCCTTGATCCCCCTATGCGACACGAGGAAACACAATAGCTTGCCGGAGGGGACGTCAAACACGCATTTCTCTGAGTCAGGACACGGAGGAACTCTCCAAGGAAGCCCACACACCAGCCTAAAGGTGTATATGAAGTAACCGAGATTGATTTAAAGTCATGGGCTCCAACTAAACCAGATAAAGCACGCATGAGGTTCAGGAGTGTGTGTGGATTTGTTGGAAGGGCAAGGCTCAACATTAATCTGCCGGTGTTTCGGAAGGCTGACACAAACACGGCAAAGGATAGTCCGGGAGTTCATGGATCACTTCAACATTCTAGAGCAGTGGAGAATGCAGGTGGAACACGCTGCACTGAAGAAGGCTAGGGATGGTTGGAGAAACTGGAAACACGTGCTGTACAAGAAGTACTTGAGTGAAGGCAAGGACCCAATCCCCTCATACCCCCAAATTACAAAGGTTGACTGGGAAGAATTCAAAAGGGTTAGGGCAACTCCAGAGTTTGCTGTGAAGAGTTTCAAGCAATCGGATGTCACACCCTAGCTAGTTCAAGCATTAGAGTGTGCATCATGTTTAAATTCCTTTTAAATTTGAAATGGGGATGACAGAACCCCCAGCACCCCCCCTGGAACAACTAGGGTTTACTAAAAACTTTTTCAATGAACCTGAAATGCCTTCTAAAAAGTCCACCCTTTTTGCTTTGGGTTAAAACCTTTGACAAAAATGGTGCACATTTTTTCTAGGACATCTAAGGTCATTGGATTAATCCTTATGGTATTTGCATTTGGGCATTTAAATGCTATAAAATATTTTAAATTCTCAAATAATCATAAACTAAAATGTTTCCTGCTGGATATATTCTAATCAGTGGCCATGATTAATTTTATGATTTATGGTAATGCCCTGGCATTTTTAATAAAGCCTTGAAGTTACAGAAATAATAAATAAATAAATAAACAGAAAAGGAGAGAAAGAACAGGGACTTACCTGGCGCAGCCCACCAGCCCACCCGGCTCGGCCCAGTCCCCTGGCTTATGCAAGTCGTCCTCCTTCTCTTGCCGGGAGGACGAGGAGCGCGTGGCCGGCGCCCGCGGCCACACGCCAGCCACCTCCTGCTTCTGCCGACGCCCTGGAGGCGTCTACGAGTGCCACGCCGACCCCCACGTCTCCCTCTCTTTCTTCCCACTCTCCCCGTGGCCTCTCCCCCTCTCTGGCTCTCTCCCCATCTTCCTGCCGAGCGCAGCCGTCGCCGCCAACAAGCTTCACCGCAGCCACCGCCGTCCATTCGTAGCCCCGACATGCCAGGAAGCTCCGCCGTCATCGACTACATCAAGTAGGCCGAGCCCCGAGCGCTCGCTCGCCCCGGAGACGCTGCACCGAGCTCGTTCTCACCTCCGGCCACCGGAGATCCTCTTCGCCGCCCCGCTCGCTCCAGCCCTTCCCCGAGCTCGCCGTTCGCTCCCCTGCAACCGCTGTGAGCTCCACCACCGTTTCCCCCTCTCCCCACGCTCGTCCGCGTCCTCTAACCACCTCTGCCATCGAAGCCGAAGCTCGCCGCCGCCACCGCATGTCGCCGTCGTGGCCATAGCCATGTTGGGACGCCACCGAGCATGCCTTCGTCTTCCACGCACTCGCAGGAGCCCGTAGCGCCCCCGCACGCCCCTCTCCGTGCCGCCTAGCGACTAGCTCGACCTCACCCGAGCTCCGGCCGCCGCCAAACTCATCGCCGGCGACGTTTCCGACCACCCCAGCTCCACCCACTGCCACCACTCGACGCAGCTTCCTCCCTGCATCACGTAGATAGTCTCCACCGCCCATTTGGTCACCGGAGTGCAAATCCCGCACTGCTCCGCCGCGTCTGGCCTCGCCGGCGGCTAGACGCCAGCGAGTTTGACTCTGTTTGACCCCTGTGTGGGCCCAGGTTGACCCCCTCCCTGAGTCTACGACAGGTGGGGCCGATCTGCTAATTAGTTTAGGATTAGTTTTAACTAAATTTAATTAGTTTAGTCACTGACATGTGGGCCCAGGCCCCACTGACAGCTAATTAGTGTTAATTTAATTCTGTTAATTAGTTGTGACACTGACAGACAGGGCCCACCAGTCAGGTTTGACCTGGCCGACCAGTTGACCCGCTGATGTCACACCTATGTCATGCTGACGCATTAATTCAATTACTGGATTTATTCTTTAATAGGAAATTCCAGAAAATAGCCAAAACTTCTAAAAATCATAGAAAATCAACCATAGCTCCAAATCAAACAAGTTATATATGAAAAATGATCAGAAAAATTCAATCTATCCATCTGTAATGGTTTCATGCATGACAAAACAAGTTAACCTTGATGTTTCAGCAGAATAAGAAAATGCACTAATAAGGCCATGTTAAATGAGCTAACATTTGAATCTTTGATTCAAATGAGTTCATTCCATCCTGTTTTAGCTTGCATTAGGCCAAGACACATTCATTTTGCCATGTCATAGCATGCATCATACTGTTGCATATTGTCATGTGTTGATTATTTTCGGTGTATCTTTCGTGGTAGGTTCTGCCTTCGAGGATAACCCCGAGTATCTGTCTGAAGGGCAGTACCCTACTACCACTACAACAGGCAAGCAACCATTGATCATTCCGATACAAACCCATGTTCTCGCTTCTGCTCTTGTTTACTGCATTAAGACAACGCGATTCAAACTGCTGTGTGCTACGGTAGCTGAACCCTTTCCCTCTGCATACCGTGTCATTGCCACAGTAACTAGATGAAACCCACTAGCATGTGTAGGAGTTGATTGAGCCATGTACGTGTTTCCTACCTTGCTATGCCTGCTATGCTTAGAGTTGTGTCAAGTCTGGTCCATCTGGGTGATGGGCTAGAGTGAAATGGTTATATCGGTAATGTGAGGGATGTGATAAACATGATTTGGTAAAGGTATCGATGAGAGGCCATGTAGGAGTACATGGTGGGTTGTTTCATTGAGGCCGTCCATAAGAACTGAGATCTGTATGTGTGATTTAAGATGCAGTTACTACCATATGTTGGGCCCGAAACCAATGGACCCTCTCGGCTTCTTAATCACCCTAGTACTCTGTCCAGGAGTTGCAAATAGTTTCTGGTGTTTGTAGGTTATGTGTTGGCGGCCGTGCGTAGCGCTGACCCTAGGGGTGGGCTATGTTGCGGTAGATACACCGTGGCCGGGTATGCCGGGCGCCCGTTTGGCGTCTCGGGACCCTGTTCACATTGTTCGGGGTCGTATGTGGAAACCTTGGATGGACTCCCTACGGATGGAACCTGGATAGGCGATAAACCTGGACTAGGGACTTAAGTGTTTATGTAGGCCGTGGCCGACACCCTCGTTGGGCTTCCGCTTGAAGGTTGCCGAGTACATGTCGTGTAAGCGGCGGTAAGTGGTGAAAGCGTTTATGAAGAAGTATACCCCTGCAGGGTTAACATCATCTATTCGAATAGCCGCGTCCGTGATAAAGGACTACTTGGTTGCCTATACAGTTCGTAGACAAGTTAATGGTTAACTAAAAGACTCAAGATAAGTGTGAGTACCGAGGATGGCCCTCTCGTAGGATAACGAGGGAGGATCCCCGGTGGAGTATTGTGTTGGTGAGTAGTGGACTCGTGTGCGAAAACTATTTTATTAGTGGAGTTCCGTAGGATAGCCTAGCCAAGAGTCAAAGCTGGCTTGCTGCAATAACCCCACCACCTTCTTGAGAATGAGCATGTATATTAGGTTCTGATGTAAGACTTGTTGAGTCCCTTGTACTCATGTTTGCTTATTTATTGTTTTCAGACGACAACACCGCCCCCTCCAATGGGTTTTATGTAGACCTTGATGTCGACGAGTGACTAGCCACCCAGGTGGTGATCTTGGCCATGGAGGGCCCTATGTAGATAGACAGACTTCGGAAGCCTTCTTGCTTTCTAGTGTCTGTACTCAGACTATTTACTTCCGCTTGTGCTTGTATGCTTGTATGACTTGAGTGTCGGGTCATGTGACCCCTACCTGTATGAACATGTTATGTATGGCTCTCTGGAGCCTTTAAATAAAGTACTTGAGTTGTAAAGTTTTGTTGTGATGCCATGTTGTATGTACTCATATCGGGCATATTGTATGTATGATTGAAATGCTTGGTATGAGTGGGATCCGACAATCTAGTTGTTTATCCTTGGCAGCCTTTCTTATGGGGAAATGTATTCTAGTGTTCCTCGAGCCACAGTAGTCCACTACAGCCCGGTTCACCGGAGTCCTGCTAGCCCAGCACTACTGCTCAGGACACTTGACTGGCCGGCATGTGTTTCACTTCGTTCCTATGTCTGTCCCTTCGGGGAAATGTCACACGGTGACATCCGAAGTCTTGCCTAGCCTGCTACAGCCCGAGTTCCCTGGAGTCCTTTTAGCCCAGTGCTACAGCCCGTATTCACTCGCTGATGAACGACATGCTCGATGTGATTCACGTATGCCTGACTCCATAGGTCTGTGCCGCTTTGGGTTCACGACTAGCCATGTCGGCCCGGGTTCTCTGTCATATGGATGCTAGCGACACTATCATATACGTGAGCCAAAAGGCGCAAACGGTCCTGGGCCATGGTAAGGCGACACCCGTGGGATACCGTGCGTGAGGCCGCAATGTGATATGAGGTGTTACCGGCTAGATCGATGTGACTTGGAATTGGGGTCCTGACAGCGTTGGCATCAGAGCCGGACTGCCTGTAGGTTCGTTGAGCCAAACTGGTCGATGTCGAGTCTAGAAATGCTTTAGTTATATGTAGGGGATTTGATTGTGGGAGGGAACGTAAGGCTCTTTTACTCCTTTACCTTATGCCCTCTGATCTGAGTCATTCTCTTCTCATTCAACGTGGGTAAGGACTAGGCTCTCTCCTTCTGTCAGGTTCACGTGTTACTAATCCATAGTAGCTTATAGGATTGTTGTTACCAGCCCCAGTTCAGTTTCTACTATTTCTAGTATGTTGTTAGTTGAATCAGAACCTTGATATGATGTTGTTGAGTGGTATTGCAAACTGTTGTGGATGTCTCAAATCTTTTTCTGAGCATTTACAGCCGTTATGCCATCCAATTTTCCCTAGAAATTCTAATGTCTTTGCATTGTGATTGTGCTTTCAGATGGCCACTCGTGCTCAAAACCAAGTGGTTCGCCTAACCCGGTGCCTCGACGTGCCTGGTCATATTGCTATGTTAGTCCGGGTAATGATCGAGATGGGTTACCGTTGGTATCCCGAATACACCGTCGAAGAGCAATTCCGAGACTTTAACCAAAGCCAATATTTCTACACCGTCAGGATATTTCCTTCTTATCCTGGATCTACCGAGCCCCTCCACTGTTCCTATGGACTCGGGGTTACTGTTGAGATGGCTGTGCAGGATGCTGCCTATTCCATGATGACCATCATGCGAGTCCGGACTGGCCTGCTTCGGAACACCGACTTCCGTTACATGCCAGCTTCACTTCCGGGAGCGCAAGGGTATCTCCAGGCTATGTATGCTGACTCCACTCAGGAGGACTCACTAACTCGTACCACTGCCGAGATGCTCGAGGATAAAGACCGAGAGAATCGGGCCTTGAGGCTGGAGCTTTTCAACACCCGTGCTGATCATTGGGCCACATTGACTCGGTTTGCACCTGCGGTGCAAGCTGGATGTATGGATACAAGGGATCTGTATCCTGTGAGATCTACTCTGCCAGACATGGTGGATTGGCGTGATGTGGGAGGCATCACCCCACCTCGTGGTCCCCGCAGGCCACCGTTTGTTGGTCCAAGTCCTCATCCTAGCCCATTTGGTCCACAAGCTCCTCAGGACCGTCTGTTCCCGGATGATCATGTTGAACTTCCAGGCTATGGAGGTGACTTCTATGAGGACTACTACGGAGCTGTCTGAGTTAGTAGTAGTATCACTAGTATTGTAATAGTTGTATCTCCACTGTCCTGCGTGACTTGTGGAATATGACTTTGTGTGTAATCAATTCCGGAGGTGTAGACAAATAATGTATAGGAGCTTGGAATGCCTCCGATGAGATGTAACGTCTTTCATCATAATTGTACTGTAGCCTGGGCTTGTACTAAACTATGTATGGTGTGTATGACCGTTGGTATATATATGGTAGTTTTATATTACCATGACATACGGATGAACATCTCTGCATTCCGTGTTATCCATTACATTCTGCACTTCCTTGCTAAGTTTGAGCCATCCTTTACCTAAACCGTTGTCTTGTTTTCTCCTAGGATGGTCAACACCCGCAGCAACCCTGCTGCCCCAGAGCAGGGGGAGCCAGTGCAGCTAGGGGTGAAAATCTGCCTCACCCACCTTCTCTGGCCGAAGTGATGCTAGAGGCGGAAAGAAACAAGCGTGAGACTAACCGCTTACTAGAGCGGATTGAGCAGAACACTGCACGCCATCCGCGAAATGACTTGGTGTCAATCAATGACTTTATCAAGCTGTACCCACCAAAGTTTAACCATTCCGTCGAGCCCCTCGACGCGGATGACTGGCTTCGCAGCATCACCCACAAGCTACGTTCTGCCAACGTAGCCGAAGCCGACAAGGTTACTTATGCTGCCTATCATCTCGAAGGTCCTGCTAGCCTTTGGTGGGAAAATTTTGAAGCTATGCGCCCGGTCGGCCAAATCACTACTTGGGCTGAATTCAGTGAGGCTTTCCATGAGCATCACATTCCGGAAGGTCTCATAGATCGCAAGAGGGAGGAGTTCTGCAATTTCACCCAAGGAAGACTGACTGTGGATGCTTATAGTCGTGAATTTGGGAATCTGGCACGTTATGCTCCTGAAGAGGTATCCACCGACGCTAAGAAGCAGGCAAGGTTCCACAAGGGACTTAGCCCTGAGCTTCGCCATGATCTTCGTTTGCACGAGTGCACCTCCTTTCAGAAGTTGGTCAATAAAGCCATCAGCGCTGAGACAGGCCAGACTGATTATGACGCTTCACGCAAGCACTCCCGTGATTTTGGCTCTTCATCCGGCTCTGGAGCTCAGAAGCGCCGGGTGTGGATCCCAAGCACGGCACTGCCACCCAGGTTCATTCCGAGGCCACCCTTCGAGGCGCCTCGTCCCAACTAGCAGTTTGCACCGCCCAAGCCCTATGGTGGCCCCGCTGCTAATGCTGCTCCACACCCCAATGTTGTGACTTGTTTCAAGTCTGGAGAGCCGGGTCACTATAGCCGAGGGTGTCCTCAGAACAACAACCCCAATCAGACTGGAAAGTCCGTTGGCCGTGGTAAGCCAGCGGGAAAGACATTCTACGCCAAGCCAGTCACTACTACGCGTGGCCATGTCAACTATGTTTCAGCCGAGGAGGCTCATGAGGATCCTAACGTCGTCCTTGGTACGCTCCTTGTTAATTGCCATCCGGCATCTGTTCTTTTCGATACTGGAGCATCTCATTCATTCATATCCGAGAACTATGCTCGATTGCATAACACGACATTCTGTGACATGGCCTCTACCATGGAAATTTAAACCCCTGGCTCTAGATGGCAAACTTCTAGAGTAAGCCATGTGAACGAAATTCTTGTCGATAGACTTGTCTTCCTTGCATCCTTAATAGCTCTCAAGTCCTCAGACATAAACATCATTTTGGGTATGGACTGGATGTCAGCTCATTATGCTAAGATTGATTGTGCCACTAGAACCGTTCAACTTACTCACCCATCGGGCAAGACAGCCAATGTCTTAACTCGAGTGGCCAAGCGCCAGCTTTACTCCCTAAATGCCAACCCCTTCCAGACCTTGAAGATGTTCCGGTAGTCCGAGACTTTCTGGATGTCTTTCTAGAAGAACTGCCAGGTGTTCCACCTGACAGGGATGTCGAGTTTGTGATAGACCTTGTTCCAGGAACCGTTCCAATTTCTAGGAGACCCTAGAAGATGGCACCCTTAGAACTAGCCGATATTAAGAACAAACTCGATGAGTCCTTGAAAAGGGGTTTCATCCGTCCTAGTTCCTCTCCTTGGGCTTGCCCCGTCCTCTTCGTCAAGAAGAAGGATGGAACAGATCGAATGGTTGTAGATTACCGACCTGTCAATTTGGTCACTATCAAGAACAAGTATCCGCTTCCCAGGATCAACGATCTGTATATCAGCTCGCTGGATCCTCAGTCTTTTCTAAGATGGATTTGAGGTTGGGCTACCATCAAATCAAAATCAGAAACAGGGACATTCCCAAAACGGCCTTTGTTACCCGTTATGGCCAATACGAGTACACCGTTACGTCCTTCGGTTTAACCAATGCCCCAGCCACCTTCTCCCGGTTAATGAACTCGGTATTCATGGAGTATTTGGATAAATTCGTTGTAGTTTATCTTGATGACATACTCATCTACTCCAAGAATGAAGAGGAGCATGCCGAACATCTAAGGCTGGTATTGATGAAACTTCGAGAGCATCGCCTTTATGCCAAATTCTCCAAGTGTGAATTTTGGTTGCCAGAAGTGACCTATCTAGGCCATGTAATCTCTGGTAAGGGTATTGCTGTCAATCCCGAGCGAGTTCAAGCTGTCCTTGATTGGACTCCACCTGAGACGGTCAAGCAAGTCCGGAGCTTCCTTGGCTTAGCGAGCTATTGCCGCCGCTTCGTCGAGAATTTCTCCAAGGTTGCTAAACCTCTAACTGAACTCCTCAAGAAAGATAAAAGGTTCGAGTGGACTCCACAGTGCGAGTTCAGCTTTCAGGAACTGAAAAGACGCCTGACATCTGCTCCCGTACTGGTACCACCAAATTTCTCCAAGGACTTCATTATCTATTGCGACGCCTCGCGACAAGGACTAGGTTGCATACTCATGCTGTATCGTCAGGTAATTGCCTATGCTTCACGGCAATTACACCCACATGAGGAAAACTATCCCACACATGATCTAGAGCTTGCAGCTGTAGTCCATGCACTCAAAACTTGGCGACATTACCTCCTTGGTAATCATTGCGGGATCTTCACCGATCACCAAAGTTTGAAATATATCTTCACCAAACCGGATTTGAATCTCAGGCAAAGACGTTGGGTCGAGTTAATCTCGGATTACGACTTAGGAATAACTTACACCCCAGGCAAAGCCAATGTCATGGCTGATGCACTAATTCGTAAGTCCTATTGTAGCAACATGATGTTACAACAAAGTCAACCACTTCTCCATGAGGAATTTTGTAAGCTCAATCTTCACATTGTTCCTCGAGGATTCCTATCCACACTGGTGGCGAAACCTACCCTTACGGATCAGATCATCAAGGCACAGAAGGTAGATCCGGGAACCTCCCGTATTAAGAGAAGCATTAAGAAAGGAGTCGCAAATTGTTTCTCCATTGATGATCAAGGTGTCGTATACTTTGGAAATCGCCTAGTGGCTCCAAAGGCACGAAACCTGAGGCGGCTGATCCTTAAGGAAGCTCATGAATCCCCTCTCACCATTCATCCCGGTAGTACTAAAATGTATCAAGACCTACGCCAGAGGTTTTGGTGGACTAGGATGAAGAGAGATCGCTCAATACATTGCTAATTGCGTTTGTCGTCGTGTTAAGGCAGAGCATCAACGGCCTGCGGGCACCCTTCAACCTTTGGCTATTCCTGAGTGGAAATGGGATAAAATCAGTATGGATTTCATCACTGGGTTTCCCAGGACCAAGAGAGGGAATAATGCCATCTTCGTCGTGATCGACCGACTTTCCAAAGTAGTCCACTTTCTACCTGTTCGTGAGAGTATCACCGCTAGCCAGCTAGCCGACTTATACATCACCCGAATAGTGTCTCTTCATGGTGTTCCATTGGAAATTAACTCAGACCGTGGGAGTCTTTTCACCTCTCGATTTTGGGAAAGTTTCCAAAATGCTATGGGAACTCGTCTCTCTTTTAGCACCGCCTTCCATCCTCAATCAAGTGGTCAAGTAGAGCGAGTCAATCAAATTCTGGAAGATATGCTCCGAGCTTCTGTCATCTCGTTCGGAATGGGTTGGGAGAATTGCCTTCCATTCGCGGAGTTTGCTTATAACAATAGTTATCAAGCTAGCTTGGGCAAGGCTCCTTTCGAAGTTCTCTATGGAAGAAAATGTCGAACGCCTCTTAACTGGTCAGAAACCGGGGAAAGACAACTCTTTGGCCCGGATATGATTCAGGAAGCAGAAGAACAGGTTCGTGTTATTCGTGAGAAATTGAAAACAGCCCAATCTCGTCAAAAGAGTCAATATGATCGTAAACATAAGCTTATCACTTATGAAGTCAGCGAGAAGGCTTACCTTCGGGTTACTCCGTTAAAGGGAACCCATCATTTCGGTATCAAAGGCAAATTGGCTCCTCGTTACATCGGACCCTTTCGCATTCTTGCTAAACAAGGAGAAGTTGCCTACCAATTGGAACTACCTTCGCATATTTCCAGAGTTCACGATGTGTTCCACGTTTCTCAACTCAGGCATTGCATCGTGGATCCTATCTGTGGAGTGGACCATGAAACGCTTGATCTACAAGATAACCTCTCATACCAAGAATATCCCGTTCATATCCTTGATCAAGCCGAGCGTACCACTCGACGTCATTATATCAAGTTTCCCAAGGTTCAATGGTCACACCATTCCGAGAAAGAAGCCACTTGGGAGAGGGAGGATCGTCTTCGACTCGAGTACCCCACCTTCTTTCTGGAGGATCCTAAATCTCGGGACGAGATTCTTTTGAGTGGGGGTGAGTTGTCACACCCTAGCTAGTTCAAGCATTAGAGTGTGCATCATGTTTAAATTCCTTTTAAATTTGAAATGGGGATGACAGAACCCCCAGCACCCTCCTGGAACAACTAGGGTTTACTAAAAACTTTTTCAATGAACCTGAAATGCCCTTCTAAAAAGCCCACCCTTTTTGCTTTGGGTTAAAACCTTCGACAAAAATGGTGCACATTTTTTCTAGGACATCTAAGGTCATTGGATTAATCCTTATGGTATTTGCATTTGGGCATTTAAATGCTATAAAATATTTTAAATGCTCAAATAATCATAAACTAAAATGTTTGCTGCTGGATATATTCTAAGCAGTGGCCATGATTAATTTTATGATTTATGGTAATGCCCTAGCATTTTTAATAAAGCCCTGAAGTTACAGAAATAATAAATAAATAAATAACAGAAAAGGAGAGAAAGAACAGGGACTTACCTGGCGCAGCCCACCAGCCCACCCGGCTCAGCCCAGTCCACTGGCTTATGCCAGTCGTCCTCCTCCTCTCGCCAGGAGGACGAGGAGCGCGTGGCCGGCGCCCGCAGCCACACGCCGGCCACCTCCTGCTTCTGCCGACGCCCTGGAGGCGTCTACGAGTGCCACGCCGACCCCCACGTCTCCCTCTCTTTCTTCCCACTCTCCCCGTGGCCTCTCCCCCTCTCTGGCTCTCTCCCCATCTTCCTGCCGAGCGCAGCCGTCGCCGCCAACAAGCTTCACCGCAGCCACCGCCGTCCATTCGTAGCCCCGACATGCCAGGAAGCTCCGCCGTCATCGACTACATCAAGTAGGCCGAGCCCCGAGCGCTCGCTCGCCCCGGAGACGCTGCACCGAGCTCGTTCTCACCTCCGGCCACCGGAGATCCTCTTCGCCGCCCCGCTCGCTCCAGCCCTTCCCCGAGCTCGCCGTTCGCTCCCCTGCAACCGCTGTGAGCTCCACCACCGTTTCCCCCTCTCCCCACGCTCGTCCGCTTCCTCTAACCACCTCTGACATCGAAGCCGAAGCTCGCCGCCGCCACCGCATGTCGCCGGCGTGGCCATAGCCATGTTGGGACGCCACCGAGCATGCCTTCGTCTTCCACGCACTCGCAGGAGCCCGTAGCGCCCCCGCACGCCCCTCTCCGTGCCGCCTAGCGACTAGCTCGACCTCACCCGAGCTCCGGCCGCCGCCAAACTCATCGCCGGCGACGTTTCCGACCACCCCAGCTCCACCCACTGCCACCACTCGACGCGGCTTCCTCACCGCATCACGTAGATAGTCTCTGCCGCCCATTTGGTCGCCGGAGTGCAAATCCCGCACTGCTCCGCCGCGTCTGGCCTCGCCGGCGGCTAGACGCCGGCGAGTTTGACTCTATTTGACCCCTGTGTGGGCCCAGGTTGACCCCCCTGAGTCTATGACAGGTGGGGCCGGTCTGCTAATTAGTTTAGGATTAGTTTTAACTAAATTTAATTAGTTTAGTCACTAACATGTGGGCCCAGGCCCCACTGACAGCTAATTAGTGTTAATTTAATTCTGTTAATTAGTTGTGACACTGACAGACAGGGCCCACCAGTCAGGTTTGACCTGGCCGACCCAGTTGACCCGCTGACGTTACACCTATGTCATGCTGACGCATTAATTCAATTACTGGATTTATTCTTTAATAGGAAATTCCAGAAAATAGCCAAAACTTCTAAAAATCATAGAAAATCAACCATAGATCCAAATCAAACAAGCTATATATGAAAAATGATCAGAAAAATTCAATCTATCCATCTGTAATGGTTTCATGCATCACAAAACAAGTTAACCTTGCTGTTTAAGCAGAATAAGAAAATGCACTAATAATGCCATGTTAAATGAGCTAACATTTGAATCTTTGATTCAAATGAGTTCATTCCATCCTGTTTTAGCTTGCATTAGGCCAAGACATGTTCATTTTGCCATGTCATAGCATGCATCATACTGTTGCATATTGTCATGTGTTGATTATGTTCGATGTATCTTTCGTGGTAGGTTCTGCCTCCGAGGATAAACCCGAGTATCCTTCTGAAGGGCAGTACCCTACTACCACTACAACAGGCACGCAACTATTGATCATTCCGATACAAACCCATGTTCTCGCTTCTGCTCTTGTTTACTACATTAAGACAATGCGATTCAAACTGCTGTGTGCTACGGTAGTTGAACCCTTTTCCTCTGCATGACCTGTCATTGCCACAGTAACTAGATGAAACCCACTAGCATGTGTAGGAGTTGATGGAGCCATGTATGTGTTTCCTACCTTGCTATGCCTACTATGCTTAGAGTTGTGTCAGGTTTGGTCCACCTTGGCGATGGGCTATAGTGAAATGGTTATATCGGTAATGTGAGGGATGTGATGAACATGATTTGGTAAAGGTATCGATGAGAGGCCATGTAGGAGTACATGGTGGGTTGTTTCATTGAGGCCGTCCATAAGAACTGAGATCTGTATGTGTGATTTAAGATGAAGTTACTACCATACGTTGGGCCCGAAACCAATGGACCCTCTCGGCTTCTTAATCACCCTAGTACTTTGTCCAGGAGTTGCAAAGAGTTTCTAGTGTTTGTAGGTTATGTGTTGGCGGCCGTGCGTAGCGCTAACCCTAGGGGTGGGCTATGTTGCGGTAGATACACCGTGGCCGGGTATGTCGGGCGCCCGTTTGGCATCTCGGGACCCTGTTCACATCGTTCGGGGCTGTATGTGGAAACCTCGGCCGGACTCCCTGCGGATGGAACCTGGATAGGCGATAAACCTGGACCAGGGACTTAAGTGTTTAGGTAGGTCGTGGCCGACACCCTCGTTGGGCTTCCGCTTGAAGGTTGTTGAGTACATGTCGTGTAAGCGGCGGTAAGTGGTGAAAGCGTGTATGAAGAAGTATACCCCTGTAGGGTTAACATCATCTATTCGAATAGCCGCGTCCGCGGTAAAGGACTACTTGGTTGCCTATACAGTTCATAGACAAGTTAATGGTTACTACTAAAAGACTCAAGATAAGTGTGAGTACCGAGGATGGCCCTCTCGTAGGATGATGAGGGAGGATCCCCGGTGGAGTATTGTGTTGGTGAGTAGTGGACTCGTGTTCGAAAACTATTTTATTAGTGGAGTTCCGTAGGATAGCCTAGCCAAGAGTCAAAGCTGGCTTGCTGCAATAACCCCACCACCTTCTTGAGAATGAGCGTGTATATTAGGTTCAGATGTGAGACTTGCTGAGTACCTTGTACTCATGTTTGCTTATTTATTGTTTTCAGACGACAACACCGCCCCCTCCGATGGGTTTTATGTAGACCTTGATGTCGACGAGTGACTAGCCACCCAGGTGGTGATCCTGGCCATGGAGGGCCCTATGTAGATAGACAGGCTTCGGAAGCCTCCTTGCTTTCTAGTGTCTGTACTCAGACTATTTACTTCCGCTTGTGCTTGTATGCTTGTATGACTTGAGTGTCGGGTCATGTGACCCCTACCTGTATGAACATGTTATGTATGGCTCTCTAGAGCCTTTAAATAAAGTACTTGAGTTGTAGAGTTTTGTTGTGATGCCATGTTGTATGTACTCATATCGGGCATATTGTATGTATGATTGAAATGCTTGGTATGAGTGGGATCCGACAATCTAGTTGTTTATCCTTGGCAGCCTTTCTTATGGGGAAATGTAGTCTAGTGTTCCTCGAGCCATAGTAGTCCGCTACAGCCCGGTTCATCGGAGTCCTGCTAGCCCAGCACTACTGCTCAGGACACTTGACTGGCCGGCATGTGTTTCACTTTGTTCCTATGTTTGTCCCTTCGGGGAAATGTCACGCGGTGACATCCGGAGTCCTGCCTAGCCTGCTACAGCCCGGGTTCCCCGGAGTCCTGTTAGCCCAGTGCTACAGCCCAGATTCACTCGCTAATGACCGACATGCTCGATGTGATTCACGTATGGCTGTCTCCATAGGTCTGTGCCGCTTTGGGTTCACGACTAGCCATGTCGGCCTGGGTTCACTGTCATATGGATGCTAGCGACACTATCATATACGTGAGCCAAAAGGCGCAAACGGTCCCGGGCCATGGTAAGGCGACACCCGTGGGATACCGTGCGTGAGGCCGCAATGTGATATGAGGTGTTACTGGCTAGATCGATATGACTTGGAATCGGGGTCCTAACATCAGAACTTCAGAAGAAGAACATACACCCCCACCATATGGGTGTAACAGGATACTACGGCATGAAACTGGTATGGGAACAGGAGGACAAAGTAGCAGTAGCAGGGGTGGGAGTCCGGCCTTTAGTGAAATCAAGGGCGATCGTGCAAAGAGGCGTGATGACAGAACTTATCACTTTGAAAATGCACGTGACGCCAAACTGTATGAAGTGATGGTAGAGGCTTCCAAGATCCCTGGAAGGTTCTACAGGAACTCAGGGCCATGTGACATTCTATCTATTGCTCTGGACACAAAAGAGCCCCCTGGCCGTGCAAGGGGTATAGGTGTTAATGTCCCGCACAAGAGGGCTTTCACACTCAGCAAAGAAGAGAGGCTCAGCATGAAAAAAGCGAGGAGTGAAATGAAGCAGAATGCATTGTTTGAAAAGTTGAAGAAGAAGATTTATCCGGCTGTTCAAAAAGATGTTGAGGAGTCAATGATGATGATGCAGAAGACTCTAATACTGACAGATAGCTAGCAGATGGGAGGGAAGGCGGGAATGGATGATGCTGCTTATTGTACGACAACACTTCATAAGAGTAGCTGTGCATCAGCTGAGCCCAGCGACACTGAGACTGCAGCTGCTCGTGATGTTGATATATCTGGTCTATCTGGAATGGAAGACAGACTGAAGGGCGTGCTTATACATTATGAAGGTACATTAAAATGTGCAACAGCCTGGGTTTTCCCACCCTTCCTTGAAGATGGCCTCTTCTTGGACAATGTGCCATTCAAGCCGGGCTGTGTGAAGTGCTATGTGACTGAAGCAAATCCCGGATTCAACGAATTTGCCCAGAAGAATTTCCTAGGAGACTTTGATGAGCAAAGGACCATGGGAGAAATACTGTTACATCACATCCAGTGCCCACGAAAGGAAATATAGTTCATCGATGAGATTCCTGAAGCCCCGCCAAGAGCAACCACTGTCGCTCATCAACCGGTGAAGCTCTCCTTGCGAGAGCAGCTCTCATGGGCTGATGCATCCACCTGTGATCAGCCAGACCGACTTTGTGATGTACATGCCATGTCATCCTCCGCCGCAAAGTAGCAAGTGACAAGGCCTACAACTGCTGATGACGCACCACCGGTTCAGATGCCGGCCGCTGAAGCAGCGGGGGAGACCCAGCTGCAGCACATGCTCCACAGACCAACGTAGTGGTACAGACTACTAAGCAGTCTGATGCTTCGAAACCGCCTGTTTAGCAGTCTGCAGGTCCAGAAACGACTGCTCATCAGTCCATCGGCCCGCAGGCGCGTGATCAACATACCAATGCATCAACACTTCCTGCTCAGCAAACCAATGCGTTGGCACGGCCTCATCAGCACACCGACAAGTTGCCACCACCTGCGTAGAAACCCGACATAGCTTCAATGCATGGTCAGCAGTCCGTAGCTATAGCACCGCTAGCTCAGCAGTCTGGCATAGATAAACAGTCTGCTAAGAAGTCCATCTAAGAAGTCTATCGTGCAGGAAACCAGATGTTCTTCCAGAAATGCTTCAAGTACCAAGAAGGAAGTGGCCAAAAAGGCTACACCCATGACCATGAGGAAGCGCAGCGGGAAAGTGAAGAGGAAAGATAATGATTGCCTCTTACATAAAGCACTCATCTCCCAGAACCAAATCAATAGTGGCTTGTTCGAATCCGAGAGTAATATTATTTCTGACGCCATGGATGATGAAGAAGTAGAATTGTTGCTTGCTAAAAGAAAAGTAGACATACTTGAAGCACGCAATTACGTCCATGGCCAGCCATTTCTTGTAGGTGAATACTGTTGGGGAACGTAGCAGAATTTTAAAATTTTCTACGCATCACCAAGATCAATTTATGGAGTCATCTAGCAATAGGGAGAGGGGAGTGCATCTACATACCCTTGTAGATCGCGAGCGGAAGCGTTCAAGAGAACGGGGTTGATGGAGTCGTACTCGTCGTGATCCAAATCACCGATGACCTAGCGCCTAACGGACAGCACCTCCACGTTCAACACACGTACGGTTGGGAAGACGTCTCCACCAAATCGATCCAGCAAGGGGGAAGGAGAGGTTGATGGAGATCCAGCAGCACGACAGCGTGGTGGTGGAAGCAATGGTGATCTCGGCAGGGCTTCGCCAAGCTTAGCGAGAGGGAGAGGTGTCATAGGAGGGAGAGGGAGGCGCCAGGGGCTAGGGTGCGGCTGCCCTCCCTCCCCCCACTATATATAGGACCCCTAGGGGGCGCCGGCCCTAGGAGATGGGATCTCCAAGGGGGGCGGCGGCCAAGGGGGGTGGAGTGCCCCCCAAGCCAAGTGGAGCGCCCCCCACCCCTACGGTTTCCAACCCTAGGCGCAGGGGGAGGCCCATGGGGGGCGCACCAGCCTACTAGGGGCTGGTTCCCCTCCCACTTCAGCCCATGAGGCCCTCCAGGATAGGTGGCCCCACCCGGTGGACCCCCGGGACCCTTCCAGTGGTCCCGGTAGAATACCGATTACCCCCGAAACTTTCCTGATGGTCGAAACTTGACTTCCTATATATAAATCTTCACCTCCGGACCATTCTGGAACTCCTCGTGACGTCCGGGACCCCGAACAACTTTCGGGTTACCGTATACTAATATCTCAACAACCCTAGCGTCATCGAACCTTAAGTGTGTAGACCCTACGAGTTCGGGAGACACGCAGACATGACCGAGACGACTCTCTGGTCAATAACCAACAGCGGGATCTGGATACCCATGTTGGCTCCCAGATGCTCCTCGATGATCTCATCGGATGAACCACGATGTCGAGGATTCAATCAATCCCGTATACAATTCCCTTTGTCAATCGGTACGTTACTTGCCCGAGACTCGATCGTCGGTATCCCAATACCTCGTTCAATCTCGTTGCCGGCAAGTCACTTTACTCGTACCGTAATGCATGATCCCGTGATCAACCACTTTGTCACATTGAGCTCATTATGATGATGCATTACCGAGTGGGCCTAGAGATACCTCTCCGTCATACGGAGTGACAAATCCCAGTCTCGATTCGTGCCAACCCAACAGACACTTTCGGAGATACCCGTAGTGCACCTTTATAGTCACCCAGTTACGTTGTGACGTTTGGCACACTCAATGCACTCCTACGGTATCCGGGAGTTGCACAATCTCATGGTCTAAGGAAATGATACTTGACATTTGGAAAAGCTATAGCAAACGAGCTACACGATCTTTAAGGAGACACGCAGACATGACCGAGACGACTCTCTGGTCAATAACCAACAGCGGGATCTGGATACCCATGTTGGCTCCCAGATGCTCCTCGATGATCTCATCGGATGAACCACGATGTCGAGGATTCAATCAATCCCGTATACAATTCCCTTTGTCAATCGGTACGTTACTTGCCCGAGACTCGATCGTCGGTATCCCAATACCTCGTTCAATCTCGTTGCCGGCAAGTCACTTTACTCGTACCGTAATGCATGATCCCGTGATCAACCACTTTGTCACATTGAGCTCATTATGATGATGCATTACCGAGTGGGCCTAGAGATACCTCTCCGTCATACGGAGTGACAAATCCCAGTCTCGATTCGTGCCAACCCAACAGACACTTTCGGAGATACCCGTAGTGCACCTTTATAGTCACCCAGTTACGTTGTGACGTTTGGCACACTCAATGCACTCCTACGGTATCCGGGAGTTGCACAATCTCATGGTCTAAGGAAATGATACTTGACATTTGGAAAAGCTATAGCAAACGAGCTACACGATCTTTAAGGAGACACGCAGACATGACCGAGACGACTCTCTGGTCAATAACCAACAGCGGGATCTGGATACCCATGTTGGCTCCCAGATGCTCCTCGATGATCTCATCGGATGAACCACGATGTCGAGGATTCAATCAATCCCGTATACAATTCCCTTTGTCAATCGGTACGTTACTTGCCCGAGACTCGATCGTCGGTATCCCAATACCTCGTTCAATCTCGTTGCCGGCAAGTCACTTTACTCGTACCGTAATGCATGATCCCGTGATCAACCACTTTGTCACATTGAGCTCATTATGATGATGCATTACCGAGTGGGCCTAGAGATACCTCTCCGTCATACGGAGTGACAAATCCCAGTCTCGATTCGTGCCAACCCAACAGACACTTTCGGAGATACCCGTAGTGCACCTTTATAGTCACCCAGTTACGTTGTGACGTTTGGCACACTCAATGCACTCCTACGGTATCCGGGAGTTGCACAATCTCATGGTCTAAGGAAATGATACTTGACATTTGGAAAAGCTATAGCAAACGAGCTACACGATCTTTAAGCTATGCTTAGGATTGGGTCTTGTCCATCACATCATTCTCCTAATGATGTGATCCCGTTATCAATGACATCCAATGTCCATAGTCAGGAAACCATGACTATCTTTTGATCAATGAGCTATTCAACTAGAGGCTCACTAGGGACGTGTTGTGGTCTATGTATTCACACATGTATTACAATTTCCGGATAACACAATTATAGCATGAACAATATACAATTATCATGAACAAGGAAATATAATAATAACCATTTTATTATTGCCTCTAGGGCATATTTCCAACAAATACTTTGATGAGTGCAGCTCCAGTTGCCACGAGTTACATGAATATTGCATGGATCAAATGTCAGAAGGTCATCACCATTTCCTAGTCCTCTACAACAAAGATCATTTCCGACACGATGCTGGTTCCATCATTGTGAGTTTCGAGGACTTACATCTCTTCTTCAACTTCAACGTGCTCGATGCCACTCTTGTTAGATGCGTGATTTTGTAAGTACTTAACAAACTTTGATCAACTTCTCCATACAAGGTTGTAAATGATAAACAACTAATTGCATTTTATTCCTCTTAGGGGATTGAATGCGTAGAGAAGACAAAGTGAGAGTGTGTATTTCATAGATCCTGCATTAGCAAATGGCACAACATTACATGAAAAGGATCGACGGGACTGTGCCGTTAACACGGTTGTCCGTATCTTCGAAAACACGTCCCATGCAAAATAATTTCTCTCGCCATATCATGAAGGGTAAGTCAAGTAAACAACCACGCATACACTGATTTGTCTCTCTGATTTCGACAGCATTCGTAAGTTCATGGCTTTCTTAATATGTAGCAATCACTGGATATTGGTATTCATTGTTCCAAAGAAGAACACAGTTTACTACATCGATTCTCTCAGAGAGTTAACAAACGCTCAGGATCTGACACATCTTCAACAATTCTTGGATAGGTATTGATTCTATGATGTTGAAATTAATTTGCATATATATTTGGTTCAATAATTGATGTTGTCAAAATTCATCATCATTTGCAGTGTTCACGCATTGTGGGAAACTAAAACAGGGAACCTGTTCAAGAGGAAACTACCTCTGCAGCACGAGATCGTTTCTTCGGTAACACACCGAAATCCATTATTTTCGGGAAATTTATCCAACAGTCTGCAAATACCTTGCCTTACGCTAGTCAAATGTTCAAGCTTCTAATTAAACCATTTCTATTTTGTCCAAAAAAATAATACATCTAATACTGGTTAGGTTGTTCCTAACAGGACAAATACATGATTAATTTTGTACAAAAAATTTCAGTTTCCTTAGCAAGAAGCAGGGACCAACCTTTGTGGATACTATGTTTGTAGACACATGATCTCCATCTGCAAATCTACTGATAGTTGTGACGATCCTCGCGAATTAGTACCAGTAAGTATGTCTTAATTAATATCTTCTACTCCACTCATATGGAACATTTTGATCTTAAAAATATTGTAGCTCATCTTAAAACCGAGGACCCCTGAACCACTCCCGGCTGGTGAGTTGCTGATGGTTCGGAGATTTATCAACGACTTCTTCCTGGATCACTACATCAATCCCACTGGTGATAATGAAGATTTAAGCATGCCTTCTCCTGAAACATTGAGTAAGTGTTAGCCGTTGAACATATAACACATGGATCCATTGTTTTCCATCTAATGAGGATTTCGTGTTTCGTACACTGTGATTAATTGTGTAATGCATATATGTGTGGACAAATCATTGGAATTTAGCTACCATATGTTCAATTGCAATAATTACAAAATCTGATGATTGTTCTTCCTGTGGACACTATTTGTTCAACGGAATATTATGGCGAATTTGCTTTTTGCGTGCCGATTCAAAATGGGATATTTATGTTTATTCGTTCAATTGAATATTGTGGAGAATTTGCTTTTTGCGTGCTGACGGTGTCCTGGACTAGGAGGTACTCACCACGTCGTCTCCGGATCAGTTAGATTGGGCCGAGGACCCCATGGCCGCATACTCATGGGCCAGTTCGGACAACCCCTGCTGCATACAAGGAAGAATCCACAAGACTTGGTGCCCAAGACAAGGAATCTCCTAAACCGTAGGCCTCCGGTGTCTTATATAAACCGAGGCCAGGCTAGTCAATAGAATCTCATATTCATTAGATCAGTCTCGTGGTAGACATATGTACTCTGTACTACAATCATATGAATACAATCAAAAGAAGGACGTAGGGCTTTACCTCCATCGAGAGGGCCCGAACCTGTGTAAAATCCCGTGTCCATGTTACCATCGCTCCAGGACACCTAGCTTAGGATCCCTACTACGAGATACACCGGATATTGAACCGACATTGGTGCTCTCGTTGACAGCCTGATGGGTGTTCGTCGTGGATCGATGGGATAACCAGGTGATATTCTTCTGATTAGATCGTTTTGTAATGAATAATTTATTTTGAGCCATGTTGCTGGTCTGCACTAATTATTCACAGATCAGAAGTATAGGCGGCTGTGTGCATGAGCGACATGCGCCACCGTTCCCTGATGGTCTGGTCATGGATGTGTTGTGGCCGACTGGCCGCGAAGCGTACAAGAGCACCAGCCGAATACTAGTCCAACTAGTGGCCAAATCGGAGATGATCGGTCGCTACCTTTTTTCCTCCACCGGCCGAAGTCCCAGGCCAAGGCCCCTGGCCGATTTCCTGCTGCTAGTTGTGTTCCCGTAGAAAGAGAATCTACACCACGTGAAGCATCAGGGAAGTTATTCAATTTGTTAATTGGTATTATTAGTATAAGTGCAACACGATCTCCGAGACCTAATCAATGCGTAGTATGCCTTAGCTTTGCTTTTCTAATTCACGTGAAGGCCAAATCTAATGCTTGATTTTTTGTTGATTCTTCGTCAATTTCCACTGCAATTTCTCCTGGAGGATGGTCTGGTTTAATACTAGGTCACCTGGGATCTTGAAGAATTTCCTCTTCGGTCTGCTACGTGCAAAATAATTCCAGGTTTCATCTTTCCTAACTATTCGGTTAGCATGTAAAGTTATTACGCATGGAATTTTTTCTGTTGGCATATACTGCATTATTTTGGCAGAGAAATTCTACCGATGTTTGTACCTGACATTAGTCCGGCCAGCCTCTCCCTGTCACCTGGGCAGGCCGACCTTCGCCGACATCGCTGTACCACGACGCCATCGCGCCATAGAACTAGTCTCAGCGCTCAGGCCATATTTACCAAACCTTTTTCGCATAAATTAATTATGCACCCTTTTTTCACTATTATTATTTCTTGGTTGCACTACTTTGTGTGTGCAGGCAATCTATTTAGGTTGTGCCGCACCAACACCTGCGCACATCCCTTTGTCAGCATTAGCACGCGACCTCTTCACCGGGCCGACCTCGACGCTCAGGCCATATCTCTTTCATTATTTACTTCACTTATATTAATTAAGTAGAAGATTTTTTTAATATACATTATTATCTGTCATTACTTTTGGTTGGCACTATTTTATCTGTGCAACCAATCGACTTAGACCGAGCCGCGCTGTCGCCTCCGTCGACGAAATTGTGTTGTCACCTTGGCGCGCTGCCCTTTGTTGGAAACCCCGCGTTGTCCCTTCGTCAACCTAGCTACTCAGCTGGAGACTTCGGTGTCACCTGCCGACCTGCTCCATCACCGCGACTGGATTGGGGGCTTCACATTTTCAGAGTGACAAACTCTCCGCTCGGCCGCCTCGGGACCAGCCTGGGGGCTGGAACCTTGCCCCGCATCAAGCTCAGACCGCGTCATCAATGCCGAACACATTAACCAGCTAAGTCGCTTTCGTGCTCAAAGTTTTAAATTTTGTTTGGTTCGACCAAGCATTATACCTTTTTGGTAAGAAGTTGTCTGTGAAAAACTTCCTTTTCAAAACTTTGTTTGTGACACACAAATTCAAATACCCCGTTTACTTGGGGGCTTCCTTCATGAAGCTTTTCCTCTTGCATATGATTATACTTGTACGGCTTCGTTCCTTGTTAGTGTATTACGCCACAATATGCACCATATTGACATAAGTGTTCCGCAAGCTGGGTTGCCTGGCTCCTGTGCTTACCCTACGTTCCCGATTGTTCGGCTAGGGAGTAAAGGGAGCACTTCTACGATTGTCACGACCGAGTAATCCGAGCTCTGACCTCAGACTGGGTGAAGCCGAAAGCTAGAGCTCTTATTGTTTTTAATCATGGTCGGCACACAACGGAACTCATCAGTACAAAAAAATCTATTGCACAAGTCTCATAGTAATAATGAGCACCGAAGAAAGGTATCGGTGGGGGTACTATTTTCTTCAAAGATTCTTCTTACACTTCGTCAGTAATATAGCATAAGTCCCCTAAGCGCACTTTGTCTGTAACAGCCTTATGGCCTGATTGCCTGGTCATCGGAAACACCGTCGATACTCTCGACAGGTGGAGTACATGACACTTTTCGGCCGTTGGCCGAAGAGGGAGAAGCCAACGGTCGGTTAAGACGCGTATAAAGTTCGGGTGAACACAGATATGATATAAGTACTTTGGTACATACAATCAGTATACATAAAATTCTTTTACCCAAGTCACATGGGGGCTCTTAAATTTGCATGAGCCGTTTTACAATAAATTTTTCTTCTCAGTCGCTGCAAAGTCTTTTTCTATCACTCCTTTTTCGACGCGAGTATGTGGTCAATAGCAGGGTAGCCTGATTTTTTTCTCTCAAACCGCTCGAGTTTTAGTTCGCTGAACTGGCCTAACGAGAAACACCCCGCCTTCGGGATAGGGAGGTTGAAGCCGAAGGCTGACCCGCTTGACGTCTTGACATAGGACGCGTCATGTTAAAGCATGACAGAAGCACTTTTTTTCTCTAAGACCAATTTTTTGGATTGGCACCGAACACTTGATCTAGTTCAGACGTCAAGTTTTTCCTGAGGTTTTTTCGTTTTCCAAGTCTATGGCACTTTTAAACAATTTGTGTGTTGCCAGCATAAGTCTTGCAGTGCAACGCCAGACACCTTTAGTGATTCGGCCAAAACATTCTCGGATATTGCTATATATGCATTGGTTTCGAATTGTGTCTTCGGTCAATAGTTGGATTGCCCAGCTCTTGTGATCAAGGTTGTCAGAATCGCGATTTTGAATCGGATCGGAGCTCCGATGGTAAGATCGTAAATCGTAGAATCTTCACTATCGGGATCGTAGAAACATAGATTCTATGAACTAAAATCGTAGAATCATAGGGGTTAGTTTAGATCGTAAAGTCGTAGAATTGTATAAAAGAATCACGATTCGGACAACCTTGCCTGTGATTGTCGCCTACGTTTCTCTTTGTTCAGCTAGGTGTGCAAAAGGAGAACCACTGCGATTGTGCTTCCAGCTTGCATGGTTAAGCACCTCAGTGGAGAAAGCCGAAAACTGACTGTCACAATAAGCGTAAACTTGTCGGCAATCCGATGACTGTGTTAAATGATGGGCCGTTCATAACATTGGCCGAAGTATTTATGGCTTGACCTAGGTTGTCGCCAATGTCGGTGTTCTGGGAATGGGGGTCCCCAGACTTGCCTGCCTGCGGCCTGCGGCATGGCTCAAAAGGAGGCCCAGCGCGGCCCATCTTCACCAACACAAACCCAAGACCCTCGCGAGGGGCCAAGCCTCGCGGGGCGGACGACGCGGAGCTTCCTCAGGCACGGCCTCATCAGGCTGGCTTGTGAGGAGGCGGAGAGATCAAGGCAGGGTACCTCACGAGGTGCCCGTGACACAAGCCATGACGATCAAGGGCGCTAGGCGGGTGCCAGCCCGCGCAGTGTCCTCCTTTCCCCTTTGGTGCAAAGGGGGCAAGCGCAGCCGCGGAGTAACGAGGCATCAGGCAAAGGTTGCCATTTCGGTGCAACAAGACCAAGACCAGGAGGACTACAAGACGGAGGTCATCGTGGAGCCCAAGACGGCGTCACCACTAGAGCTTTGTGCAGGCAAAGACTACTTTTGTCAGGATAGCTGGTACTAGCTGTCCCCCTTCAAATTAGCCCGTTGTTGTTGGCTCCCTTCCCGCTCGATATTTGGGAAGAGGACCAGGGCCTCTATAAATAGGACCAGCCGCCCAAAGGAAAAGGGGAATCGAAGGATCAGGGGGCTGAGAGGTTAGGGTTTAGAGAGGGGACAATCGAGAAGAGAGAGAGAGAGAAGGGTAGTTGAACTCCTCCCAGCAGTTCATCCCCCCAGCCAAGAACAGACCCTCGCGAGGCTGTTCTTCCTTGTATTGTTCATCACCACCAGCCCAAGAGGCAATCCACCACACCACACACTGGAGTAGGGTATTACACCACAACGGTGGCCCGAACCAGTATAAACCCTATGTCTCTTGTGTTGTTCTTTCCATAGCTTAGACCTTAGCGAGGCGGAGGGGTGCAGGTAGGTAGGAGGCGAAATCTCCACGCGCACCCCAGTGTTCAAACCTCAAGGGTCTGCCAGAACCCGAAATCCAACATTTGGCGCGCCAGGTAGGGGTGCGCCGGAATCCACCTTCTACCGCTTCGTGCCCCATCGCGTCGTCATCACCATGTCTGGCGACCAGGCGGGCAACCCAGATCCGTGGGCGGCATGGCCCGCCCGTGCAGAGCCGCTCGCCTCGGGCGACCCCGTGCCCCAGGCAGCTCGCGGTCCGCATGGCGCTGCGGTCCGCGGGCGACGCCGACAGGCTTCGACAGCTCTCACACCGCGGCAGGCGCGGTCGGCAGCAAGGGCCTCCAATCACGCCGCGACCACGACACCGTACACCCGCAGGGAGCAGGCGATCTCGAGGGCCGCGCTCATAGTGGCCCGAGAGCTGCTGCAGTGCAGGCTACTGGAGGGCGGCCGCGACGTGCTGCTAGAGCAAGTGGCAGAGCTCCTGGGCTTCGCCGCCTCGGGGGCTCACCCCTTCTGCACCCAGCTCCCATCTCAAGCCCAGGGCGGCCCGCGTGGGGGCTCTGCGCGCGCCCGCGGGCTCCAAGGCTACTCCAACACCAGCGAAGCTGTCAGCACCGGACCGGCGGTGGCGCTGCCCCCGCTCCCGATCCGCGAAGAAGAAGGACTCGACGCGACCCGCGGCCCCAGTGGACAGCCGCGCTGCCACCCCACGGTGGGCGCGTCAGGCAGGACCGTGTGGCATGCGGAGCATTACGGCGTGGCATTCCGGATGACGGTGCCAGAGGAATAGGTGCCCCTCATGTTGGACCAAGGACACCCACACGAGAGCGAACAAGGCTCGCTCCATAGCCCAAGCTGGGGGGACGAGGTGCCAGAAGCTGAGCCTTTCCAGGAGCCCCGGGACGGCCCCACTGGCCATGCTGGAGGCAACGATTATCGGGTACCACTAATTCTTCAGGAGCAGGCATACGCTAACCATGGATCACAGGAGGTGCAGGTCGCCACAGCGAGCAGCTGCCCCGCTCCCACGGTCTCCTACCCCTCGGGAGGAGGGCGCAGGGGGCTGGAGGAGAGGGGCCGGGATCCGACATCACCACCGCGGTGTTCGGAGCAAGGCGTTCTCAGGAGGTAGGCCCTCCGCTGGGGAGGTGCCTCAGGGCCTGCCCCGGCGGAGGACCCGTGGTCGTCGGGGGAACCGCGGCGACCGCTCTACCCCATCGGCGGCGTCCTGGTTTCCGGTCGTCGTTGATGGCACTAGAGTGAGGCGCAAGGCGGGGCACTCATCTGGCAATATGAAGCAAGGCCGGTACCTGTGAAGAAGGCCAAGTGCCTGTGAAGCTCGCCACCCCGTGACACTCTCACGTAATAATGAGTGGGGCTGTACACGCCCCGGAGTCTCAGGGGTGCCGGCCTCAGGACCTGGGGCTCCCTCCCACGCCCAGTGGTAGCACTTAGCTCCGCGCTGGTGAGAAGACATCCAAGACTAGATTAGGTGCCGGACGCGGCCTTTTGTCTACTTTTGTTGCTTTTCCCTTTGGTTGTCACTTTCCCCCGCTGGATTCAATTTGGATTCGAATTTGAGATTTGCGTGTGTTCGGGGAAGGGGTGCTTAGTCTCGTTCGAGCAATTTCTCGCGTTTTGATTACCACTTCACCTCAGCTGCCTCCCCTCATGAGCCCCTCGCGAGCCGGGTCAGGCCTAGCTTGCGTGCAGCCCAAACTGCCGCCGCCGCGTCCTCTCAGGAGGGTGTTTTACTACAGATCCAACGGGTTCAATCAGGGAACACTCAGGACACCACAGCCTCCCACGAGCTACCTCAGGGCCGGCACGGGACAAAGGTAAACTAGCCGACCAACGCGTCGCTTAAGCCAACCACTTGGCACGGGCGCATGGGCAGTATAGCGTCTACTAACATGATCAACACAAGTTTTACATAAGGTGCTCCCCCTCCAAAATGCTCTCACTGCCATCAGGCCAAAACCTGAGTTCTATTCATGCAGGGTAAGGAAGTAGGAACGATACACAATCAGTCGGATAAATCCCCCAATGCGTCCTCGGGAGCACCATCCGAGCCGTTGCTGGCGTCGCTGAACTCGCCATCGCTATCCGCGTCGCCACCAGCGGCGTCAGGGCCGTTCACCACGCCGCCCTCGTCGGCAGCCACGATCACACCGTCGTCGTCTGAAGCGAAGGCCCTGATAAGAGCATCCACATTGTCTTCCACCCAGTGCGCCAGGTCGCCTCGGACGGCCTGGGGGACTGGGGCGATGGCGGCGTCGAAATCGAAGTGGGGATCCATGTTCCGGAGATGGCTGAAGACGTGAGAAAAGGCGCGCCCGAGCAGGGCACGGCTCCTCTCCTCCACCAACCTGTCAGCCCTGACCGACCACGCCTCTAGCTGCGTCACCACGTCAGTGAAGAACTGAAGATTGCCGGCGTAGTTGACTAGGTGCGGCTCGCCAACAGCCGCCTCATAGATGTTTCCCAAGGCTGTGTTGGCTCTCTCCTGGAGCGTGGTGAGCATGGGGCCGTGCTCATGCTCCAGGATCCACCGCTGACATATCTCGTCCGCATTCTGGCGCGCGACGGCCTCAGCCTCCTCCCCCCGCTGGCGAAGAAGGAGCACCTCGGCCTGGGAGGTGGTTAACTCACCTTGCGCCACCTCAAGGGCGGCCCGGAAAGCATCGGCCTGCCGCGTCGCCTCCTCCAGCTTGGCCCTCAAGGCGGTTGTCCTGCCTTCAGCTTCGGCCCGGATCAACCCCAGCTTCTCTTCGAACTCGTGCTCGAGGTTCAAATGCGCCATCGCCACCTGACATCCGACCTCCTCCATGACACAGGCTTCCTGTGCAGCGACATCATCCTCCGCCTGCGTCACCAAGCGCTCCCTCGTCTCCAGGCGCTTGTACTCGCGGGTACGTTCGGCGGCTTCCAGCGTCAGTGCCTCCTCATGCTTTTGGAGCTCTGCTGAGTCGCCAGAGGCCACCTTCATCGATGCGAGGGCTGCCTCACGCAGCTCCACCTGCTCCTCCAATGAGTGGCACTAGGCCAGGAGCTCCCGAGCCCACTCCTCCGCCGCCTTTCGCCGCCGGTCGGCTTCCCGGGCCTCCTCGGCGGCCCAAGATCGGGCCTCCCGAGAGGCCACCAGCGACGCCTTGGCCTCTGCGCGTCAAGATCGCGCTGACGGCGTGCAAGGGCGATGGCGCCCTCCAGCGCGTGCCTCTCCACAGCCAGGCGCAGGCCCTCGGCCTCAAGGCGCGCGTCTTCATCAGCCAACTCCTCACCAAGAAGGCTCACCGCGTCAGCCGCCCTTCAAAGGAATCCTTGGCGGAGAGCGCGACGCTCCCGAGCGCGCTCGAGCACGTCCTCCACACCATCATCTTCCCCAAGCAAGCGCCTGGGGCCACGAATCAGCAATCCCCCTCCGGGCAGGGGGCTGGGGGCTGGCACCCTCGCGACGGCCGGGCACGCCGCGCCAGAAGCTCGGCCTGGAGCCAGTCCGTCCCCAGGCCAAGAGCGCAGGGAGCGCCTCAGCCAATCGTAGTCCACAACCAAGCGAGCAGCCCACGGCAGGCTGGCTATGCCACGAGAAGGCCCGTGAAGGAGGATCGCAAGGTGCGCAGGGCCACGATACGCCTCGGGACGATTCGCCTCTTCGATCACCCTCACCACAAGGGCTCCGCTGCTCGGAGCGCTTGAGGACGGTGGAGGGGGCGAAGCCAAGGGGGACGGCTCCTCAGCCATCTCCGCAAGCTCGGCTGGAAGGGGCCTGCGGAGCAAGGGTCAGTAAAAGCAACAGAAGGATCGGGAGCCGGGAAAGGAGAAGGCTTACTCATCAGTGGCGAAGTACTTCCTACGCTTCAGCAGGCGACAAGGGTAATCGTCGCCCAGGGCCTCCCTTCTCTTCCGGAGGGCCTCAAAGTCCACGCGGAAGCGGCCTAAGAGTTGGGGCAGGGATCAACCAGCGGCGAAGATGGAGTGTCAAAGCGACCTGCGTCAGGGGCGCCTGCATGATGTGCGCTGCCAATCGCCTCGCCAGGAGAAGCAGCCGGAGCCTCAGGGGCCTTGATCACAGGCGCAGAGGGCAGCTGCTCGTCACCCTCAGCCTCAGCGGCACGGGCCCCAAGAACTGCTCCCTCGTGAGCATCGCCCGGCGCTGGCACCCCACCGGGAGCCCCCTCGGCCTCTAGCGCCTCATGCCTCCCTGCTCCGCCGCTTGAGGAAGAGTCGCCTTGGCTGACTGGAAGGGCAGTCACCATCACCGGGTTCTCGCGAGGCCCCTGGAGGCCGATGTGGCGCGGCCCCACTCATCAAAGATAGGCATCTGCTTCACAAAATCGCCCCTGCTCTGGCAGAGGTACAGCAAGGCCCCTACCTGCTGAATGTTGCCGGGGTTGGGGTCCCCAGTCAGGGTCAACAGCGCTGTCCTCAGCACTTCAGGAGTCAGGTCCCCTTCCTGGAGCCTCATACGATCATCGCGCCCGCTGAGAGCCCACATCCGGCGGGAGTGGCGTTGGAGAGGAGCAAAGCGGCGTAGCAGGAACTCCTTCACCACCTTGGGCGCTGTCATGCCAAGTGAACTCAAGAACGCGAAGCGGTGCCAGACGAAGACGAGCCGGGGGCTCTCAAGCGTCTCCTGGCCCCAGCCCGAATTGGGGACAGTAGGCGAAGTTGGCTCCGATAGCGGGGGGCTGGGCACATTTGCGTCCACATACAGCCACCGCTCGCGGAACCCAGCCACAGGCGGGGGGAGCTTGAAGTCAATCCCAGAGGCCGTTGTCTCAGACGCGGCAACGAAGCTCACGCACGCCCAGCATTGGGTAGGGTCGACAAGGCGCAGCGAGAAGAAGTGGCGCAACAAGGCAACCGAAGGAAGGATGCCCACCATAGCCTCGCAAACAAAGGCGAAGACTGAAAGGAGGGTGATGGATTCAGGACCCAGGTGCATCATGTGGATCTGATAGTGGGAAAGCACGGCATTGAAGAAGTCAAAAAAGGGAGGAACCAGACCCGCCCACAGGGCGTCGGCAAAATACGGGACCTCGGTGACTATCCTGTCGATGGAGAAGTGGGACGCGGGCCAGGCCGTCGTCCTCCCGCACTCGTTGAAGATAGTGGCCAGAGCCAAGCTGACCTTGCCCAAGCCCTTGGCGGGGGCCGCCAACGGCGGCGGGCAAGGCGGAGACACGGGTTTCTTCCCTCTTCCCTTCTTCGTCGGAGCCATGGCGATGGGGAGGGGGGGAAGGTACGAGATTGGGTTGAAAGCAGAAGCCGGAGTTCGAGCGGAGGAAGGACAGAGGGTGCTCGAGCAACAGAAAGGGGAACGGCTGTGTATGACTAGCATGCTGTTAGGGCCTGCGGGTTTCGTCCAATCAACCGCCACGCGGCGCCCAAGGCCGCAGGCTGTTAGGGCCCGCGGCACTTCGCTGTTGCCCTTCCGCCTCCCTGCACGGCCAAGTCCGGGCGCTCCTTGGGCCCGGGGGCTACTTTCAGTGTTCGGGGAACGGGGGTCCCCAGACTTGCCTGCCTGCGGCCTGCGGCGTGGCTCAAAAGGAGGCCCAGCGCGGCCCATCTTCACCAACACAAACCCAAGACCCTCGCGAGGGGCCAAGCCTCGCGGGGCAGACGACGCGGAGCTTCCTCAGGCACGGCCTCATCAGGCTGGCTCGCGAGGAGGCGGAGAGATCAAGGCGGGGTACCTCACGAGGTGCCCGTGACGCAAGCCATGACGATCAAGGGCGCGAGGCGGGTGCCAGCCCGCGTAGTGTCCTCCTTTCGCCTTTGGTGCAAAGGGCGCAAGCGCAGCCGCGGAGTACCGAGGCATCAGGCAAAGGTTGCCAATTCGGTGCAACAAGACCAAGACCAGGAGGACTGCAAGATGGAGGTCATCGTGGAGCCCAAGACGGCGTCACCACCAGAGCTTTGTGCAGGCGAAGACTACTTTTGTCAGGATAGCTGGTACTAGCTGTCCCCATTCAAATTAGCCCGCCGTTGTTGGCTCCCTTCCCGCTCAATATTTGGGAAGAGGACCAGGGCCTCTATAAATAGGACTAGCCGCCCAAAGGAAAAGGGGAATCGAAGGATCAGGGGGCTGAGAGGTTAGGGTTTAGAGAGGGGACAATCGAGAAGAGAGAGAGAGAGAGAAGGGTAGCTGAACTCCTCCCAGCAGTTCATCCCCCCAGCCAAGAACAGACCCTTGCGAGGCTGTTCTTCCTTGTATTGTTCATCACCACCAGCCCAAGAGGCAATCCACCACACCACACACTGGAGTAGGGTATTACACCACGACGGTGGCCCGAACCAGTATAAAACCTATGTCTCTTGTGTTGTTCTTTCCATAGCTTAGACCTTAGTGAGGCAGAGGGGTGTAGGTATGTAGGAGGCAAAATCTCCGCGCGCACCCCAGTGTTCGAACCTCAAGGTTCTGCCGGAACCCGAAATCCGACAGCCGAACACTAACCGGGGGCTAGTAATTGGCCTCCCAACTTTAAGCTCCTATGACTAAGTGAAAGTTACAAAGCCCGCATATCTGATTGCCTCGTTTCCACTAACACAACCGCCTTCGGGCACCGAGACATCGGCTAAGGGTTGTCTTGTTATTGCAGAAACACCCTGCGTAGTATCTACAAAGGGGTAGAAGCCGACGATGGGCCACTTTCAACTGATGAACGGTCATAACGGAGTCAAAATAAACATGTCATCGGTGTTTGTATTTAATATACGAGGGTTGCCTTCCACAATCATCGTTATAAAGCCATCAATTTGACTTAATATTTTGGCCAAGCTGGGTTGCCTTGCTCCTGTGCTTACCCCTACGTTCCCGATTGTTCAGCTAGGCGGTAAAGGGAGCACCTCTATGATCGTTACTGTCGGGTCATCCGAGTTAGTACCTCAGACTGGGTGAAGCCGAAAGCTAGCAATCTTAAAGTATCACATTGGTCGGCAACGATGGAAGTGAAATTTTTTGGTTCATTAATACCATAGAATTTGGGAACCTTCCCCGAACTAAATCCTCAATATTTTTCTCCTGCATGGATCGGAGGTGAGGTTTCATGATCATGGTTGGCATGACAACCCAAAGGAAGGTACCGATAGCGGGACTATTTTCTTTGGAAGATGTTTCTTACATTACACAGTAATACAACATATCTATCTGTGTACCTTTGTTTATAAAAGCGTATGGCCGGATTGCCTTGTTTGTCGTAAATCTTTGCCCTTGTAAAGGCTTTATAAAGTAGGACAAACACTCCTTGGCTACTGGCCAAGGAAGTGGAAGCCGATGGTCGGTCAACAAAGTTTTGTACAATGCAAATCCGAGCATTGATGATGAAAAGTATTTAGGATACATAGAATCATTACACATAATTTGTGATTTTACTTTGGATATTGATCCTTAATTCGGCCACCCGTGCCCACATTAAGGCTCGGGGGCTACTGGGCTTCGTGCTTATTATTTACAAATATTAAAGGGGTACATCGATCCCCTGATCTGGTGTTGCCACCCGACCAGTGCCTCGGGGGCTACTGCATTGACAATCCAATGCAGAAAATTTAAAGTGCAATATAGTTTTTGAGGATATTATTATCCTCAGGATGGTCGGCCGCACCCAACCTGAGTCTCGAGGACTTTGCACACCGCGTTTCTATTCCTAAATATGCTGCCGAGCTAGGAATTGATCCTCAAGCTGATTTTATGAATCGACTTGAGTCTCAGGGGCTACTAGGGTCGGCGGTTTGATTTTTTTCCTTCAGGTGCATCCCGGATATTAGGCCCACACGCAACTTGAGGGCTACTGGCTATACATCTCAGCAGAGATTACATTGAACAATTCGAGATTAAATTTATAAAATTCAGCCCATGGACGAGGTGGTGTACTACCTCGGATACAGTCCAGTGTTGGTGCTCGACTACAATAGACACCCCGGAAGCAGTCCGGCATAAAGCTCGGACGCCAGTGGTTGGCTCCGTAGAGGGTATTTCTGGCATTAAGCTCAGCTAAACTCCTTCGACCTTTTTGAGCCAAGGTGATCTATGACACCTCGGATACAGTCCGGCATACGTGCTCGGCTGCAAAAGATACCTCAAATGCAGTCCGGCGTTGGAGCTCGGATGCAAGAGGACACCGCCGCACGGGGACAACTTCAAACCCGAGGTGGGCATGAAAATAACAAGGCATTGATAAAGGCCGGAAACTTATAGGGGCTCCTCGGATACCTGACGTGTAAACTCTTCGGATGCACTTTGGCCATCCTCAAGATCGAAGATGGGAAGATTTGTTGAACCAGTTTTCAAGACCGACGACCGAAGATGAAGAACAGTTCGGAAGAATCGAGGAGCCTCGCCAACTTGAAGACCGGTTCATGGGGCTACTGACAGTGTCCTGGACTAGGGTGTACTCACCATGTCGTCTCCTGATCAGTTAGATTGGGCCGAGGACCCCATGGCCGCATACTCATGGGCCAGTTCGGACAACCCCTGCCACATACAAGGAAGACTCCACAAGACTTGGCGCCCAAGACAAGGACTCTCCTAAACCCTAGGCCTCCGGTGTCTTATATAAACCGAGGCCAGGCTAGTCAATAGAATCTCATATTCATTAGATCAGTCTCATGGTAGACATATGTACTCTGTACTACACCCATATGAATACAATAAAAAGCAGGCCGTAGGGTTTTACCTCCATCGAGAGGGCCCGAACCTGGGTAAAATCCCGTGTCCATGTTACCATCGCTCCAAGACGCCTAGCTTAGGACCCCTACTATGACATATGCCGGATATTGAGCCGACATGTGCCGATTCAAAATGGCATATTTTTGTTTGAACATGGCAATTGCTCCCCACACGGTTCAACTAAATGAGTGTGTGCGATCCACATCAGAAAGCATACGTCAATCGTATTGGAACCGTCGGTGATACACAGCAGAACGCAATTGATTCGCAGTGTTATTACGTGTGCGTAGGTTCTCCGGAACCGTTTGTGATATCGTGTTATCGCACACGAGAAGTGGGAATAAACCGTGCCCAATGAAAATACAATCTCAGTCGTATTTTTTTAGGAAACGTGTGGGATCCCAAACGAAAAGCATACGTCACTCTTGCGGCAACCGTCGGTGATACCTAACAAATCACAAATGGTCATGTGTGAAAGGGATCCTCAACCATTTGTGACAGAACATTGTCGCAGACGGTAATTGTTGGAAAACGTATGCGATGGAATCTAGCATGGCAGACGGGTTACGCAGAAAACTCGTGTGCGATAGGGCACAAATCACACACCGTTTATATGTTGGCCCATGTGCCTTACATACTGTTTCCCAAACGGTTCGTTAAGACAGACCATATAGTTTCACTGCGTCATTAGAAATGCTTAATCACCGATACCACACGTGCGAAAGAATTTAATGTGTGCTGCATCGCACACGATTACATTTTGGAAGGCCTCTGGATCATTGTTCCATATCCCCGACGGTTTCTGGGTCGTGTGTTAAGGACCCCCTATCGCACACACTCACTTGGCGACGTTCCGAAGGCCGTCGCGGAAAGAGGTAAAAAACCGTTTGTTTAGAACCGACGCGCACCAGTGATAGACAAACAGAGTGTCACTACTATGCCTCTACTTGACTAGCTCGTTAATCAAAGATGGTTAAGTTTCCTAGCCATAGACATGAGTTGTCATTTCATGAACGGGATCACATCATTAGAGAATGATGTTATTGACTTGACCCATCCGTTAGCTTAGCATGATCATTTAGCTTATTGCTATTGCTTTCACCATAACTTATACATGTTCCTGTGACTATGAGATTATGCAACTCCCAAATACTGGAGGAACACTTAGTGTGTTGTCAAATGTCACAACGTAACTGGGTGACTATAAAGATGCTCTATAGGTGTCTCCAATGGTGTTTGTTGAGTTGGCATAGATCGAGATTAGGATTTGTCACTCTGTGTATGGGAGAGGTATCTCTGGGCTCTCTCGGTAATACTCATCACTATAAGCCTTGCAAGCAATGTGACTAATGAGTTAGTTGCGGGATGAAGTATTACGAAACGAGTAAGGAGACTTGCCAGTAACGAGATTGAACTAGGTATGATGATACAGACGATCGAATCTCGGGCAAGTAACATACCGATGACAAAGGGAACAACGTATGTCGTTATGCGGTTTGACCGATTAGGATCTTCATAGAATATGTAGGAACCAATATGAGCATCCAGTCTTCGCTATTGGTTATTGACTGGAGATGAGTCTCGGTCATGTCTACATAGTTCTCGAACCCGTGGGGTCCGCACGCTTAATGTCCGATGATGATATGTATTATGAGTTATGTGATATGATGTACCGAAGATAATTCGGAATCCTGGATGTGATCACAGACATGACGAGGAGTCTCGAAATGGTCGAGACATAAAGATTGATATATTGGAAGGCTATGTTTGGGCATCGGATATGTTTCGGCTAGGTTCGGGCAATTTCCGGATTACCGGGGGTTACCGGAACCCCCCGGGGAGTTAATGGGCCTTAATGGTTGTTCATGATTAGTTTTAGACCTGAATAATTTTTATTTGGTGCCAGCGTTAAGCATGAACATTATATCTTTTATGGTCATGCACCCTTGATGCGAGATGGTTATTCATTTAAATCAGAGAATAATGGTTGTTATATTTATATGAGTAATATCTTTTATGGTCATGCACCCTTGATGAGTGGTATATTTTTACTAAATCTTGATAATAGTGATACACATATTCATAATACCGAAGCCAAAAGATATAAGTTTGATAATGATAGTGCAACTTATTTGTGGCACTGCCGTTTAGGTCATATTGGTGTAAAGCGCATGAAGAAACTCCATGTTGATGGGCTTTTGGAATCACTTGATTATGAATCACCTGATGCTTGCGAACCATGCCTCATGGGCAAGATGACTAAGACTCTGTTCTCTGGAACAATGGAACGAGCAATAGACTTATTGGAAATAATACATACTGATGTATGCGGTCCGATGAGTGTTGATGCTCGCGGCGGGTATCGTTATTTTCTGACCTTCACAGATGATTTGAGCAGATATGGGTACGTCTACTTGACGAAACATAAGTCTGAAACATTTGAAAATTTCAAAGAATTTCTGAGTGAAGTAGAAAATCATCATAACAAGAAAATTAAGTTTCTACGATCTGATCATGGAGGCGAATATTTGAGTTATGAGTTTGGTCTTCATTTGAAACAATGCGGAATGGTTTCGCAAGTCACGCCACCTAGGAAACCACAGTGTAATGGTGTGTCCAAACGTCGTAACCGCACATTATTAGATATGGTGCAATCTGTGATGTCTCTTACTGATTTACTGCTATCGTTTTGGGGTTATGCTTTAGAGACAGCTGCATTCACGTTAAATAGGGCACCATCAAAATCCGTTGAGACGACACCATATGAACTATGGTTTGGCAAGAAACCCAAGTTGTCGTTTCTTAAAGTTTGGGGCTGTGATGCTTATGTGAAAAATCTTCAACCTAATAAGCTCGAACCCAAATCGGAGAAATGTGTCTCCATAGGATACCAAAAGGAGACTGTTGGGTACACCTTCTATCATAGATCCGAAGGCAAGATATTCGTTGCTAAGAATGGATCCTTTCTAGAGAAGGAGTTTCTCTCGAAAGAAGTGAGTGGGAGAAAAGTAGAACTTGATTAGGTAACTATACCTGCTCCCTTATTGGAAAGTAGTTCATCACAAAAATCAGTTCTAGTGATCCCTACACCAATTAGTGAGGAAGCTAACAATGATGATCATGGAACTTCTGATCAAGTTACTACCAAACCTCATAGATCAACCAGAGTAAGATCCGAAACAGATTGGTACGGTAATCATGTTCTAGAGCTCATGTTACTTGACCATGACGAACCTACGAACTATGTGGAAGCGATGATGAGCCCAGATTCCATGAAATGGCTTGAGGCCATGAATTCTGAGATGGGATCTATGTATGATAACAAAGTGTGGACTTTGGTTGACTTGCCCGATGATCGGCAAGCCATAGAGAATAAATGGATATTCAAGAATAAGACTGACGTTGATGGTAATATTACGATGGGATCTTCTCACCTGTAGCGATGCTAAAGTCCGTTCGAATCATGTTAGCAATTGCCGCATTTTATGATTATGAAATTTGGCAAATGGATGTCAAAATTGCATTCCTTAATGGATATCTTAAATAAGAGTTGTATATGATGCAACCAGAAGGTTTTGTCGATCCAAAAGGTGCTAACAAAGTGTGCAAGCTCCAGCTATCCATTTATGGACTGGTGAAGCCTCTCGGAGTTGGAATATATGCTTTGATAGTGTGATCAAAGCATATGGTTTTATAAAAACTTTTGGAGGAGCCTGTATTTACATGAAAGTGAGTGGGAGCTCTGTAGCATTTCTGATATTATATGTGGATGACATATTGTTGATCGGAAATGATATTGAATTTCTGAATAGCATAAAAGGTACTTGAATAAGATTTTTTTCAATGAAAGACCTCGGTGAAGCTTCTTATATACTGGGCATCAAGATCTATAGACATAGATTAAGACGCTTAATTGTACTTTCACAAAGCACATACCTTGATAATGTTTTGAAGAAGTTCAAAATGGATCAAGCAAAGAAAGGGTTCTTGCCTGTGTTACAAGGTGTGAAGTTGAGTTAGACTCAATGCCCGACCACCTCAGAAGATAGAGAGAAAATGAAAGTCATTCCCTGTGCCTTCCTATTAGTATAGGAGGAAGTTATCAAAGAAATCCAGGAGTGGATCACTAGACAGTGGTCAAGAACATCCTGAAATACCTGAAAAGGACTAAGGATATGTTTCTAATTTATGGAGGTGACAAAGAGCTTGTCGTAAACGGTTACGTTGATGCAAGCTTTGACACTGATCCGGATGACTCTAAGTCACAAACCGGATATGTATTTTTATTGAATGGTGGAGCTATCAGTTGGCGCAGTTCTAAGCAAAGTATCATGGCGGGATCTATGTGCGAAGCGGAGTACATAGCTGCTTCGGAAGCAGCAAATGAAGGAGTCTGGATGAAGGAGTTCATATCCGATCTAGGTGACATACCTAGAGCATCAGGTCCAATGTAAATATTTTGTGACAATACTGGTGCAATTGCCTTCGCAAAGGAATCCGGATTTCACAAGAGAACCAAGCACATCAAGAGACGCTTCATCTCCATCCGTGATCAACTCAAGGAGGGAGACATAGAGATTTGCAAGATACATACAGATCTGAATGTTGCAGACCCATTGACTAAGCCTCTCTCACGAGAAAAACATGATCAGCACCAAGACTCCATGGGTGTTAGAATCAGTACAATGTAATCTCGATTATTGACTCTAGTACAAGTGGGAGACCGAAGGAAATATTCCCTAGAGGCAATAATAAAGTTGTTGTTTATATTTACTTATATCATGATAAATGTTTATTATTCATGCAAGAATTGTATTAACCGGAAACTTACTACATGTGTGAATACATAGACATATAGAGTGTCACTAGTATGCCTCTACTACTAGCTCATTAATCAATGATGGTTAAGTTTCCTAGCCGTAGACATGAGTTGTCATGTGATGAACGGGATCACATCATTAGAGAATGATGTGATTGACTTGACCAATCTGTTAGCTTAGCACTATGATCGTTTAGTTTATTGCTTCTGCTTTCTCCATAACTTATACGTGCTCCTATGACTATGAGATTATGCAACTCCTGATTACCGGAGGAACACTTACACTACAAAAAAATACACTTTCGTGATGATACGTGTTTGTCACAGTAGGTCACATTTTCTGTCGTGCATGTACATCCATGACAATTTTATGACAGAATCAAGATAGTCATACATGTGCTATCGAAGAAGTGTTCCATGACATTACCTAAATTATCATCACGGAAGTGTCCACTTCCATGACGATAAATCACGCGTCATAGAAGTGCTTTCGTCAAGGGTGACAGACACGTGGCATCCACCGTAACGGAACGCCGTTAATCTATCGGGTCCGGTTTTGGATCCGATAACCCGTTAACAGCCCGGACCAATGAGGATTTTCCACGTGTAAAATCATCATTGGCCAGAGGAAACACATGTTGCCTCACCGTTGGGACAGATGTCATCCACTCATTAGAGAGGAGCTGCCTATGATATGTCGACATAAGGCACGTCCCAACAGTGGCCCATTCAGGTGAAAAAGGCTGGCCTAGTAAAAATAGCAGGCCGGCCCACATAAGGCCTACCTGTGTTAGGTCCATTTAGGCCCACAGCCCATATAAGATGTGCCAATTCGGCCCGTCAACGGCCCATTAAAGATTTGAGCCCGCTATATATTTGGGCTCAATATCGGCCCGATGAGATTTCGGCCTGTTAATGGCCCATTCAGTTGATGGGCTAATTTTCACGATGTACATCTTTCGGCCTTTTAGCAACCCATTTAAATATTGGGCTAATTTCCGGCCCGGTGTGTCTTTCAGCCTATTGACGACCCATAAATCAGTTGGGCCATTTGTTGTCGGACCTGAGTTTTGGCCTTTTAGCGACCCATTTAAGTGTTGGGCCAATTTCCGGCCCAGTGTGTCTTTCAGCCTGGTGACGGCCCATATATCTGTTGGGCCATTTGTAGTAGGACCTGAGTTTTGGCCTTTTAGCAACCCATTTAAGTGTTGGGCCAATTCTCGGCCGTGTGTGCCTTTCAACCTGTTAATGGACCATAAATGAGTTGGGCCATTTGTAGTAGGACCTGAGTTTCGCCCTTTTAACAGCCCATGTGTAACACCCCGAGACCGTTGCGCCAGGTGTCTTCTAGTTATTCGCTGTTGTTGCCTTGTCTTTTGCTTGTGTGTTGCATCTTGCCATGTCATCATCCGCATTGCATCATCATGTTTTCAAAACTTGCATCCGTCCCGGCCTCCCCATTCCTTCCGTTGTCCGTTCTGAGTCCAGACACCCTTGCACGCGCCCGCGGCACGTCCGAAATATTATTTTATAAGTGGCCGGAAAATGTTCTCGGAATGGGTTGAAAGTTGGCGTGTGGTCTTATTATAGTGTAGATAGACCGCCTGTCAAGTTTCATCACATTTGGAGTCCGTTTGACACCCCAACGGATAACTATAGCGACATTATAGTCGGTCTATCGTCGGACGTTTTCGGTCTCCGGAAACAGTCGTCGGGCCTCTCTCTTCTCTTCTCTCAGCCTAAGGACTTCCGCACAGCCCACTACCTACCGTCAGGCCCAACCTAGGCTCTCTCGTCAGTCCGCGGACCTCCTCGCGCGCGCGTCCGAAAATCTGTCCCGGACCCGACCTGGACTGTCGCCACCGTTGTGTCTGGATCATCCCCTAACATCTACAAAACATCTCCGTTTTTTTTATTGGACTTCCTAACATATTTTTCTCGACCGCCCGATTACGATCGGAGGGACGAGGTAGCCCCTAACCTAAACTGTGATGTATATATACTCCACTTCTAGTCTATTTTGGACAAACCCTAAAATCAAGGAGAGCTGTCCCATCCCGCCGCCACTCCACCTAAATCCTGTCGGGATCCCCTCCGCAGCCTCCTCCCACCTCTCTTCGGATCCAGATTCAGCCAACCACCACAAGCTCTTCCCACCCGATCTGGACCACCAGATCTCAGATCCGACGGCCCAGAGAGCCTCTGCAGCCCCAGCTTCTCCCAGCTCCCGCACGGGCCGAGAGCCTCCTTCCGCTCGATCGCGTTGGCGAGCGCCACCGCCGGAGATGCCCCGTCCGCCGCCCGAACCTTCCAAGACGAGCAGATGAGTCACCGCATGTCTCCTTTTCTCCCCCTGTCTTTCCTCTCTTTCCTCCTCTAACCTCTCCCTCTCGTTTGATTTCTTCTCTGCCAGGAAACGAAAGGGGCTCGCGCCCTAATGCCATGGCCGCCGGCGACCGAAGCCGCTGTGTGCCCTCTCCTTCCCGTCTCCTACGTCGCCGTCCAGACACCGCAGGTCATCCTCGTTGCCCCTCTCCTTCCCGTTCTATCTCCCTCCTTCTGGTTCTTCTCTATCTCTCTCATGTTGCTTTCTCTCTTCCTCCGTCATGAACAGGAGGAAAATGCCATGGACGACCTCCCCGCGTCCCTGCCCAAGGGTTCCCGGCCCGCCTCCTCCGGCCACCTCCCCGCCGTGTCGCCCGTCGGATCCGCCCTTCTGCTCCATCCCTCCGCTTGCCGGAATCCCTGTGTCCCCGCCGTTGACTGCGTCCCTGCCGCCGTCTTCTGCTGCGTCTTTGAACGAGCACTGACCTCGCCCGCTCGAGCCCTGCCTTCAATTGCACGCGCCTGGGTCGCTCCCCCCGTTGCTAGATCCGGCCCAGCGCCTCCCTTGCCGGCCTCTCATGCGAACTGGGCCTTGGCCCATGGTGAGACGCCCCAAGCAGCGCCCCATCTTTTGTTTTTTTCCTGTTGGGCTTGTCCCAGTTTTGGCCCATACAGTGTTTTTTCACTGTCTGCGATTTAGTCTTTATCCAGTGCTTTTCTGTTTTGCAGAAAACCCCTTCATGATCATTCAGTTAATAACTTCAGAACCGTACATCGGATTAAAATAAATTATATATAAAAGTTTCTTGTGTAGTTTCATAATATGTCATTTTCATCTATGTTTAAAATGTTGTTTGTTTAAATTTGCTTAAATAACTTGCTAAAATGGTTTAGATCATAACTAAACAACCGTAGCTCGGTTTCTAATAAACTTTATATGTAAATAAGGGTAGAAAAATGCATAGATTATCATGATGGCTTTACTTTGCATGTTTAACAACTCTAAAATTGTGTTTAGGGCAGAACAGTACCATAACCAAAATATGCACATGAGGAGTTTCCGGACTTGTTGTTTGTCTTTCTGGCCTCATTTAAACTTGCCTAGATAGGTAGTTTTCATTTGCTTCACCCTCTTGCCATGTTTAACAACATTTAATATTGTTGGGTACATAAACGAGATCGAACTAAATAACTTGAACGTGGAGCTCCACTTAATTTGTAGGATTGCTTGTGCACATTGCCATGCCATGCCCTCTTTAAACCGGACATGCATCATACTTGTTTCTGCTTCATGCCATGTTTATGTGATGGTTGATTACTATGTTGTTTGCTCTTTTCTGGTGTTGCTTCTTTGGGTTGGTTTTGGTAACGTCGCATTTGTGAGGATCCGTTCGACTACGTCCATTTGTCTTCTTCATGGACTCGTTCTTCTTCCTTGCGGGATCTCAGGCAAGATGACCATACCCTCGAAATCACTTCTATCTTTGCTTGCTAGTTGCTCGCTCTTTTGCTATGACTATGCTGTGATACCTACCACTTGCTTATCATGCCTCCCATATTGTTGAACCAAGCCTCCAACCCACCTTGTCCTAGCAAACCGTTGTTTGGCTATGTTACCGCTTTGCTCAGCCCCTCTTATAGCGTTGTTAGTTGCAGGTGAAGATTGAAGTTTGTTCCTTGTTGGAACATGGAGATGTTGTTCCTTGTTGGAACATGTTTGCTTGTTGGGATATCACAATATCTCTTATTTAATTAATGAATCTATATACTTGGTAAAGGGTGGAAGGTTCGGCCTTATGCCTGGTGTTTTGTTCCACTCTTGCCGCCCTAGTTTCTGTCATATCGGTGTTATGTTCTTGGATTTTGCGTTCCTTACGAGGTTGGGTTATAATGGGAACCCCTTGACAGTTCGCCTTGAATAAAACTCCTCCAGCAAGGCCCAACATTGGTTTTTCCATTCGCCACCTAGCATTTTCTTTCCCTTGGGTTCTGCAGACTCAAGGGTCATCTTTATTCTAACCCCCCGGGCCAGTACTTCTCTAAGTGTTGGTCCAACTGAGCGATGTCCGGAGCTACCAGGGGCAACTCTGTGCTGGCCCACCCGACGTCTTGCTCATCCGGTGTGCCCTGAGAACGAGATATGTGCAGCTCCTATCGGGATTTGTCAGCACATCTGGGTGGCTTTGCTGGTCTTGTTTTACCATTGTCGAAATGTCTTGTAACCGGGATTCCAATCCTGATCGGGTCTTCTCGCTACAAGGAATATCCGTCGTTGACCGTGAGAGCTTGTGATGGGCTAAGTTGGGACACCCCTGCAGGGATTTGAACTTTCGAAAGTCGTGCCTGCCGTTATGGGTAGATGGGAATTTGTTAATGTCCGGTTGTAGAAAACCTGAAGTTGACCTTAATTAAAATACATCAACCGTGTGTGTTACCGTGATGGTCTCTTCTCGGCGGGGTCCGGGAAGTGAACACGGTGTTGGAGTAATGCTTGAGGTAGGTTGTTCTAGGATCACTTCTTGATCATAGTTTGTTCGATCATGCTTTGTTTTCTCTTCTCGCTCTCTTTTGCGTATGTTAGCCACCATATATGCTAGTCGCTTGCTGCAGCTCCACCTCGTACCTTTTACCCTTCCTATAAGCTTAAATAGTCTTGATTGCGAGGGTGTGAGATTGCTGAGTCCCCGTGACTCACAGATACTTCCAAAACCAGTTTGCAGGTGCCGATGTTACCGAGCAGGTGACGCAACTAAGCTCCGGGGGAGCTCGATGAAGACTTTGTCCGTTGTGTTGTTTTGTTCCAGTTGATCAGTAGTGGAGCCCAGTTGGGACGATCGGGGATCTGTGTAGCTTTTGGGGTAGTCTTCTTTTATTTTGGTTCCGTAGTCGGACCTTGATTGTATCTAGATGATGTAATGCTTTATTCATGTATTGTGTGAAGTGGCGATTGTAAGCCAACTATGTATCTTTTTCCCTTATGTATTACATGGGTTGTGTGAAGATTACCTCACTTGCGATATTGCTTTCAATGCGGTTATGCCTCTAAGTCGTGCTTCGACACGTGGGATATATAGCCGCATCGAGGGCATTACAAGTTGGTAATCAGAGCCTTCCCCGACCTTAGGAGCCCCATTCTTGATCGAATCGCTGGCGTTATTGTGTCTAGAAATGTTTTGAGTCATTTAGGAATTATATATATATCGGAGAGTTAGGACTTCTTTTTACTCCTCAGTCCCTTCGTCGCTCTGGTGAGGCATCCTGACGTAGAGTTTTGACTCTTCTCTTCTCAAATTTCACAAAAAAAAATTAGGATCACGCGGGTATCTTGGAATCGTTTCAATGGTTTTGTGACGAGAACATTGTTCTTGGTGCCTCCTGTCATTTAGGGGTTGTGGCAGTGTCCCGGGGAGTTGAGCTCCGAGGTGTTGTCGTGACAAGTTTATCGTTGCAGTTCTAGAATACCTGAGATTAGTTTCGCCGACATCAAAAATCTCTTTTATGCAGTTGTTGGTGAGATAACCTCGACGCCACCCAGTACTAGGGCGGGAGTTCGGGAGTAATGCCATAACTCGTATAACGGATGCTTTTCGAAGGTTGAGGTAAACGATTTCCGAAGGTTTCTTGGTTATGTGTTGAAGGATGGATACAGCTGGATGTAGGATTTGCTAGTTTGGGTGAGATATTATGCTTCCCCTGTATCCCCAACACCTGATTGCATAACCGGGAAGTTTGGGGAGTTTATAAGTGGGAATTCAAGTAGCTCTTAGGATATCTTTCCGACAGATGTATGATATGAAATTGGGGTTCGACGTCTAGTGGTCCGCCTATCCACGGTTGGTTTTACAGTGGTCTCGTTGTGTCTTAAGGAGTCCTTGGCTATGCCGACTCGGGGACGCTTCGTATGTCATGTGCACTGCCTTGTACATGATGGTGCTGTACGATCGAGCCCGTGTAGGCCCCACCACAAAAACTTTGGACGAAATCTCTATCATATGTTTGTTCCAGCTTATTTTGCAAGCCAATCCTTTGTTTTGTTTTGAGTTGTGGTACTCGAGTTGCTTCGAAGTCAAGTGTTGACTCCATACCTTTCCTAAGCGGTGTTCTCATATATTTATGTGAATGCCAATCCTTCATGATAATCGTGATTGACATGTCAATCCTTTCAACCGGTGTGTTTCTCTTCAAGTGGATCCGATCATTTCAACATCAGCAAGATCAATTACCATTTCTTCTCAACGGTGTTTGTTTTCATCCGTCTTCAAGTTGCCTTTGTTTTCCCTCCCTCCCACCCTTGTTTCTTCAAGGACTCAGATTTCTTAATCAAGTATCCATTTTATTCATGTGAATTTTCTCCATTCCTTTTCGTTAATGTTCTTACCCGGTGATTCTCATGAAGATTCTAACGGAGCTTCTAGTTCTTCAATCTTCGTTCTTTTTCTTCTCCGGTGGAACCAATTCAAGCTTTGGTGTTGATCACATCCCTTTTCCCTCGTTTCAAATACCTTCTCATGCCGGTGCACCTCATAATCATTCACTTCTCGCAATTCATTTGTTCCGGAGTGCTCAAGATATCTCAGAAGATTCACGTTTACATTCCAGATTCGTTCAAGTTATTTCAAGGTTGTTATCTCATTCAATCCATCTAATTCATCTAGTGCTATCTCCTTTTCAACTAATATTTTCAATGGTGTTTCTTTTGAGTGGGCCCTAACCCACAGGTCTTTTCCCAGGATCTTACCTGACTCTTCTTATTTTCCCGGAGCTATCCTAAAATTCCTTTTCAAAGTTTGACGTAAGAATGAATTATCATCAGTCTTATGTTTTTCTCCAAGATCTGTCGAATTCTTTTCATCGTTGGCTCAACCTCTTCGTTTTGATTCTTCCGGAGTGCCTAAACAATTCATACTGTTGTTTCTCGTCGTCTTTCTCGGATTTTGAAGACCGAAGAAGAGTTTCTCTTTAATCTTGCTCAATTCTCCTCAAGATTCGTGGCTCTAGTTTATTGCCATCCTCTCATAATTATTTTTCGAGTGTGAGAATTCTTTTCACCCATCCGGAGAAATTTAGGAGTCTTCTCAGTTTGATTATCCGGAGTCCATCATTTCAGGTTATTCATTCTCAGCTTTCAGCTATCGTACTCCAATCTTACCGGTGCATCATTCTGATATTCTCTAATCAGTTCATGATCTCTTCGCTCTCATGTATCTAAATCCTAGCAAGCATCTTCGATCATTTGCTAATTATACCCGGTGTTTCCTTATCTTTTCTTCGTTCTTTTTCAATTCTTACGGTGGTTCGTTCAAGATTTCTCTTCTTTATCAATTTATACGTTGTTTCAATCCTTCCGGTGGTTCATTCAATACTTTCCAAAGTTGGCGCGATATCTATCTTAATATTTTCTTCGAGAATAAGTAGTATGCCAAATCCGTTGCATGTCATCAACTTCAATTGGTGAAGGATACGCATAACATAATTCTTATTCTTGCTTCATCCAAATGATGGATTCGTTCCCCCGGAGTTCATTCACAATGACTAATTCTCGCTGTCAATTGTTCATCTTCTCTTTTTCCCGGAGTTCCAACCTTTTTCAATTATTTCACCATGGATATTCATCTAAATCGTTACAAGGTTTCACCTTGTGTTTTCATCTTCTCTTCTTTTCGTTATTCTTTTGTACCAGAGTTCTTCATGGAGATTCTACATGATGGTTCATCAAGGATTTAATTCCTCCTCGAAGTGTTCATCAAGATTCTTTTCAGAGGAGCTCAAGCATTCTTCATCTTGCAATCCGAAGTGCAATTCTTTCTACCGTACCATTTCAGGTGGTATTATGTCATTCTTCATAATTTGAGCTCATGTGTCATGATTCGCATGTTGTTAAGAATGAGGTATTTTAAATCCATCAATCTCATCATTGGAGTTATCTTGGGTTATATTTCACCTAAATCCTTCCCTAAGGATTGTTGCTAATTATGGTGCTTATAAATGATCCAAGTTCTTCATTTATCCTTCCGGTGAGATAAGTTTCTCGTCTCCTTGTTCTTATCAATCCAATTCTTTTTTTCCGTGAGTGGCAAGTTGTCACCTCATAATTTGAGATGTATTCCATAAGACCATATCAAGCTTATTCTTTTTGTTGTTGGTTTTCCAACAACTCTGTTCTAGCATTTGTTGCAAGTGTGCTCCCTCAAGATCTTGTTTACCTTCGTTCATTCCATTTTATTCTTACTTTTGATCCGGAGGCTTTGTGATGTTGCTCTCTTCAACCCATCTTTTCGTTTTGTCAGGATCGTGTTCTCTTCTTAGTTTATCCATTTAACCGGAGTGTTGTGTCCTTTTTGCTCAAACTCTTTTCGCCTTATCAAGCCTTTCATCTCTTCTCAACCGGAGTGTTGTCTGAGATCTTTCTTACCCCTTGTTACATTCATTCAATAGTTGCGGAGGCAGTGTGTTGTGATTTCATCAAGTATCTTCTCATCTTACCAAGTTCTTATTCAATTCCTTTTCTTTTCAATCGGAGTGCTGCCCGAAGTTGTTCTCCCTTGTTCCTCTTTTCTAACGGAGTGTTTTCAGCTTCGTCATCTCCGTTGTATTCTTTTCTCGATATGGCTTAACCTTTTTAAGGTTCTTTGGTTTCACTTGTTTGTCAAAGAAGCAACTTAATTTTACCTCTTCTCTTCTCTTACGTTTGCCCTCCGGTGCCATTCTAGATCTCAGGACGAGATCCTCTCGTAGTGGTGGAGTGTTGTAATGCCCCGAGACCGTTGCGCCAGGTGTCTTTTAGTTATTCGCTGCTGTTGCCTTGTCTTTTGCTTGCGTGTTGCATCTTGCCATTTCATCATCCGCATTGCATCATCATGTTTTCAAAACTTGCATCCGTCCCGGCCTCCCCATTCCTTCCGTTGTCCGTTCTGAGTCCAGACACCCTTGCACGCGCCCGCGGCACGTCCGAAATATTATTTTATAAGTGGCCAGAAAATGTTCTCGGAATGGGTTGAAAGTTGGCTTGTGGTCTTATTATAGTGTAGATAGACCGCCTGTCAAGTTTCATCGCATTTGGAGTCTATTTAACGCCCCAACGGTTAACTATAGCGACATTATAGTCGGTCTATCGTCGGACGTTTTCGGTCTCCGGAAACAGTCGCCGGGCCTCTCTTTTCTCTTCTGTCAGCCTGAGGACTTCCGCACAGCCCACTACCTACTGTCAGGCCCAACCTAGGCTCTCTCGTCAGTCCGCGGACCTCCTCACGCGCGCGTCCGAAAATCTGTCCCAGACCCGACCCGGACTCTCGCCACCGTTGTGTCTGGATCATCCCCTAACATCTACAAAACATCTCTGTTTTGTTTATTGGACTTCCTAACATATTTTTCTCGACCACCCGATTATGATCGGAGGGACGAGGTAGCCCCTAACCTAAACTGTGATGTATATATACTCCACTTCTAGTCTATTTTGGACAAACCCTAAAATCAAGGAGAGCTGTTCCATCCCGCCGCCACTCCACCTAAATCCTCTCGGGATCCCCTCCGCAGCCTCCTCCCACCTCTCTTTGGATCTAGATTCAGCCAACCACCACAAGCTCTTCCCACCCGATCTGGACCACCGGATCTCAGATCCGACGCCCAGAGAGCCTCTGCAGCCCCAGCTTCTCCTAGCTCCCGCACGGGCCGAGTGCCTCCTCCCGCTCGATCGCGTTGGCGAGCGCCACCACCGGAGATGCCCCGTCCGCCACCCGAACCTTCCAAGACGAGCAGATGAGTCGCTGCATGTCTCCTTTTCTTCCCCTGTCTTTCCTCTCTTTCCTCCTCTAACCACTCCCTCTGGTTTGATTTCTTCTCTGCCAGGAAACGAAAGGGGCTCACGCCCTGATGCTGTGGCCGCCGGCGACCGAAGCCGCTATGTGCCCTCTCCTTCCCGTCTCCTACCTCGCCGTCCAGACACCGCAGGTTTTCCTCGTTGCCCCTCTCCTTCCCATTCTATCTCCCTCCTTCTAGTTCTTCTCTATCTCTCTCATGTTGCTTTCTCTCTTCCTCTGTCATGAACAGGAGGCAAACGCCATGGACAACCTCCCCGCGTCCCTGCCCAAGGGTTCCCGGCCCGCCTCCTCCGGCCACCTCCCCGCCGCGTCGCCCGTCGGATCCGCCCTTCTGCTCCATCCCGCCGCTCACCGGAATCCCTGTGTCCCCGCCATTGACTGCGTCCGTGGCGCCGTCTTCTGTTGTGTCTTTGAACAAGCATTGACCTCGCCCGCTCGAGCCCTGCCTTCAACCGCACGCGCCTGGGTCGCTCCCCCCGTTGCCAGATCCGGCCCAGCGCCTCCCTTGCCGGCCTCTCACCCGAACTGGGCCTTGGCCCATGGTGAGACGCCCCCAGCAGCGCCCCATCTTTTGTTTTTTTCCTGTTGGGCTTGTCCCAGTTTCGGCCCATACAGTGTTTTTCCCTGTCTGCGATTTAGTATTTATCCAGTGCTTTTCTGTTTTGCAGAAAACCCCTTCATGATCATTCATTTAATAACTTCAGAACCATACATGGGATTAAAATAAATTATATATAAAAGTTGCTTAGAATTTTGTGCAGTTTCATAATATGTCATTTTCATCGATGTTTAAAATTTTTAAAATGTTGTTTGTTTAAATTTGCTTAAATAACTTGCTCAAACGGTTTAGATCATAACTAAATAACCGTAGCTCGGTTTCTAATAAACTTTATATGTAAATGGGGTAGAAAAATGCCTATATTATCATGATGGCTTTACTTTGCATGTTTAACAACTCTAAAATTGTGTTTAGGGCAGAACAGTACCATAACCAAAATATGCACGTGAGGAGTTTCCGGACTTGTTGTTTGTCGTTCCGGCCTCATTTAAACTTGCCTAGATAGGTAGTTTTCATTTGCTTCACCCTCTTGCCATGTTTAACAACATTTAATATTGTTGGGTACATAAACGAGATCGAACTAAATAACTTGAATGTGGTGTTTCGTCAATATGCAACGGAGTTGCATATTGAGCTCCACTTAATTTGTAGGATTGCTTGTGCACTTTGCCATGCCATGCCCTCTTTAAACCGGACATGCTCAGGAGTAATGTGTTTTTACATGCTCATTGCTAGCGATTTACTATATGACAAATAGTTGACCCACTCAAAAACAGGAATCAAACCCAAAATGAAATATCTCGATTCAATGAAATAGCTCATTTACTAGGTCAAAATACTGAACTAAATCCAAGATTGAGCACCTCAAGCGAATAGCATGTTGTACAATATTATAGTACTCCATGAACATGTTGAAAGTCAAATTAATGAACTTGTTTGATATACGCATATATCCGTTCATGTGTGGATTGCAGACAACATGTTCTCCAATTTAAATATTTGAATGCAAGTTTATATCGAAACATGGTTTATATCAGTCTTTGATGCATAAAACGTGACCTCCCCCTCTCCCGGACTCCTGCTCTCTCTCTCTCTCTCTCTCGCCGACAATCTTCAATTCTGTCGCACGCATCCAACACACAAACCTTATTGGTCCTCTCTCTTTCTCTCCATCTCTCTCTCTCTTTGTGTGTGTGCGTGGGGGGGTCTTTCTAGTTCGCATGCATATATACTCCATCTATAGGTCTCTGTCGCACACTATGTATGATTCTCTAGTCCAAGCTAGATATCTTGGGTGCACTCATCGTACGCACACAAATTCCTTGGCTCGTTGCCCGTAACTCTCTCACGCACCACTCTTTCATCTCGGAGCTCTTCCCCCTCTCTCTCAAACTCTCCATCTACCTGGGTCACACATACACATGCATATCTCACTCGCACTCGATAGGCCCATCTAAAACTCTATCTCTCTTCCTCGTTCTCTCTCCATCTCACACGCACACACACACACACACAATCTCATGCCTAGCTGGCCAAGTATGATGGTCTCTTACTCAATTGTAGGCACACGTACTCCCTCCTATATGTATATGAGTAGCTAATCTTAGTCTCCATCACAAACATGTGCATGGTCTATCTCAATTTTTCTCAGGGCATCTCTCTATCGCGCACACACCTCCCTCGACCTCCCACCCATATAGTCCCCTCACGATCTCGAGGGGGTCTCTCTATCACAAACACAACCTCTCGCCCTCCCCATGCGTCCATGTTCTCCATGTGTCCCTCTCAACCTTTGTTCCTTGTTGGCCAGACCTCTATTGGACATGTGCTATAGGGGTGTCTCTCTCTGTTGCAAACAATCACACACTAGCTATCTTCGTGTATCTCCTCGCCTCGCTTTTCTATCTCGGAGATGCATGCATCATATGTTCGCCTAAGAAACGAAAAAACACAATCTCTCTCTAATTTATCGTTTGTTGTCACTTTCTCTTTCACACACATACTCTTTTTGCACACTTACTCATTCTCCTTCACACGCACTTGATCCCTCTCAACTTAGGTACTCTCCTCGGTCCATAGCATATTGATTTATTGAAAAGTCAAACATCACAAAGTTTGACCATGTACGTGGAGAAAAACAATTACATATGGAACGGCAAACATATACCATTAGATTCACCATGAGATGTAGTTTCGTGTGATGTATCTTTGGTATTGAAAATATAAATAATACTTGTGTAAACCTGATCAAAGTTTCCAAAGTTTGACTTCTTAAAACATTACATGCACTGCATTATCGAGCGGATGGAATATCTCTTTCCCCCTCTCAGCTATCTGACGCACCACTCGGCCTTATCGGGGCTCCTCAATCTGTCTCAAACTTTATATCTCCCTGGTTCACACATACACATGTCTCGCTTGCGCTATACATATAGACCCATCCAACACTCTCCGCCCTTGTTCTCTCTCTATGTGCATGCACCCCCCTAATAAGTACCATAATCCCTCACTCCATCATAGGCGCAAGCTCTCCCTCCACTAAGTATGATTATCTCTCACTAGCCATCAGGAACACACGTATTGTCTCCTTCCATCCATACGTCTATCTCGATATATCTCGGGGTATCTTCTATCGTGCACACACCTTGTCACTCGATCTCCCACCCAAGTAGTCCCATCACGATCTCCAGGGGATCTCTCTATGACAAACATACACTCTCTCCTCCCCATGTCTGCATTTTCTCTGTACGTCTCTCTCGACCTCTCTCCCTTGTTTGTCAGACCCCTCTTGGCCACGTGCTAGGGGTCTTGCTCTCTCGGTTGCAAAGTGCCCGCAACTGGGCCGACTACGTGGAGGCCGGCGCCTGGAAAATAGCCCTGGAGGCTGTCGGGCACGCACGCGTTCACGACGCCAACTTTTACTACCAGCTCGTCAAGTGGGTTTCCCGCTTAGAAGCCGAAGCTTCGGTGGACCACGCCGGTATGGAAAAGGCCAACACGCGTGAGCAACGCGCCCTATCGCACCTCTGGCAAGTCCGAGGCGAGGCGGAGGATGCCGGTGCCGGTGTTTAGCATGTACCGCAGATGGCGGCCGACATCGTCTAGTTAGCTAAGAGTAAGTTAGTACTTGTACGCTACTAGAGTATTAGTGGGAGTAGATAGTTAACTTGGCTACGATGGTTGTCAACGTGGAAGTTCAGTACTCTATATGTGGATCAGACCTGTTACTTTTCTCAGAATGTTGAACTTTCCATTTGAACGTATGGAATGGGGTGTTTTTTTAAATGGGTTGTATTTATCCTCCAATGGTTTAGAGGCTAACTTGTGGGCCTACCAAGTTGACGCGTACACAATCAGGAGATGATTGTACGTGGAGAGGATGACAGCAGGGACCCACCAAGGTGATGGCAGTATGCAAGCAAGTGCCTCCTTATTTCAATCAAAAAATGGCTCCTCCTAATGGATTTCTGACATCTGGGTCCCATGCCATTGTCAACGTAGTCAATAAAGGAGAGAATTGCACAACGAGCGGCTGACACCAGGGACCCAGCAGCTCGCCCAATTATTATTTTTTTTGGGTTAATTTGATAAATGCCACTCCAAATCTGGTGTTTCTGAGAAATGCCACTGCAATTTCCAAACTTTGAAAAATGCCATTTCATGCCATTTCCAGTGGTATTTTTCGAAGTCTGGAGTGGCGTTTTTCAAAGTTTGCAAATTGTAGTGGCGTTTTCCAAAGTTTGCGAAAATTGCAGTGGCATTTTTCAAAGTTTGGAAATTGCAGTGGCATTTTTATGAACCGCCATAATTGGAGTGGCATTTATCTAATTTGTTTTTTAGATGGAAGCAGGGTGTCAACTGGGCTGTGCGGGGCACTCTGGCCTGTCTAGACAGCCTTCTCTGTTTACCACATACCAGCCTAGTAGTTTTTTTCTTTCTGAAAATGGCTAGCCCAGTTTTTTTGTGATTTGCCAAGTAAGTCGCTTTGTCAGGCCTATTGGGCTGCCAATCTTTCAAGACGAGGAGAGCTTCATTTGGCTGGACGAGAAAATTGCCTATCAGTAATGAGAAATGGGTTATACATTTTTAAAACACATCAAACCGGCAATTAGTTTGAAATTTATTTTTTTTCATTCAGAGATTTTAAATTGCATTAATTTTTATGCGTGGACAATTTGTTGGATTTTGTATTGATATACATTTATTTTTAAAATCAGTTTGAACGTGACTCGAAATTTCGAGATTAAAAACAGTTCGGACCGCACCGAAATATGAAAAAATTTGTATAATTTTTTAACCGTGGCCACAATATGGGCTGTAATGCTAACAGAAAGAATATGGGCTCCAAAAAAAGCTTAAGAATTAGCAAATGGGCTGTAAATTATTAGAAATAATGGCAGATGGGATGTTTGGGTTTTTCCATAGATTTGAGGCTTTCCTAAAAAAGTTGACGCACAAGCACTGACTGTTGGATGTCCATCCAACGGCCGTTGTGCTTCTTCAATCTCTGCTCTTCCTGCTCCAGCCGCTCAAACAAGCACCGGCGAGACTGCCTGCTCCCTCCTCCCCGCGGCCTGATGTGCTACCGCGTAGGCCTCACCGTCCCACCGTACTCCCATCGCTGGCCTAGCCATCTCTCTACTCACCCACACCTACTGTTATTCTCCGGCGACGGCAGACGAACCAGTAAACCCTCGTACAGTTGTACTCCCCTCCGTGTGGGAAACAGGATCCGAGTCTTCCCTGCCTCCGTGTTGTTCCCTTCCTAGGCCTCCCCGTCGTCCACCGCCCTGGTGCTCTCGGCGCGACCTGGTCAACATTGTCAACGACCGACATACATCTGAAGTGGACTATACGTGGAGAGGCTGACAGCTGGGCCATGGTCGCAGGTAAGGAAATGCCTCCTTATTACGTGCAAAATAATGATTCCTCCACCTGACATGTGGGACCCACCAAAAGGGCCTCTGTATTCTGCGAAAAAAACGTTACCGCCGCTGACAGCTCAGACCCACCAGCTATATCTTCGCACGCAAGGAAGTGCGTCCTTATTACGCAGAATAAAATGAATAGTCCCCCTGCTAGCTGGGACCCAGTATAGTGGGAGGCTGACTTGTGGGCCTACTAAGTTGACGAGGATGGAGGGCTTTGTCAACTTAGTCAATACGCACGATTCTAGCTCCAGCGACCGTACAATGTCCATCCAACAGCCGTAGTGCTTCTTCAACCTCTAGTCTTCTTGCTCCAGCCACCCAAACCAGTGTCGATCGTGCCTCGTGCTCCTGCCTCCCGTGTCCGGCTGCGATGCGGCGGAGGCCTCACCGCCCCCTACTACTCCCACCGCTGGCCAGGCCATCCCTATACTCACCCACACTGCCTGCTATTCTGCGGCGACGGCAGCCTCACACCGCAGCGAACTAGTGAACCCTCATACTCCTCTACGCATGGGAATCCACTGCCACATCTTCCTCGGCTCCCCGTCATCCCCTTCCTAGGCCTCGCCGTCGTCCACCGCCCTGGTGCTCTCGGCACAGCGTGTCAACGTGGTCAAGGAACGACTTCCATCGGAAGAGTACTATACATGTAGAGGCTGACGGCGGGGTCCACGGTAGCCGCAAGGAAGTGCCTCCTTATTACGCGGAAAATAATTATTCCTCGACCTGACAGCAGGGACCCACCGGACGGGCCACCATATTTGGCGAAAAAAATGTTTCCCCCCTGACTGCTGGGACCCATCGCACGGGCCACCGTATTTCGCAAAAAAACGTGCCCCCCACTGTCAGCTCAGACCCACCTTGGTGGGTGGCTGGCTTATGGTCCTACTAAGTTGATGGGGACGGAGTGCTTTGTTGACTTAGTCAATATGAACGATTCTAGCTCTAGTGATCGTACGATGTCCATCCAACGGCTGTAGTGCTTCTTCAACCTCTGGTCTTCTTGCTCCAGCCGCCCAAAGCAGTGCCGGTCATGCCGCATGCTCCTGCCTCCCATGGCCGGCTGTGCTGCCGCGGAGGCCTCACCGCCACCTACTATTCCCACTGCTGGCCAGGCTCTGCGGCAACGGCAGCCTCACACCACAGCCGAACAAGTGAACCCTCGTACTCCTCTACGCGCGGGCTTCCGCTGCCACGTCTTCCCCGGATCCGTGTCGTCCCCTTTCTAGGCCTCACCATCGTCCACCGCCCTGTTGCTATCGGCGCGGCGTGGTCAACCTAGTCAAGGAACGACTTCCATCATAAGAGTATTCTACGTGGAGAGGCTGACAACTGGGTCCACGGCCGCAGCAAGGAAGTGCCTCCTTATTACGCGCAAAATAATTATTCCTCCACCTGACAGTTGGGACCCACCGAACGGGCCACCATATTTCGCGAAAAAATGTTTCCCCTTGACTGCTGGGACCCACCAGCTACATCCTCGCACGCAAGGAAGTGCATCCGGGCAAAAAAACGATTCGCCCCCTGACTGCTAGGACCCACCAGCTACATCTTCACATGCAAGGAAGTGCCTGACAGTCGGGACCCACCTGGTTGAAGCGTACGTAGCATTGTCATTCTCGTCGCGAACATGTACGTACATACTGGTCGATGAAGAGGCGCGCACGTGTCGTAGTATAGGCGTGCACGTAGCATGTACACGTACGTAGTAGAGGCCAGTGTGCAAGAAAGAAAATACGGCCACACATGTATATACGAGCAGGGTCTCGAACGCCTACTCACGCATACATACGGCCAGGGCTCGTGTACATGGTTGGGTCGAAACGGAGAAACAGCGTCGTCGTCATGTACATGGGGAGCCAACCGGCTGGGTCGGAACGGAATGCGTTGTCGTGTTCATCGGGAGGGCTTGGACGGAACAACCGATCGAAATGAGGCCTGGCGTACCGCAGAACGGAGGAAACGACCTTGTGTTCGACCGGCCACGTTCGAAACGGGATCCTGTTCATCGGGAGGGGTCTGGCGTACCGCAAAACGGAGGAAACGGACCTCCTACGATCGAAACGGGGGTCCTGTTGATTAGGAGGGGTGTGGCATACCACAAAATGGAGGAAACGGACTTGTGTTGGAGCGCTATGGTCGAAACAGGGGTCCTGTTCATCGGGAGGGGTGTGGCATACCGCAAAATGGGACTCCACGGGATACTGTTCATCTCCACCGTCGAGCCCCTCCAGCCTCCACGGGCTACTGTTCATCCACCGTCGACCTCCTCCATCCTCCACCTGCGACTGTTCACCAACGGGCTCCTATTCATCCAGCCTCCACCACGCGCTACTCCATCGGCTACTGTTCAACCGGCCCTCTCCACGGGCTCCTATTCAACCACCCCTCCACGGGCTACTGTTCATCCAGTCCTCGACCATCTACTATTCATCCTGCCCTCCACGAGGTGGTCCTATTCATCCAGCCCTCCACGGGGTCCTATTCATCCATCCCCAACCAGCTCGATCGATCGGGGTCCTGTTCATCCAGAGGCAACACCACGGGGTCCTGTTCATCCACGCCCACTGGGAACTGTTCATCCAAACCCCCCCCCCCCAGCAACGCTCATTGTTCATCCAGAGGCAACACCACGGGGTCCTGTTCATCCTCCCTTACCAAGAATTGTTCATCCAAACCCCCCAAGCAACGCTCACTGTTCATCTAGAGGCACCATCGATCGGCTTCAGTTAGCAGCAGTAGCCATCGATCGATCGCTTGGGTTCAGTTAACAACCATCGATTGATCGCTCGGGTTCAGTAACGCGTAGCCTGCAGTGCAATCGCTTGGGTTCAGTTAGAGCCCAATGCCTCACTCGGGTTCAGCTAGAGCCCAACGCCTTGCACTCACGCGCGTGCGTGTACAAAATAAATGCGCATCGCTCGGCCCCGACCACCCACCATAACTGGGAACACCCCGATATTTTCCTCACCCTCGCTTCTACCACGGTTTTTTCGGTCATGGACGGCCCAGAGAATTTCATGCAACTGCGTCTCTGGCGCGCCCAGGACGAAAAGCCCATTTTCTATCATGATTTTTTGTCATAGAAGTAGGACCCCACCACATCTATGATGATACCGGGTTTTGTCACAATTATTGTCATATAAGTGTCATAAGTATGACATAAATTTTTTTTGTTCGGCCCAAAATGTCACGGATGTGTCTTTTTTTGTAGTGTTAGTGTGCTATCAAACGTCACTACGTAACTGGGTGACTATAAAGATGCTCTACAGGTGTCTCCAACGGTGTTTGTTGAGTTGGCATAGATCGAGATTATGATTTGTCACTCTATGTATCGGAGAGGTATCTTGGGCCCTCTCGGTAATACTCATCACTATAGGCCTTACAAGCAATGTGACTAATGAGTTAGTTGTGGGATGAAGTATTATGGAATGAGTAAAGAGACTTGCCAGTAAGGAGATTGAACTAGGTATGATGATACCGATGATCGAATCTCGGGCAAGTAACATACCGATGACAAAGGGAACAGCGTATGTTGTTATGCGGTTTAACCGATAAAGATCTTCGTAGAATATATAGGAACCAATATGAGCATCCATGTTACGCTATTGGTTATTGACCAGAGATGAGTCTCGGTCATGTCTACATAGTTCTCGAACCCATAGGGTCCGCACGGTTAACGTTCAATGATGATATGTATTATGAGTTATGTGATTTGATGTACCGAAGATAGTTCGGAGTCTCGGATGTGATCACGGACATGACGAGGAGTCTCGAAATGGTCGAGACATAAACATTGATATATTGGAAGGCTATGTTTGTGTCACGCCCAATATGCGATACTATCCTAAAGGGACTCGAAAAACCCGATTTGTCTGAGGAAGGATAACGAAGGCTAGGGCAGGGACACGGCAGCTACGAACGGATGCAAGCTTTATGAAAACCGTGCAGATGCAATGCGCATGGTGTAATGATGAATGCAAAAAACAAATAAAACACACATGATGAACTCGAAATACATGGAAGGCCTCTGGAGCGTCGGTCTTGGGTCGTCACAACACTGCTCAACTTACAAGAGATCTCGCCCCGAGAACTAGGGATGGCATGGAGAGAAGCGGAAGAGGAAGAGGTAAAGCAAAGTTGCTTCTTTGACAAACGAGTGAAACCACGAACCTTGAGAGGTTGAATAATCTTGCAAGAAATAATACCACGGATATGAACGAAGTTGAAAACACTCCGTTAGAAAAGAGGAACACAGAACATTATGAGAACCTTGTAGGTTGCAAACACATGAATCAAGAGCTCAAGGGTCACGAAACGAATTTAAAACCACTCTGGTTGAAAAGAGAAACAAGGTATACAAAAGAATTTGGGCAGCGCTCTGGTAGAAAGAGAAGGAACTTTATAAGATGGAAAGAGCTTGAAAATAGGACGCAACACTCTGGTTAAATGGATAAGCATGAAAAAAACATGATCTTGACAAAACGAGGGATGGGTCAAAGACAGCAACATCACCATGCCCCCGGAATGAAAGAATAGAAGCTGTATTGATGGAAAGAAAAGAACGGAGAAGAAAAAGACAACTCCTTCCACATCGGCTCGAGCTGCCGGAGAACGCGCATGCCGCTGCATGTCCACCGTCACTGCCTCGCTTGCCTCCGTCTTGAGCCACACCCTTAGACGGGATTCATATCGTCCTGCTTCTCCCGCCTCTTGCAGGCCTCCTCTGGCCTGCTGGAGTTCTTGCTGTCGCCATCGTCGTTCGAGGCCAACGCCTCTGCTTTGAACTAGGAGACCGACGCGCCCAGCGCCTACGATCATCGAGCACAGCCTAGCCGGCCCAGTTCGCATCTGCCTCACCAGGCCAAGCCCTTGGTGAGCACCTCCCCCAGCCCAGAGTGCTCAGATTCGGCCCGTTTGTTTTTTCCTGTTGTTAGCGATTTGTTAAATTCCTAGAGCTTTGCATATTTACAGAACTGCCCCTATTTTAAATTGCTAATAACTATTGAACCATGCATCCAAATAAAACATGTCATATATGTAACATGCTTAGAACTTTGTCTAGTTTTGTAATATTCTACTTTCATCCATGTTAAAAATGTTAAAAATTATGTTTTCTTTTAATTTGCTAAATAGCATGTTAAAATGTTTTATTTCATAACTAAGTAACCGTACCTCCAAATTTAATAATCCTTAGATGTAAATGGGGTACTATAATGCATACATTAACTTGGTGGAATTACTTTGCATGTTTAATAACTTGAAAATACGATTTAGGGAAGAACGGTACCAAATCTAAAATATGCACATGGGGATTTTTTCGGAATTGTTGTTTGTTATCTCCGGCCTCATTTAAACTTGCCTAAATAGTTAGTTCACTTATGCCTCACCTCTTTCCATGTTAACCAACATTTAATCTTGTCTTGTTCATAAATGAGAGCAAACTAAATAACTTGAATGTGGTGTTTCGTCAATATGCAACTCGTTTCATACTGAGCTTCACTTAATTTTTAGAATTCTTTGTTGCACTTTGCCATGCCATGACTCTTTAAACCGGACATGCATCATGCTTAGTTGTGCATCATGCCATGTTTATGTGATGGTTGTTTTACCATGTGGTTTGCTTCTTTCCTGTTGTTCTTCTTCTCGATAGTTCCGGTTACGTTGTGATTGTGAGGATCCGTTCGACTACGTTGGTTCATCTTCTTCATGGACTCGTTCTTCTTCCTAGCGGGATTTCAGGCAAGATGACCGTCACCTTGGATCTCACTACTATCATTTCTATGCTAGTTGTCTCGATGCTATCGTTATGTCGCGCTACCTACCACTTGTTTATCAAGCCTCCCAAATTGCCATGATAGCCTCTAACCTTTTTACCCCTTCCAAGAAAACCATTGTTTGGTTATGTTATCGCTTTGCTCGACCCCTCTTGGCGTTGCTAGTTGCAGGTGCAGTTGTAGGTTGTTCCATGTTGGGACATGGATATCATGGGATATCACAATATATCTTATTTAATTAACGCATCTATATACTTGGTAAAGCGTGGAAGGCTCGGCCTTATGCCTGGTGTTTTGTTCCACTCTTGCCGCCCTCGTTTCCGTCATACCGGTGTTATGTTCCTTGATTTTGCATCCCTAACATGATGAGGGGTATGGGACCCTCTTGACGCTTCGCATTGAATAAAACTCTTCCAGCAAGGCCCAACATTGGTTTTACCATTTGCCTAATAACAACTAAAACATGCATAGGGACCCGCCGGCACCCGAGGTCTTTTAATCAACCCCCGGGCCAATGCTCCACATGAGTGTTGGTCCAAACTAGAGCATCATGCAGGACCGCCCCTTGGCAACTTGTGGTATTTGGTATATACCTGTATGCTTCGCTCATCCGGTGTACCGTGAGAATGAGATCGCATAACTCCTATCAGGCTAGGTCGGTGCATCGGGAGGTCTTGCTGGATTAGTTTTACCATTGTCGGAATGTCTTGTGCATCGGGATTCTGAGTCTGATCGGAGGGTCCCGCGATGGATGATTGTCTCCGCGGATCGTGAGCTTGTCATGGGCCAAGTTTGGACAACCCTGCAGGGTATAAACTTTTGAGAGCCCTGCCCACGGTTATGTGTCAGATGGGAATTTGTTAATATCCGGTTGTAGTGGACTTGAAGTAAACTCTTTTAAAATACACCAACCGCGTTGCGTAACCGTGGCGGTCTCTTTTTGGGGATGTTCGAGAAGAGAACAATGTTGGGTTATGTTTGAACATAAGTAGTTCAGGATCGCTTAGTGACCATTGCTAATTTGCGACCGTTTGGGTAGATACTCATCTTACTCTTGTATTCTTAAGTTAGCCACCATACAACTTGCTTAGTCGTTGTTGCAACCTCACCACTTTACCCCTTCCTCACCCATTAAGCTTTGCTACTCTTGATACCCATGGTAATGGGATTGCTGAGTCCTCGTGGCTCACAGTTTACTACACAACAGTTGTAGGTGCAGGTAATGCGAATTTCATGACATGAGAGCGATGTTTACTTGTTTTGGAGTTCATCTTCTTCTTCTTCGATCTTGGGTTAGGTTCCTGGTCGGCAGCCTGGGCTAGTAAGGTGGATGTTGTTTGAGCTTTTGTTTGTGTTAAATCCGTAGTTGGATGTTGCTCTCTTGTATGATGTTGATGTATTCATGTGGCATTGTATGCCTTTTGTATGTAACCCCAACTATTATGTAATGGTATGATGTAATGATATCCACCTTGCAAAAGCATGTCAATATGCGGGTCTATCCTTGGTGGGACCTTCGAGTCTCTTTAGGATAGGGTCACATAATGGGCATGACAGTTTGGACACCGGAAAGGTTTTAGATAGGTTTGGGCATTTTCCGGAGTACCGGGGGGTTACCGGAACCCCCTGGGTAGTTAATGGGCCTTAATGAGCCATGGTGTGAGAGAGGAGGAGGCGGCCAAGTGGGAGGCGCATGCCCCCCAAACCCAATCCGAATTGGGAGGGGCCGGCCCCCTTTCCTTCTCTCCCTCTCCCTCTTCCTTCTTCTCCTACTCCAACTAGGGAAGGGGGAAACCTACTCCTACTAGGAGTAGGAATCCCCCCCTTGGTGCGTGCCATAGGAGACCGGCCCTTCCCTCCTCCACTCCTTTATATACGGGGGAGGGGGGCACCCCATAGATACACAAGTTGGTCTCTTAGCCGCATGTGGTGCCCCCCTCCATAGATTTCCACCTTGGTCATATTGTCGTAGTGCTTAGGCGAAGCCCGGCGTCGGTAACTTCATCATCACCGTCACCACACCGTCATGCTGATGAAAATCTCCCTCGGCCTTAGCTGGATCTAGAGTTCGAGGGACATCACTGAGCTAAACATGTGCAGATCACGGAGGTGCCGTGCGTTCCGTACTTGATCGGTTGGATTGCAAAGACGTTCGACTACATCAACCGTGTTACTTTACGCTTCCGCTTTCGGTCTACGAGGGTACGTAGACACACTCTCCCCTCTCATTGCTATGCATCCCTAGATAGATCTTCCGTGATCGTAGGAATATTTTGAAATACTCTGTTCCCCAACAATAGCCATCTAAAATCTCCAAGGGCATGGTTGCGCGAGCGAGGTGATGGTCGTGGTAGGCGCGACCATGATACGGCCTGCTGACAGCCCTTGGATCTGAGATCGAATGGTCGCATGCTTAAGTTGCTGAAACTTTGCAGAATAACCCTCCAGGATAGGATATTCACCCATAGGTCTAGACTCATGCCATGCAACCATATGATCTCAGATCTAAGGGCTCTCGGAAGCCCGTATCATGGGAGCATGGAAAGCTTCGTATCACCTGTAATTTTCAAGACGCTTGACGTGCGAACACGAAGATGCATGAAGCCATTTAATTGGGCATCGAGTAGACATGACATCTAATTGGGCCCCCATAGTACTATGTATTAATCCATTTATCCACTAGGCAAGCCACTACCCTGGCGTTCGCACGCCCCACTCATCATTTTTACAATCGAAAAACCGCTAGCAGTTTGCTCCTACTCGTCCCTGGACGTCCTTTAAAATTACGGCAGTTCGCTCCTAGTCGTCCCGTCCTTTCACATTACAGCAGTTCCACTAATCCTAACCCTCCTGCCAAATCCATGGCATCCCAAATCTCCATGATCGGCGGTGAGTACAAGGTTAGAACCATCACCGGCGATGATTTCGACGTCATCTACACCCGTTCTTCCGTGATGCTAAAAGGATGCCTTGCTCGCTTCAGACGCTTGTTCTAAAAGTTAAATGATGAGTTGGTCGTTGTGCTAGATGTTGAGTACACCACAACCCTGTACAAAGAGAAGAATCTAAAGGAGGAAGAGAATATGAAGCCCGTCGTGATCCAGGTTAGCGTGCATAACTTGTGCTTGGTCTACCAGATATGCCATGCCGACGTTGAGTGCGAGGAATTTAAGAACTTCCTCGCAGGCGGCCTAGTCAAAATTGTTACTGTAGACTTTACGAACTACAGGAGAGTCCTGGGTCGGATAGGCCTCGTCATAGGCGAGCCATTCGAACTCCAGAAGAATGGGCCGATGCCCTGCCGTGATCAGCCTTCAATGCCGATCCTCGCAGGAGCAACAGTTCATCCTTCGTATGGCAAACTGAAGAAACCACCACCCAAGTTTCATCATCATGCATGGCAGTGGAATGTACTAGATATAGACCACATCCAGTATGATGCAATGAATGCCTACCTTTGTTTCACTATCTACAAGGGTTGGATGAAGATCAAGAGCCAAGTGTGCGGTTCAAGCAAAGAAGTATTGGCCAAGAGGAAGAGGGACAAGGACGAAGTCAAGCACGTGGACAAGGAGTCCGAGTAAGGTGGCAGTGTCATAGCTCATGGTGGTTCTAATGCAGTGTCTACCAGATTAGTTGCTTAGTTTAATTTCAGGGTGCTCAGTTTTATTTGAGGGGTGTGTTGTGCTGAGCCCCCAGCAGAACTATGTTATGTTCCTTCTCGTTACTTTAACTCTTTAGTACATACATACTATTATTTCCTATAGTTTATCTTGTACTTGGTAGTACTACCACTCGTTTCTTCACATTATATACGTACAATATATATGGCCAACATCATATAGCCAGCAGTTTAGTTGTCAAAGAATTGCAGGGTGCTTAGTTTTATTTGAGGGTTGTGTTGTGCTGGACACAATTATTGTGACTTAAATCTCTTTTACCATGTTATAATGACATAAATACCTATGGACCAACATGCCAGCTCTCCCTCTATCTCACTACAGTACAATAAAGTGTGGGGCCTACTTGATCCCAACAGCATTCTTATTTTCCTGTAAAAGTACTCGATTGGTTACTCCTGACAAGCGGGGCCACACTTATCATTGTGAGAATCTACTTATTTTTCCATATAACATGGTCAACGGGTTTGACGTGAAAATAACAATGTCTAATGGAATTTTTTAGAAAACATCTAACGGAACGATGGCATTTTTTAGATATCTAATTGCATTTTTGAGCAAGCATCTCACGGATCGATGGCATTTTTGAGTAGTTGTAACTTCTAATGGCAAAACTGAGTAGTGATACACAACTAGTGGCGTACATAATAAGAACCCAAGAATTAAATAGGTATGCTAATTTCTTTAATAGAATTTAGCACCCTATTTAAGCACATACTAGCTTTTTTAATAGTACTATATATGCATAATTTGGCGACGAGCACTCTCTATATGTACCACCTTTTTTCTTTAATTTCATCTTGTTAGTTTTGCTCCATGGCGCAATCCATCGATACTACAATTGTACAAAAGTATATATTTTTTAAAGGCTAGAGGGCGGGGCACTCTAGCTTGGTCGGTTTCACGAGAGGCGAGGGCCTTTGTGATTTGATGGCTCATTACTGCTGGAAGGCGGGGCCTTGTGATTTGACTGCTTGTATAAATGTTGCCGACGACCTAAGGAGGAGCAAAGAACCGTGTGGTATACTCAAGTCTTCCACTGGAGTACTAGTGCGATGGAGGAGCACGAAACATGGCAGCCCAGTGCCATATGGCGATAAAAATGATCTAATTTGCCAGTCATCGATCCCATAGTGCCGCTCATCGTTAGCATTGTTCTATTCATGCCTCACAGAGAACGTGACACGTGTGGCGAAAAACCCGAAGAAAAAGAAGAAACACAAGAGAAAAAGAAGAAGGAAGATTATCACCCCCAAAAAAGAAGGAAGATGCACACACAAGTCTGGGGCGCTGCTCTCTACTACATGAAGGCTTGCTGGCCACGGAGTTGTAACTTCTTCTTCATCACCTTCATGCCCTCCATCTCCTTGCGCATCTCCTTCCTCATCTTCTTCATTCTGTCCATGACGCGGGATTTCTCGACGCGAGACGTCATCATCTGTTCCACGGTCATATTACGTACCTTGAGAGCAGCCGGGTGATCGATGCAGAGCTTCGCCAACTCCTCCTTCTGTTCCATGACGAGGGCTTGCAACATCTTCCTCGTGGAACTACTCTTCTCATGCAGCTTCTTCTAGCGAGAGTTCTACTCCTTCAGTAGGTCAATCTCATGGTAGAGCTTCGCCTTGTCCTCCTAAAGTTGCAGGATTTCGCCGGTCGCCTTCTTATCCGAGGCAATACTCTTCTTCAGCAGCATCACCAAGCCGGCGGTCAACTCCCCCTGCTCATTGAGCTCAGTGGGCATGTCATCGAGGCTCTCCTTCAGAAGCTCCACCAAGCCGTCGATGAAGTCCTCCTACTTATTGAGCCGATCGGCCATCTCGTCGAGGGATAACGACTCCAGCGCCGCCAGCTCGGCATGTTCCCCTCCGCGGCTAGGACGCTCCTGGGATCCCTCGCCTCCCTGGCTAGGGCACTCCTAGGAGAACTCGCCTCAGCGGCTAGGGCGCTCCTGGGATCCCTCGCCTTCCCATGAGAGATCTTTCGAGGTCCCCGTGAGGCGGCGAGCCCTCTCTTTTTTCCGCGGCCTTGGTTGCTGCTCCTTTGTTATGAGTAGTTCTCGACCTAGAGCTCTGCACACCAGGCTTGGCAAGGACAGACGAACGAGAAAGACTTATGAGGAGCAAGAGGTCCAGTGATTTTCGGCTAGGTACAAGTTCCCCTTTTTATGACCTGGTACTAGCACTACTACTAAAACTTGCATAGTGGGAACACGTTCAGGTTTGATACATACTAGGTGTGAGCATGTTTGCACTTAATTATACTATACACTTTCGAATGTGATGGGAACAAGCTAAAGATTAATTGATAGTTTTGGTTTCAAGGCCCGAAACGGATCCCGATGAGTTTCCTAGAACACAAATTTCAAGTACTACTGCTCAAATACGGTCGCACAAGTTAGTGATGTAACTGGTCGTACATGTCAGACAAAGCCGATGCGTGTCGCGGGTGCGACCGACCGTCTATTGGTGCGACCGACCATAAGTATTATGCGATGGAGACTTCTGGTTGTGGCTTTGGGTGATTGTCACGACCAAGCATTCAAAAACTAGTGATAAATCAATTACCATCTTTTTCCAAATGACCAAGTATGTTCACAGAAATACAATACATATAGCTGAAGTGATTGTCACGGTTACAAACTGCCATGGCGTCACAAGTTCACTGCAGCAGCAACCGTGTAGGTCACTGCATTGTCGGCGGGGAAGGAGGGCAGCTCACCTCGCCTACGATGCATGCCCAGCGGCGCTGCCGCAGCTGGTCCTGCGATTTTTCTTCTCCCACTACCCATTTGAATAGTTGCACAGGCTGCTCATGCGATTCCGCAGGCATGCATGTTCTTTCCTCCGCAATTGACTCCGTGAATATGATGTCTGCCCAAAATCAATGCGACGTTGCCAAATGTTGACATCCATCAGCATCTCTCCCCTGAGGTCGACTTGCGCCTCTGTCTTGTGGTGTGCTAGGCGCAGCTCCTTCAAACTTCTCTCCAATCGATGTGACACTCCCTTGATCTGATTTGCCCTTGCTGCCCAAAACGTGAAACACTGCCCTGGCATGTCCTTCGGCGCCACCGATCTGTGATTCCAGAGCAATGGATGCCCTCTAAAACACAGGTGGGTTTCGCTCAAAGGTAGTAGTGCTACGGGCCACAGCGAGAGGGCAGCCTGTGGGATCCTGGGATCTAAGGAATTATCCATGGCGGGATCCGATGGGTGAGGCAGGGAGGCGAGCCTAGGTGCTGGAAGAGCCCTACGACGCTAAGATAAAGAGCTACTCCACTTTGTCCATATTTAAATACAAAGGCCACCAATAGTAGCCCTGGCAAAAATTGATCATGCTGCCTGCGTCCTGATTTATTGCCCCCTTTTTTGTGCCACTTTTTATGACATGCATAAATATTATGTTACTTAAAATATGGTCAAAAATTGGCACAAAATACGAAGGAGACCAATGGAAGTAGCAAACCATGATTGAACTACTCGCATGCACTCAGTGGAGTTGTAATGTCTTTCTCAACTACTTCATCCCTCACGTCCACTCAATTTGCATGCTCTGTATTAATTGAACATCAATGAAGTTAAGGATTTACACGCGTCAAATTATCACATGGGGTGGATCTTTGTACAAAAATGCATCCCACCGTGTACCCATGTGTGCGTGAAATCGAATGAGTGCGTGTGTGCACAACTTTGCTTTGTGCATGTACTTCCAATGTGCGTGAGAGAGGACGAGTACATTCTTCTGGAACTAGTAGGACGTCATTGTGATTAATACACACAAGGAGGTCGTGAAAACGCCTCCACATGTGCCACGTGGCTTCATGAACTGAAAGAGAGACACTGTGTAGCGTGCATTGGAATTCTACGTGTTTTGCACATACTGGAAGTACTAGTAAGGTACACGTGCATTGCACGCATCAGATTTGGCAACCAAATTATGAATAAATACAACACTATAGCATGTAAGCTTTGAGTCATATATGCATGATGTAATAATTCATTTAATTCTTATAGTTCATCTCATTCAAAATCAATTAGTTTTTTATAAAAAAGTTAATCTATTTTATGATTCATGGAATTGTGCGTTGTAAAACATAAAGTAAAAACAAATAATGGCAATTCAACTAGAAAAAAGGTTTGGTCAGTTATGATACTAAAGATTCTAGAACAAAGGAGAAGCACTTGTGTTTTGGGGTTTGTTCATTATACTTAAGTTCAACCATGGAGTCTTCTAGATTGTACATGTGGCAAAATCTGGTGGGAGCTGGAAGATGGTGCGAGGGTCCAAGTGGAGGCAGACTATGAAGGAGTGCACAAGTGTGGGATCGATATTTAAAGAGAGGGGGCGAGAACGTGCGTTGTTGCATGCAGTTTCGGAGCCATGAAAAATAAAAGAGCTAGGGGGCCAAGCATTGCTAATCCTTTACGAGGAGGGCCAATTCATCAACTTAAACCATTTACCAGCATGTGATCTACTAATCAGATTCATATTAGCCTCAATATATAATGATGTTAGGGGGAGGGGCGGGGCCCATGCTGCGCCTATCTTCGCCACTGTGCGCGCGACTGAGAGATGAAGCGGAAGGCATGGATGATGAGAGGGGGACGTTGGATATATAATTAATGTGGGTGTATTAGGTATGTGATCCTACATAGAGAGGTATAGATTGATTGATGTGTGTGTGGGAAAGAGGATGAGACCTCACTAGATATATTGATCGGTTTGTGTGGAAAACTCAGAAAGACCTGGCTATATATACACACACATAGAGGAATGTCGATCATTGTGCATGCACATGAGAGATAAAGAATGCCTGATATGATGAAGAGGGGGTGGTGTGTGTGTGTGATTGCATGGGAGACCGACTTGAAGAAAAAGATTGCATGTGTGCGATGGATAATGTCGGGTGGTAGTGTGTGTGCATGCATGCACGAGAGAGAGTTAGTGGTACAATTATAAAGACAAGACGATTGTGTGGGTGTAAAAGACTAGGTGAGGTCATAATCAATGTAAAGTTGAATTCAAATATTTGAATAAGAGATCATGATGTTAAAAGACGAGCATGCCATACTATATACACATTTAACAAGGTCAGACTGATTTGAATTTGAGATACCGATGGCAGACATCATTTGGCCACATTGCATCCGTGCATTGACACACTATTCTAATTGGAGATGATGGGTGGCTTTCACAACACATATCTATATCTATACCCCTATATATTATATTTTTTTTATATAATGTGCGAATAACTTTAACTTTGAAAGATGGTTGTTGGATGAAGCCAATCCGCCGGTGCAGAGATGGAAAATCCGAGCACTACTGGCCATTGGATATCATCTACATTCCACCAGATTTTGCCACATGTACAATCTAGAAGACTCAATGGTTGAACTTAAGCATAATGCACAAACCTCAAAACACAAGCACTTCTTCTTTGTTCTAGAATCTTCCGTATCATAATTGCCCAAATGTTTTTCTACATGAATTGCCATTATTTGTTTTTACTTTATGTTTTACAACGCAAAATTCCATGAATGTTAAAATAGATTAGATTTTTTATTAAAACTAAATGATTTTGAATAATATGAACTATAAGAATTAAATGAACATCTACATCATGCATATATGGCTCAAAGCTTACATGCTATAATGTGGTATTTATTCATAATTTGGTTACCAAATCTCATGCATGTAAGCATGTGTACCTTACTAGTCTAAACAGTGTTTGTGTGTGTTGTGCATGTTAAACACATTGTATGTAGTATCATACATGGTTTAGATTCCGAACATCTAGCTAGAGCATACATATACTATGATTTGAATGCAACATAAAATGGTTACATATCTTTGAATTTGAGATCATATGTACATGTAGTTTGTATTTATATAGGAATTAACTACTCCTATATTCATGTCATGTGTTGTGAAGATAATATTTAGATGGTTGTATAACTAACCCGATAACAATACCATTCAAACAGGGAAAATGTACTCAAATTTAGTCCTTATGCTAGAAAACATGAATTGTTTTTTTATTGTTGAGGGAAGTGCAAATTGATTTGGTACTGTACACATTATGTTTGTTGTCCCGATTATTTTAGTTTTTTTCTTGTTGTATTTGAATGCATTTCTAGTAATATAGTAAAATGGTTCATGGATCTCTCCAGTGATGAGGTGCAACTTGTTTTTTTGTACACGTTAAGCATGTTCTCCCGAAATTTCAAGACGCGCCTTGTTATGCCGAAATTTCAAGCTAGCATCTCTGTCTATCATGCTACGAAACTCCCGCCTCTTCAATCCTTGCCTTGTTACCCTGAAATATTTAAGATCTTTGTCTCGTTGTGCTCCAAAAACACCCTCCATCTCAACCCACGCCTTGCTATCCCAAAATTACAACGCGCTCGAAAACTGCCACCTCCTAGGAAATCCCGACACGTGAAATGCCCGTGATACCCCTGATACGAAAGAACCGTCTAGCTCAAATCGGTGGGGGTACTTTTGTAACTTACCCCACATATCGGACAAGCACATCCCTAGCCATGGTTCCCCATTTCATCCCACCCGCCCACCCATTCGTAAACCGAGGCTGCGAAAACCCGCGAAGCCCCACATCCTCCTCTGTCCGCCACCCAGCCAGAGCCTCTTTCCCGACGATGTCGTCCACAACAACACCTCGACGTCCCTCATCCACCACACCGGATGAGGATCTATCATCGATCTCGTCGTCCCGCCGGTTCAGCTACCCCGTCCTCCACCTCCAATGAGCTGCCCTGACGTTCACCTCGTCTTTCATGCCACCTCCATTCCCACACCAGCGGACGAGCAGCATCATCACCATTTTCTCGAATGAAGCTAAGGCCTAATCGGCACCACCAAAGAGGTTCTACACCTAATCGCTGCATTTTCTTCTTGATTCGATCTCACGGTGCTTCTGGCGCTCGGTTCCAAGCCGACATAGCGCGGCTCCATCCACGGCACCATCGCCAGGCACTTCCTCCACGGCGTCGCTCCCTCGGCGGCGACGTCCACATCAGTAGGAGCTGTTGCTACTTTGGCTCTCGGTCGTGTTGCTGCTCTGCTCTTGCTCTTGGTCCCCTACCTGGTCTCCTCTTGCTCTTACTCGCGCTGCTGCTCTCACTCTTACTCTTGCTTGTGCTGTTGCTCTCGCTCTTGATCTTTCTTGCGTTGTTGCTCCGATTTAGCTACACTTCAGTTGACTGAATCAAGTTTTGGGTTTGTCGATTATTAGGGGGTGGGGGGTGTCGGTGTCAAAACCGGCAGATCTCGGGTAGGGGGTTCCGTACTGTGCGTCTAAGGATTGAAGGTAACAGGAGGCATGGGACATGATGTTTACCCAGGTTCGGGCCCTCTTGATGGAGGTAAAACCCTACATCCTGTTTATGGACTTTGATGAGTATAGGTTTACAAGAGATGATCTACCACGTTATCGTAATGGCTAAACCGTAGATGTCTAGCGTGTATGATTATGACTACTTCTACGGACTAAACCCTCCGGTTTATATAGACACCGGAGGGGGCTAGGGTTGTACAGAGTTGGTTTACAGAGAAAGGAATCTTCATATCCTAACGCCAAGCTTGCTTTCCACGCCAAGGAGCGTCCCATCCGGACATGGGGGAAAGCCCTCGATCTTGTATCTTCATGACCCATCAGTCCGGCCCACATTACATAGCCCGGACTGTCGGATTACGGGTTCTGGCAAAACACTTGAGGTTCGAACTCTGGGGTGCGCATGAAGATTTCTCTCCCCCTAGCACGCGCTCTCTCCATGATCTCAAACCCTAGAACGCCGAACCCACGGAACAAGGGACACAAGAATTTATACTGGTTCGGGCCACTGATGTGGTGTAATTCCCTACTCTAGTATGGTGTGGTGGATTGCCTTGTAGACTGAGGATGAACAAGTACAATGGAAGAACAACCTCCTGAGGAGAGGTGTTCTTGAGCTCGATGAGCTTGTGTGTGTTTCTGGTCTAGTTCCTCACCCCCTACTTATGGTGGTGGCTAATCCTATTTAAAGAGGCCCTAGTCGTCTTCCCAAATATTAGGCGGGAAGGGATCCCACAACGGCCAATTTGAAGGGGGGAAACTACTACAAGTTATCCTGACAAAAGGTCGTCTTTGCCTGGCAAAGACTCTAGCGGTGACGCCATCGTGGGCTCTGTGGTGACCTCCTTACTACCGTCCTGCTGGCCTTGGTATCAATGCACCGATATGGAAACCTTTGCCTGATGCCTCGGGACTCCTCGCCTGCGCTTGCCTCTTTATCATCAATGAGGAAACTGGCACTCTGTGCCCGCTGGCGCCCGCCTGGCCTTGGTTGTCATGGCTCACGTCATGCGCTCCTCGTGAGGTGCCCCTTGAATAGATATCTCCGCTCCTCGGGAGCCAGCCTAGGGAGGCCACCCCAGAGGAGGTCTTGGTCTCGTCCGCCTCGCGAGGGTCTTGAGTGGTTGCTAGTGATGATGGTCCGTACCAGGCCGCTGGTGGAGCCACGCCCCGGGCCATATGCAGGCAAGTTTGCGTACCCCCGTTCCCAGGACGCCAACAGTAGCCCCGGGCCCAAGGCGCCCTCGTATTGGCTTCATGGCGAAACCAAGGGTCAAGTGCGGAGCGCCGCGGGCCCCAATAGCCTGCGGCCTCTATCGACGCGTGACGACTGATGGGACATGGGTGCCTCCACTTCCCCATGCAGCCTCGATTTCTGCCTGGCTAGGCAACCACTATCGTCTTCGTAACTCCACCTCCTTTACAGGCAGCACTCTCCACTCCTCCCTCATCTCCTGAAAGGAAGCGGGTCTCTTCCCCGGTCCAATCTGACACCAACTCCCCCTGTTGTCATGGCACCAAGCCAGAGGAAGAAGGGAAATGAGGAGTCCCGTACCTCGGACCCGCGATGCCGGTCTTCGAGCCCGCCATCGAGCGGTCGGTGGTGCTCAACCAAGAGGCGATGGGCAAGGTGCGCCTGGCACTCGCTGCCGATTTCAATAAGTGGGGGGTGACGGTGGCATGGCCTGCTTCCCGCGTCGAAGTTGACAGGACGGCCAACGAGGTCCCCATCCATCTTCACGCCCTCTGGGCAAGCTTGATTCCCCCTTATCCAATTTATTCAATGCGGTGCTCTCGCATTACCAGATCAACGCGCTGCATCTCGATCCCCAATCCATCGTCCTCCTTGCTATCTTTGCCTTTGTATGCGAAGTCATGGTGGGAATTGCCCCTTTCGTGGCCCTGCTTCACCACTTCTTCTCGCTGCACCTGACAGATCCTCTCCAACGCTCAGGGTGTGTATCCCTTCAGGCCATCACGGCGACGGCCGGCTCAGGCATCGACTTCGTGCTCTCGCCGGTCATCGGAGGCTTCAGTAAGAGGTGGGTATTTGTGGATGTTGGCATGCGTAGCCCTCTGCTGCTGCTCCCCCGGATTCCAGCTGCTCCGAGCTCCGGTTGGGTGTACGTGAAGCTCACCGATCAGCGGCTCGCCCGTGTCTGGCTCTGGCTTGCCAGGCTAAAGGACCTCAGAGTGACGGCGCCCGTGGTGGTGAAGGAGTTCATCCGGTGTCGCATCGCTCCGCTTCAGCGCCATTCTCGGCAATTGTGGACCTTCTTTAGCTACGGGGACAACATGAGGCTCCAGGCTCTGACTCTTCCTCCTGAGGCACAACGCACGGTGCTCGAGCTCCTCACGAGCGACCCGATGCTAGCCAACCTGCCGGAGGAGGGCTGTCTTCTATACTTCTGCTCAAACAAGGTGGAGTTCATGAAGCAGATGCCCCTCTTCGACAAATGGGGACCATGCCCTGTTGGCCTTGAAGGGCCTCGCAAGAGCCCTGTCTTCATGGCCCCCCTGCTTGCCGTGAGCGCGATGCCCGCCCCAGGAGCGGGCACAGGGGGGCGGTCGCTGTCGAGTGATGGAGGCGCTGCTGCTGAGGAACTGGCACCACTCGGGGCTCCGGAAGTGTCGTCCCCTGGGACCCTGGTGAGCCATCCTGAGGAAGCTGCCTGTGGGACGATGCAGTCCGATGCATCTGAGGCCGAAACCCCAAGGCCCCGGTGTACCGCCACGAGGCGAGTACCGAGGTCTCCGCGCGATCCTGCACCCCTGAGGTCCCCTCCTCAGGAGTCACACCATCCGCGCCCGACCTTGGTGACCGCGCCCAGGGCTTTGGCCAGCTCCGACCGAACTTTGCGGCGCTCCACAAGAGGAAGGGGTCTCCAAGCTGAAGTGGTGACGCCTTCCGACCATTGAAGCAGAGGAAGTACATTGCTATTGTCGAGTGAGTACCTCATCTTCGTAATTTCTTTAGCGTCGCTTCTCCTCCTGACCATAGTTCTTCAGGACCCCTTCCGCCAGGGCGATGGAGTCTCCCAAGAAGCAACCTTTGCCTTCTTCGGGCTCTCCGCTGACCCTGAGTGCCTCCAGTCGACCCGCCACGCGGAGCGCAAGGCCTGCTGGGAAGGCGAACGCGCCTGCGTGGCATCTTGATCCCGCGCTCTTGTCGTCCCTCCTTCACAGTGCGGCCTAGGGTGCGGGGATTGTGCCAAGGGCCCCATCAATGGTCTTCACTCGCAGCTAGGCGGCCTCAGCTCTGGTATTACCTGCGAGCGACGAGGCCCCGCCCTACCGGACCTCCACCGAGGTTCAGCGTGACCGGAATGGCACCAGCCCCCAGCCCCCTCTCGGGAGGGGGCGGGCCGCTTTGAGCTTCTCCAACACATCCTGGCAAGGATGACAGACCCGGCCACATGTTCGAGGTAGCACACGAGCGCAGAGCAGTCCGCCATGAGCTCTTTTGTGAGGTGATGGGCGCACTGAGCCGGCTCAGGGAAGAGCTTGTGGATGTTGACGCCTGCCTGGAAACCGAAGGACTTCGGCTGGCAGACGAATGGCATCAGCTGAAGGTGGCCATTGACTTTGGGCGTCTCCAGTGCGAGTGTGCCAAGCGAAGCCCGAGGCATCCCTTGCCACCTCGCGCGAGGCCTGCACCCGAGCCTTGGAGGAGACCAGGGAGGCTGACCATTGCCGTGTGGTCGTAGAGGAACGTGAAGGGGACCTCCGGGCTCTGAACGCCTTCTTGGAGCAGCAAGTCGAGGTGCGCAGGGCTGCATTGGCGTCGATGAAGGGGGCGCCCTTCGAAGAAGAGGAGAGCTTGAGGCGCGAGGAGGCGCTGATGCTGGAGGCCACAGAGCGCAGCCTCGAGCTTGAACGGCTGGAGATGAGGGAGCGCCAGGTTGCCGAAGCGGAGGATGCCGCCAGTGCGCGCGAAGTCAGGATCCAGGAGGAGATCGATCGTAGGGTGGCGGAGGCTCGGGCGGATCTTGCCAACAGATACGACCTGAAGCTGAAGCTTGTGGAAGCCGAAGCTGAGGGCAGAACTACCGCCCTCAGGTCAAGGTTGGATGAAGCGGAACAGCATGAGAAGGCCGATGCGGCGGCCCTGGTCTCCGCCTGCACTAAACTGCTCCCACTCCAGCGGCGGGTTACTGATGTTGAGTTCCTCGCGCAGCAAAGCAGGGAGGAAGTGCTCCACCGGTAGACGTTACTGCACGAGCATGCTCCCATGCTCCGGGCCCTCAGGGGGAGGGCCAACCAGGCGCTGGGTGCCATCTGTGATGAACAAGCACCTCACCCCCATGTAGAGGACTATGGCGGCCATCTCTGCTTCTTCACCGACGTCGTGACGCGTCTGGAGGACCAGGCCGAGAGGGCTCGTGAGCTTGTGGGTGAAAAGAGCTGAGGCCTCCTTGGACGTGCGTTCTAACGCGTCTTCAGCCATCTTCAGAATGTCGACCCCAACTTCGACTTCGACGCCGCCATTGCCCCGGTGCCCGGAGCAATCCGGGACAACCTGGCGCATTGGGTGGATGATAGCGTGGATGCTCTAGTCAGAGCTTTCGCTTCTGACGACGGTGCAGTGGTGGTCGTGACGGATGAAGGCGATGTCGTCGATGATGGTGTAAACAACGCTGGCGACGACGCCAATAGCGTGTACGGGAGTGATTCGGAAGATGGTGCGAGCGACATGTCCGATTGAGCCCGCGCTCCTTGTTTTGAACATGCGCGCAAAAGCTTGGGCATGGCCCCTGAAGATGTAAGTGCATTTTGGGGAGGGGGAGCCCCTCATGTAATCGGAGTATTTATTCCCCGAGCCAGACTTAAGGCGTGCTTTTGTGAGTTCTCAAGTTCCTCCGCGAGCTTGCTGGAGTAACTTACCTCAGTCTAGGCGGGCCTCAGACTGGCCTTGTAGTTGTCAATGTGTAGTTCTCCTGAGGGGAGTCCTCCGCGGGCTCGCGAGGTTTCGGGCTTCTGAGGAGCCCGCTGGTCTGCTCGAGAGGGCCTTGTGAGAGACGAGCGTTAGAACACGGTGAGATGCGCGCGCACACCACGCCAAGCCCCGCTCGTGAGGCGCTCATAAGGGAGGGGTAGTAGGCCCTGGCCTCGAAACAAGGCACTGAGCCAGAAAAGTCAAGAAATCATCATGAACGAGAAAAGATGCCCCCCATGCTTGCCAATGAAAATATGACTGCGAGTTCAAATCCAAATGGCGGCAAATCGAGCTACAAAAAAGGGATTGAAAGAAAATGGCTGCGTCCGGCACATAGCTAGTATTCTTGTCTTCTCACCAGCGCGGAGCCTAGTGCTTTCACTGGCCGTGAGCATAGTCATTGGGGGATAGTGTCGACGGCCAGCGCTGAGCATGGTGCTTCCACTAGGACGTGGGCGGGAGCCCCCGAGGCCCGAGGGCGGCTCTCCGGAGACCTCGGGGCATGTACAGCCCCACTCATTATTACGTGATAGTATCATGGGCGGAGACCTTCACAGGAGCGAGCCTTGCTTCATAACACCAGACGAGGGCCCCGCCATGCACCACCCTCGACCACCGTTGGGGCCTTCGGAAACCAGGACGATATCAAGGGGCAAAGGGGACGCTAGCGGCGCCCTCGGCAACCAGGGGCCCTCTACTGGGGGGAGGGCTCGCCGATGCCTTGCCGGCAGAGGACCTACCTCCGGCCGACGCCTTGCCCCACGCGACATGAGGGAGGGCCTTGCTCCGGGCCCCTTCTGTGCAGCCCACAGTGCACTGCCCCGCGCGACATGAGGGAGGGCCTTGCTCCGGACCCCTTCTGTGTAGCCCACAGTGCGCTGCCCCGCGCGACATGAGGGAGGGCCTTGCTCCGGACCCCTTCTGTGCAGCCCACAGTGCGCTGCCCCGCGCGACATGAGGGAGGGCCTTGCTCCGGACCCCTTCTGTGCAGCCCACAGTGCGCTGCCCCTGACTGGAGTGGGGCTGCCGCACTCGGGTCGTCGTCCGCCGCTGCGGCCTGGTCCATGTGCGACCCATGGTTAGCCTAAGCCTGCTTCTGAGATATCAATGGTACCCTGCGGTGGTTGTCGTTGGCGATGTCGGCGAGGCTCCTGGGTGGCTCATGGAAGGCCTCGGCATCCAACATCTCTTCTTCCCAGTCTGGCCCAGTGAACATGCAGGGGTCGTCCTCTGGCGTGTACTCCTGATCCACCATGCAGGGCACATAGGCTTCCTGAGCTGCCTCTTCGGAACCTCCGCCGAGGCGCCCTATGCCCCACGCCGCCAAGCCCGGTGCGCCTCACTGGTGGCTGTAGGGTGGCGCTCGATTGGGACCGTGAGGAGCAACGCCCGCACGTACGCCACCCGGGGGAGGCAAGGGCGCGGCCGGATGTCCGGCACCGCTGGTTGTGCTAGCGCTGGCGAGGCTTCCTGGTGCACATAGGAACACGCGGGCGCGACGAGGCTCGTCGTGCGACCTGGACACAACTTGAGACGTAAGTAGGGAGTAGAATGGCGGCATACCCCTGGCTGCAGCATCCAACAGCTCGGCGACGCATTCCAGCGACGCGTCGCGGCTGCTCTCCATCAGCCAGCATCGCAGCAGCTCCCGCGCAACCACGACCGCGGCTCGCATGCTCGCCTGTTCCTGTCAGGTGTGTGGCACCGTCTGTGCTGCGTAGCTTGAGGATCTTGCAGCGGCCCGCGTACACCGTGTGAGGGTAGAAGGTGTCGGTCCGTGCCGCCTGCGTCCCGCGGCGTTCGGCGGCATGCGGGATACCTGGAGCACGGAGTTGAGGTCTCCTTGCGCGGACGGTGCCTCCCTGATGGGCCAATTAAGCAGCCCAGTGGTCGGCGTTGGTCCTTAGGTCGCTGGACATCGAGACCGCGGGGTGCTGGCAGATCAGCTGACGGAAGAGAGGCTTCAGCACACCCCTACCTTGCGCGCCAAATGTCGGATTACGGGTTCCGGCAAAACCCTTGAGGTTCGAACTCTGGGTGCGCACGAAGATATCTATCCCCCTACCACACGCTCTCACCACGATCTCAAGGCCTAGCACGCCGAACCCACGGAACAAGGGACACAAGAGTTTATACTGGTTCGGGCCACCATTGTCGTGTAATACCCTACTCTAGTGTGGTGTGGTGGATTGCCTTGTAGGCTGAGGATGAACAAGTACAAGGGAAGAACATCCTCCTGAGGAGAGGTGTTCTTGAGCTCGATGAGCTTGTGTGTGTGTCTGGTCTGGTTCCTCCCCCCCTTCTTATGGTGGTGGCTAGTCCTATTTATAGAGGCCATGGTCCTCTTCCCAAATATTAGGCGGGAAGGGATCCCACAACGGCTAGTTTGAAGGGGGACAACTAGTACAAGTTATCCTGACAAAAGGTGGTCTTCGCCTGGCAAAGACACTGGCGTGACGCCGTCGTGGGCTCAGCGGTGACCTCCATCCTGCTGGCCTTGGTCTCGTTGCATCGATATGGAATCCTTTACCTAATGCCTCGGGACTCCTCGCCTACGCTTGCCTCTTTAGCATAAAAGAGGAAACTGGCACTCTGTGCCCGCTGGCACCCGCCCGGCCGTGGTCGTCATGGCTCACGTCACGCACTCCTCGTGAGGTGCCCCTTGCATAGATATCTCCACTCCTCGGGACCCAACCTAGGGAGGCCGCCCCGGAGGAGGTCTTGGTGTCGTCTGCCTCGCAAGGCTTGGCCCCTCGCGAGGGTCTTGAGTGGTTGCTGGTGAAGATGGGCCGTACCAGGAGCCACACCCTGGGCCGCAGGCAGGCATGTCTGGGTACCCCCATTCCCAGGACACCGACACGGACGCCCGAGGACCCCCTAGTCCAGGACTCCCTCAGTAGCCCCCGGACAAGGCTTCAATGACGACGTGTCCGACACGCAGATTGTCTTCGGGATTGCAAGGAGGGTTCTTCATTACAATCCGGACTGTCGACAATCCAGCGACAATCTTAAGAATTTTTACAATTCCAACCTTGATTGCGCTTTGACTTTCGCGTGCAGGATTTATACGAACGGTCCATGCCCTTTTTGTAAATATGTCCTTTACCATGTTCGGAAGGCATCTATATAAGGTGATATAGACCTCCAAATGATATCCCTCATCGCACAGAAAGGAAATCACCAAATCTAGCCACGAGCGAAGCCTTCGACCATGGCCAGCGCTCCAGGCTCCTCCTCACGTCCCCATGGCCCTCAGGAGGGCGATAGGCAGAGTTGCTCCGTGCCTCATTTTTAGTTAAGCCGGCTCCAGATGCAAGGTTACCTCCACGGATCTAGTCTCCGCTCGAGCGAGATTGTACTCAACAAGCAATGACGCGATGGGCGAGAATTTCCCCAACCCCAATAAGGAGGAGAGGGTGTGCTTCATCCCATTCTTGCGGGGTGCAAGATTTCCAATCCATCCCTTTCCTAGGGGGTTATTGGAATTTTACGGCATCCAACTACACAACCTCACCCCAGGTTCGATTTTCCACATCTCAGGCTTTGTTGCCCTCTGTGAGCTATTTTTGGGTATCGAAGCCCACTTTGAATTATGGAGGAAGTTCTTTTTGTCTCGTTCCATGCCACCGAGGAGGCTCTATTTTCGGGGTGGGCAGCGCCGAAGTATGGCGTATAGCCGGGTCCGGATACCTTGTAGGAACACCTAAAGAGGTTTACCCATAATGGAGTTCAGAATGGTTTTATGTGGACGATGTCCCACTGCCGGACCTAGTTTGAAGTGGCCTCCCTGAATTCTCTAGTGCTCCTTTAAGGAAGCGCCTCAACTAGCGTCCCCGAAGTCTCAAAGAAGAGGACAACACGGAGATACAACGGTTGGTTAGCAAGGTCAGGCTGCTGGCCCACTCCGAAGTCTCAATAGTCGAAGTCATGGCGATCGCAATAAAGAGGTGCGTGCAGCCCCTCCAATCTAGAGTTACTCCTCTATGGTGTTACAATGGAGAAGACGACGCGTCCTGTTCCAAACGGCAGGGTCTAGATACCCTACGAACTGGCCTCTACTTTGGTCGATCTGTATAAGGGCGAAAAAGAAGATTTTATTCATTAAAACTGTCGGGTGGCCTATTGAATGGGTAAGATCTCAATTCATCTATGCTTATTTTATTGCATCACAGATACCGATCAAATGTACCTTTCATTGCCAGCAACTTTAGTCATGGAAGAGGATGATCGAGGACGTCCACTGTCCTCCTCCTCAGCCGGAGGATCATAATCGCGATAAGGACCCTTGCTTTTGTGAGGATCCGAATATATATATATATATAGAATTTTACGATGGGGTATTCTATCAGGCTAGCCTTGACGGTTCGGAAGTGGTCATTATCGCCAACTACCCTCGCCTTTACCCAGTCTGCATCGAGAGTATATATAGGCTTCCTAAGAAGAGATCCTCATTTGTAGCCTTTCCTGTTGTACTAATCCGGATTTCATTAGGATCGGCGTTCCAAGGACCGCAACTCTTTGAGGACGTCCCCCGCGCAAGGCCGTCATTAAAAACGAAAAGGAGCCAGGAGTACTGCGGAGGCTTCATAGTCTTCCCAGAGGTATTTGTACTTAATCCATGCCTAGGCATGAATCTGGATTGTTTGAGGGTTTGTCCTTCTTTATCTTTTAGGAGGAGTGCACAACAAACGATGGGAAAGCGCCCAATTAGCCAAATGCCCACTAATCCGGTGCTGAATTCGCGAATTAGGACACGAGCAAATGCCGCGCTCGTTCCACCTCCTCAAGAAGATTCGAATGACATGTCGGTCACAAATTCCGAAGTGGAGTGCGTTATAAATCACCGTCGCTTGAAGGAAGCCATGCGTACGCCGGCCTTGTCCAAACAAGAATTCACCGCACTAAATTCGACGGATGCCCATATCCGGGCCACTCGAGACGGCCTTGCTGGAATTATTCAGCTATTCTCAAAGAGAATACAGGTGAAATTTGACACTTTTAACATGGTCATATGCCCATAGACCCAAGACTTGAAGCAGTGGGCCCAACTGATTGAAGGATTTTTATATCGTCAGCTACTCACGGAGAATATTAACACATTGTCCAAGGAGCTTGAAGGGTGTCGAACCAAGCTAACTATTGTCACCGCCGAACTGGATAACTTGAAGAATTCCAGAAAGGCATCTGATGGTAAGCACAACAATGTCCGGGAAATATGATTCTACGCCAACAATGATTTTAAAATATGCATTGTTTTGTTTTCAGCGGCAGGATCGACAAAGCAGTAGGAGGAAAGGCTGAACGCTGCTCAGGCAGACAAAGAGCATGCTGAAGGGCATACGAGCCCAACTGGCGGATGCCTTGAAAGAGAACAGAAAGCTGAAAGGTGACATATTCAGTATGCTTTGTAACCTTACTTCCATACAGTCCCCTAATGGGAAGTTTAATCCAGTTTATTTCTGTAGGTGTGCTGATTGGGTGGCCCAAAGGAGAGGTGTCCGGATTTCAAGGCGATCTGCTAGAAGAGTTTTCCGAAGTGCATGAGCGAGCCCGGAAGGCAATGAGGAACATTGCTAAATCTTTATGGCCCACCGATTCTCCTCTAGGAAGTATGGAGGAACTCGTGAATTTATTCAAGGGAGCTCGTCACTGCTTTGGACAATGAAAGATATCAGCATGCCGAGAAGGCGCACGAGAAGCCTGGGCCATGGTGGAAACACAGTACACCAGACTTGATCCGAATCATATGGCCCAGGTCGGGCCTCAGGGACCAGATGGACAGGAAATTCCTGTTAGCTTTGTTAAAGATAGCCGCCAAGTTTTTGCAACATGATTGTAAGCTAGACAACTTATTAGATGGTCTAGAGGAGGAGGAAGTTTTTGAGTCCAAGTAATAATGTACTTTTGTCGACAAACCTATCTCCAGCCAAATTATAAAACAATTGTCATGGCAGACCTTCCACTTTAACCTCCGAAATCCAAAGTTTGGAGTGTTTCCGAATACTGTATTGGTGGTAAACACCGAAGTATGTACGGAAACCAGGCAATCCGGTCATAGTTGCTTGAACAGGCAAGTTGTATTCGGGGAGTTATGTTATATTACATTTGATCATAAGAAACATCTTCCAGAGAGAATAGTTCCGTTAAGGGTTCCTTTCCCTGGGCCAGCGTGCGTTGTTGTGCACGCCTGAGTTGTGATGCTAAAATTCAAAGTACGTTATATTTGGGGGGCTTGTAGCGCAACGAGTGCAGTTCATATTTTGTTCGCCGACCTATTATTCCCTTAAGAATGCTAGCTTTCGGCTTCACCCGTCTGAGGTACATGTCCGGATAACCCGGCTGTAACAATTGCAGAGGTGCTCCCTTTATGCCCTAGCCGAACAAACGGGAATGTTGGGCATAAGCACAGGAGCCAAGCAACCCGGATTTGAAGAAATGACATAGATGAGAAGACGATGCATATATATGGTGAGCTTGATGCTCGAAAAACAATCATAAGCTTCTGTGACAAGAAGCCCCCAGGTATTGGGGGTATGTACATTTAAGGATGCATATCCCTTAAGTGTGCGCTTTATCCAAACACGGGCTAGAAATCTTATAAAAACGAAAAGAAGAAGGAGAAAGAAAGAGAAAAAAGTTAACGAACTATGAGTCCGGACTTAGGCATAGAATCGTCGGAGTCTGGCAGCGTTCCAAGGGTTTGGGTCTAAGCAATTTTCCGATGCATTACGAAGGCGATAGGCTCCTCTAGCGAGAAGTTCATCTATAATGAAGGGACCCTCCCATTTGGGCTTGAGCTTGTCCTTTTACTTCTCTGGTAGGCATAGAACGAGTTCACCGACATTGTCAGTCTTGGCCGCACTTCTCTGCTTTGGTATCTTCAAGCTTGTTGTTGGTAGAATGTTGAACGAGCTTTTGTGACATCGCGCTCCTCTTCTAGGTTTTCTAAGTCATCTTGCCAATCGAGCTCAGCCTCTTTCTCCTAGTACATGCGTACTCGAGGTGAGTCGTGAATAAGATCGCAGGGCAAGACAGCCTCTGCACCGTAC